>NC_090923.1:780869796-781475463 GCF_040938575.1 Ambystoma mexicanum | reverse complement strand
AATCTGCCAATAACCACTTGTCAGGTCAAAAGTACTGAGAAATTTTTCCAAGCCCAGCTTATCCACTAGTTTGTCGGTCCTTGACAAGGGACAGGCATCAGTCTTGGTGATTACATTTAATGCCCTATAGTCCACACAGAATCCTAGTTCCTGTCTTTGGTACTAACAAAACTGGGCTAGCTCATGACCTGTGGAATGTTCAATCACTCCAAGGTCAAGCATATTATTGACCTCTTCTTTTATGTGATCCCTCACATTATCTGACATCCTGTAGCCCCTGCTTTTAACAAGTACACTGTCACCAGTGTCAATGTTATGCTGGCCCCAAGGGGTCAAGCCTGATGTAAGTGAGAGCAAAGGCAAACTGAGTCAGCAAAGCTCTGCACTCCACCTTTTGCTGCATTGTCAGATTAGTAGAGAGTTTCACCCCTTCTACTGACCCATCTGAAGGGTGTCCCCTTAAACTATCTTGGAGAGGCTCACTCTCCTCTTCTTCTCGATCAGAAGCTAAGAGCAAGGCTCCTATCTTTCGTCTGCAAACATAAGCCTTAAAACAGTTGGCATGAAAGACCCTAGGGACCTCCTTGATTTGCTCAAGTCTACCAAATAATTGACCTCTCCAACTTTTAGTTTTCCCACAATTTAGAAGGATCCAGTCCATTTTTCCTGTAAGACCCTATGTCTTACTGGGACCATAATGAGAACTTGCTGGTCTGGAGTAAACTCCACCATGTTTGCCTTCTGGTCATGCCATTGCTTAACCAGAGCTTGACCAGATTTTAAATTCTCACTAGCCTCTGTCATCATATGTGCCATCCTCTGTCTGAAGCCAAGCACATTGTCAGTAATTTGTACTGGCTTGAGGGAAGGAACACTCTCCAGACCCTACTTAATCAGGGCCAAAGGGCCTCTGACTGGATGACCATAAAGTAACGCAAAGGGGCTGAACCCTCCTGCAGCTTGAGGAACTTCTCTGTTGGTAAATAGAAGACATGCCAGAAGAAGGTCCCACTTTCTTCTAAGTGGTTCTTACAAAGCTCCAATCATGCTGTTCATGGCTCTATTAAAAAACGATCTACCAACCCATTTGTCTGAGGGTGGTAGGCAGTTGAGAACTTGTAGGTGACCCCACATGTGTTTCACATGGCCTGGCCATACAATATGACCCCCTGTCATATACTACCTCCTTAGGAAATTCTACTCTGGTAAAAATATGAGTAGGGCCTAAGCCACTGCCTGAGCAGTAACAGTTCTAATTGGGATTGCTTCAGGGTACCTGGTAGCATGGTCCACCACAAACAATATAAATTGGTTGCCTGAAGAGGTTGGAGGGTCTAGGGCACCAACAATGATATGATATGATATGACATTGCATTTGTAACGCGCCGATACACAAGTGTTTCAAAGTGCGATGAGGCAAGGAAGGGGGAAAAGAGGGATGAGAGAGATCACGATCTTACTAGGCCAAGTGACATTGAGATCGTGCAAGTGCAGGGTTGGGGGGAGTGCCAGTGGAAAGGAGAGGGGCAGTGCTGTATATGGGATCAAAACAATAACAAGAAGTGCGGCCAGCAGTTGGCAGGTGCAAGGGTAACTGCAGCCAGCAGATGTCCGAAAGTGTAGGTGGGGGACTGTACGGTTACAGATACAGACCCAAGTGCAAAGGTTGCCGGGAGGCAGTGCGGGTTTGCAACTGGGCGGGCAGGGACCTGGGCCAGAAATCAGAGGGTAGCCAGGTGACAAGTGCACTATCCGACAGGATATCAGCAGGGGAGAGGAAGAGAGAAGGCAGAACCAAAGAGGAAGGTCCTGAGGTGCTTACGGAACTGGAGATAATTCCGCTCAAGTTTCAGAGAGGCTGGGAGGCTGTTCCAGAGGGAGGCCCCAGCCGAAGAAAGGGATCTACCACCAACTCATTGCTTGGAGAAGCGACTGACACTGAGGGAGTTGGAGGTGGAGGAGCGAAGAGCTAGAGTAGGAAGATATTTTTACAAAGAGAGAGTTGGAGGTATTGAGCACCCAGGCCCCAGAAGGCCTTGTGGGCAATGCAGATGGTCAGAACTTAATCCTTGCAGCCAATGGGAGCCAATGCAGATATTGCAGTACTGGAGAGATACGATCCCTGGGCTTGAGGCCAAGGACAAGTCTTGCAGTCCTGCTCTGGATGAGTTGCAGAGGGTGGAGAGTACAAGCAGGCACATTTAGAAAGAGGCTGTTGCAGTAGTCCAGTCTAGAGAGAACTAGAGCTCTAGAGACAGTGAGCTCCTTGGGGAACGAGAGGAAAGGAAGAATACCTCTGAGGAGGTGCAGTTGGTAGTTTGACTTCTTAGAGACATCAGAGATGTGAGGAGAAAAGGAGATTGTGGAGTCGAAGATGACCCCGAGGTTCTTAGCCTCACAGGTGGGAGCAAGAAGAGGGCCAAGGGAGGCCTGCCAGAGAGTGACCAGAAAGGAAGGTGCTGGTGTGCTGATGAGGAGAATTTCCGTCTTACAGGTATCAATCTCCACCCTCTCAAAAGGAACTCCCACCACTGGGAGAGGCACTAAGAGTGCCACATTCTTAGCTCCACACTTACCAGATAACTGGCAGGTGTGACACATCCTACATTGTTGTGCTGTGTCTGCACCCATCCTGGGCCAACAGACGTACAGTGAAATCCTCTCCTTGGTCCTCTTAGAGCTTAAGTGACCAGCCAGGGGGACTTCATGTGCTAACTCTAGCAATTTGGTTCTTAGTTCCTGGGGGACTACCTGTCTCCGGAGGTCTCCTGGAATAGACTCCATAGGTTTACTGCATAGAATTCCATCTTCACAGTGCAGACTATGCATCCCAGGGTCATGACCTTCATTCTTGCAAGATGCCTTCTGATGCAGTCCTTCTAGAGAGGGGTCCTCTCTTTGTCCCCTACTGAAGTCTGTCCTGGAGGGTCCACTTTCTGCAAGCAAAGTCTGCATCTCAGGATGGTCTCTGCGATCCAGATCTTCCAGACAGGGTTTAATCTCCTCCTCCTCTAACTCATCAGTAGAAGGCTCTTCAGGGGATTCTTCTTTCACCAACTCAACCTCATCTGGTGGTGGGGTCACTGGGGTGACCTCTAGGTTTCCTACAGGAACCTTTTTCCTGGTGGAATTTTCGGGCTTGGGGCCCTTCTTTCCTTGGGAGACTCTGGGTTACCCCTTGGTATCAGTTGTCAGGTCCTTTAAGGTTGCCTCTCAGGCTTTCCTTGTCACCTCCCTTCTCTTAGAGGGGGATTTGATGTGCTGGAGACTACAACTTAGTCCTTCAAATCATTGCCCAACAATACTCTTCCTGGTACTTCTGACTAAACACTTACAAGATTGTTTACAGTCATCTCATCACAGTTAATGATAGCGGGCAATACTGGGTACATTTGGACTGGGACTCCTGCTAACTTGGTAAGCCTTTTGGGAGCATTAGCAACTTCCTCAGGTTGAAAGAAACTTTCATCTACCACAGTTATACTGGCCCAGTGTATCGTCTCTATTGGCAGGTGTGTCCTGACCATTCGCAAGTACACTATCTTTATAATACTCTTTAGTATTATCAGGGATGCAATTATGCACCTCAATGTTCTGTTGTTCCCACAGTCCCAGAAGTACTAAAGAAACTCTAGTCTGAACACCAATGGGTTCTTCAGCGTGAGGGTGAAAGCTAGCCCCTGCCATTGGACTATCCACATTATATGTGAATTCTAAGATGACAGAGGGGATCCCTGAAGGTTTAGCCTTACATCTGGGATACCCTTTCACATGGTCACCAGACCAACAAAGCACACATTTCTCAAAGGTCTTTTGGAATGGGGGTTTTTGATAACCTCCCTATGGTTTGGGTACAGAGGTTTCACTAGCACTATAAAGGTTTTTTAGGGGGTTATTTACCCTTGTTGTGTTTGTGGCTCTCTTTGGTGTGGGGTTTGGAATAATCCTTCGCATCCTTTTTATGCCTTTTCCACTCCTTTTTCTTTTGATGAACCACAGAATCCTTATGAGTAGCCCTATCGGCCACCCATAAGTCAGCAGCCACGGCTAGCTTCTTGGGATCCAGTTCTTTAGAATCTGCAAGATACTGTCTCAACTCCCTGGAACAGGCAGCAAAAAAACTTTCCAGCATGAATAGACACCCTATGCCTTTATAAGAGCTCACCTTGTAGCCCTTAATAGACCCATATAAGTTTTTGTAGGCTTTCACACACCCAAGTTGCCCACAAGTAACCATGCTCTTCATGTGGTTCCTAAACCTTTTTAGCTACTGGGAAGGAGTCTTCCCAAACCGGGCTATGAGGGCAATTTTTACCAACTGGTAATCTTGTCTATCAACATCATTCAACTCCCTCACAGCATCACAGCCTTTCTGGGGGAGCCTAGAGATTACTCATGGAACAAATTCACTTTCACAAATACCTTGTACTTTGCAAGTAAACTCAAATGTACTGAGCCAATCAAGAATATCAGTTTTCACATCATACAAACTCATAACATCTTTGGGTAGACAAGGCTTCCTGCTTCTCGAGGAAGCAGGAAGAGGACTCTGAAACATAAATGGAATCAAGGGGCAACATTTTCATCTCTAGTTCATGCTGCATCTCTTTTTCCATAAATTGCAGTTCCTTCCTCATTTCTTTGTCTCTCATTTCAGACTGTATATCCAGTTTCCTGAATTCAAGCTGCATTTTTATTTTTTTTTATTCTAGAACCAGCTCAGCTGACATGTTAGATATAGGTAGGGTTGAGGTCAGCGGATTGGCAGGTGGATTAATATTCATACTTTTATTTACATCATCTTATACCTCTTGTACTGGAAGTTGAGGGCTAAGGGTTAAACTTTGACCATCATTCTCTTCTAGATCTATTCTGGAAGTAGGAGTTACAAGCCTACTTACAGTTTGGTAATCCAACAAGTTTGGATTAACTCAGCTTTTTTTCCTTTTGTACTAAGACATTTATCTTTACACGTGTCTTTCAGTTTTTCAACAATAAGACACATAAGAGCTCCTGCCTTATAGTTTTCCATAGTGGACATAGTTTTTGTACTTTATAGTATAATGACCAGGAGGATGGATTATTTGCGTGCAATAAAACCAGAAATCAGCAGTCCAACCTTCACAGATCCCACCAACTGTAACATCAGTGTTAAGGAGTTTTCCTAAAGTCCTACTGGTAGTAACTCTTAAGTAAGCTATCCCAGTGGTTTGTAGATCCCCAACTCTTAGTATCAGTCTGTACTAGCTCAGGACCTTGGTAGTGGGCAGAGCAGTCAGGCTTATCTTAAGAGGAAGATGTGAGCAGTAGGTAAGTACTCTGAATCTTAGTTAGACAGGCACAGCAAAGAAGCACTTACATGTAAAGTTATACAAAAATATGTATTTATTATATTTACACCAGAATCACTTTAAATACTTCAGATGGTAACGGTAGAACACTTAGGAATAATAGATAATACACTTCAAAGGGCACTTTCACTTTTGTGTTTGTTTGCGCATACATTTGTAGCAGCATTAGAAAGGGAAAAGACAGTTATTGTATCATCGGTAATTGCACACTCATGCAGTTTTCAAGAGGTTATACGGTAATACATTTAATCTGCAAACACATGTAGAAAAGTCACTTAAAGGGAGGAAAATAAGTGTTAGTGGTTAGTGCAACATAATCTCAGTTCAAGGTTCTAGAGATGGTTTCTTCGCCTGGCAAGTCATTTAGGTCCAAAAATGCAACCTTAGGTAAAGGCAGTTCAGAGGGGGCATGAAGTCTTGGCAAACAGCGAATAATGAAGAGCACCTGCGGATTTCTTCCAGTGTCTAAAGTTATTGAAGTAGCAAGTTAACAACTAACAATGGATACCAAAAAACGGACTTGTAAAGGTGAGCGACTTCTCTGAATCAGGTAAGCAATACCTTTTTCCCCATGGTACCTTGAGTTTGAAGAAAGTGTTTGTGTTAACTCCTCTATATTGTGGCAGCTCTGTACCCGACCTCTGGATTCCTTGGTCTGGTGATGAAAGGCAGGACATGGACAGTGTATTCAAGCAGCAGTCTCAATGGCGTACCTGTGGCACAACTTTCAGCAACTTCTGAGTTAATTCTGCGGTTTTGGTGCCTTTTCAGCAGCGCCAACAAAGGACACGGAACGCCCGGTAAATCTTCTTCGCTTCCTGTAGTCCCACACTCTGGTCAGGGGGTCTGAGCACGTTGGATCTGGAGTATCCTTCCAGGCTCAGCACACATTTGGACGGAGTTGGCCTTTCTACGATGATGCACTTTAAATGGGAAGCAGGTCTCCTTGTCAATACCTTGGGATTCCACAGCTCTAGAAACTTCTAGGACATCTGGAGATGGCTAGATTCAAAGTTCCTCTTGGGACTGGTTGTTCCCACCAGCCAAATGGATGGAGTTGTCCTCTTCGGAGTTCCTCTGTCACATATAAACGGGGCCAGAACAGCAGTGGTCGCTTCATAGTGATGCAAACGGTCTGCCGTTGTCTCTTTTTGTCTTCTTCTTCGGTTACTTCTGTTTCAAGTGGTCGACGTGTCCTACACTCCTGAAGCCTCACCTTTTATACAGTTCCAGCACACACTCCTCTTAAATCTCTCTCAGCATTTTACAGAAAGGGGTGTTTGGCTATCCAATCAGGAGAGCCAGACCCCCAGTGGGGGCTGGTCCTAATCAGACACTCTGGAGCGTAGGAAGGGATCCCAACTGGTTCCCGCCAAAGGCAAAACACACACACACAGACCTCCCCCTCCCAGAATGGTAGACGAAGGGCTAACAAAGGATAACCATGCTAGTAATGGTGAAAAAAGAAGGGAAGCCTCATGTTGGTACTTGTGTGCCCCTATATGGGCACTACTAAGGCTATGAACATAGCCTGCGGTACAGAAAATACACAATAGTTGGTAGAACACATCCACTGCCACCAGCCATAACTAGGTGATTGTCTTTGTGACTAAAAAGTCACAGGAGCAGAGAGAAGGGGAATACTAAATATCCCTTTCGTACTCTCCTGAAGGTGGTGTGTGCCAATCTCTTGGACTGTAGAGTTTTGGGAGAGACACTAAGTATATCTCTATCCTTAAGAACTGTAGTAAACTTAAGGATATAGGAAAACGAGTCTTAAAGGAGTACCCAAAGTGTCCCCAGCAATACTGCCCATAAGGAGCCGTGTGCTGCAGGCGCAAAATACAGATGCGTTTAATATCTATGGAGCAGACAGACTACATAGTCCAGGTAGAATACAAAGGATAGAGTTCCAAAAGACAGAGCCCATAAGAATTAATGAGTCAAAAAAGGCTCCACTCATTCAGGATTTAAAAAAACAGGTCCAGGAGTCCAGCAAATAGTGCTGGAGGTCTCACTAGGAAAGGGGATGAAGCACAATAATTATAAAGCTCCCTAACAAACACCCCATTCCAAGAGCTGGAATAGGGGTAATGGCCCGGCAGCCCAAGTTAACGAGGGCTCCGGTTGGTTACCCCCAGTTCCAGCACTTGGAACGGGGTAACAACATTAGCACCCAGGGTTACCAAGGCGATAACCTGGGGTGCTAAAAAAACAGTATATGAAAATACTGGTCCAAAATGGCTGCCATGGTTGTAGAAGGCGGAGATGCATATGGAGCCACTTTCCTATTATCATTGCGGCCAGAAAAGGGAGGAGGACTGAAGCTGGTGCTGCCGCCGCAACTATAAAGTAAGTGGGGCAGGGAAATGAAAAGAAACAAAGTCTGTAGGCTGGGGGGAAGATAGGAGCCCACAGTGGGGGGGGAAGCCTGTGAGTTCTGTGGAATGCAGGCTGAGATCAGAGATTTCAGCCCACGATCTGCAGAACCTCATTGGCTGTGCCCCCCGCCCCGGGTGCTAATTAAGAATTGAGAAAACCTCTCTTGTGTAAAGGCAGGGAAAAGAGTGACTAAAGGTGCGGTTGAGCAGTAATTATGTAAGGCACCAATACAGCGTCATCATGCCATACAGAATTTACCTTGAAGGTGTGGGTTAATATCCATCATGTCAGCCAGGTGAGAAGAGAGATGGTTGTCAGGGTAAAGACATAAATAATATCAAGAGATTGACAGAGTTACTTTACACGAGCCCATAGAAGAGACTTGTCAAATATTTCATTTTTTAAATGTGCATCCTGTCATTTCTAATGATGCTGACATTCTATAATACGAGTCCAATACCAGAATTGGTCATCTGTGGAGCCCTTTTTGTTTTGTACCAGAAAAAATAGTGTAAACATATAATAGTATAACCCTTAATTGAACAGAGGCATGGTGACACTTCAGAAATATTGGAATTATGATGAATGATGGTGACACTTTTTGGGAGGCCAACTGTGTCCCACCAAAATATGCACCTCTATTAACAACTCCTGTATTCCACTGTATGGAATGTATATTGATGATGACATTATTTGCGGGGGCAGAACCGAGCAGAACTGTTACATTCCCCATACAAGCTGTATTATTAATAATAAACCCGCTGGACCCCATTTACTTTTATTTGGTTCCGGCTGGGTTTATTCACCATTTTTTTTTAAAGGGCTTTCTCGTGCTTTACTCTGCGTGCCAAACCAGGTTTGGTTCCTTTGTTCACCGTACTTTGGCGGGCTTCTGCACAGAAGCCCTCCTTAGGCGCCTGAATGTCTGTGGGGGACAGGATCTGAGGGAGGGGTTTGAGACTCCCTGCACAGGGTCTCCTTAGAGACCCATGTAGCACTCTGTATGATTGGCTGTGTTGACTGTCCTGCTGGGACAGCCACCCTGCTGTGTGATTGACAGCCAGGCTGTGTGAATGGGGGCAAACTGCATAAAAAGCAGGTCTCTGGGACTGAGAAGGCTAAGTCATCACTGGATCGAGAGAACGGAAGAGAAGCTGACACAAGAGGACCTCTACCACGACTGAACCTCCCGGTGAAGCCCTGCTGTGGGTCGGAATGTCCAAACTTCGATGACAGGGAAGATCTGCAAGGAATCTTCTCCCCTTGAGCTGGTGGGACCAACCAGTTTGCCAAACTACAAGCCAGGCCTCCCTCCTCTGGTCGAACTTGCAGCTGCAGTGAACCGGATTGCCAGGAGGACCGGACCCTGCTTGGGTTTTAAGGAGCGCACCTTTTATTCGTTGCTTTGCTATGCTGCTGGTTTCTTCCCTGGACAGTGCAGGACCCTCCAGTCTTCCTACTTCGTGTCAGTCTGACAGTCGCTTCAGGAACCGTGAGCCTGCAGGACCTGCCAGGAACATTTGCCTCAGCTACAGCCGCCTTCTTCATATAAGGTACTGTTCAAACCCGGTTGTTCGTTCCATCCGACGCGATGAAAGTGTCTGAAACCTTTTGCCAATCCGAGGGCTTGTCCTTCTCTATTCTTTAAACTAACTTTTTTCCGACCAACTTAGTTCTGAACTTTTGGCAAATACTTAACCGCAAACTACACTGAACTGTGTGATCCTCTGCAAAGACATTGGTATATTGACTTTGGCCCAGGCCTCTTGATTTGATTTCCTCACTGTAGTTACTTTTTCTAGATTGCCCTGCTTACTTACTTGTTGGTACTGCTCAACTTTTGTCTAACCTTGTCTTTCCCTTTTAAATTGCTGGAGTGCCATTTTACTCACACTTCATTTTGAGCTTAACTTGTCCAGAATCTATTGGGTAGGATGTAGTATGTTAAGAGTTTGATTTTTCTACTGCTTTACTTTGGTGAATTGTTTTACGATTGATGTGTAAATAAATGTATATTCTTTTACTCAGAAACCTTGAGTCAGTGTTTGTTTGAACCATAGTAATTGCTGTCCTTTGTGTAACTATTGGTACTGCTCACTTTACTCTTGAGATAAGTCTGGCTGCTCAGCCATCGCTACCACTTTACTGTGTAGTACAGGCTTGTACCAAAGGTGACTTTGTACTGACACTTGTAGCCTTAATTGTGTGTGGTGTTCCAAAATGGTACTGCATAGGATTCTGCCTAACACTAACCATGTGCTCTGGCAGATCAGGAAAATGAGTAGGTGGGTTCGGTTAGTTGAGAGGAGAGTGAAAAAGTGAGACTGTGGTGCCTTTTGTTGATAGTGAAGATCAGAAGTACCTTTAGCTATGAATGCATGACAGCTTTTAAGTTTGAAGTGTTCGCATTGAGGACTTTTTGTTCATATAGGGACCCTCATGCTTGCTGTGTGGTTATATATTGGTGAGTGCTGGGTGTGCTAATTGATGGTAGGGTTGTAGAGCCATGTTGTTTGGAATCTGGGGAAGGGTCTTTGAAAATTCATACACATTTGCCTCACACAGATTTGTTCGAAAGTTTAGACACTTGGGGTTTTCTTGGATTCTTGGCTTAACATGCTTAAACATGACTAGTACAGGTGAATGCCTCATGTGCCTCATGCGCCTACGTAAGTAAACTGTTGAGTCAAAACAAGCCTTACCTACCACCAACCTTGAGGATCTGCTTCACCCTATAATTATGCAATTAAGGTAACCTGGCAACTATGCAATTCATGTAACAGCGCCCTGATGCCCAACGGTTTGACGTGCTTTATAAAGGCAAAAATAAATAAATAAATAAATAAATACATTCATCTTACTACTTCCAACCTCGCATCAGTTGCTGCTGCCCTACTGAACACCCACATCGACGATTGCAACAGCTTGGTGATCAGTAGATCCAATTGCAACATTAGAACACTTCAAGTTGAACAGAATGGGGCCGTTAGAGCTATTCTTGGAAAAAATAGTAGACATCAAATAACCGAAGCCAGAAGATGCTTGTACTGGCTTCCAGTCTGTCAACGCATTAGACACACAATCTTCACTCTCACAAGTGTATTTCAGGAAAGGCTCATGAATACCTTAAAGAATGCATACACAAGGCACCTGAGCCAAAACAAATACCTTCAAGTGCTACTAACAAGCTTGCCAGCCCAAGACATAAGTTTTAACTTTTAGAGACACAAGCTTCAACGTTTGTGCCACCCTCGCTTTGGAAATCGGTTCCTCAAAGCATCAGCAAAATGTCATGTCTCTCTAATTTTAAAAAGGCAGTTAAAACGCATCTCTTTAATTCCAAGGATTAACAAGCGTCCCTCCCAACTTCCTCCCTCCTGACCTAGTCTGCTTTGTCTGTTAGTTTGTTATTAGTTCCTCTTGCGCACTGAGGGCTGAGCATTTGCAATTGTTTTGTAGGGTAACACCAGTCCAAAAATCCAATACATGCAAGTCACCATCAGTGCACAGGAACATTGATGTTTTCATTAATTGAATGTGTTGCTATTAAAATGCCATGCCACAATGAAAACATGTCCAACTGGCTGTACACCAGTCTAGACACGTAACAACATATTACAGTAAAGCATGCCAAGGTCACATTTAGACATACCTAAACTGGTTGCACCAAAATGGTAGCTGAAGCCATAACACTTATCATGGTTGTTTCATCACAGATGCCCAGAAAAATATACAATGCCACAGTAAGAAACGGTGAGACTGGCAGCAACAAAATGTCAGTCTAGCCAGGTAATTACTTAGCAGAACTGCTTTATCAGAGATGTCCAGTTAAAGTACGTCAAGCCAAACTAAGAAATTACTAGACTGGCTGCACAAAAATGCCTCTCTAGCCACTAACACCGCATATCATGCCTGCTTAGCCTGGAGATGGATTGCCATTATGATTTATCCCACAATACCTGCCCCCACACGCCCCCTCTCCCTCCAACCCCCTGCTCCAACCCCCAAAATCAGCACATCGGCCCAGAATTACCTCCACGTCCTTCTTTCTTGTCCCAGTGCTGATGTATGATGCACCTTCCCTCTACGGTAAGTACAAGGACGACGAAGAGTGGGGCTAGAAGTAATGAAGATTACAGGTAAATAAGCCAGGCATTACCTCCAAGTCCCGCTACCTCATCCTAGTACATGTGTATGAGGCAAAGTGCCTCATACACAAGTACTGGGATGAGGAAGAATGGGGATACGAGTGATGGAGATTACCAATAAGTCATCATGGCATTAAACACATGCAGTGGCACAACACCATTGATATGACTGGGCTTCAGTCCTCTCCCTGACCCCCTAACATTTTGGGCTATGTTGACTCGACCTGGCTGACCTACTATGCCGCTGCCAGACAGAACAGGACCCAGATGTTAAACGGTACCCGCGTTTTGCCGTTAAGGCCCAGCTAATACTAACGTAAAGCATTTCACTGTTCGTTTTTAGGCAGTTGAAATTGTGATGTGGGTTTAGTACTTGCAAGTCAGGGGAGTGACTGGAAGGGTAGTCCCACAGCAGTCCATAGTGAGTGCTTTCAGACTTAAAGGAGAGAGTTAACTGCTTGTAACATTGAATCTGCACTAAAATAGTCTCATAAGAATGCATAAAGAAGTTAGATGCCCCCACACAAATAAGTTTGGCCCTCCCCCACTGCCTATGAAGTTAGCGCCTCTCCTAACATTTGAAGGGTTAGCGGTCTTCTGAAATTTAGGTTTAGTTGAGCCCCTGAACACAAGCACACACACCAGTCACCATACACATACATACACACACACGCACACCCAGCCACCCATACATTTAAGTGCGTACCATTTCACCATAGAGGCACACCCAGGCAGCCACCCATACATTTAAGTGTGCACCCTTTCAGCATACACTCACACACCCAGCCACCCATACATTTGATTGTGCACACTTTCACCATACACTCACACAGGCATACCCAGGCAGCATCATGCACTCACTCATTAATGCACATTACATTCTATACATACATATACACATACTTACATGCATGCACACACACCTTTCCGTTGGTCCAGGGAACAAGACCTTCAGCTTTCTGCAGTTGCCAGGAATGCTTGTTGCCATCATCTACAGAGGATTGTGAGGCCCCCGTGTCATGGGGTGGAGGGGAGTCCCATTACTTCAAAAAGAAATGGTTTGTTTTTGAAGTCACTCTGACTTCATAAAGAAATAATTTCTATTAAAGGACCAAACCGGAACAGAATTTTGTGAAGGCAGAGTGACTTCAAACTGAAACTGTGGGCCTCATTATGAGTGTGGTGGTTCCGGAAACAAGTGTGCTGGTAAGCTTAATGACACCCTTGTTTCCGGACCACCAAACTCATAGTCTACCTGCAGGGGCTGCTGCGCCCAACAGGCCTGACTCTGGCAGGCGCAGCAGCCCCAGTTGGCAGACTCATCACAGAAGCACCGGCACCGTTAGTGACAGTGCCGGTGCTTCTGTGGGGACTAACATTTTCCGGCACATAGCTTCCTGGTTCTCCTGGACTTGAAATGTCACGGTAGCATCGGGAAGGTAGGTGTTTGAAATGGTGTTACGAGGTCGATGGCAACCCGCCGGTCACACCGGCGGGTTACCGCCAACCTCATAATGAGGCCCTTTTTCTTTTTGAAGTCATAGGGCTGCCCGCCCCATGCATTGGAAGACACTAGCTTTTAGGCTTCCACGTAATGAGCTGTGGGAGCCCTCGGACTTCATAAAGAAATAGAATCTATAAGTCACTGCCTTCATAAAGAAACTATTTCTGTAAAAAAAACTTTATGAAGGCAGAGTGCTCCAAAAAGAAACTTGATTTTTTTCTGTGTTTAAAAAAAAAATTGCAAACAATTGTTTTTTGTCTGAGGGGCCCCTCCCAGGACATGGGCGGGGCCCCCCACACTGCAGAGGGGGCAGGGGCACAGTTGCGCCACTGCATGTAGGTGTATAAGTATGTGTGCAGCTAGGCCAAATTAATCGAGGGCTATAGCTGTATTCTGTCATTGGTTGGGGTGGTGTCATGATCCCTACCCCCGGGGACCCAGACCAAGTCCAGCAACCCCGGAAGAAGGCATCAAGTTACCCCAAACAAGCCCAACAACCCCCGCTAGGGGCTATTTGGGTGCAGGCCAAACTCTCATATGGAGAGTCAGTCCTGGCGCCATAGGCGCCAGCATCATAGATTAAAACTTACCTGATGCAGACCATGCTGCAAGAGCTCCAAGCCAAACGAGGCTTGGAAGGGACTATTTTACCTAGGGACTATTTTTTTACTCGGGTGGGGCTGGGGAGGAATACTTACCTGGGACTACTTTGGAGGCTATTTAAACCACGCCCGAAGAGCAGCACACGCTTTGCGTTATTCTGCATCCAGCAGCGTAACGCTCACCGTGCCTGCAAGTCTGCATCCAGTCTTGTGCCACGCCCGCCTCGAGTTTGGAGCTCCTAGCAAAAGGGAGAAAGAAGGAGAAAAGGTTAGAACAAGAGCAATACCTTTGATCCTTACCTGAATTCCCAATCCATCATGCCTTCGAGCTGGAAGAAAGAAGTTATTTTATGCGCGTTGCCTCACCTGCTGCAGCGCTGCGCTGAACTCAACGGCCTTCGCAGCATCTTCACATTTCACCGCATCCTCCTGCATGTTACCGCCGCTGAGCCAAGGTAATACACAGAGGAATACCCCCATAGACTTACCTGATTTCACCACAGGGGGCACTATTCTTCTTCACGGGTCGGCGCAGCTTCCACTGCATTCTAGCCGAACCCCGGCCCCTAAGGGGAAACAAAAGGACAGCAAGGTGAAACAAGGGACTAACAAGGGGAACCCTCCTCACCACAAAAGACTTACCTGATTTTACCGCCGGAGGCATCATTCCCCGAGACTTCATACTTTCTCTCAGCGCCTGAATAAGGGAGAAAGCAACAGGTTACATATGGACATTATTTTATCGAACTGTGTTGGATAATACAAATCCTTACCAGAACATTACCGGTTGCCACGAGGAACTCTTGAGTAGGGTCAAGCTGCAACCTGCAAGGAATCAGACAAGAGTGAAAGTCAGGCATTTGAACTCTTACGAACTACATACTTATGGCGTCTTGCTGGGAATATCGGAGTCACTATTGTCCAGGAACTCACCAATTCCTTTGAGCCTGTGAAGCAACTGGTTATCCATGTAATCTTCGCTGTGTCTAATGGGTTCCATGTAATAATGTCACGACAAAAATATCGCCATACAAAAATATCGCCGAAAAATTGTCGTTTTTTGTGGCAACATTATTGCATGGAGCAAAAGAGAGAAGTATAGGGGTGCACAGACAAGTTATATAAAGGTTTGAGAGTGGAAGGATTGTGAATAAGAATGTATCAACAAGAAATAGTGTGCAAATGTTATACAAAGACTTCTGGTGCAATCAGGCTGTCGTCACAAGGCCACTTGGGACAGAGAAAACCAAACAAATCCAAAGCTGTGTATTGCTACCCAGCAAGCTCAGATGCACTCAACAGGGACAATAAGTACCCTCTATTTTAAATCAAAATTCATTTAAACATTTGGCGCCAACAGGGCGTAAATTCTAAGGTGTACAAACACTGCCTAAGTTTCTCTAGTTTCCAAAAGAAAATGTCATTACACAATTTAAGGGTGTTAATAAGGATAAATTGTAAACACAGGTGTAAAATGAATGGAACAATCAGAACCAAGACATTAGAGTGACACCCCCGCAACCCCCACATTTTTTATTTTTATTTATTTATTTATTTATTTATTTATTATTTTTTTGTTTTGTTTTTGCCCCTATCGCCACACCCAAATAATATCGCCATGACATTTTCCCGGCGATATTATTTACGGAGACCATATATGTGGCGATAGTAATACCTGATACCGTCTAATGCGTATTGGCAGTGAGTCCTACAAATTTGGTGCCAGCGTTGAGTAGGCAAACCTCCATCCTGGCCGAATTGGAGGCGGGGATCATTAGGAGGAGTTGGGTGGTAAGGCATCATTTTCTTTTGTTTAGGTATTTAGATCCTGTTTTGTGCACCACTCAGTAAGAAATACACAGGATTTTGAAGGTGGCTCTACGTCCAATTGGTAGCCAGGGCAGGCTGCTGAGAGCGGGTTGGATGTGCTTTCTTCATCCCATTGTGAGAAGCAGCCTGGCAGCCGAGATTTTGACTCTTTGGAGTTTGTTTTGTTGGTAGGCTGGTGCACCCAGGTAGAGGGAGTTCTCATGATCAAGTCTGGACATGAAAATGGACATAATTGCAGCCAGTGTATTGGGGTAGGTGAGGTAAGGGAAGTTGCATTTCAGAAGGCTAAAGTAGAAATGACAATATTTGGATGCATTGGTGATGTGGTGAGATAGAGGTAGGTCTGAGTCCATTGTGCAGCTGAGGTTTTTGACAGTGGTGGTTGTTGGGGATGCGGGGGTGGACCGAGTGAGGGTGGTCAGGGAGTCAGTTGGGGGAATAGAGCAGTTTCGCCACATAGAAATGATCTCTGTTTTCCCTAGGTTTAAAAGGCGATGGTTAGTCGTCATCTAGCGGTCAATGTCAGTGAGACATCTAGGTCAGGACGAGGGTCAGAAGTCAATTTAAGAATTCTCAAGATGATTTGTGTGTAATCCACATAGTTATAGTATGTGAGGTTTTGTGAGCAGAGGATCTGGGGCAGAGGGGTCACGTAAAGGTTGAAGAGAAGGGGTGAGAGGCAGCCACTTCAGGGTACTCCAGTGTTCACTGGGCGTGTGGTGGTGTGAAAAGGGGGGAGAAGAGTGATTTGCTGTCTGTTAGTGAGGAACAAGCCGTTCCAGGTGCGCGCTGAATCTCGTATTCCGAGGGAGTGCAGTCTATCATGTGGTGAATCAGATGGAGAAATAGAGGTTGATTAGGTAAGTGGTTGGTCCTTCAGGTTTTCATTATTGTTTTCAAGCACATGACATCACTGTTGGTTACGTTATACAGAGAAGTATAAAAATGGTACCAGGGAACCCTGTCTAGAAAGAAAATGGAATGGTAACCTGTTCTGTGGTTTTTACCCACTTTGAGAGTGCGCAGCCATCACTTTTTGCTCACTGTACTTTTCACAAAGGAGGAATATACATTTGCATATCAGTCTTTGAACCACCCACAAGGGTAGTGCAGCACCAAAATGACTGGCAAACCTCTTTTGAACAAGAGTGCCAACAGCAAACCCAGACACCTAGGGTACATAGTCGGGCCTCATCAGTGAGGTGGAGCTCTGCCTCTCTGAGCACAGTGAGCAAGGGTCCACGTCTGAATTCCCCCAGGTAACTTAGGTGACCAATCCCATATGCTGAGAAGTGTTGAGCTTCTTTGTGGTTGAAGCAGGCTGCTGTCCTGTGTTGCATTTTTGAAAATAAAGAACAAAGGGAGGAGTTTTCTAGAGTTTTAGCTGTGCCCTCAAGGTGTTCACATGCTCTAGTCATTGGTTTCTTTCTCAAAGTGATAGGAACTAGTTTGGAAACGGACTGTTGCGAGCCACTATGATATTTCCTCAGGGTTTGAGGCAGTTGGGTAATTGAGAGTCCTATTAACCCGACAATCCAGGACTCAAAAGACCAGGAGGTCTCATCGTTACTGTGCAGCAGGGTCACCATGTGTCGAATACGTGTGATGATGTTAATGAGATTGCTTGCGTAATTTGGTTCAAAAGTTCAGCACTCGCTTTTTATGACGGCACAACGCCCCCCTGTGAGGCAAGCCTGAAATCCAGACTCATACAGGTCTGGAGGACCATAGTTCTGAGGGTCAGCTGTTTACTGGTCAATAGGATAACAATACAGTGGTGGCATGGGCAATGTTCTCTACTAATCGGGGATCTATGAGATCACTGCGCCGCACGCAATGTCAACTTTGAAAATGTTGACTTCCATTACGGCGCAGTGACCACATAGATCATTTGTCCCTTGCATCTGTAACCCCCTACCTGCACCCCTCACCAGCGTACTTACCTTCTTAGAGGCACAAATAGAAGTCTGCCGCTGACTCCATCCTCTCCTTTACATGGGTTGGCACTGGCGCTGCAGGGTCCTTTTCTTTCTTCTTAATTTTCTTGTCCCCAACTCTCTAATGAAAGCAGGGACACCTTGCAATCCCTGACCCCCATTAACCCAAACAAGGGGAGTGGGGGACACCCCTGCAACCCTTGTTCCCCTTGTTTGGGGTCATAGGGGTCAGGATTTTTTTCTTGCGCAAAGGCACAGTTTTGGTAATGGGTGACATTTTATAGTCACCGTTATGGAACGATACCCTAACGAGGACAGTTGAGTCAATCAGTTCCTGTTTATCTTGACCCGAAGTACTTGAATCAGATATCCCACCCCTGCAATTAAGGACTCCCGATCCGTGCTTCATTTGGACCGGGGTGGGGCAGGAAGAGTGTAGGGGTGACTTACTGTAGGCAGGACATATCCCATGTAATTGCTCCCTCCCCAGTTGATGGGCAACCAAGTAACCAATGACAAGCCTTATGGGTGACCGTGGAGCTGTAACACAAACAAGACATTCATTAGGAGCTGGCCCTTTCAGGGGTGCTGAGTAAGCTGCACCATCAGTTCAAGCATTTCCTAGGGCAGTAAAGGACTATGAGGGGTGCCAGTGGAGGATAAGTATCCATGTTGTTTCCAGAGCACGTTGAAGAACCACCCTGTGGGCATACATGAAGTCGATGTAGATCATCACTGACCTACCCTGACCCAATGCACATGCACATGTGAGAGCCACAAGCTCAGCTACATGATGGAACTAGATGAAACATGTTTGAGTTTATAAGACAACCATAGATTTAATGAACTTCACAGCCCTTGGGGTATCAATTTCTGCCTTAAAAAAGGAAGAGGACGAAATGATTCAGTCATCAAGATTGGTAATCAAAGTGTTACCTCTACATGCAAATGGGAAACCTAAGAAACCAAAACATTGGTGACGGCCCGTAAAGCCGAAGCAAAGTCAAATTGGAGCAACAAAAATGAATAATATCAGTTAATTATTGCAAAACACACAAAACATTGAAGGTCTATGTATGCTACTAGAACATTGAAACATGCATCTTGGAGATCCAGAGTATCTAAAAAAAGACCTTTCCTTATCGTTTTCAAGGATTTAAAGTGGGACACTGTTATGTAAAAGCCCTGAGACCATTTGACCCAAACCCAGAACGAATGGGATCCCTGACCCAATTCTGAAAAAAAAGACAGGAGTTAGAGTAGGATTCTTTCAGAAGTTAACTATTTGCTGAAAACACCTCTGTTTAGGATTTTCAGAACCCGCTGGTCTGGATTGCAAGAGGTTATGTTTGAAACTGTGGACAGGAAGTATTTGGACATAAGGCACTCTGACGAAGAGCCCTTCATCAAAAGAGACGGTGAACTGGATGTGCAAATACAGATGGCATCTATTGAACTTGGCAGAAACATATCCTGTTTTGTCTTAATACATACTGTGACCAAAGATGTGCGATGCATTGAAGGGTAAAATGCATTATAGGCTAAATGAGGGTGAAGCGATTTCTGGGACGCCTGAAACTACCAGGACTTCATGCAGCCAGTTCTTAGTCAGAGGCCCTTACCATAGAACAGGAACTGCTGAAAGTTCCAAAAGAGAAAAAAACAAGTACGTTGTACAAGTTACCCTGCAGTTGCACTTTGCCATAAAAGTTATGAACACCTTAAATCATAGAAATGGTACACATGCGGTATAATTCGCAACTGTGATCAAACTGTTAATTGCAGTGAAGGCCCTTTTACCAGCAACTCGATCTCTAAAATCTTGTGGGTCTCGTATAGAGGCAAAGCATGAGCAAGGGGATTACGGGTTAAGGACTTAGTTCAGCCATTGGAGGAAACTCTGAATTGAAACATAATAGATGAGTGTTAAAGACGGTAACATGGTTACACTAACTTTTCCAAATCCTTCAATTCTTTCAAAAGCAGTCATCTCTAGGGCTGGGTGAAAGTGTTAAATACCATCCCGCCAATCACGGAAGCAAAATCTGTAACATTTTGATACGTTTCACCCCAATCTGCTGTTTTCGCCACCCAAGTGTAAGGAAAAGAGGTGCACAACGTTTCTCAAGCCTTTGCGTGAACCGAAACGTGCAAAGTATCTTGTGCCGCGGCGTGGACCCAGCATGAATCGAACTAAAAGATGCATAACGTTTCTTGTGCCACAGCACGAATGTAGCATGGTTTGAAAAAGTGTGCACAGTTTCTCATGCCGCAACGCAGAACTAGCACGGATCGGGGAAAATCATGCAAAGATTCTCGTGGTACTGCACAAAATAACCAGGGATCGAAAAAAGACCCACAAAAGGTTTTGCGTGGCACTGCGCGAAAGTAGCATGGTTCGTAAAAACATGCACAAAGTTTCTTGTGTCGCTGCACGACACAAGCATCGATCAAAAAAGACGAGTTCGAAGTGTCTCGCTGTGCTACAAAAAATGAATATGGGAACAAAACATAACCCTTTGCACGAAATTACAAAACTGGGAGACATTTCTGTGGCGGCTTGGCCATAATAGCAAGGCTTGGCCATAATAGCAAGGCTTGGCCATAATAGCAAGGCTTGCGGAATGGCTGGAAGCGGATTCCAGGGTTGATTCTACACTTTTTGCTTTGCTGGGGAAACATGTTGCTAAACTCTAGTCATCATACTGTCGTGTGAAGGCTAAAGGGTCTCAGGTACAAACGTTTCATAACAATTCTCTACATGGTCATGGACTTCTTCAGGAATAGCTAGAGCCAGCAATTTCAGTGTCTCATATTTTGGGGGGTTGGGAATAAATCTGCTCCCTGAACAAATCTCCTCTTCTTGATAGGAGTATCTTCTGGATCTCCAGGGAACTCAGATGTATAATAAGGAATGGTTGTAGATTATTCCATAAAAGCAGAAGGCACCATTTCCTAAGAGGCAGATGTCAAAGTTGTGATCACCCTAAAAGTAGTAAGAGTTGGGCCACCTTTGCACTGCAGGAATTTGCACTGAAAACAAAGGGCGGCTCCAATCCATGCTTCCCACCCGCATATATGTGTGGCTCATTATGAAAGCAAAGTTTGCAAGGCTGCTTGCCTGAAGTCAGAATAGGTTTGATGGTAGCACCTCGGGCAGAGATCGATGAAAGAACTAACGCAACCAAGTAGGTTCTCATGGTAAACCTCAATGACGGAGCTGCCGCCTCTGATGAAAGCACAAGAATTGCAGAAACAGTTGATGAAAATAATCGGTTATTTCTGTGTCCCAGTGAAGTTTTGGGGTGAACTGCAGTGACCACTTTCCTATCATGCTTGATATTCCATTGGGCCGTAGAAATGTTCCACTTGAACAGGTTTATTTGCCAGAGGTATCTCTGACCACACCTGGAGGTAGACTCAGGTGGAACAATGACAGGAGGGAGGAATTACTCAGAAAGGAGGTTCATTCTAGTCCACATGAGTTGGAGGTTATACTGTGAGGGACTGGGGAACAGAACTCTATGTCAAAGGAGTTTGGGTGATTATTGTGAAATCTGTCAGTGGTGTTCCCATGCAGCGGGTAAAAGAAGGGATGTACCAAGGACGGGCTCCTTTGATCAGGATTGCACTAAAGCTAAATCACATTTACTTTTAAGTACTGCAAAATCATCTGGTCACAAAACACTCTATTATCTGTGCAAGGTCCCTTTTTAAGAAGGTTTTGGCCTGGAGAAAAAGGTTTATTGAAGATGAGGCATGGGAAACATGGGTTAGAGCTTCCTAGGTTAATGATGTAAAACTTTTTGGGGGAAAATGCAAATTATGGCATGTTCTACAAATATAATAAGAAAGTCCCGGTCTCTAATGTATCCGACCTGGCTAGGCTGGACCATTTCTCATGTTTATATAGCTTGCATCAAGAGGAAGTGAAATGTAGCCCTGTGTAAAGTCTGGGGTGGGGGGTATCTGTACTTCTGCCCTCTATATGGTCCGGTAAAGGCACAGAACACCCCAGCAAGTTTCTCAATTTGGTAGCAATGGACGAGCAGCCGGGCTTAAGCTTTCAGGTGGTGATGCGGGCTAGTCCTTAAGTACAGTGTTTCCCCAAGGCCCCCACAAAGGAATGTCCCCACACTATGCTAGGTGATAACACAACTTCTTTATATAAAATAAGGGTTCAGGAAAATATACACATATAAATAATAACACTTTGTACATGGATTACTTATACAAGGAATGGCAAATATATAACTCTGTGTGGTACCACACAATACTCAATCCAGTAAAAGATGCACTAACTGCAGACAGTTTTAAATAGGTGAATTCTTAAGATAGTTTTAAAAGCAAAGAATAGGAAAGCGGTTAGTTGTGAACAGTGGCATAATACATTCTTTCATTTAGATAGATAATTCTGTGTCAGGACCCTCCGCACCCCCCACCTGGCCAACCGTAATGGAAAGTTCAGGGATTAGTGTATGGTCTTTTACAGCACAGTCCAATAATGTTCGATAACCTTGTGCTTTCTTTAAAAAGGTTCTACCACCGCAAAGTACCTGAGGGGACACAGGAGAACAGTATCCAAGACAAACCTGGGACCCCTGTATGACTCCTGAGGCTAGAAGAGGCTCTTCCTTATCACAGTACCTTTGGTGCCTTGGCAGGCCAAGTGGCAGAGATTCTCGCTTTACTTGACGATTACCTCCGAGGATGGACCCCCTTTAGAAGAAGGAGGCACTGGGATGCTGAGTCCAAGAATAAAAAGGAACTAGAGTCTTTCTTAAGTGCAAAAGTTTGACTCTTCGCGGGACTCTCCTTTTGTCTATGATTTCTCCGACTGTAGAGGTCCTGTGAAGATGAAACTTTCTGTTGGCTCCTTAAAGGCTTGGCAGATGAAGTAAGACCCCTAGGATCCCTCAATGACTTCTGGCACCGACGGGTACATAAGTCACTTTTTTTGTCGGGTTTCAGAATATTGGGGTTTTCTGAGTTTAGGTTCGCTGGACGGCTTCTGGCAACATGGACTCCACGAATGGTGCGGTCCTCAGACTCTCACAAATTCTGGACACTCAGGACATCTTTGTTACCTTCTGGTGGTGGGAAACCTTCCTTGGCAGTCAGCGACTCTGGACTCTCTGCCAGGGAAAAGTGGTCATTGATGATTAGGAGGATGTCCCTCGAAATCTTCTTAGGCAGTTTGGAACTTTCACAGCCCCGGGTATCCAGCAGGGGACCCCCTCTTGTGGGCGATAGACTGCAACAGCTTCCAGCAGTCACAAAACGCACCTCCGGACCAGGGCGACACCAATGGACGTTTCTGGCTCAAGATGTCCAGCACTCCTCTTCTGAACTTCAAGGACCCTTTCTCTGGATGGCAATCACACCAGACTGGTTTCCAGGATACTTCAATGAAGAGATGCGGCTTTGAAAGATGGTCCCTCAGGTCCTCTCTGGATCAGTCCTTGGGAGACCTGACAGCTTTCGGATTACTTGAAGACATTGCAACAGCAGATCTCTCCTCCAGCTGGGCTTCAAGGAAAAGCTTCTTCTTGCTTCAGCTTCGACTTCAGCTTCTGAACACATTGGTAAGTGAGAGGTTCCCCGATATACACATCTGTCCCTCATTCACTCTGGCTGCGCCAGACTCAGTCAGCCAATCAAAGAGAAGGGCATTCATGCAGACGGTCAGGACATTCACTCCATCCAGATTCCCAAACCAAAAGATGTGGATTGGGGCAATGGCCCAGCCTTTCAGCACACTACACTGAATTCATGTCAGTTGTTTTAGTCAGGGCTGTCTCATTCATTGTGTCATGCACAGAAAACCAGACACCCACAACAGAGAATGTCAGTTGACTCCCAACTCCATTCACAACGGTCCGACCCATAGGGTGTACCCACAAAACACAACACCTGGGGAGGCTCCAGTCAGTCTCACACGAGGCAGCCCCAGGGCCATGTATGTTATTTCCACCCAACGGCCAGTTAGGGGGGGGAGTGAACAAGACATATATGGTGTTTCCACCCAACAGCCATTCTGGATGAAGGGGCAAACTCAGGGCTTTCCGGGACTTTGGGAAACAAGGTAAAAGGCAATAAAAACCAAGAGGGCACAGTGGTCATCTTGCCTTTGTGTAGGAATCCATTGATTCCTATGGTAGGGCCTGGGTATCCCAAAAATGGAGGACACTCAGAGCCACTGTTAAGTCAGCATGTAGCTGCCACCAGCCCATGCCCTGCTCTGTAGGCAACACACAGGTGCCCAAAAACACACATAGGGGGTATAAGGGTGTACCCTCACCCATGGGTGCCATAAGGGTATCCCATTGGTGTTGTTTACCAAAAGATAAAATGGACAGCTGCACTGCCAGAGGTTCAGGCAGGACCTCTGAGGCAGAATACATGCAGAAAACACACACAAAAAAAGTGGTAGGGCCAGGACAGGAGGCCCTGTCCTTCCATAAGGCATTTCCAGCATCAAACCCTGTCACCTTGGGGAGTTTAGGGATTATGTAGGAGGGGGGCATTGCAGCAAGGATTGTTTTCACAGTGGCAGAAATAACCAAAGCCATTGGTTGTCCGCACTCCAATTGCGCTCCCAGACCCGGCAATGTCCCAGCAGACTTGTTTGCAATGGCTCTGGAACTGTGGGCTCCGGTGTTGACTCAGGAGTTCAAAGCTATTGTTGCAGGGGGGTGGGGGGGGTTGTACCACCTCTGAAGGCATCATGAAACAAGACACAGACAACAGATTCAAAGTTCAAAAAGAAATGTTGTATTAACTCAGACGTCCGGATAGTTAAAGGACTAACTTGCACTATACTAAGGTCGGATTTCCCTACCTAAAGAAACCAAGGAAAGTCTGCGTCAGAAAATTCTACTTACATGTCTGTCTGTGTCCAAAACCAATAATTGCCTTCACAACTAAAGTTAAACAATGTGCAGGGATGTCACCAATAAACGAAATAGTGTTCCAAATAAAGTTCTGAGTTTCTTCCAGCTCCTGGCTTACTTTTAATCTCCCTTTCCCGAAGTTCAAGATAGTTCCACAACAATCTCGGGGTTCCCTTTCCCAAGTTCAAGACAGTTACACAAAGTATTGGGGTTCCTTTCCCCAAGTACAAGACAACTCCTCAATGTCTCAGGGTTCCCTTCCCCAAGTTCAAGACAATTCCACACAGCCTCGGATTCCCTTTCCCAAGTTCAGTTTGTCAACTTGTACTTCTTCTCATCTTTTAATGTTCAAAAGAACTCCAAACCAACTTTGTACTACTTCAGGTTTCTTAACATTTCAATCAGATAGCTTTTTCCTGTTTCACTTCAGCAACCTCGTTGGCTTTCACAGTTGGGGTTTCCCCGGTCTAGGCGCAGTTATCGGACCACACAGTCCACCCATCACAGGTAACTTGGTTTTTCCTGGTCAGCCCCTGGGCTTTGCGACAACATGTTTTCGCATATAGTTCTTTTTGTGGCATTCTTGTTCCCTCACCACCCTGTTTCATACTTTGAAGCCATTGCATTTCATATGGCTCATGCTTTGCTTTCAATAGACGGTACTTGAATTTCACACAGACTCATCATCAGGTTATAACTCTGCCAAAAGCCTTTATTTAGTTCGATATTCACTAACTGGGATCTTTTAATCTGCCGCTTGCATTGTATATTGTCCTATTGTAGGGGTTCTCTGATTCCCAGGGTTGATAATTTTGACTATCTGGGTGTCAGGTTCTCTTCCAATGTTGGCCCAAATCCGCACGTGATGAAACAGGCAGCTCATTTTAAACAGACAATGGGCGGCGTCAGCAGGTCAATTGGTATGTTTAGAGCTCAACCAATTGACCTGCTGTTAAAATTGTATAATGGCAATGCGGCTTATGTCCCTAGATTTCGGAGGAGTTATGGGGATACTCTAATATTAACTCCATCCAAGCAGTGGAGAACCCATTTTTGAAAAGTATCCTGGGCCTGCCGTCCTCTACTCCAAACTTTGGGGTACATTTGGAATTGAGCTGCACACTAATTGGGGATGTGATTTCCCTGCTGCCCATCATTTATTGGCTTAAATTATGGGGCAATGAAAAAGCAGTCCTTAACCATGAGTTGATCAACTTCATGATTGTCAAAGATACTGGTGGAAAGATTACATGGCTGAGTCACTTAAAGAAACAAATGGTGTAAATTAACATCACACATTCGTATCCATCTCTTAAAGTCATATCGCAAGGGGAGATTAGATTGTTGACTAGCCGCTTTCGTAATCATCTAGGCTCAATGAGAGAGGGCTTGGAGATGTTGAAACCCAAGAACAGAGAGGGCTAGTGACCACCATGTCTTCTGAAGTAGCTACTGTGGGCTGAGTCACCAGCGGAGCGAGTCATCATAACAGGTGCAAGGTTTGTCTGTGCCTTGTTAAGGGCGGTGGTGGCAACATGGTCAGGGGAGACTGGCAATCAGTCTTGTCCTCTGTGTGATGCCCCATATCAGGGACCTCGCCCATTTGTTATTTTTTTGCCCGGCCTATGAGAGAGTGAGAGGTTCTCTCTTATAGCCATTGCTGCATGAATTGGGTTTTGTGCAATATCGACTGGCAGTGACTTTCATTCTGTGTCGAGTCTCCAACTACTGGGTGGACTCTCTTATCGGACCTAAAATAGCACTTTATATTATAAAGTGCTAGCCTTAGGAATAGGTCATGACATGTGGTTTTGTATGGTTGCTAAAGAATTAATGATATAATATGATGATCGATATGTTTTTTTTTAAAAATGTGTTATTTTGGACATCTCTAGTGTTGTGTATTTTATCTTATATTTGCACTGTTTTTATGGAAAGTTGATACATTTCCGAAATAAACATTATGATGATAAATGAAATACTTAATTGTTTTGCTGGGAAGGTAGGGGGTAGCAAACCTGCATTATGGCAACAGGCAAAAAGCAAAACATGGATGCAGGAAATGAAGAAGAGGGAAGATAAATAATAATAAAGAAATACGGGGCTACATGCATCTGATCCTCTTCTTTTATATTATCCCCTTAAGTGCAAAGTGTGCGATTTAAAAACCTTAGCTTTCTGCATGGAATGCTAACGACGTGACAGTTTGCATTCACGCTTTTTCAGTCATCCAGCATAGCCCCATTTTTAGGAACTCCTGGGCGTCAGTGCACAAAGTCTGTCTGTTTTTTCTTGTGTTCTGGCGGATTTCAGGCGTTGACAGCATTTTCGTAGAATTCTGAGATGTTCGTTTTGTTTTACTGAAGTGTTGCTGTCACACAGACGTGGCAGAAGGAAGACGTTTAAACAGCGCCTGTTGACAGATATATCCTAGGCAGTATTACAGGTTTAGGCTTTGAAATGGCGGCAGCTGATCGCTGCGATTTTTTAAAGAAAACTAGTAATCAGTCCAATTGCACTTTAATGTATTTTTCTGTATGTGTTTTTTTTTTTAAATCAAAGTACTGACAGAAAAAACCATGCAAAACGAAAACATGTAATAGTAAAATAAAGGCAATATAAATTACGGTAAACAGAAATGTGCACAATATGAGAGACATTTTGCAATAGGAAAAAGGGAATTGGGCATTCAATTCCCTCTTTCCCGTTGTAAAATGTCTCTCGTGTAGATGTACCGCATTTCCCTGAAAATGTGCACTTTCGCTAATGGCGGAGCACAAACAGAATATGAGTGCTCCTCTAACATTATCAAAAGTTCTGGTTCCCAGGATGGTTTCAAGGCAATGCCGAAAAACCATGCCATTCAACGGCAAATTGGCGTACCGCCTACACCCTTGCTTAAAACAGACATTAAGAGAATAGGTATTATTTACCAAAAATGCCAGACTTGCACTATTCAACATTTTCGATAAATAACACTTGCCCAAGAATCAGACCCTCAGGTCCTGATACTCATGTAGGCGCAGTGAACATGGTAAAAAATAGTACACATAACTCACAGCCGCATGGCTGTGCCTACTGACGGGTTCACCCATGAAGAACTTTCTATAGTGCTTTCTAGCATTTCTCCATGTACTTCTGTAGACATGCCCAAGGGCAGGGGCGTTGCTAGGGGGGGCTAAGGGGGCTATAGCCCCTGATCTTTTGGTTGTAGCCCCGGATAGAATCTCAGGAGCTACAGCCAAAACACTGGCTAGCCCCCAGTCCCAATAGTTCCAACATCAGCTTAGCCCCGGGTCTTTTCCGGGCCTAGCAACTCCCCTGCCCAAGGGGAAGTAACGGCAAGGAGAAGACCTCAGCGAGGCTGTAAGAAACAACTGGCCAATAAGGGCAATAACTAAGCCCAGAGTGTGCAAGAGAAGAATGGTTGGCTTGTTAGTTTAACTGTGTGTTGTTTAAATGTGGGTCCTGGGCCTGGTGCTCTTTACCTTTTGTTTTGGGTAAATATTTTAAGAACAGTCGACGTGTTTGGTGTTGGACATAAAAGTCTCACCAGTACCCATGTACTTTGCTATGTTCTACCAAGTTCATGTTTCTTATTGTCAAATTATTGCATCCAACCCATGTAACATTTTAAGTATTTACAGCGGCGTGTGGAAATATGCCATCTGTGGGGAAAAAAAAGTAATGTACATACATGACAGTTTGGCTTCCTTATTGACTGTAGCAATCATGTGCTGTTGACAATAAACAATGTTAAGTAACAACCACATTGAATCAACTGTGTACACTGTTATTTACAACGTTGCTCCTATGCATGCATCAATCATGGTAATTCTTTGTTTTGTTTAAACTTTATTTGTAATGACACACAGGTGCAGCAAGTCACATGGGCATGTCAAACAAACCACGTATACATTGTTGAACACAAAGGATAGTAAGAGAGGGGAGAAAGAAAGCACTGCACATCGCATCATTTCTTCACTTTCGGCTTTATCTGCCAGGTACTGTTTGTATCTGGACCAAATGTTTTTAGGTCTCAAAGCTACTTGTAATGAGTCAATGTATATCTCCTCGTTGTCATTCACCCATATCATGTCACTGTCCCAATCATTCTTAGTGAGGGGATTTTTGCGTTTCCATTACAGTAATATCGCTCTCTTAGCAAGTAGTAAGCTCACGTTCAATCATTTCCGCCATATTGGATTCATCTTCCCTGTGGCAACCAGTAAACATATCATCGGTGACCATTCAATAGGCTCATCGGCCATGTCATCCAATGTGTTGCAGATCTCCGCCCAGTAATCCCTTAGATGTATGCAAGACCAGAACATGTGAAGAATGTCAGTTGTCTCACAACAGCACCTAGGACACAAACCTTCAGTGGTGGGATATATACGTTTCAGTTTGGCTGGGGTATAATGCAGTCTATGTACGACCTTATAGTGAATAATCAGTTTGTATCTGGCATTGCACGATGTGGATTTGGTTAAGGCACATATTCGTGACCATTGGTTGTCGGTGATTACTTGTCCCGGGTCCTGCTCCCACTTCTCTTTGGCATTATGTGTCACTGTTGGGCAGGTTTGAATGATGGTTTTGCAAAGTGACAATGCTGGTACTCTCCCCATACCAGCAGTGAACATGTATCCCAGGGCCAGGTTTATTGTTGGTTCTGCCGGAAATTCTGACCATGTCTTCACCATGGCAGAGTTTATTCACATGTAGTATAGCTTGTGTTTCGGTGTACCTCCCACAGTGTCTTTGAGGATTTCCCAGGTCACAAAACGCTTATCTCGGAACAATTGTCCCCACTGCATGGTTCCTCTTGTACCCCAATGTGCCGCTACTTCTCTATCCATAGTGGGTGGTATGTAGTGGGCACCTCAGATTGGCATGCTTGGATGATACAATGTGCCCGTGCCTTGTAAGTCAACAATCTTTGCCCAGGCTCTGATATAACCTGTGTGGGGTTAATAGTGTTGTAGTGTTTGGGGAGTGACGTTGTCATTTCATGGAGTAGTATGGCAGAATTTGGTATTGGGCCTTCATTTGTTGTTTCCTTGGGGTCAAGGAAATCTGTCGCCCATTGTGCCGCATATTGTGCCTGTGCTGCCAAATAGTAAATCTCGAAATTAGGAGCCGCTAGGCCACCTTACGGGTACTGATCTCTGAGGATCTTCCACCTCAACCTAGAGGGACCGCCCCACACCAATGCAGTGCATGCGCCGCACACTTTTTGCAAACAATGCCCTCTCTGGCCATACCGGCAGGGTGGCAAATAAATGTAAGAGTTTTGGTAGAATTATCATTTTTACAAGGGCGATTCTCCCCATCAGTGATATTGGTAGGGCGCTCCAACGGGACATCTTGACGCATAGGGCATCTGCAAGAGCGTTACAGTTCAATGTGCGGGTAAGCTGTGCTGTCCTGGCCACGGGCACCACCAAGTATTTAATATGTACCGGGCTCCAGATAAGGCCATGCAAATCAATTGGTTCTACTGTTGCATCTGTGAGGGGGAAAAACCACCGATTTGGCCAAGTTTAATTTCAGGGCCGAGTACACGCCAAATGTTTTGACCACTGATAGGACCTTACCTAGGGTATATCCCGGGTTTTTTTAAGTATAGCAAGATATTGCCAGCGTATAGTGTAATGATCTATAATTTACCCTCACGTGATATTCCATATTTGCTATATCGAGCCCTAAGTATGTCTGCTAGGGGTTCAATCACTAAAGCAAACAGTAGGGGGGGCAGTGGACAGCTTTGACAGGTGCCCCCTAGTAGTTCCAGTATTTCTGATAGTGTGCCGTTTATACTTATCCTAGCATAGGGGCGTGTATAGAGGACCCTTATCCATTTAATAAAGTTAGGGCCAAACCCGTAATTGTGTAGGACCCTGAACAGGAAGGGCTAATATACTGTGTCGAAGGACTTTTGCATGTCCAATGAGACAGCCACTGCGTGTGATTCTTCGGGTTTTGCTGCTAGAATTTTGTGGCAGCGTCTAATATTCATAGCCGTGGATCTGCCCGTTATGAATCCCGCTTGGTCTTCGTGGACCATATGCTGCATTAGTGGCGTTAATCGCGTGGCCAGGATCTTTGCAAAGATCTCAGCGTCTGCATTTATTAATGATAGTGGCTGGTAGGAGCCACAGTCTTCGGGGGGCCTCCCTGGTTTAAGCAGTAGAGTGATGACCGCTTCTCTGGTGGTTTCCGGTAGCTCACCTCTTCCTAGGGCCATGACCCAAACGGTGAGTAGTTTGGGGACAAGGAGTGGTGCAAATTCTTTATAGAATTCTGCACCAAGGCCATCAGTACCGGGGGCTTTCCCGTTGGACAGTACTTTTATGGCTTCAATTATCTTGGTGTCAGTAATCGGGGATTCCAGGGCCTCCCTAGTGGCATCAGATAGAAGTGTCGTTGGTATCTGGGCTAAGTATTGATCTATCTCCTGTTCCGTGGCAGTGCTCTGTGGTGAGTAGAGACGTTTATAAAAGTCAAAGAATGCCCCCTCAAACTCCAATTGGTCTGTGGTCACAGACCCATCATTCATTGCTATACATGGAATACCCGTTGGCCCTCGTTCTCCATGTGCCATCCTAGCCAATAGTCTACCCGGGGTTCTTGTTCCCCATATCGGCACCCTGCAGCTGGCCAATCAAAGTAGTGAATCTTGCGGTCTGCGGCCTCTCTAAATTCATCTATCTTGGTTCTGATGTCAAGCCTCAATTGCGTGGACGGCGCTTGTGTGTACTGATGTTGCATTTGGGCGATGTCCTTCTCCCGTCGTGGTATATCCCTGCGGATATCCCTCAGTACTCTGAATTCGGTTGACATTGCTGTGCCTCTAATGCACACTTTGGACGCCTGCCAGAGCACCGATTGGCTGGACACCGAACCCTTATTCATCTGAAAGTATTCTTGGATATGTTGTGATAGGGATGACTTGTAAACCTGGTCTTGCCTTGCTGCCGGTTTGAATCTTCATGGGGGTCTTTGTATTTTAATCTCCGGGATTTGCAGTGTTATCTGAATGGGTGAATGGTCTGAGTATGTCCTCGAGTAGATATGTGTGTCTGTGATCCAGCCAAGTGCCTCGTCGGATAGAAGCCATACGTCTAGATAGAAGTAGAATGTGTATGCACATTTGGCGCCATTTAGTGAGCGCCACACGTCCCTGAGTCCAAGATCAGCCATGTCGGTAAGTATCCTTTGGGCTGCCTTAGTGAGTGTCCTAGGCTGAACTGATGTGCGAGCTGTCTGTCGAGTATGACATTTATGTCCCCCCTACACACCAATTGGGCCGTGGGAAATTGTGTAGAGTAAAAGTCGGGATTATCCACGTTTGGGCCATATAAATTTAGCAGTAGCACCTCTGTATCATGGAGGTTACTGTGGACCAAAACATACCTACCCTGTGGGTCGCTTTCTGTATGGAGGCATCTGAAGGGCATGGATTTAAGTATCTGGGTCACTACTCCCCTAGCGTGACTTGAATATGCTGTGTAATAGTGGTGCGTACCCCAAGAAGGGGCCAACTTTTCAGCTTGATGTTGTAGCAAGTGTGTTTCCTGTAGTAACACTATTTTAGGGCCAAGCCTAGCAATGTATGCCATAGATTTTCTTCTTTTTATCGGGGATCCCAGCCCGCGGACATACCAACTCAGCATAATGATATTCTCTTTGTTTATCTTAGCCATCATCTCGTGACCTCATTTGGTGATGTGTGACATGTTCCCCCCCGCCGTGCATGTGTCTGTATACTTTTGCAGTACCTGTGTGCTTTTAACTACTCCCTCCTTCCCCAACTGGTTCCCCAACAAGCTAACACCATGTCCCGCCCTTTCCCTCATAGTTACTCAAACTTTAACTATGTCAATCCACCCATCCCCTTTCCCTTCCATGTCTTAGATGTGCACCTGCAACAGAGGGTTCTGCTGCAACAATCCAGGCCGGATGCCTAGTATTCGTGGCCTTCAAGGCTGGTCCTGCTTGCTGTTAGTTGATCCCATATTGAACGGTGGGAGCATACTCGATATATAATACAGATTGTTTTGGTATTATAAATGCTCCCACGTGGAGGTATCTTCGCCCCCTCATCATTGTTCTCTCATCATTTATGTAACAATGAGCTCCTCAGGGTTTTAGGTGTCATCCCCGTTCGTTCGTTCGTTGGCACTTTGGTAGTGAGATGTTAGCTTCAACGAAGATCGCCGCTTCCTCCGGGAATGTGAAGAAGTAGGTTTTTGTTTTGATACTGTAGCCTCAACCTGGCCGGGTAAAGCATTGCATAGGGAACGTTAAGCTCACTTAGCAGTTTCTTAACTCCTGTGAATGATTGTCTTTCCTGCTGTACTGCCAGCGTGTAATCAGGGAATATGCGTATAGTGTTGGCCTCCCATCTTAATTCCTGTTTTTCTCTGGCTGTTTTCAGCACCAAGTCTCTGTCCCTGTAATTCATCATACGTTCAATGATAGGCCTTGTGAAGACTCCAGGCTCGGGTTTCGTGCCAGTGATCTGTGAGCTCGCTCGACTATGTACATGGGTGACCAGCCAGGGTCTCCCAGCAGGTCCTGGAGCAGTTTCTCCACTGCTTGTTCCATACTTCCCTTCAATGCTTCTTCTGGCATACCAATTATGCGTATGTTGTTGCGTCTGAATCTAGCTTCCAAATCTTCACATTTCATTTTGACCGTTCCCAGTTCCTTCGCCATCGTTGTCACAGTGTTTTTTAGCGCTTCCAGCATATCCTCTGTGTTGCTGATTCGGGTCTCGGCCTCAGTGATGCAACTAGTAGACTTGTCCAGTTGCGTCTTGATAGATGCTACGTTAGCTGTTATGCCATCCAGTTTTTCATTGAAAGATGTGAATCCCTGCTGCATGGCTGGAAAGACCGCCTGTGCGTCCATCACGGCAGTCGTTGTTGGTGTAAGTGGCTGCAGCATTGATTCTGTGGACATAGGGGTTTCGATCATTTCTTTGTTGCCGTGGTAAACTTTTCTATAGCGCCTTTCCCCTTTTCGGGCCTGGGCCCTTGGGCATCATAATATAGTATCTCTGAGTGCTGTGCTACGCCTGTCCTTCCCTGTGGTAAACTGCCATGCTATTCCGTGGTTGCGTAGCTTCTCTGATGACTATTTTTAACTCGTCGGGCGCATTGGGGTGGTAGCGGTGGCAAACCTTGTTTGGCCTCACCTCCCTCGAAGGAACTACGGCTGCTGCTGTCCCAGCTGTATAAGGGTAGTATTCCCCCTATCGGCAGTTGTTTACAATCTCTGTTGCGCTATAATTTAGAGTGGTATGACACGTGTTGCGGTCACCGACACGGCTGTTGTGGTTATACCACTCCGGAGTCTCACCCATGTTTCAATGGGCAGTTCAGCATTCAAATTTGGCTAAGGCATTTGAATGTTCAAGCCCAAATAGTCCAGGGTTTGATGTATTACACCCTGGTGCGTTCAGGTGCCTCCTTCTGTAAGATATGTCTTAAAGATAACTAAACGGGTGAAAAGGCGGCGGGGCAGCTTCAGGGTTCCTTGCTCCTCTGATGTGGTGTTAGGTGTACAGTTTTTGGGTAGATTGTGGTAGTTCCTGTAGGGGTATCCAGCACACTCTGCTGCGTAATTATTTCTGTGCTGCATGTGTTAATGGCGTTCACTGTTTAATTTCCAGAGTGACGCTCCGTTGTGGTCTTGAGGTGCCTCTCTTCTGTGGGTCTGAGTTTCTCTCAGGGGGGCCCCGCAGGCCTCCAGGCAGGGGGCGTTGCTGAGGTGCTCCTAGTCACTGCGCTGTCTTTGGCAAGGAATTATTGCTGTCTAATTGCATGGCTGCCCTTAGCGCTCTGAATCTTATTTTGGGGTGTGATGTAGGGCTGTTGACCAATGTGCACTTGCACAGAGATATCCTGGCCCCTGCCGCATCACCCACACGCGGTCCCAGAGCTTATGTGCTATTGTTTTAAGGTTTCAATTGCTTGCGTGTTGGGTGAAACTTGTTTGCTGGTGATCTAAGTTGCACAGTGTTCCAAGCCCTCCAGTGCCCCTCATGCTGCACCACTCGTGCAGCTGGGCAGACTGTCAGATTTATCAGATTTAATGTCCGGGGGCTGTATGGCAGGGCCTGGGGGTGGCGGACTTCGATTCTCCTTCTAGCAGGAGATATTTTCTTGGGTGATACGTACCCTCTGCCACCCACCTCCCCCTCTCCTCACCACTGCTGTGTGGTCTTGCTTCGCTGGGGGGTGCCGCAGTTCCCACCTTCTTGCAACGGGTGGCTTTGGTGGATCAGTGGGCACTCTACGTGTAAACGGAGTGACCGCGACCATTCAGCGTGTTGTGTCCCCGGGAGTGGAGTCGTGCGGCCTTGCTGTTGACTCTCTCGCGGCGGGGCTCCTCCTCCCTCGCCGCTGTTGGATTCACCAGTCCCACGCAGCTGTTCGGAATGGCGTAACTTTAGCAATACGCCGCGAGCAAAGTCATAATTTGGACGTTGCAAACTTGAATTCTGAATGTATGTGATTTGTAGGCAGAACTGGACCGTTTTGAAGGATTTCTGTGTGCTTTGGCCTGGAGTGTCTCAGGAGCTCACGGAAGAGCAGCCATTTCGCCGCGTGCGCAACAGCGCCCCCAGAAGCAACCATCAATAATGCTAATTCACATATCATGCTGGTATCTGATACTGCCACACCACACCACCAATAGCCTGCCCTTTGAGAAGTTTTTCATCTAAAAGAAATGTGCAACATCATCACAGACACTTCATCTTTCCTGAGGTTCCTCCTCATTCTAAATGGGATCATCCGCCGCCTCCTCCTCATAAATCCATCCTTGGGTTCAGATAGTCTCTGACGAATGGCTAAATTGTGTAACATACAGTGCAATACTATATTATTGCATAATTTGCCTGGAGCATACATAAGGTTCCTCCCCCCTCGGACACATGTAGACACTGAAAGCGACGTTTCAAAAGTCTGAAAGTGTGTTTTATTGGGTTTCTTGTCTTGACATGTGCGGCATTATATTTCTGTCTCGCTGCAGTCTGGTCCATCTAAGAAAGATGGTTTTAGTGGGTATGCCCAGGGACGTCATTTAGGGGTCGCCAGAGGTCGCAACTGCGACCTCTAGAAAAAAAAGGAAAAAAAAGTGTTTTTTTTTTTGTAATGCAAGCTCATGGGCTGTGCCCAGCACCATGTGGCTCTTTAGTTTTGGAGTGGCTGGCTTTCTTGTTAAAGCCCCTTAAAAAAAAAGAAGAAAAGGAGTGACACAAGTCTAACACTTTCAGCACTGACCCTAAATAAGAAAGATTAGGAATACCAAATAATGTGTCTTTCTGGAATTCTATCCAATAATTGATAGACTCATTAAAGGTTTATTTCAGGCACACTTCAGGGGGTGAGTCACTGATTTAGTCTGTTCTTAAACGCCTCAACACAGTCTTTCATCCTTCTGAGGTTGATAAATGAGTACCAACACAGGTTGGGTGATTTTGGGTGTATATTTTTTCTATATAAAGCGCTTAAGCGTAAGTGCTATATAATACATCATTATCATTTGGTGATGGACGTCTGCTTGCATTCACAGTAATTTGGTAATATGGGCCTATACACACTGATCTTAACCATACATATGGTGATCCATTCTTGTATGAAATGTACATCACATTATAGTGATATCATAACCATATTTTTTGTAGTGTAGAATACTATGTCATAGCACTTCTTGTTTTGTCAACGGGTGAAAGGTTGCGTGCCATCGCATCCCGCGATATCACTTTGGGGTGGGATCAAATGACATCACTTCCTGTGATGTCACCAGGGGTCAAGGGTCGTGTGATGTCACTTCCGCTACCCCAGGCATTTTGGTGAAATGACGTCCCTGGGTATGCCCCATCCTCAAACAGACAATTTCTGGCTTGTACCATGCTACCCATCACCAGTGGAGGGTTGGTGCTGCGAATGATGTATGCATTGTGCACAGAACCAGGGAAATTGGCAGAGCAACGTGCAATTCATAAGTCGGCGTTGCATTTCATCTGGATGTTAAGGGAGTAGTACATTTCACCATTTCTAAACATTTTCTCCCTTGCCCTGGCTGGTATGATGCAGATATGGGTGCAATCAATGGCCCTACAACCTTTTGGAAACTGGCTAATCCAAAGAACCCAGCCTTCACAGAGGCCAAATCCCGAGCACTATGGGCCAACATAATGATATGGTCATGTGTTTCAACATTGCTGACAGCACCACTTTAACAGCTTAGAAAATGCTGGCTGCGAGAAGCATGTTGCCACGGCTACAGTACCCTGGTACAATCCAGTAGCACAAACATGACGAACTGCTAGCACCTTAATCAATGTCCTCTTTGATCAGTCCACCAAGTATATAATGGCGTGAGCATCTACTTGGTATAGATGAATGATGTGCTCTGGTGACATGTTGAACAAATTCACTGTAGTACGGTAAATGCGTTCTTTGATTGCCCGTCTTCTTAAATGTGTGGCCTTCAGCACTTGATCAGATACCTTGTTCACAGACAGGTGAGGATGATGTTGTCCTTCATTTTTGCCATGATTACACTGACACAAGAAATATACTGCAACTACAGTTGACCTTACTGCTGTGCCATGCCTTAGTTAAAGCTGTAGTATGTTTGACCAGTGCCTGAACACTTCCTGAGGAGGGGTTTCTTTCACCTACAAACCAGATAGTGGAATGTAAGTGAAATGAGTAGCCATCCGAATCGCCATAACTGAAGGGTCAACAGAACCAAATATCAGCATCTTTACAGTTAATCACACATACATAGAGACATTAATGAATTGGATGTGCAATGGGAGTCAGCAACATAGCTCCTTCAGAAGAAGCAAAGAAGAAAATATGGAGAGGGAATTGGGAGACAGTGTTCTTTTGTGCTGCCCCCAGTGTTGTGCGGACTGACTCAGGGTAAATATAATGGCAGTGCTCTACTTCCAAAGCAGATGCAAACCATGCTGTTTACAGAGCTCCACTGTGGATATCATTTGGGGTGTGATGGGGTCAATGTTACAAGCAGTTACCTCTCACCTACATGTCTGGAAACCAGACAGTTATGGACTGATGTGAGAATGAGCCATCTCCTGTCTCCCCTACCTTTCCAATCACTCCCCTGGCATGCAAGTACCAAACCCACATCACAATTTGAATTGCCTAAAAACGTATTCATATAAATGCAGGTACTAATAATGAAATGCTTTACTTTATAATAGCAGGATCTTTGTTAGCAGCGAAGCCCAGTTATTGTTTAACGTGTCTCCTGTTCTGTACAGCCATGGCTCTGTAGGTCAGCCAGGTTGAGTCAACATTTATTATTTATTATTGATTTATTTGGCATTTGTAGAGCGTGCCAAACCCACAGGTCTGGGTGCTGGAAACAGTAAATACAAGAGGAAAGAAAACAGGCAACACATGTAATAGGACCACAGGTAAGGTGCAAAGTGCTCTATAGGCTTTGTGCAAACAGGTAGTTTTTTTTGTTTTTTTTTGTGAAAGGTCCAGGGGGAAGGGTCAGATCTGAGGGTTAAAGGGAGGGCATTCCACTGTTTGGCAGCCACAACTGGGAAGCTGCATCCCCCTGCCTTAGCCTCTTGAATGCATTTTGGATGTGCAGGGTGGATGCCCGGGTAGGTCTGTTGGAGTGGGGTGTAGCAATTTTGTTGGAGAGGTACTTTGGGGTCGTGTTAGTTAGGCACTTGTGCGTGATGGACAAGGTTTTGAATCTGATTCGGTCCTGGATGGAAGCCTGTGGACGCTGCACCTGGCTGCAGATATATGTTCTTTTTTTTATGTTCAGTGCTGCTCGTAGGCCATTATTCGGTGTGACTTGAACTTTTTATTTTTTCCTTGCAGAGGAGCCTGCAAAGAGGGCTTAGCAGTAATCTAGTCTGTGAAGTATGTGAGCTCTGGCTAGCATAATGCAACTGTCTGTGGTTAGGTATGGTCTGCAGCCATTAATAAGTTTAGCAGTGTATGCTGCAGAAGGGGCTGTAGCATTGGCATGTCTAGTTAGGGAGAGCGAGAAGTCTAGATAGACCCCTAAGGTTTCACTCCCTTCAGGACGGTGATGGAATTCCCATCTATAGTGAAGGATTTCAAATCGTCATTCAATTTGTTGAGTCAGGATTGGGTCCCTACCAGGAAGAGTTCTGGTTTGTCATCATTGAGACAGAGTTCATGTTGTATAATCCAGGTTTGGATGATTTTGTAAATTTTATTGCGGGCATTGGTGTCCGTCTTGTGGTTCCCGGAGATAGGCAGAAGGATCTGCGTATCGTCCGCATATTTGGTGAGAAGACACCTTGTTCGTCCAAATGGTCAACCAGAGGATTTGTGAAGATGTTGTAGTGTGTAGGTGATACACAGGAGCCTAGAGTCACGCCACAGAGGACTGGGGCCGGTGTGGTGGCTGCTAGATTGCAGAACACTCTCATCGTGCGATCAGATAGGAATGATTCAATCCAGGCTATGGCTTTGGTAGAGAAGTGGACTGCTCAGGAGAGGTGTTGGCATATTATTATGTGGTTCACTAGGTCGAATGCTGCAGATAGGTTGAGAAGAAGTAAAATAGCTAAATTCCTGTTGTCAGTAATCTCATCTATCTGGATTTTTACATCAAGGAATGCTGTCTCGGTGCCATGCTTAGGGCAGAAGACAGATTGACGTAAGACAAGGAGGTTGTTCCCCTCAAGTTATTCTTGTATCTGTAGCTATGCTGCTTTGTCTAATATTTTAAGGAGGAAAGGGACAGTGGTGATGCAACTGTAATTGTTTGGAATGTTGGGGTCTAGTGTTGTTTTTTTAAAAAGTGGAAGGACCCAGGCATCTTTTAGATTGTTTGGGACATTGCCTTGAGTAAAGGAGTTGTTGATGAGAGAGGTGACGAAAGGGAGAATTCAGTTGCACAGTCTCTGATAAAGGGAGCAGGGCATATGTCACCTTGACACCTCAAAGTTTTCATGTCCGAGATTATCTTGGTGATATCTTGTATCGAGATTGGGCTGAATTCAAATAATTTGTTGGGTTTGCATACAATGTTAGTGTCAGTGAGGGTGTCTGGGAGGAGTAGCTTGGTTGATTTGTCAGCAATTTTGGCTTGTAACTGGGATATTATATCCAGGAGTGCCTTTTGGATATGTGTGCACCAGGAGTTGTCCTTAAGGTCACTTTCTGGTGGGTTGACTGGGGATTCAAGTTCCCAAAGAATGGCAAATAGTTATTTTGTAACAGATTTGGCATTTGCCATGCACTCATTATACGTAAGGCTCTTTGCCTGAAGATTGCCTTGTTTGTTATTTTTTGCTGCAGTGAGGAATTGGTCTTTATTCGTTTTAGAGGCCGTGGTTTTCCAAGAGGCCTCAGCGGCTCACTTGTCCCAACATAGGGTTTTGAGTTTGAGTGTATATCAGGAATTGAGGTGGGCAACTTGTTTTGGTTTGCAAAGGCTTAGCAGCGCAATTTTGTTTAGCGCGTTAAGGAGAGTGTGATTGTAAAGCTCTACCATTGTGTTGGGGTCACATGCTGTGTGTGCATGCTCCGTGATCAGACTTAGCAGAGGGAGCATGTTTTCAGGGGTGACATTGCACTTGTTTATTGAATGTGTGCCTGGAGCTATTTGTGATAGGGCTTTGTTTGTGGTGTATTTAGGGATGGGCTAGAGAAGGTAATAACATTATGATCAGACCAGGGGCATGTATATTTGGAAGTGATGTCAATCATACCATTCATATCCGCCGACCAATCTAGTGTTGAACCTGTTGTGTGTGGGGTGGTCAATACTCTGGGTGAATCCTAGTGATCCAATTGTGTTATTTATGGCCAAGGCGTTAGTGTCTGTAGGATGATTGAGGCCTAGATTAAAGTCTCCTAGAATAATAATTCTAGAAGAGGGTTTAGTATTGTTAGTGAGGAGGAGAGCTATGTCCTCATCAAAGTATTGAGGTGGGCCTGGTGGTCTATAGATGATGTGGAGAGTCAATGAGGCAGTGGTGGGGAGCGAGAGTTTGACTGAGAGTAACTCACCTGAGGGGAAGGTCTGGCAAGGTAATTTTCTGATGTAAGCGATAAGCACCACCCCACCGCCTCTGCCAAGGGGTCTATCCTTCCTGAAGTTGGTGTAGCCCTCTGGCATAGCTAAGGAGAGGGATGAGCCTGCGGCTGCGTGCAGCCACTTTTCTGTGATCGCTAGTTTGTTAAGTTGGTTAGTCGTGCTGAGGTCTGTGATATCGAGGGTATGGACTATTACTGATCTGGGGTTGATAAGCCCTCCTTGGATAATTGCTGGTGAAGGGTTGTTGTTGGCTAAAGGGATAGTGACATAGGCAATAAATGCCCTGTGGCCGGACTCGTCCATAATGGCAACATTAGGTTCATTAGGGCATGGCTTATGCCTGTTGGCATGATTGGGTTCATATGAGTGAGGCTTATGCACCTTAGGTTGTGCACAGTACTTGCTTGGGTCACATGGGCATGGTTCATTCACAATAGCATCTTTAGGGTGGCATGGTTCACAAGGGCAGGGTTGTGCGCAACATAGCCCAAAAATGCTGGAGTGGGAGGGGACTAAAGCCTGTTCTGCTCAATGGTATTGCACCAGTGGCTGTTCATACACATGGTGTTGTCCGAAAGTGCTTTTTTAGAATTAGCTTAGTTCATATGTATTTTATTTTAAAGCTTGTGTTAACTCAATAACAAGATCAGTAGTACTAAAGAATGTATACCTCCGGATAGAAGCCTATGTATACTTGGAACAGCAGGTAGACACGGGGTTAGGTGCACATAAAGCTGTGTTACTGCCATTTAGCATCGACCTGAGACAAAGGAGTACGGTGCCCTTTCTGCAGCAATCCTGGTTTCACTCCTCCAGAAAAGAGAAACTGTAGTGAGCAGACCACCACTAAAGGAGATGCTGTATATGTACGACAATTTCACAGTGTTGCTAATGTGGAGGAGTGGCACCAAAATAAACATGCAAAGTAACACTTTCCCAAATTGTCGGTTGCTAGTTTGGTTTCCAGCCAATCCTAGCAACTGGCACACAAGTGTGTAAAGTGTCCCTTTCTGTGCTCCTTGGAAAAAACAACAACATCAGAATAGGTGTTAATTGCTGAAAGTGTAGGTACCCCTTTGTACGTCTTTTTCGGTAATTAACGCCTCCAGGAGTCAGTATTCAGAGCGACTACATTCTGCTACACAAGTAGATGAGCAATTGAAATTACAGCTTTGGCAAAAGGCAAACAAAATTGCCAAAAGGCTGTAAACAAGAGTGGGCAAGAGCTTTTCATGTTCCTGGTAGCCCAAAATTGTGAACATATGCAATTTCTCAAACATAAGATCACAACATTCAGGGTCCAATTCTGAGGAGCGTGCACAAATAGGAAAATGTTCATCTGTGCAGGATGAACACTTTTCTTAACAGCACCATATTCTGATAAAGTGGTAATTTGGTGGTCTGGCATCAAAGCCACGACTTTTTTATGCACCTGATTTATTGCTTGACAGCAGTCTTAAAAATAATTAGAAATGCAAGCCAGGCAGTACAAGGGATTCTCTTTTCAAAAGCACTGTCAAAAATTAGACGGCCAAACAGATGTGCTGGCACCTCTAGCAATGCAATAGGCCAATCATTAATTGGATCCTCTCTGCTACAATTTTTAAAGATCGGAATCAGTATGGATTTTTTCCATCTGTCAGGTATTATTTGGGTTTTTATAATTTGAAATGAAATATTTTAATTATATCGCACTCATACACAAGTGTTTCAGAGCACGAATTTCAAGGAAGACTGCTAGCCAGATTGTGGGCCAGATCTCAGGATTAGCCTTTAAGGTCCTATGTGATAGTCCATCCGGGCCAGGAGCTCGAGAGGAGCTTAATTTTTGATAAGTATTAAGATATCCAAGAAATCGCATTTAAGCTGCATGTGACTCAGTCGAGGGACACAGGTCAAAGCAACTTGGTTGGGATTGCTAAATAAAGCTGTGAAATGGTTACACCACACGGTTTCTGTAATTACGCTGAACATTCTTGTCAATAATACATTCGTTTTGGATTCTTTTAAACATTTCCAATTTTCGCCACTGGACATTTTAAATTGCATTTCACATATCTTCCGCATCGGATTGCTCTTTTTGTTTTTTACACTGTTTCATTCTATTTTTATATGTATTTCTTGCCATATTAATTCATTTATCTTGGTTTATGCTACTACTAGCGCAGATAAATCTCACTTGTTTTTGCAATTGGGATTTGAGATTCTGAATAATTACATCATGAGAGTGTTTTTTGACTGTGGTTATTTGTCCTCCCTTAGATTTTTGCTCAACAAAGAAGGGGAATGTTATAATAGGATACTAGTTGATTCAATATTGGGTAGAGGTTTTGATACGATTTATACCTGCTGTTAATTCCATGAGATGATTTTAATTAACGTTCTCTGTCGGATCTTCAATTAACCATGTTACTGTTAAGATATTGCGGTCACCGGAGGTTGTTGGAAATATTTTAAAACCTGTTATTAGTGATACATTTATTTGAGGAACAAAAGCGTAATCCAGAATCGAAAATGTCTCTTCTCTGTGCCAGGTCGGGGCTGGCGGAATATCTCCCTTAATTGTGACGTTTAACACATCGTAAAATCGCTATTCTTCATCATGTTTAGCCAGCGCTTAGTTCATTCCACCAAAACAGCTTCCTTTTTTGGAAAAACATTTAGGGGGTAAATCATAGAATTTAACGCGCAAGTGCGTGCAGCAGTCTGCGCCAGCCGCGTGCGACAAAACCCATTTTAGTACACAGAGTATTCATGGATACTAACATCCATAACCAGCCGTGGCACAGAGTGGCGCAGCGACCCTGCAGCAGCGCCAGTTACGGCCCCAACCCCGCCCCATGCGCCAAAAACATCGCACAAATCCCCTACATGGCGCAAAGGCCAGTGGACCAGCATACAGCCATAACCATGAAAATGCATCGAAAACTCAGAATACGTGTACCACGCTCGCGCCAGCAAAAAGGCGTGTGAAAGTCCACGCGCACCCCTCGGACTACATGTACCCCACCCGCGCTAGTGAAAACACTTGTGAAAGTCCATGCGCACCCCCGGAATACACATACCCCGCCTGCGCTAGCGAAAACGCATGTGAAAGTCCACGTCACCCTGGGAATACACATACCTCACTGCGTCAGGTAAAATGCATGGGAAAAGTCCACCCTGTGTTGTGGCCTGCCTGCGGGGCATGCCCAGGGTTGATGGGCTGCCTGCGCGCATGCCCAGGGGTGATGGGCTGCCTGCAGGCTATGGGGAGGGTGTATGGCCTGCCTGCGCGCATTCCGGGGGTACGCGTGGACTTACACACGCGTTTTCACTAGCGTGGGTGGGGTACGTGTATTCCGGGGGTGTGCGTGGACTTTCACATGTGATTTCGCTAGCGCAGACGGGGTACGTATATTCTGGGGGTGTGCGTGGACTTTCACACATGTTTTTGCTGGCCTACATGTATTCTGGGGGTGCACGTGGACTTTAACACGCGATTTGGCAGTGTGTGCCCTCCTGGGTGTGCCCCCACTCCCCATGCCCCGCAGGCAGCCCATCACCCCAGACCATGTCCCACAGGCAGCCCATCACCCCACACCATGCCCCACAGGCAGCCCACATGGCCCCATGCACTCGGGAGCACCGACACATTTCCCCCACCCACCCCCATTGACGGGCACCTGCCAGCAGGCCCCGACTCATGTCCCCCCACACCCTCATCCACCCCCATTGATGGGCACCTGCCAGAATGCCCCGACTCAAGTCCCCCAACACCCCCGCACACCCCCATTGACGGGCACCTGCCAGCAGGCCCCGACTCATGTCCTCCCACACCCGCCACCCACCCCCATTGATGGGCACCTGCCAGCAGGCCCCGACACATGGCCCACCAAATAACATGTCCTAACAAAACAGACCCATGGCCCTAATGCCAACCCAAATCCCCCTTGCCCCCCAGTACAAGCATGCAACCATCCCCAGCACCCACTCCCAAATTACCCATGCCTTGACAGTCTTAAAAGAACCACCATGCCCATGCATAAATGCACAACAGAGCCACACAGTGGCAACACATGACTGAGGCAATGTTCATTGAGACATGCACAAAACCAATGATAATACACAACACCAATCATGAAGTTAGAATAAATGTGTTAAAAACATAATGAAATAACATAAAGAAAATAAAACTTGAAAATCAATAAACAATGACAGATATTACCAAAAAAACAGAAAATCCAATGAAAATCCAAAATCCACGCATGAAAAAAGAAAAGTGGTCCATCGCCAATGTCAATATGAATAAAATAATAGAAAAAAAATGAAACCCTTGATCCATGGAAAATGTCAAAAAAGAAAGTATGTACAAGTCTTCAACTATTTACAATCCAAGTCCAAAGGGTCCATGATCCCCAAAACAAATGAAACCTACCAAAAGGTCCTATGAATAAAAAACTGTATACCTGAAGTGGAGCAAAGTCCATTAACTCAAAAAAAAAGAAAAACAAAGGAAACCTAACACTGAAGAACTATGTACAAAGGCGGCGGGCAAGTCCAACTGCTCACTTGTTGATGTTCCGGGTCAGGGCATCATCGAACCCCATGTCGATGTCCTGGAGGCGGGCCTCTTCTTTGGCCTCTAGGTCTCGCAAGGATGCAGTCATGGCCTCCTCCAACTCCCTGCGAGTTGCCTCAAGGCACTTAGCCCGCCTCAATGCCCTGCGCATGGAGTTCTCCGCCCTGACCATAGTGAGCTGTTCCTCCTCCGCCCGCCGCCGCTCCGCATCTATCCGGCTGGCCCAACCACTGCAACACAGAAGACACTCCCAATCCAGGGTCCTACTGCCCTCCAGCTGATTCCTACTCCTGTGATGTTAAAGGCCCCGAGCCATCATCGCTCCCACCCTGAGCCTGCTGCTGCCGTGCATGTGCCCTATTTGTCGATGCCTGCATGTCCTTCTCTTGCTGGGGTCCAGTTGTTGGGGTGGCCACCCCTGCTGGACCTCTGACTCCCGACTGTGGCAGGGATGTGTCCTCCACCAGCCTGGCCGCTGGGTCAGGGGTGGCTTCACAAGGTGCCCAGGTGATACTTGGGCAGGAAGAGGGCACGGAGGAGGACTGGCGCATTGGGGGTTCAGTTGAGGAGGGGGTCGCTAGAAGATCCAGCACACGGAGGAACCCAGCCTTGGTGACCTGTCCTAGTAGGCCGACGCGGTCAATGAGGTATTCGAAATGACATGCATTGTCCTCACGAGAACCCTGCACATCATCCTGAATACCACGTTGACGCATCGCCACCCCAGCTAGGGCAGGCTCAACCCAGTCACGGATTGCCACGTCTGCAGGGAGAGGAAGGCCAGTTGTTGTTCTCGCATCCCCTCCCTGAAAACGGGTCTGGACGAAGGCATCCCTGCTGGTGTGGGATGATGCAGTCACAGGATCGGGGACAGGATTACACACAGGCACCTCCGTGGCGGCCTGGCTGCCTCCTGTCCATGCCCCTGGACTGCACCACTAGCACCAGTGGAATGCCCCCCTCCAGCCCCCGTGCGTGGGCCTTACACGGCCTCCTCTTCAACCAAACTCCCCACCAACCTGGATGACTCTGTGCCATCTTCCTCCATAGGCACCTGTGGGGGCTCAGCTGCCCCTACTGCTGCCGAGTAGTCCACCTCCGACCTCCGCCTCTTGGACCTTCCCTCAGCAGCTGCGGCCATGGATGCGGCACCAGACTCCTCACTCCCGGAAGAGATGACAACGTGGGAGGAGAGCTGGGCCTTGCGTCTCTGTCTGGCGGTGGGATCCCTGCCTCTGTGCTCCACAGCACCGTCTCCGCCCTCTTCATCAGTCGACGCGGCAGACAGAGAGAGACAGAACACAGGCATCAGGGCACTGTGCAATGGTCGGATACACATGTGACAGTTGCACATGAGTGGCAGTGTCAAGCACACACCAGCATGAACTTCCGAAGGTTGGCATGATGTCACAAGCAACATGGGGAGTGCCAAACACATGCACACATGCCAACAAACATACATGCATCTGTACATCTTCACTACCTGTCACAGTGCAATCATTAGCAACTATGTCACATCTGCCAATCGGGTTCATACATGTCCGTGTCACATGCATCCATGTTGTATCACTGTCGCACACGAACAACCCACACATGCACATGTATGCTGTGCACATACATGAAGGTGTAACCAGCATCCATGTGTCACACCCCAACCATGCCATAGTACATACACAGAAATACCATCATGAGTGCATCTCCACATGTAGTTGTGCATCATGCTTTGGAACACATACACCATTGATGTGCATCACTCATGACAGGACTCACATGCAGCACAGTCATTTCCCTGCACATTCACATCCATACATGGCCCTTTTCAGACATATGTCCAAGCTGCACACTCCTTGCACACCTTAACATGCACTGCATCCAATAAGTACACATGGACACTTACTGCTCGACTCCGGACTGATCTCCCTCTCGAGGACCTGGCGGTGAAGCGCTGGGTTAATACGTTCCAGGATCCTCATGTCTTTGGTGGTAAGGTGGACCTGGTGCCTCAATGCATGCGCTGCTTCCAAGAAGTGCCGGGCCTTCAGAGGGTCCTGGACCTGAAGTCCTCCCAGCGCTTACGGACGTGTTGTATGTCGCGGGTTGCCAACCCCTCTGTGTTGATGGAAACCACGATGTCAAGCCAGATCCTCTCCTGTCCATCATTGTCAGCGCATCTTCTTCCGTAGAGGGCATCATAACGCCCCAGGACTTGCTCCACCAGGATGCCAACCTCTCCTGCTGAGAAGCTGGCAGCCCTCTGCCTCTCTGGCTGGGGGTTTCCAGTGGTGTCTGATGGTGTTTCCCCCGACATGGAAACCCCCGAGGCAGGTGTGGGTGGGTAACTGGGTCCTGGGGCTGGGCTGTGGAGCGATGGAACAGCAGTCGGGAGTCTTCTGTTTCAGGAGGGGTGGTCACAGCAACTGGACCCCTGCAGATGGCTGACGTGCAGGCACCAAATGGCAGGGCACGTGGCCAGCAGGCAGGCACAGCAGACAGGCAGGCAGCAGCAGATGGCAGGTGGGAGTCTGCTCGGGGCTCTAGGGGAGGAAAATGGCCTTCTGGGCAGGAGTGTGCTCTTCCATGTATTCTTGCGTGGCCAGCTTGATACGGAGTAATTTGGCACGTGAAAAAACAGCATGTTAGCGTGTAATTCGAGGAAAGGCCCTTAGCACGTAAGCGCATATGTGACGTGGTACACGTGGGCGTTTCCCTCGTCACGGGTGCATAGTGATTCAGCACGTGAAAAAACAACATGTCCGCGTGTTAATGCATGTCATTCGAGGAAAGGGCCTAAGCGCGTAAGTGACATGACACGCACGGGCGTTTCCCTCAGCACGGTTTGAAGGTCCCATGTGGGTTTCCATTGCTCTGTACGTGCTTTTCGTGGAAAGCGTTGCGTGTGTTTTCCAGACGTTGGGGTTCACACGCGATTAATTCACAGCGGCTACAGTGCGTACTTCTTCTTTTGGCGTGGGTGTTGGCTACACGTTCTTCTTCTACATGCAAGGCAGACGGTGAGTCGCAAACGCTATTTGTCCTACTGCAGGTGTCCCTGTTAGTCGCGTACCCCTTTTTTTCGGGCATACTAGCCTGCATGTTGATCACGTATGCATTTTTTGTGTTCCTGGCTGCCATAGCGTACTGCGTGTGTTTTTTTACATGCACGTGGGCTACAGGGGTTGTGTATCTCTTTTTCTTGCTTTTTTGGGATGCCTGAGCGCTGCGTGACACTTCATTTCTCCTAAGGGGCCAAAGAATGGGACTGCATATACATAGCTGTATATTCGTGCTTTGTTGTTTGTGCGTCCTTTTATACTGCGCGGGGACGCTTCCGCCTGCCTTTGGGTGGCAGACGTGTTTAGGCCTGTGCGTGTCTTTTGGCGTGCACGTGGTTCCCCTATTCGTTTCCATGAATACTTGTAGTTCGCGTGCGTGTGGACGTTCCGTGTATTTAACAGCAGTACTTCCCCAGTTACACCCTTATTTTCATGTCCTGTTCCCCATTCCACGTGTTCTGCCCCGTGTTCCGCCCCCTTTTTGGTGTGTGCGCTAATGTTGTGTGCTTTTGCTGTGCACGATGCGCACAGTGTTCTGGAAGTTGCAATGACGTGTGCACCTGTGTGTGCCACCTGCGGATTTCATGCACATCCCCGGGAAAACACACGCAGGGCTTTCCATGAATAGCACGCGTTCGAGTGTGCTTGCTTTTTCACGCTTGCGCCACCTAGCGCCACAAATTTCGGCGCACATTTGTTCCATGAATCAGCCCATTAATGTTTATAAATTTGTCGTCTGCTATAGTGCATGGATTCCAATATAGGTAGCGATATTGGTAGGAATTACATGTTTGGAATTTGCAATGGATAGTTTTGAGAGTTGTAATTCAGAGTAAGGTGATGCCCAACGGGTCAAATCAGGACGAGTAGATAGTTTAATTGCTGTCATCATGCCAGCAGTACATCTACCTATTTGATGCTTAATCACGAGTATCCAAAAGATATGATAACCCGACCAGACAGGTTGATTCAATCACCAAGTCTCCTGTAATATCAATAGATCATACTTGGCTAGGAGTACTTAGGAGTTAGTGAGCATCAAATGTTTAAATCCGTGTGTGTTCCAAACCACCTTTCTAAATTGTGTATGCAGTGAGGGTGGGTGGCTCGATGACCTATGCAACTGCTATGTGTGAGTAGCTGGGTTTAGAATCCATGCCCATCTTGAGAGATTTCTATTAAGGTCCGGGCTAATTAAGGTAACATCTTTTGAGTTGGCCCATCTGCTCTTGGCAGCTTATTGTCATCGGTTTATATTGTGCAGCATGATCAGTCCTAACAAAGGATTTTGTAGTTCGTGTTCTCGTAGTCGTAATTTCATGCTATCTTAGCTTGAGTATGGACATTTTTAAACCTAAGTCTCTCAATTTATCTCTAGTGTCCGAAAGTATCTCCTTGACCAGTAAAGATGGGAACATAATCTCCACTGTGTCCATATAGTTATTGTTGATGTTTTTAAGGTACAGAATGTTGCTTGACTGGATAAGTTCTAGGCTAGGTATTCATTTAAATACAGTATTGTAGTTCGATTTGGATAAGGATCATAACGTTCTCTGTCTCTCATCTGTACTCCCAGAAGATCCTTATCTCACATTAATGCTGTTTGTTTTTGATTTAGCAAAGTGTATTCAACGGAGTACTGTCAAACTTTGGCCTCGCAGTCTTTCTAGTCGGGCAAGGTACTCGTTTTCGTTTGCTAGGAGGGCGTTTAGCATACGTTAGAGTTTGATTGCCCCCCTTGCATGGTTTGCTCTTTTTTTGTTCTAATGTGAAGAAAGACTTCCCATGGGGGGGGGGGCATCATAACCTTTATTAAGTCAGTCTGTGATCATGGATAGGTAATTTTGTACTTGGGAAGGGGACTAGGAGGTTTTATGCAAAGATGTTATGTAGTATGTGGACAAATTCATTGGTTCATCCAGATTGGCGTTTGCATAGCCGAAGGTAATAGAGTTGAGCTGTTTGCTCCACTTTGCTCAAGTAATTGCTCAGAACTCTCTGAGATGAGTGTTTCCTCTTTCACAAATTTTTGCAGTTGCTTTTTCTGCTTTTAAAATATGTGGTTTTAATTTTGGTATCATTTGGGGCACTATCTTGCTTCTTCATTTTTTTTTTTAAAGTACAGTCTTGGGTCACGCATTCATGATTTTGGAACCTTGAGTTGCCTCTTTTAAAAAAAAAAATATTACTCTTTTTTTTTTTTTTTGTCAGCATTGTCTGCGAAGACCTCATACAGGGAAGGTTCAAACTGAGAGTAACTGAGGTTTTTCCCTGATCGTCAATTAAGTCAATATGAGGCAGAACAGATAGCGCAACATTTGCTTTTTTCAGCATTACATTGCTTCATTCCGCCACAGCGGTTTCCCCTTGGGAATCAATCACAATTTGGCTAGGTTGTTTTTTGTACATGACGTTTGGGCTGGGGGCAAATCAGCATTCAGTAAAGGTGAGCGAATTTGCCTAAGTAATTCATTCGCAAACCAATCTACCTTAGGATCCAGTTGTGTGAGTATAGTGGTGTGAATTTCCACTTTTTCCCCCCAAATTTCCAAAATTGTCAGAAGGCAGTTTAAGCCAGTGGTTAAGGCATTTATAGTTATTTCCCAAGATATTGCCGTTTGTGTTTGGAACCCAAAAGAGGGTCTCGCTGTGGGTTTGCTAAACGACACTTGAGTCCAGCCAGAGGTATCAGGTGACGATTCTAGTGAAGGTGGGTGCAGTATCGGGGTTTGGGAGAGAGAAATTATGGGGCTTTCAAAGTTTTCTCTCTCTTGACTATTATGGTCATCGCAAACATTGATAAAGGAATGTTCTGCCACTGAGTTTGAGCTTGTATCAGGGCTTTTATGAGGGATTTCATTCGCCTTTTGCACATGGAGGGTTTAAAGCCTTTGGGGAGTTTTGTGCTACCATGTGGGCTTAAGACAGCAGTGGTTTAGGACACACCTGTACAGGTGTATGGGTCGAATTTAGAAGTTTCTCATGAATGGGGGTTTCTTTCCAAGAGATAGTGTCCAAGTGATTTTCTTTTGTTCTACTTAAGGAGAATAAAACATCCGCGAGTAGGGTGTGGAGAAATTTCGTATGACTCTCATTTTCACACGGAATTTTAATTAACAGCGTTACAAAGGTATCGTTTTGTGTACTGTTTAGCAAATGGCTTATCGCATCTGCTTAAACAATCGGCGCTGCGTGACCCACAGCATTCGGATATCCATACAGATCGATTTAGAGCAGGGTTTCACCTTTGTTTTGGCAGATGAAGAGCATAATGGTCGGGGAGACTTGTTCGTAATGCAAGCTGCGGTTTCCATTCCTTGTTCAGTTAGTTTTGCAGCCGCAAGAGGCATTGTAGTTTTCAATGTGTAGGCGGTCATAATTGCTATCTATGCTGTTTGGCGTTTGCGTGACTAATTCCCAGTCACTGCTGTTCCTCGACGCTCTGCATTCCTGGTTGCCTGGTTGCCGTGGAGCAAGTCGGCATGCGGCGTGGATCTAGCCCCGCCCCCTCCAGGTGGAAACCTACAAAATCAAGACCCAAGCGCCCTCGCGGCGTTAAGCCCTCGTGTGTGAAGGGCGAGTGTATTTTTACTGCGGCTGTTTGGCTGTTTGCTGGTTCGCTGGTACGCCGCTGGAACATGGTCGACATCCGGCGCCCTCTCCGGCTCGTGGCCCTCAGACAAGACTCAATACATTACAACAGCGACGAATGTTGAACCCCTGGACTGCCATGCCAGGCAAAATTAAGACTTGTGCAAAGGTAAGCAAGCAAGTTGTTGATCTAATTGCACCTGTTGTGAGTGCACGAATGTTGAACCCCTGGACTGCCATGCCAGGCAAAATTAAGACTTGTGCAAAGGTAAGCAAGCAAGTTGTTGATCTAATTGCACCTGTTGTTACTCACAATATAACTGCTCAAGTACATCTTGCAGCAAACCATGACTCTGTCCTCGGTGATTCAATTCCATCAACTACCGATACCCCCCTGAGTAATACGCACAGTGATGCAATCCAAGAAAAGGTATTACGCTTAATACCGCAACTCTCTCTCGCAAATTTAAATCCAGCCCCGCCTGTGGAGGAAGGCCCGGAAGATGCACTCCCCTCTATGCAAATTGTTTCTTGCGACATCCCCCTTTTTCCTTTCGACTTAACGGATGCGGAAATCATGTGTGCAGATACTTTAGTCCAGGAACAACCATCTACTGCTCCTTTTCTTGCCCCGTCTCGAGCTGTGAAATCGAACGAAGTTATCCTTCCGACAAAACATGCAGAAGATATTGAAGCGTCATCTTCCTTCACGCTCTGTCCACAGAATTCTGCTCTTCACCTTGAAGGTCCACGTGCAAAAGACGCCTCAACTCAAGAGTCGAGAATGCTCTCACAAGCTTCTGCCTCCAATATTCACTGGATGCCACAGCCAGATCCACGTCGTGACACAATTATTTCGATAAATTCTAACTGTGCAGACTCATTCACTGCCAGCTCTGGCTCTGCCCGCTCATCTCAATATGAGTACCCGGAGAGGTCCAATGCTCCGCATATAAGTCACACTCCTAAAGTGCCTTCAAAAACCTTTCCTACCAACAGTTCTGATGCATCTCTGCAAGCTCCCCTGATGAAGGACACCCCCAGTCTAACAGTGCGGATCCCAGCACTGAACCTGAGTGGTCAGCCCTTAGATCCTGACATTAGTGCACTCTCAGTTCCGGCACGTCAGTCGACGCAGTTTTCGCCTCAGAAGGGTCAGCAAAAGAAATCTCATATACCGCAACAAGCGGGCACCTGTTTAGATGGGAAATTGAGTAAAAAAAGAGTGAGTGCTAGTACGACTCCTGTGTCTTTACCTGCACTCCACACTCCATGCAAGGACTTATCACATGACTCAAGCCTCGCCAATGAATCCTGCAAAACTCCAAGCTCAAAATCCAGTCTATCAGTTGCCGCTGCAATTCAAATTCACAACAACGTGCTTGCTGCTTCCTCGCAAGCAATGATTCCTTTTGTAAAACTGTATGAGTCTATAAATGAAACCATTCGCGATCAAGGAGCGATGATATTGAACCTAATGTCAAAACTTGAAAGAATTGATAATTTCATCACATTTTCAAAAGATCAAATGCAAGCTGAAGAAGGCTTGAGAGTTCGTTGGCAATCGCATATCAGCGAGGTCATCTCAACTAATCAAAAGAGGAATGAAACCCTGTTATCAGATCTTAAGGATTTAACTGCGATAGCCTATCACCACCTACCACAATCGGAAAAGCTAATGTGTGTAAGCACACTTGTTCATTGGTTAAGAATATTCATTTAATGCCTCCTTCTTTGGCTGTAAGCTCACAGAACTCTGACTCAAAAGACGCAGCAAATACTTCTATATCCAGTGCACGTACAGCAAATTCAAGCATAAATGACTTGGCAAAGGTAATCCCACAACCTTCATTTGATGCAAGTCAACCTTTACTAGAAAGTGAGTCATCTGTAGTTATCGACGCAGGCCCTCTAAAGGACATTGACTCGTCAAAGCCTCCAGCGCTTCAATTAGCTCCACTTAATAATCCATTTTCATCATTCGGCATTTTCTCAGGTCCAGCCAAAACAGGTGATCTGGGTGTGGTGCCAAAAAGGAATGTTGGCACGCAGAATGCAAAATCCACAGTCCCTTTGAGAAAGAGAAAAACCATGACATCATGCCCTAATCCAAAGCAAGGCATACATTCAACCACCAAAAGCTTCATCAGGAACTTATCCACTCCACCTAGAGTAGGCCTATTTAAGCGTAACATGAAATCTTGCACTGAAAATGTAAAGACACAACGCATTGGCCATCCCTCTTCCTTGAAACTTGGAGTGAAGCGGCGGCGTATAATTTCGGAGGACCGTTCTTCTGCTGCATCAGTTAACTCTCCTTCGATTGACCTATGTGACTTGTCAACTTATTCGATCTCAGGTGATGACGAAAGGTCTAAATTGTGCGGCGAGGCAAGCTTGCCTTCGCCTCAGCCTCCACGCCATAAGTCTTTTCCGGCTAAGAGTGTTATATCCATTCAGCGAAATGTTGAGCTTTCTTCAAGGCGGTGTGCGACGGAAGGAGGGCCTGCCGACTCTGCCCTAACGAGTCTCAGTCTCAACCCAAAACTAACGCTAAATCAGCGCAAACTGCAGCTCACTTCTAATTTCAAGGATGCTGACAAAAAGTTCCCGGCAAACATCAAAAAGTAATCATAAATTGAGATTACAAAACATTCTGGGTGATGACAACGAGTTAAATTTGAACCGGACTAATGTGCTAAGGTTGTTCAAACACATTCCTCCTCTGCGGCTGATTGTCACTGAGGACATCCAAATAGTTGAATATGTAACAGAGCAATGCTCTGATTCTGTTCTGTTACACATCGCTTCATGGGGAGTTCGTAATACTCTATTGAAAGCTGCAGATGACCTCTTGATGTTTAGCTTCGAAATTTCAAGTGAACCTGAGACTGACATCGTAAATAATTCCGATAAGAAGTCCGACAAGCAACTGCTCGCAAAACAAGTTGAAGACGTTGCAAACTTCCGAAAGCATCTAACTACAGTAGGTACCCACGGCCACATAAAGCCCCAAAAGAAGAACTATGTGAGCCGTTCGAGAGTACATGCTCAAGTTTAGCCATGATTGACAACAGCGGAGGCTCCTCATTCAATTCTCTCTTGGAACACTCGAGGGTTTAGCCACTTATTTAATGACTTTGAATTTCCTCTCGAAAAGGTGTTTGCCATCTGTTTACAGGAGACTTGGTTGTCTGAGGCCCCCCTGAGAGATGGCTTTACTACCTTAATCAATCCAGCCATTAAAAATGCCCATGGGCGCCCAAGCGCAGGACTCATAACTATGGTTCGCCTGTCACAAAACTGGTCCACACCAGAAGCATTTAATCCCAATCCTTTTGTGCAAGGTACCCTTATGCACGCAATGTGCAACAATGCTGACTTAATAAGGACATCGCTTCTAATCATAAACTGTTACTGGAATGCGGCTAATATCAGCTCGAAGGTACTCATAGATGCTGTATGCTCTCTAATGGATAACGCAATTTTAAAACACAGCAATTTAACAATTATTTGCTGCGGAGACTTAAATTGCACCTGGTTTAAATATGCTCCAAAGGATCAGACTTACCATCTGATTCCCAAAGATCAGATTGGAGTCAGAGCTCAACAATGGTCAAAGGCAATGAAAATACGTGATTGTATAATGGTTAATGGTGCAGTCAAAGGTGATAATCCTGCACAACCAACTTGGCATAGAGAGCACCTACATAGTATCATTGATTATTTTTGGATTTCAAGAGTGTTTGAGCCAAAGATCAACTCACTACATGTCCATCACATGTCCAATAGCGACCATAGACTATTAAACCTTGAATGTCTCTTGTCAACTGCCATTCCTATAGATTTATACAACTTGCCCGTCGAAACAAACAGGAGCGGAAATCGGCTGCGGATTAGTCTTAACCAGATTGGCTGCTTAACTGAGAAGCTCATGAGATTGCCTATTGGGATAGATTACACACCCCTTCTATCGATACATACAATCGATCCTAATCGTTCGAAAACACAACAAAAAAGTCATAAACATCTATTCTGTAAGCTCCTGCATGAGAAAAAACAAGAGCTAAGAAGAGACTTGAGGTGTCTAAAAAAAAAAAACAGAAACACATCAAAGCAAAAATTATCAGTGGAAGTGAGAAACAGACGCACGCTGTTTAGAAATTGGGTTACTTCCAATCGTATGATAATAGAGCAAGACCGCGCCGAATTAATGATGAAATATATGCTGACAAAAAACACACGCGATATATGGCAAATTTTAAACATAGGCCAGGCAAACAGCATGAATTCGACACAGAACATCATTTCAGCTGACGTCTGGTGCGAACATTTCTCTAAAGTTTTTAACAGCCAAACTTTTGAACCGGAACTACAGTCCAGGTCCAAAGGTGAGCCATGGAACACAGAAATGGCGCTTGATGACATAACCCACGCTATTAAATTACTAAAGAACTCGCGTGCAGCCGGCCCAGATTTGATCAGTAACGTAATGCTAAAAAAAAAACATGCAGCAATGGGCGCCTTTCATTGAATGTCTGTTCAAGAATATCACCAAACATAAATCATTGCCTGAGTCTTGGTTAACTGCAATTGTTGTTCCCATCCACAAAAAGGGGCGTTGGGATTCTCCTGAAAACTATCGCCCGATCGCCCTACTTGATTCGATCGGTAAAATCTTCGGATCAAATCTGAGATCAAAATTGGCAACCTGGGCTTGTGAGGTTGGCATTTTAGATGACCGTCAAACTGGTTTCTCAAAGGGCGTTGGCGTTGATGTAAACATCTCAATATTAACCATCCTGAAATTAGAAGCCTTAAAAGCAAATACCAAGTTACATCTGGCCTTCATTGATATGAAGCAAGCCTTTGATGGTATAAATCGTAATCTGCTGTGGCTAAAATTATTAAGATGGAAATGTCCAGCTGGTATACTCAATCCTATCTTGGCCCTACATTCTAATACTTCAATACGAGTACGTCTAAATAAGGCTGGGGAACTATCTGATAAAATCACAACAACAAGAGGTGTAAAGCAAGGGTGCCCATTGGCAGCTGATCTGTTTAAATTATTTTTAGCAGATCTACAGCCCCACTTAGATCAAGCCCACTGCTTCCCTCCGAAATTACATAGGACATCTGTACGATACATCGCCTATGCTGATGATCTGGTGCTGCTGGATCGAACACAAGTTGGACTGCAGCGACTACTTCATTGTCTGTAAGATTACTTATCGTCTAATGAGCTGCAAATAAACACTGAAAAAACAAAAATCGTGACAATTGGCCATGTGAGAAGCAAGAAAGATAAAGCCTTTAACTGGGCGGTCGGTGGCCAGCACTTGTCATCAGTAAACTCAATACGGTACCTTGGAGTGCAGTTCAATAATTCGCTCTGCGAAAAGTCATGGGTGGACGCCCTGAAAGTAAAATGTCTAGGACTGGCTCTTCAAGCGGCCAAAATAAACAAAAACTTCGGCAAATTTTCGCTAACTCCGATCATAATGTTCTACCTACAAAAGGTGGTACGGATTCTGACCTTTGGTGCAGAAGCTAGCTGGCACATAAATGAAAACACCTGGAACCAGCTTGAAGGTTGCTTCTGGAAACGTGCATTAAACCTTCCGAAGTGTGTCCCTGTTATCACTTTAAGACATGAACTGTCCTTGAACTCTCTTTATAGCCATATGATCTGGAAATCAATTGCACTGATGCGAAAGATGAAAGAAAACAGAAAACCAGCGGCCTACTGTATCTTCTCAGGTGAGGATGACTGCACCAGGGCCTGCTTACTAGACCATTGGCGTTCACGAGTCCAACATTGGGCTGATGTTGCGGAAATTGGCAATTACGATCTGTTCAAACGACCACAACATGCGAAACGAAAATTTGATAGCTGGGCATGGACCATCAACCTGGAAGCACACGAGAAATTAGCCTCTTCAAAATGGCTGAGTCCTGACCACAAAAAATTAAACGTACAATCTTCCTATCTTTTGCGTTGCTACTCGAGACATTATCGCGAGCAATTCCTAAGATTTCGTTTAAATATTTTGAGAACAAAGGAAATTCTATGGCAAAGAAAGGATGCCTCGCTGAAGGACAATTTATGCCGTTTCTGTCGAGGGTCCACTGAGACCTTAAAACATCTAATTCTTGATTGTCTAGCCACCTGCGATTTACGCTCAAAGCACCTGAGCCAATTTGCGCCTTTAGATGGAGATATGGAGGCTTGGTGGCGACTAATTTCCAGTGGCAATAATGTTAAACACGTATGTGCCGTTGTAAATTACTTAAATATATTGCTTCAGTCTCCATGCTAACTGTGCTTGCAAGTTAGGCATGCCCCACGAGGGCTTGTGATGTGACTTTGTCACTTTCTGACTTGAATCTGTTGAGAGCATTTGTGCTTAGACTTTTAATAGATCAGAAACCGATCTGTTGGCAGTTTGAGACAAAGCTTGTTTATGTTGCATTTGAATTCTGCTCTTTTATCCTTGTATCTTCCTTCTGTCGTCCTTAGTCTACTCAGGTATGAAGAATCGTGCTAGCTTTAGTTCTAGCAAATTCAAAAATTAATCACCTCAAAGAAATTTCTGAACCCTTGAACCTTGAACTAATTGTGATGAACCTTTGGGATATTGTTTTGTTTTTTCTCAATCTTCGAAGTGATCAATTGAAACAAAAGTTTTCTCTTATGTTAAAACTGTAGCTTTCAAAAAAAAAAAAAATTGCTATCTAGCTAGGGGAAGCCTGGGAACAACGCGCCTCACAGCACCCAGAGTACGTCGATGACTGCCTGCTGCACATTGAACAGCTAACAGCACTCGACGCACTCCACGATGCGCGCGCATGATGCACGCAAGGTGAGTGTTCAAAAGTGGGCGTGCCCTCAGACTATTTAAAAACAAATGTAGCAATCATAATGAAATTGGTGATTACTTTGATATACCACAAATATAATATACTCAGTCAGAGTCCTACCGCCAGTAGGAATAAAGCAGTTCCTTCTCCAAGGGCTGGAGCTTTAATCCACAAATCAATAAAAGGGTCGAGTTGAGAACCACCAGGGAGAGGTTATAGCAAATGGCACTTGATGCGCTCCATGATATGCGCGATGAGGCGTTCAAAGATCGGACTTGTCTAGAAACACTGTCATGTGTGAAGAGAGGAAAGGCAGAGAAGGGGTGCCAGAGGAGAGAGGGGAGGGAAAGATAGGAGAGGATGAGAGGGTGGACAGTATTTCCTGGGTTTCAAAGAATAAGAGAGAAGCCAGGGCCATACAGAGGGCCTAGGAGGGGACAGGAGAGGTAAAGACAGCGGCAGGATTGGCCAGCTCCTTGTAGATTTTAAACTGTTCAGCCTAGTTGTTAGATGGCTCAGATACACAGGTTGGTGTGAGCTCTCTTCTTAGTTAGGATTGGGAGTCGGTTTTGCCTCTGGAGCAGGCAGCAGGCCAGTTTATCAGAGGATGAACAAGATGCCCACAATTTCCTCTCAGCCACCCTACACTTGCATTTAAGGGAGAAAAGGTCTGAGTCGTACCAGGAGTTGCACTTGGCTTTAGGCTTCATGCGGAACCTCATGACAGGGGCAAGTAAATCCAGCGTGTCAGAGATAGCACAGTGGAGCATGGAAAGGGCTGTGTTAGGGTGTGAGTCAGCCAGAGTAGCAGGAGGGGGAGAGAAAGTGGCGGCGAAAGCCTCAACTGACACACGCTTCTTGGGTCGAATGATTGAAAAGGTGGGTGGCAGTGTGAGGGGAGGGTTGGCTTGGCCTGAGGGGTAGAGAGAGAGATGAGAGAAGGGAAGAAAGTGGTCACTCGAGGAGAGAGGAGTGGTGAGAGGGTTAGAGAGGGGGAGGTCTGAAGCGATCAGAGCATCAATAGTGTGTCCTGCAGTGAGTCGGGCCAGACAGAAGAATAGTAAGATAGTGAGAGACGCAAAGGTCACAAAAGAGTCCCGTGGCGGGACAAGAAACATCCAGATGGATGCTGAAGTCTCCAAGGAGGAGGAGTTGAGTGGTCGAGGCCAGTAAGGAGGAAGCGAGGTCCGCCCACTCGGCGAGGAAGGCGGTGATATGACCAAGTGGCCGGTAGATAGTAGGCACTGTAAGCAAGTGGCCAGGAGAGAAAGAAAGCCAGCAGATCTGGCAATCGAAGGAGGAGTAGGCCTGTATAGGAATTATCTGGATTATCAGGACTGGCCAGCTCCTTGCAGATTTTAAACAGTTCAGCCTAGTTGTTAGATGGCTCAGATACACAGGCTTGGTGTGAGCTCTCTTTTTAGTGAGGATAAGGAGTCGGTTTTGCCTTTGGAGCAGGCAGCAGGCCAGTTTATCAGAGGATGAACAAGATGCCCACAATTTCCTCTCAGCCACCCTACACTTGCATTTAAGTGTGACAAGATATGAGTCGTACCAGGAGTTGTACTTGACTTTAGGCTTCATGCAGAACCTCATGACGGGCAAGTACATCCAGCGTGTCAGAGATAGCACAGTGGAGCATGGAAAGGGCTGTGTCAGGGTGTGAGTCAGCCAGAGTAGCAGGAGGGGGAGAGAAAGTGGCGGCGAAAGCCTCAACTGACAAGCGCTTCTTGGGTCGAATGATCGAAAAGGTGGGTGGCAGTGTGAGGGTTGGCTTGGCCTGAGGGGTAGAGAGAGAGAGATGAGAGAAGGAGAGAAAGTGGTCACTCAAGGAGAGAGGAGTGGTGAGAGGGTTAGATAGGGGGAAGTCTGAGGCGATCAGAGCATCAATAGTGTGTCCTGCACAGTGAGTTGGGCCAGACAGAAGAATAGTAAGATAGCGAGAGTCGCAAAGGTCGTGAAAGAGTCCCATGGCGGGACAGGAAACATCCAGATGGATGCTGAAATCTCCAAGAAGGAGGAGTTGAGTGGTTGAGGCCATGAAGGAGGAAGAGAGGTCCGCTCACTCGGCGAGGAAGGCGGTGATATGACCAAGTGGCTGGTAGATAGTAGGCACTGTAAGAAAGTGGCCAGGAGAGAAAGAAAGCCAGCAGATCTGGCAATCGAAGGAGGAGTAGGCCTGTATAGGAATTATCTGGATTATCAGGACTGGCCAGCTCCTTGCAGATTTTAAACTGTTCAGCCTAGTTGTTAGATGGCTCAGATACACAGGCTTGGTGTGAGCTCTCTTCTTAGTGAGGATAGGGAGTCGGTTTTGCCTTTGCAGCAGGCAGCAGGCCAGTTTATCAGAGGATGAACAAGATGCCCACAATTTCCTCTCAGCCACCCTACACTTGCATTTAAGTGTGACAAGATCTGAGTCGTACCAGGAGTTGCACTTGGCTTTAGGCTTCATGCAGAACCTCATGACAGGGGCAAGTACATCCAGCATGTCAGAGATAGCACAGTGGAGCATGGAAAGGGCTGTGTCAGGGTGTGAGTCAGCCAGAGTAGCAGGAGGGGGAGAGAAAGTGGCGGTAAAAGCCTCAACTGACAAGCGCTTCTTGGGTCGAATGATCGAAAAGGTGGGTGGCAGTGTGAGGGTTGGCTTGGCCTGAGGGGTAGAGAGAGAGAGATGAGAGAAGGGGAAAAAGTGGTCACTCAAGGAGAGCGGAGTGGTGTGAGGGTTAGAGAGGGGGAGGTCGGAGGCGATCAGAGCATCAATAGTGTGTCCTGCACAGTGAGTTGGGCCAGACAGAAGAATAGTAGGATAGCGAGAGTCGCAAAGGTCCCGAAAGAGTCCTGTGGCGGGACAGGAAACATCCAGATGGATGCTGAAGTCTCCAAGAAGGAGGAGTTGAGTGGTCGAGGCCAGGAAGGAGGACGAGAGGTCCGCCCACTCAGCGAGGAAGGAGGTGGTCTGACCAGGTGGCCAGTAGATGGTAGGCACTGTAAGAAAATGGCCAGGAGAGAAAGAAAGCCAGCAGATCTGGCAATCGAAGGAGGAGTAGGCTTGTATAGGAATTATCTGGATTATCAGGATTGGCCAGCTCCTTGCAGATTTTAAACTGTTCAGCCAAGTTGTTAGATGGCACAGATACACAGGCTTGGTGTGAGCTCTCTTCTTAGTGAGGATAAGGAGTCGGTTTTGCCTTTGGAGCAGGCAGCAGGCCAGTTTATCAGAGGATGAACAAGATGCACACAATTTCCTCTCAGCAACCCTACACTTGCATTTAAGTGTGACAAGATCTGAGTCGTACCAGGAGTTGCACTTGGCTTTAGGCTTCATGCGGAACCTCATGACAGGGGCAAGTACATCCAGCGTGTCAGAGATAGCACAGTGGAGCATGGAAAGGGCTGCGTCAGGGTGTGAGTCAGCCAGAGTAGCAGGAGGGGAAGAGAAAGTGGCAGCGAAAGCCTCAACTGACACACGCTTCTTCGGTCAAATGATCGAAAAGGTGGGTGTCAGTGTGAGGGTTGGCTTGGCCTGAGGGGTAGAGAGAGAAAGATGAGAGAAGGGGAGAAAATGATCACTCGAGGAGAGAGGGGAGCTGAGAGGGTTAGAGAGGGGGAGGTCTGAGGTGATCAGAGCATCAATAGTGTGTCCTGCACAGTGAGTCGGGCCAGACAGAAGAATAGTAAGATAGCGAGAGTCGCAAAGGCCGCAAAAGAGTCCCGTGGCGGAACAGGAAATATCCAGATGTATACTGAAGTCTCCAAGGAGGAGGAATTGAGTGGTCAAGGCCAGGAAGGAGGAAGAGAGGTCTGCCCACTCGGCGAGGAAGGAGGTGATATGACCAGGTGGCCGGTAGATAATAGTCACTGTAAGAGAGTGGCCAGGAGAGAGAGAAAGCCAGCAGATCTGGCAATCGAAGGAGTAGTAGACCTCTATAGGAATGATAGAGGCAGGAATCCACTCTGAGAAGATCAAGGCTACACCCCCACTGGAATGGTTGGATCTGGGCGCGGAAAGGGTCTTGTAGCCATCAGGGAGGAGACTGTCAAAGCTCATGACAGAGCTGGCCGTGAACCATGTCTCGGTGAGACCAAGGACATGACGGTCGAATTCTTCCAGGAGACTGCAGATGTCACAGGAATGTTTGACAGATGAGCAAGAGTTAAGAGTGTTGAGGTGGAGAAGGTTGCCATCCTTGAAAGACTTGAGGGGAGGGGTACAAATCAGAGTTACTCCCTGTGGAGGTGTAGAAGCAGCCCGAGGGTGGGCAGAGGAGGTAGTGTGGGATGCTTTTACCCATGCATCCAAGCCCTACCATAAAACTGTGCAGTACTGGCATGGAAAACATTATGATGGCCAGAACTCCCCAGAGAGTGCACAGGGAAAGCATGAAGAATAGGCAGGAGGGCACTGCCTAAAACCACCATTGGGCTACACACACAGTAGCCTGAAACCATTGGGAATGGCAATGCTGATTGCCAAAAAGCAACTCAGAACTGTGGGGAATTAATTTTCTTAATCCCAAAAATGGTTGCAATACCGGTACTCACCACTATAAGAAAGCCGGCATTTTAAAACCACCAGACTTTTGTGTAAAATTAAACAGAGGAACCCAAACCAGACCAAGGAAAGACATGCTAAGAGGTGGATACAATGTAAAACTATATTCTGAAATGACTTGAAGGAAGTAATTATTTAATGTATAGTTAAAAATTGTAAGTTTGATTTAAACTGGGAACTAAAGTGACATTTAGCTGAATTCTGCCTGACAACTACCCCCGACAGAAGAAACATGGTCAGCCACTCTTCCCAAGCCTAACTGCATCCTGCTTCCCCACCAAAAGGAGTTGACACCTCTCTGATTGAATTACCTGTGGACTGCAGGAAACTGAACAATGGACTCAGGCAAATGTTATATTGGGGGGCCGTAAAGTGGCTTCCTCTTGGGAGAAGTGGGAGGAGAAGTGCCTCTGGGAGCCACCCGAGCTGGAGGCGGGGGCAGACAGAAGCTTCCCCCATGTGCTTTGGAACCTAAACCACACCCATCTGGGCCAGAGCATAATTTAAAAAAAAGATGGATAATTCATAGTACGGACTTGTCAGAATGATATAAGTAATATCATTATTCTTGTGATTTTTCTGTGCACGTTTTAAGAGGTGTTAGGACCCTGTGGTGTATGCTGGGGGGTTGCTAGCGGAAAATAGGGTCTTACTCCAAATGTCTGCATGTTAAAAATCTGACACTTCATCAATTAATATCCATACTCCTTGCGCACATGTGTGTAATTTTTGGTAAATGTCTGATATTGGTAAACCAGTCAAAAAGCACAAAATGTTGTCATTTTTGAATGCAAGCCCCCAGGAAGATCAGAGGCGGACAAGCATGGACCATAAGGAATATATAATGTGTACATGTAATTTCAACAAATTGTGTATCTGGGAAATATGTATTTGAATCAAATATAGATTTGTGGGCAAATTGACCAGGGGAGGATCCTCTGACCCATAAACAGACCTCATCATGATGACAATCCATTTCCTTCCCCCAATCATGGGAGAGGGGAGAATTGGGCCAATGACAAGTAGAGAGGGGCAGGCTCAGTTATGCCACGGACACACCCACTTCAAAAACACATAAAAAGAGAATGCTGGGACAGGTAGGAGACATTCAATTCCATTTTCTGCGGGACACTCTGCCGGGAGACTCCAGACTTCACATCCATCAATCTTCAGGGACCAGAAATTTACTTCAGAACTTAAAGCAAGGGCCTAAATCCACAAACTGAGAACTCTTCTCAGCAGGCCTCAGCATCCTTGAAATCATTTGCAAACTATTCCACAGCCGGGCGAGCTGTCTGAATTCTTTTGCCAAGAACTTTTGCCAGTACCCAGAAAGCAGTGTTACATCCAGAATCCACTTGATCCGGACCGGAAAGCAGAGCAGTATCCAGAACCAGAGGCCGCTGTATGCAGAGAGGCTAGACCAGCAGAGCAGAGCTGACCCCGACCGCTGTGAGCAGAACCAGAGATCCGGATCGCGGGGAGCAGAACCGGTGCCTGATTGACCCGCCGAGCAAACAGAACCGCCGCCGGACTTGTTGCCAGATCCGTGAAGAGGCCTAGTTTAAATTTATATTGTGAGTACCTAGCAGAACTGTGCAGAACCAATCTCTTAGTTAAAATAATCTAATTCAAGCTATTTTAACCTAAGTAGAACTGCCTCCTAGAAATCGTGTCATTTGTCATTTTTAAAGCTGCACAACTGTCACCTGTCAATTCTGGAGCTGCGAGCTGTCACCTGTCATTTTGAGTTTTACTTAAATCCGAAAATCTACCTTTATTAAATCGTCCGTATCTCTGGAACTGCAATCGCGATTTACGCACTCGCGAAATTTACCGCGATTTGCGATTTGGCTCAATTTCTCCACTTTTCAAAATAGCAGCTCCATTCCTTCCTTTGTTAAAATCCGTTTGCAACCTGGTAATAACTCATAGAGCATTGCTGAAGTGAGCCTGAACTTATACCAACAAGCATCTCTCACTCACCCTGAATCTCTAGAGGGAATTAAAATCAGTTAGCACATTTTCCCATCCATTGCCATCACATTTAAAAGCATTTTGGGCCTGTGTTTCAAACTTCTACCTGTTTCCTCTAAGCTTGCTGGGGGGGAACTGAGTTCCGTATTGTATTTGATTGTATTCCTGAAGACTGTGTGTGTTACTTCCATCTCCTTGCATTGCATATTGGGGGGGGGTGAATTGCCACCAGGGGAAAAGTGAACATATTATCTCTTGTGAAACCATATCAGTTTATTTTCTGTACTGCATTTATTCCACCTTGCATTTCCTTGAAACCATAAAGCATTTCAGCTACCTCATCCTCTATACTACTCCTAAGTAATCAAGTGTACCACTGTAACATTACCCATTGTGGATCCACATCATATGTCTAAGTGTACTATCAGATATTAATTTGTTATAAAAGTGTGACACATATATATTGTTAACTTTTTCAAATAAACCTTTTAATTTGCAAAACAAACCTACTTCTTGGCTCAGTGGGGTCAGGGGGATTCTAAGAGGGGGGTGTTATACAAGGGTTGTCATCCAGAGTACTGAACTGGACATAAAAATACATCAATAAGGGTTTTCCTCAGCATCCCAGACTAGGCATTGACTTAGCTGTAGTGTTGATTGAATATTGCTTACAACAGTGGGGGCTCGTAGCCGGAGATTCTGGGTTAGATCTATCACTTGTGCAGATTAATACAGGGTGCTAACTGACAGGAGACATACATCCGGTCGGATCACCATGCTGTGTTACGCTGTAAAGCACTCCTCAAAGGAACGCTCTAAGGAAACGGTCTGTTTTGCAAAAATGAAATACAAACTTCTGTAAGTCAGGAAGGAACTCAAATTCCAGAATGACGACACTGGTAGACATCAAAATAGCCAGAGAGCACTTCTTACATAAGCTATTTGTGAGAGGTGAGTAGACTCATCAGGACCAAACGGTCTGGTTGCAGGCAATCGCGCAACAGGTCACTGAAACAGGGTCAGCTATATGGAGAGATCAGGGTCCCCTACATGGGGCCCTGAGTGAACTATATATGGCCCCTAAAGCCAAAGATGAACATAATAAGATTGCCAGGATAGCGGCATATTTGTACCTATATATGGGAGCCATGCAGGACAAATGTGCTGAAGGCCAAGATCTGGCAAATAGGCAACAGATGGCGTTAGAGAAGGCCCAAACTGATCTGGACTCTTCTGAGCAGAGGCTGCTCAGGAGCCAGGAGTCAGAAAAGGACAGCAGACAGTACATCACTAAAATAAAGGAGGATATGGATGTGCTGCAACAGGAAAAGGCATACCAGGATACCAGATTTCTGGCCTTGCAGAAGGAGTACCAAGAAGGTTTGGACTCCCTACTGCAGAGCCAGAAAAAGCTGGAGCAACAATTATATTTCAACAGGGCATGTGCTGAGCAAGTAGTCACCCTGCAAATCCACCTAGATAGGGAAAAAGAGGAAAGCAATAAACTGATTTTGAAAGACCTGGATACCCAGGCAGAGTTTGACCAGGAGCGCCAGAAAGCTGGTACCTTCCAAAGGCAAAGGGACAAACTGGCGGCACAGATGCAGGCTCTTAGTCAGGAAAGGGATACCTTAGGCCAGTCTGCCACTTAAAAAGGAAAATGGAAGAAAATCACCTGGCCCTCCAGGGACTGCGTGACCTCCAAAAAGAACACCAGAACTTGTTAGAGCACACCAGGAGGGTGGAGGAGGCTCTGGCAAGAAAGGAGCAGGCCAGTAGGGATGGGACTCAGGAGCTAACCCTCCTGCAGCAGAGACTGGCCCAGTACTCCAGGACCAATCAGGAGGCACAGAGAGAGAATGAGGCTCTCTGCCAGCACAATGATAGGCTCCAGCAACAGGTAGCGATGCAGGAGAGACTGATAGAGTCTAGTAAGGCCTTAACTGAGGAACTGAAAGCGCAGGCTCTTGCATTGCAACAGGGAACAGGGGCGTATAGAGATGAGGTTCGCTGGGAAAGAGAAACTCCTGAGCATAACCTCAGGAGCCCTAGTACCAGAAGCCTTCATCTCTCCCAGTCCCTGGACTCTGCCACCCCCATGTCCCCTCGCGCACATGAGCCCAGGGCCACGGGGATGGCAGATTACTATCCAGCTAGAAGTATGGGGCTCATAGGCCAGTACCTCCCAGGCATGGATGGGCGGGCATCCAGGTATGGGCACCCTAGCACAGTGCAATTTAGTGGGGAACCCCAGGAGAGTAGGCCCATTAAGGGCATCCTGAAAACCTCTGCCCAGTTAGGTCAGTGGGGGGGTACCCATCAAATCCTGGCAGCAAGGAGGGATCTGAAGACTCCTCTGAGCATTACAGGACACAGGAGACCAGGTCCCCACATTATGCCAGCCATTCCCAGGCTCGCAGAATCCGGAAAAACCTGGAAGATCAGACGGGCACCTCTGGGAGCAGTGCTTCTGAGTCAGAGGATGAATGGACCAGGGTTACCCGAACCAAAAAGGCCAATAAGGCAAAAAGGGCCTTGCTTAAGGACCCATTGAAACAAATAAAGGCAATAAGGAGTGTCATCACGCCTTATCAGAAGAACGCCAAGTATTCTGTTTGGGAACACTTGGAGCTCTATGAGCAAATGATGGAGACTTTCCAGTTGAAGGACAGCAGTAGCTGCATCCAGTACGTCAAATGGACCTTCTCACCAGAATACTCCAGTTTCTTTGCAGGGCTGGAGGACCAAAACCATTCAAAATGGTCCGCATATAGGGCAGCCATCTTGAAACATTTTTCTGTGCACAGAAATCCTCAAGAGGCTCGCAAGGCAGCCTACAATTTGCAATGTGGGGAGGATCAGGCCCCACAAGAGTTTGTGCAAGAATTAAAGCGTGCTTTTGCGCAGACCACCAAAAGGGTGCGCACGGATAGCAGAGAATTTATCAATACGTTTTTCCATGCCTTACCCAAATACATAATGACCCAGCTCGTGAGAGATTTTCATGAGAAAAGATCTTTAGACTGGGTCAATGAACAGGCTACCTGGATCTATGAGGTGCAGAAGCCCAGCGAAAATAAAAATAATGCGCAGAAAAACCCTAAAACCAACAGCGCCCCTGCTGCTGCCAAGGTGGCAGCGGTAAAGGTCACCCCCGTTTTGGATTTGGAGATGGGGGGGCCTAAAAACCTGCCTGCACCAAATAATTCACAGCCCAGAAGGCCCTCGGGCCAGTCACAGACAGGGAGTCGAGGAGGTAGTCCCACAAATGGGCTCCCTCGCTCCCCTGATTATGTAAGTCCCCACTACAAGGGAAACCGACCCATCCTGGGTTATGTGTGGACTCCTCCAGCCCAAGGGGGGGGGTCCAGCCAAGCACCTGGCCCAGGGAACTTCCCTCCTAACGTCCCCCGGGGGGCAGAAATTCACCAAATCCTGGGCAGAACTTTTATTCCAGGTATCCACCCAATTTCCAACCCCAAAACCATCCATCCTTCTTTCCCCAATTCCCTGAGCCCAGACAACCTAATCCGGGAGAGGGGAGGCCAAGGGTGGAGGGGTACCCAAATCTTCCCAATCTGGGGTATTACCAGAGAAGGGATAGCTACCCTTCCCAGGATCAGCCCAGGGGAGAAAATAGAGCCCCGTATCAGCCTGAGCGGGTTTCACAACTTGAGCGCCAGGTCCAAAATATGGCACGGGATCTGGGTCACATACTGAGGGCTCAACAGAACCCTCAGATGAGCATGCCACCGCAGAATGCCCCAAACTCTGGACCTGGTGCTCCAGAACAATGACGGGGGCAGCAACCTGATAACCCACCGGTTCCCAGGGAGGAGGCACAAGGGGAAGGGGGGTGTAAAGCCTTGGAGGAAGCTTCCTTCCCAACTTGTAAACAGCCCTTGGAAAACCAGGAACCGGAAACAAAATCTCCTGCCCCTAAAAGCCTGCCTCCCAAGGAGCAGAGGGGGGTAGGAGAAACAAAGGACCCAAACCGACCCACTTTGTGGAGGAGGTACAGGTCTTCCAATTTGAGGGAGAGGGATCCTCAGAAGATCCTGGGAAAAGGATCTTCTCCTTCAGAGATGGGGGAACTCCTCCCAAGGAAAAATGGGTCCCAAGGGATGCCAATTCAGACTGGGGAGATGTGGAGACTGAGCTACCGCCGCCCATCATCTCATCCCAGAACCGACAATACCAAAATCCCATGGGTCAAACCCATCCTGATGACTGTCTCCAAAAAGGGGGGGGCGGCCCACAACCCAAAACCATTTCCAGTTGCCAACTTTTTCTTTCAGATTCCCCAGGCTCTCCACAGAATTCTGCCCAAATCTCTTCGATAGCGATGTCCAAAACCAGAAAGTTAGCCCACCAGTTGTCCAAAAATGTGCATTATCTGTGCCCCCTTGAGGAGAAGGAGGGAAGATATTATTCCCCGGTACAAGTACAAGGGCAGGGTACAATTTGGGCACTGGTGGACACTGGATCCCAAGCTACCCTTCTGTCCAAAAGGGCCTTTGATGAACTAAATGCAGGAAGGGTGGAGAATTACCATATTCCTCTCACCTCTCTTCCTGGACAACTGCAGAACTTTGACGGGAAGGAAATTCCTGTGGAAGGGACTGCAGATTTGGACATCAAAATTGGGCGACACAAGGTGAAACACCCGGTCATAGTAGTGACTCCAGATGGGACCCCTTGTTTACTTGGGAATGACCTCCTGAGAAGGTTGTCACCCCTAATAGATTGTGTGAACAAGGTCCTCTGGAGCCAGACTAGCCGACCGATAAAATTAAAACAGAGTGTCAACCATGTTAGTTTAAATGGCACCTGCCACATGGTTGAACAAAAATCTGACCAAGTAGAATTTCACTTCCAGAACAACCAGATTCCAGACGTGACAGTAATAGCAGTAGGACAACAGACTGGTGATGGGGGATCCTCTCTATTTCTGAAAATCAACCTTCCTTCCAGTTTAAGGTGGTATTCCACACTGGAAGGAAATACTCTGAAATTCTTTACCAATCCACAACCAGACATTCCCACCCCAATAGTTCAGAAAGATGTGAAATCAGCTCAGAGCCTGGCTGATATTCAGCAAATTGGAGATCAGTTGTTCATCCCTGTTCAGTTAAATGAGGGGAAGGACTCTGTTCTCGCCCGAGTGTGTGTGAACAACGGTAAGAGCTTCATCAGCGAAGCCATGTTTCGCCAACTCCCAAAAGATCCAGCCATTCCCACATTCAAACTGATAGACAAATGGGAAATGGACCTGGAAGCACCCAATTCAAAACATCTCCTGCCAAGCAGGTGTATGCTCAAAATCTCCGTTGGCAACAAGAGCATAGTCCATAATTGTTGGGTCGTGCGAGACGTCACTGCCACCTTTTACTTAGGCAGTGACATTCTCAATCGCTTTGCCATTAGTTTGGACCTAATAAACTTCAAAGCTTGGTCCCGATTAGCGGATAATCCCATGGGCTTTGATGATCCAGAAAAAGCATTTAGGTCAGCTCAATTGCTACCTTATGCAGTTGAAATTCAGATCAAAGAGTAAGTTACGATCCCAGAAAGGACCCGACAATTCTCCCTGGAAGTGAAAGTTAAAAGAGGACAAAAATTGAAAAACCCTGATGCTTATATACATCTAAATGCTTCTCTCCAACAGCAAGGGTTGGGGATAAACCCTACACCATTAGTCAACATAGAACATGACACCATTCCAATAGAGGTGGATAACAGCGACTTAAAGAGTATTACTCTAGCCACAGGCACCATTATCGGAATGACGGTTGATGACCAACATTTTTCCATTGATCTAGGAAATGAACTGTTAGGACCAATCCCCAAGGACTGTTTTGACAGTGACAGTGATGACAATACAACACTAGACAGGATTTTCACCCGGCATGGGGGGAACTTCCTGTTGTACACTTCTTGCCCTTATATTAAGGAAGATGTGACTTGTGACTTCAGGAGGGATGAGGTGATTTTCCAGGTCCATGAGGGCTGCCTTTCCCACCTGAGGCCTCCAGTCCAAATCAGCACTCTGACCGGGGACTTCTCCACCCAGCTGGAGGAGGCCGCTGAGATAGCCAAGCCAGAAGTCTTTCCAGGCTTCAGGCAGATGGTGGAAGAAAGAGTCAACCTAGCTGATGCCTGTGTGACTCTGGAACAGAAGCAAAAGTTGAAACAAGTTTTCTTGCATTTCCAAGATCTCTTTGTGGTAGACTCATATGACTGTGGTCGCACCGACATCCACACAACAACAATTCCCACGGACCCTGGCATGACTCCAGTATTTGTGAAGCAATATCGCTTGACTCTCGCATCCATGGAGTTCCTTTACTGAAATAATTAAGAACCTGGAGTCTCGGGGAATAATCCGTCCAGTCCATAGCACCTTCAATAATCCGGTGCTGGGAATATTGAAGCCAAACGGCCAGTAGAGACTCTGCGCCGACCTTAGGGAGCTCAACAAACGGGTTCATACTTCCCGATGGCCTCTGCCCTACATTGACCAAGGGCTGGCCCAGATTCAGGGGTCACAGGTATTCACAGCAATAGACCTGACCAATGGATACTGGACCGTGCCTGCCAGTAGGGAGGACCAATACAAACTGGCTTTTACCTTTGGGGCCAGCAGTACACATGGACCCGGACTCCCTTCGGATACCTCAACTCCGGCAATGAATTCAACATTTTCCTACATAAGGCCATGCCCGACCTGGGTGCGAGGGGTAACCTGGCTTATGTAGATGATGTCCTCATCAAAAGTTCATCTGTGGAGGAACACATAGCGGAGATCCGTTATGTTCTGACGCAGTTGAGGGCCGCCGGAGCAAAACTTTCCTTTCAGAAAGCACAGTGGTGTAGAACCCGTGTTAATTTCTTGGGGCATGAGATTACTCCTCAGGGTCTCTGTCCCCAAGAAAAGAAAGTGGAAGCACTCCAGAAACTGAAAGACCCCACCACTCTGCGGGAACTAAGGAGCCTCCTTGGACTGACTAATTACAACAGAAAGTTCATTGAGGGCTACGCAGAGATCACTAGACCCCTGATTCATCTCTTGAAGGGTGGGTTCAAGTGGGAATGGGGTCCAGAACAATCCGAGGCAGTAAGACAACTCAAGAGAAGCCTCTCACAAGCACCTTGCCTAGCTTACCCTGTCAGAAACAAGGAGTTCTTCCTGGAGACAGGGTTCTCTAATACGTGCAGTATTGTACCAAAAGCATTACAAGGTCAATAAAGTAATCTCCTATGTAAGCAAAAATGTATCCTCTGTGGAGGAAAAATTCAACGATTGTGAGAAGGCACTCCTGGCAACGGTGTGGGCATTGAAGAATTACCGCCCGTTTATCCAGGGGGAACACATTATAGTGGAGACTCCACACCAGCCTCTGCAATATCTCCAAAGTGACAGAATCCGGGCCGGAAATGTGAGTAATTCCCGAATTACTTCCTGGATTCTGTCAATGCAAGGCTTTCCTGTGGAGGTCAGATATGGCCAAAACAAGAAGAGTCCCCTCGCGCAAGGTCTGGCTGACTTGCATGATTGTGCCAGAGAAAACTGTCTTGAGGACGAAAGTCTAAAAATCAAGGACAACATGGAGGCATACCATAATTCCCCACACAAAGCATTTGAAGAAGACAAGTGTGAGGGAATGCCCACTGTTTATGTGGATGGATGCTCGTACCATGTTGACAACAACGGGGAGAAAGAACTGGTGGCCAGCGTAGGGAATGCATGGGTGAATGAGTCCCCAGAACCCTCCACTGGATACAAAATTGGTCCCCGAAGTAGTCAGGTGGCAGAATTGATGGCTGTGCATCAGGCCATCCTCACTGCTGTCCAACATCAACTCCACGAACTGGTCATAATCACAGATTCGGATTATGTACGGAACGGGTTCGTGGAGCACCTGGTTAATTGGAAAACCAGAGGCATGTTATGTGCTAATAACAAACCCTTGAAACATGGGAAGTTAATCCAAAATATTGATGATCTGGTCACATCGAATGGGATGACCATCTACTGGAAAAAGATCAAGGGTCATTCCAAAGTAGAGGGATCAGACAAAACTGGAAATGACTTAGCTGATCAGCTGGCCAAAACAGGGGCCATCCAAGGGGATCTAATAGAAATAGAATCCCTGTTGGGGGAAATCCAGGTCACTGCCATCACTAGGTCCCAGACCAATGCTCACAATGATCTTTCAACTGCACAATGGAGTAAGGAGACCCCTGATGCTGATTTGATTACAGCTCAGAAGGGGGATCCAATAATTGGTAAGTTTTACCAACACATTGAGGACCCTGAGAACTTTCCCCTGACGGATAACGATTACATTGGGAAGGAGGACCTTAGAGTGTTGATGAAATGTCCAAAGATGTTCTGAATCCAAGACGGTTTGTTGGTAAGGAAATCCCAAGCTGGCCATGATCAGTGGGTGCTTCCTACCTCATTCCGAAGCCTGATGTTAAGTCATGCCCATGATGCGGCCACCGCCGGTCATAGGGGGTTTCACACAACACTGGAAATCTTAAGAGAGGTTGCATACTGGCCACACATGGGGCAGGACCTCGACCAATACTTGAAGGGGTGTCTTGTGTGTGCACAATTTTAGCCATCATCCCTCACACACCGAACGCCTCTCTAAAAGAGGGGGATGACACTGCCATGGTCAGATTCGCAAATTGACTTTGTAGGCCCTGTAATTCGCTCGTCTAGAGGAAACAAGTACATGTTGACCGTTACATGCTTGTTTACCAAGTGGGTGGAATGTCTCCCGGCCCCAAACTGCAAGGCAGAAACAGCAGCTGCCCTGATGATTAACCACATCTTTTCCCGTTTTGGTCTACCTCAAAGGATTGAGTCAGACAGAGGTAGCCACTTCACCAGTGAAGTAATGACAAAAATGTGGGAGATACTGGGGGTCAAAAGGAAGCTACATATTGCTTACCAGCCAGCTTCTTCTGGAGCAGTGGAGAGATACAACCGAACCATTGTGAGCATCTTAAAAAGGTTTGTGGCAGATTCTGGGCCAAGTTGGGATATCCGACTACCTCTGGTCCTAATGGCCATCGGATCTACCCCTTCATCTGCAACTAAAATGTCACCATTTGAGTTGATGACCGGACGCAAGATGGTGCTTCCCCAGCATTTGCTCTACAGGACCCAAGAGCAGACACTGATAAATGCCTCCACAACTCATGAGTATGTGGAGAATTTAAGGAAACATCTCCAACATGCTTTTGCCTATGCTCAGCGGAATCTAGAAAGATCAGCTGAGAGTATGAAAACGCACTATGATTTGAAAACCACCAGGAAGGAATATGATGTGGGAGACCGGGTCTATCTATACAATTTCCAAAGGAACCAGGCCAAACAGCGAAAATGTTTGCCTACATGGAAGGGACCCTTTGAAATTATAGACAAGATCTCCCCAGTTGCCTACAAAATCCGCATCCCCAAAGGTAATTTGGCAGAAGGGGAAGATAAGTGGGTCCATATTAATCAGCTGAAGTGTTGCCATCCCAGACACACTCTGCAGCAACTGGAGGAGTCCTCTGCAATACCAGAGGGGGCCGCTCCAGAGTAATTCAGTTCCAACCCTAAAATATCCCATAGATAGTCTCTAAAATATTATGATGCTTGTAAGCCACTGTCTCTGAATTATATCTTGTTTTTCAAAATTGGAATGCTATGTCTATTTAAGTATAAAATGTATATGTCGCCCCACTATATCAATAGTGGGGGAGAAATGTCTATGAATAGGTATTGCCGCTTTCCTTTGTCGTCCTAGGAGAAAGAAAACATGGAGACTGACCACGGAAGGCGACCTGGGGACCGGGAGCGAAGATCTGAGGGGCCCGGGGGAACCGCCCAATCCTCCCATCAGGACCAGCAAGGAGAACTGATTGATCGACTAGAGGGAGGAAAAGATGCTGAACTGTGCCATCTATGGAATTGGAAGAAGAGGAGGCGAACATCCCAGATCTTGCGAGCTCCATCAGTGAAAGGACAGAATGGCCATCACAAGAGGGGGGGGCTTGTGGGATGTTTTTACCCATGCATCCAAACCCTACCATAAAACTGTGCAGTACTGGCATGGAAAACATCATGATGGCCAGAACTCCCCAGAGAGTGCACAGGGAAAACATGAAGAATAGGCTGCCACCCATGTTTGCCTATGTTGTGAGCACAGGAGGGCACTGCCTAAAACCACCATTGGGCTACACACACAGTATCCTGAAACCATTGGGAATGGCAATGCTGATTGCCAAAAAGCAACTCAGAACTGTGGGGAATTCATTTTCTTAATCTCAAAAATGGTTGCAATACCGGTACTCACCACTATCAGAAAGCCGGCGTTTTAAAACCACCAGACTTTTCTGTATAACTGAACAGAGGAACCCAAACCAGACCAAGGAAAGACTTGCTAAGAGGTGGATACAATGTAAAACTATATTCTGAAATGACTTGAAGGAAGTAATTATTTAATGTATAGGTAAAAATTGTAAGTTTGATTTAAACTGGGAACTAAAGTGACATTTAGCTGAATTCTGCTTGACAACTACCCCCGACAGGAGAAACCTTCTCAGCCACTCTTCCCAGGCCTAGCTGCATCCTGCTTCCCCACCAAAAGGAGTTGACACCTCTCTGATTGAATTACCTGGGGACTGCAGGAAACTGAACAATGGACTCAGGCAAATGTTATATTGGGGGGGGCCGTAAAGTGGCTTCCTCTTGGGAGAAGTGGGAGGAGAAGTGCCTCTGGGAGCCACCCGAGCTGGAGGCGGGGGCAGACAGAAGCTTCCCCCATGTGCGTTGGAACCTAAACCACACCCATCTGGGCCAGAGCATAATTTAAAAAAAAGATTGATAATTCATAGTACGGACTTGTCAGAATTATATAAGTAATATCATTATTCTTGTGATTTTGCTGTGCACATTTTAAGAGGTGTTAGGACCCTGTGGTGTATGCTGGGGGGTTGCTTGCGGAAAATAGGGTCTTACTCCAAATGTCTGCATGTTAAAAATCTGACACTTCATCAATTAATGTCCATACTCCTTGCGCACATGTGTGTAATTTTTGGTAAATGTCCGATATTGGTAAACCAGTCAAAAAGCGCAAAATGTTGTCATTTTTTAATGCAAGCCCCCAAGAAGATCAGAGGCGGACAAGCATGGACCATGTAGGGGAGGACTGGCCGCGAGGCCCTCCTCACCTGCAGCCTTCTCCCCAGGTGAGGACCATGACTCGGTGGGCGTCCCCTCATGCCACCCGGGCCCAGGTGGAGGAGGGCTCACCCGCCGACGACATTGCCCACACGTATCCGTTCCCTGCATATACCAAAAATCAGTTAGGCCTAGAAGCCATCTTGTCTAGCAAACATGGCGTGAGTTCAGCACACTGTAACGAGGCCCCCACCTTTGGAGGGCCTTTCATGCATCTCTGCCGCCGCAATAGCCCTGGTAGATCCGCTGCGAGCGCGTTCCCATGAGAAAGTCGGGTATGAGCTAACCCGAGATGCTAACACTGTAACATTTTATCGTTCACAATGTAATATTGCACCCCGCATGACCTGGTCCGCGAGGCCGGGGTGACGGGAAAAAAGCTGAAGCATCACTATCTGAAGAAAGTAGAAAATAATTCAAGTATTGGTATTAACGAACTACCTCTGTTTAAACAGATCCTGTAAACTGTGAATAAACCATAAAGATGTAACGTTACATGATACCACCCCAGGTCTGGACTAGTGCTGCTATAACCACAGAGAAAGATGTCGACCAAATGTATAGCCTTTATCTGTATAAGTGTTCTTACAATTTTATGTAGAAACCTGAACTCATATATGTTTTCTTAATCACCTAAAGCAGCGAGCATCAATTTCTGTAGGCCATAACCTAGAACTACCTCGTGTAACGTCTAATGTACATAAAATAATCACACCATGTAGTAAATATAATGTTAGGTAATGAAAAGGTACTCGGACCGACTGTATTAAAGAAATGTGTAACGAAATTGAAATATATATGTGTGTTTAAATAACATCAAAATAAGGCGGAACATTATAAAAGTTCTGCATTCAAAAGTTAGCAACGCACGAGGAAAAAACCTTTGTGAATATATGCAAGGCCATTCTCCCTCCCACCCTACCAAGCCTGCCAGATAAAGAAGCTAAGGCCTGTGCCGCGCTCCCTCACCTCCCCCAACCAAGCTGGAGCCGCTTCAGAGAGTCAGAGGCCCCGGTACCGCACCCAAGGCCACAGCCCGCCACCTGTGTTATTTACAGCACGGTAATAAACCCACGTTTGAATCCACTGATCTACCAGCACCCTCTCGTAAATTCTACAACCCCCCCCCTAGACCACCCCAAGAATCAAAGACGACCCCCATCACTGGGACAAGACACAGAGACCCATTTATGTAATAACTTCTAACGCGGCAGACAGACGTGTATCATTCGGCTCAGGCCCCAGAGCCCAGCCCCTCGACCTAAAATACCGGTCAATAGGACACAGGTAAATCTCACCCCAGCCGACAACCACCGGACCTCTCACGAGGTGCATTCCTCATGTGTTGCGTTTATTTTATAAGACAAACTGCTGAGCGATTTATTGATGAACTTAGATGTCGTTTCTTGAATAACTGCAGTGTGCATGGCCTAGGGCAAACGAGTCAGGAAAGGTATTCATCTTTGTCACAGGCTGCCCCAGCATACCAACACCGCTCGGATGACCTCAAGCTGGCCTGCCAGGCCCAACCCAAACCCACGAGGCTGACCAGTGACGTCCTCACGCCAAGACCAACCACGCTGCAGCAACACCTATAGTTAGTCGACGCCACCCAATCCCAATTAACTTGTGCCCCCTATAGTGTGTAGGTTCTGATGACGTTTTTTGTATTAGAAATACGCCTGTCTTTGCTATTGTCAGACAGAGCGCTCTCGGAGGTTGCAGAGTTCTTTGCATGCCCTATTCTTTGGATAAACTCCCACTTACGCTCACCCGCACTCTGTCTTGGTCTTATTCCCATTACGGGAGAGTCCCTTATTGTCTCTCATTGCGGGGAGGATCGTGCTGAAATTGGGGGCGCTTCCTTTCAGTGGTGACCCCGATAGCGTGATATCTCCAAATTATTTTTCCTAACTCCTTTTTAACGACCCCCTTGTGGCACGTGAATCTCCGGTCGAGAAGGGATACGCACGGTGAGCCGGCTCCGGGAGGCTGCCCGCCAACGGCGACCGGCACAATAAGAAGTGCGCACTCAATGAGAAAGGGTACGGGATCCCGATTGGAAAAAAATCCCCTTTGAGTGCCGCTCGCCGGAGCCAGGGGCTGACCGTTGAGTTACCGGTGACACTGCCTGGACGGACCCAGTTTCGGAGACTATCGGTTCAAGACGGGCACGTGAGTACTGAGTGCGAGCGATCGTAAAGGGGAAGGGAGGGGAAATTGTGAACAGAAGAACGGGGACAGGTAGAGGAGAAGAATAACGGGGGTCTACTAAAGACGGGTCTTGAAACTTTCTTTATCTTTTCTTTGCATATGGCCATTAGGAGTAAGAAATAAGTGAAGTGGTAGAAGTGACGGAAACCTAGCTCCGAAAGGGGGTGGAAGGCGGCGCCGCATAGTGCTATCTAAACTAGTACTGGGAATATATGAAGAAGTAAGAAATAAGTTATTGGTGTCTGGCAAAGGGAGACACCGGGAATATTTTTTAGTGATTGCTACTCTCTCTATTTCTTTTTTCCATTCCACGGGGCAGGGGGAGAAAGCGAAAAGGGTATAAGATAAATATACTTGTAGAAGAACTATAAAATAGGGAGCACATTTTGAGGAGTGGGGACCAAGCAGTGGCACGTACAGACGTGAACACAGTAACCTTAGCAGAAAAACAGGGACAGCTGGCCAGGGAGGAAAGGGAGGAAAAAAGACGAGGTGTGAGTGGAAAAGCATTGTGAAGGGTGCGCGCACCGTGTGAGTATTGGAGACGAACGGTTGACCGCGAGGTGTTGCCAGAGAGTGTTGGCCATAACTAGTAATTGATCAGTTGCAAGTGAAATCACATGAGAGTGTATGGGAATGGGAAGGAGATGAGCTATGGTGAGTGAGAAAGGATTTGCGCAGTGAATAAAGTTGGGTGATAATTTTTGAGACGTCCGCTCTTGTCTGTGCCATAAAGGTATACATACACATATCTACACCTAACTAAAAGTAAAGAAGGTGGACACGGCTGTGTTAGTGATTTAGAGTATGGGGGCAGAAACTCCCTTGTCACATATTTGTAAAAGCTTACCGGGATACGCTGAACGAATAAATAAATATCACGATCAATGGGTAACAGAATTGAAAGGGGAGGGTCTGCCCCAGATTTGGCCCGAGGGAGGGTCTTTTGACAAAAGCGTTCTTGATATGGTACGAGCATGCATTAGCCTCAAGTATAAGGGGAAACAATGGCAAAATAGGAAGGAGATATTAGACCTCTGGAGATTGTTTGAGGAAGTACCCCCACCCAAAGCTCCGGCACCAAATATTGATCTACCTTCCACCACAGATAATCCACTGATGATTCCAAGAGAGGAAAAGGAACAGCTAAGTACAGAACAACCTGCGGAGGTGATTAGTTTGTACCCGATATTACCTAAACCAGCCCCCGCAGCAGGATATAGCGACCCTACTTATGTGCCTCCCCCCACAACTGGTACACCACAAAGACCGACAGCCCCCCCCGCCATACGAAAGCACCAGAGAGCGCGCCCAGGGAAGCACACAGAGGGTGGATATAGAGAAGCTAACGAGTGACTTAGAGTCGAGGCTTACTGTGGCAAGGGATGAACTCTCAAGAATAAAAGACATATGTGAGCGCACAGCGTGCGCCCCTACACAATCAGGACGCACGTCTAGAGCGTCGAGCGAAGGTAGACAAATTGAGGAAGGATGGAAAAAGGGGGAAATACTGTTCAGAATTGAGGAAGAGCCGACACGAATAATAGAGGTAGGAGCAGTAGAAGGGAGCATTGGTGATGTATCACGAGAGAGAGGGATCAGAGAGGACTTGTTATGTGATGTCAGAGGAGGGTTGGATGAGAGTGATAGGTTGAGTATGGCAGTGGGAGGGGAAAGCGAGGAGGTGGACGGTGCATGTTCGCTAGGGACTATAGACGACGAATGGATGGGACGACTAAGAAATAGGGTGGGGAAGATGGCGTCATTGGAGTCAGCAGCGACTAAGGAAAGGGAGGGTGCAACTGCAAAAGGGAAGTTACAACTTCCATTGATACACAGAGGGGGGGGGAGACCAAACTATATACCATGGGCTCAGATGGATAAGGCTAATTTAATGAAATTATTGCCCCAGCTGTCAGGAGGGGCGAGCAAGTGGATATATGCATTTGAGAAACATACCGCCGGCATACCGTTGGCAGTAGGCGATGTGAAAAGCCTACTAGTAACCGCAGTAGGAGATCAAGCGGACAGAGTATGGGCTAAGGCTGGTTTCCCGGCCGTGACGTTAGACTGTGACCGCCATGATGGAGCTTCCTTTAATACAGTACGAGCAAGGGTGTGGGACGCACTGCGGGAGACATTCCCAGATACCCCTGATTTACAGTCAGTAATGCAATGTACAATGAATGACGGGGAGGATGCTATGGATTACATTCTCCGGGTGCAGGAGATGTGGAGAGCGGAAACGGGCACGCCCTGGCACCAATCCACATCTCTATTTTATTTTATCATTAAGAGAGGGCTCCCAAAAGAGGTGCAGAAGGCACTCGATAAAATAGCGGGCGTTGAGGCAAAGGGGTGGCCAGAGATCCAAAGTATAATAGTGCACCATTGCAAAAGGATCAAAGAGAGAGAGAGGGAAGTAGCACAGAAAAGGTTGGCAGACGAGGCAAAGTTGGTACAATCAAAGCTAGTGAAGGTTGCAGCAGCGGTAGCAGGGCTCCCACTCATGAGGGAGGGAGACGAAGGAGAGGAGGGGCAAATAGCAATACAAGGAAGAATAGCAGCAAATTGGGCAGGACAAGGACAACGACAGTGGACTGAGCAGGAGCAGAACGGAGGTCCAACGTGGCAAGAGTGGGCCCCAAGAGGGGGAAGAGGTGGGTACAGGGGCCGAAGAGGAGGACAAGGGTATGGAGGAATGGGAGGAAATGGGTGGCAGGGTCCCAGAGGTCCACAGGGGAGCTGCTGGAATTGTGGGAGATGGGGGCACTACTCAAGAGAGTGCAGGAGCAGACAAAACAACGGGTTCCAGGAGACAGAGCAGTACGGTCACCCCCACCCAGGAAGCCCCTACGGCCTCCCCATGGGACAATACCAGCAACCAGAAAATGTAGGGCAAAGAAGTAACGCACAACTACACGGACATCAGTACAGAACACAAAACCACCCACAGAATAATGACAATATGCAATACACGCCAGGTAACACTTTCGCCACAGTAGCTAATGGAGCGCCTGCCCCCGCACCTTACAGCGGGGTGTCAGTAGTTTCGGGGAACATTTTTGATCAAGGGGGGGCAATGAGACACCCCGCATAGGACAGCCCACAGAGAGCACTTGCGTGTCCAGTACTATCTACGACCCACAATGCATCAGAGGAACCATTGATAGGAGCGCAGATAGGAGACAAGCAGTTCATATTCATGGTGGATTCGGGAGCGGAGAAATCATGCATTAGAGAGGGCCGGTTCCCGTTATCTAATAGAACGTTAGAGACGCAGGGGTTCTCTGGGGCTGTAATTGAAGTTCCTTACACAGAGGCATTGGATGTGACAGTGGGGGGTAAAACAGTGAAAGCACCCTTACTGTACTATGAACACTCTCCCATTAATTTGCTGGGGAGAGATCTCTTAAGCAAACTAAATATGACAATATCATTCACAGGGAGCGGCATCGTATGTTCGACGCCAGGCATATGCCCCCTCCGCATATTAGCAGTAATACACGGCCACACAATCATGCAAGAGATCAGAGGGTTACCAAGAAACGAGGAGATGTTTGTTGAGGGCATGAGAACATTGGCTCTCATAGTACCAGAACTAAAAAGGATGGATTGGAGGATTCCAGCCGAATTCCTATTCCGCCCCATAGCAAGCCCCGACACTGCTCCCGGGTCAGTGCTATCGTTGGATTTACACGCAGTACACGTGTCAGCAAACAGAATATGTGTGATTGGCGTTGACATGGAAGGATGTGAGTGGCGGACAGTACTGTGTACAAATGCAAATATCCCACTGAGGGAGCTCTCGGATGAGGAGCTATTTTCTGACACTGAGACAGATGGCGAAATAGTGATGGAACTAGCAATGCCGTGCGACATTGTAGTTACAGCCAGAAAAACTAAAGTTAAATTAATGGCAGTAGTAGGAGCACCACATACATTTTTTGATGATGACATGAGGTCAGTACCCACTAACCTATGGACAAATGGCCCCCACGATGTGGGGTTACTACATGGGGTTCAGCCTGTGGTAATAAAACTTAAACAGGGAGCAATCCTACCCCGGGTAAAACAATATCCATTGTCACGCGAAGCAGAAGAAGGGATCAGAGAGACAATAGATGCACTGCTAGCACAAGGAATAATAGTGCCCTCAAACTCCCCATGCAACACATGCATTTACCCGATTAAGAAGGCGAAGGGAGGTTCATGGAGGATGATACAAGATTTACGCCCACTCAATGATGTGATTCAGAAGGAGTTCCCTTTAGTCCCGAACCCGGCGACAATACTGTGCAACATTCCGAAAACGGCATCCCACTTCACAGTTATTGACTTGAAAAATGCATTTTTCTCGATTCCCTTAGCAGAAGAGAGCAGGTACTTAACAGCGTTTACACTAGGGGGGAGGAGGTTCGAACACTGCAGACTACCACAAGGATATTGCGAGAGCCCAAGCATATTCAACAGGGTACTACATGAAGATCTGGGGAATTTGTCTGTAGAAAGCACAGTGATTCAGTACGTTGATGATTTATTGGTTTGTGCACAAACTGAGGAGGAGTGTAGAAAGGACTCAATAACACTCCTGACATTATTGGCCAATAAAGGGTACAAGGTGGACAAGGGGAAGTTACAATACTGTCTGACAGAGGTCCTATACTTGGGACAGCTGATATCAAAGGATGGCAAGCGGATCATACCAGACAGGGCACAGGCGATTAGAACAGTTGGGGAGCCCAAAACAGTAAAAGAGATGCAGAAATTTCTGGGTATGTGCAACTATTGCCGAGCATGGATATTGGATTATGCAGCGTACACAAGGCCCTTGTTACAGGCACTAAAAGAAGCACAGCAGGAAAACAAACACATAGAATGGACAGAAGAGATGAACACAGCATTTAACTCACTAAAAGAGCTGATATCAAGCGCTCCAGTACTGGCAAATCCAGATTATGGGTGCGAATTCTTCTTATTTTCACACTGCAAAGGAACACTGATGACAGCAGTACTGACACAAAAGACATCGTTAGGGCACAAACCACTGGCTTACTATAGTGGCACCCTGGACGCAGTAATGCAAGGTCATTTCGCGTGCGAGCAATCCCTAGCTGCAGCCGCGTTTGCTATTGAAAAAAGTGCCACGATAGTGATGGGCTGTCCTGTGACACTGTTTGTGGAACACTCACTCTTTGCAATATTAGAGCGATCAAAGAGCACATTGACGACACAGCGCGCCACAGCATATGAAATAATACTGTCCAGCGCAAACATCCACATAGTAAGATGTAAAACAGTGAACCCGGCCACATTCATCACAGAGGCGTGCACCGTAGAGGACATGCAGAACCACAACTGCGCTACGTACACAGGTGACGAAGGTCAGGATCAAGTGATTTTTGAGAATGCCCTGAACGAGGGAGAGGTGTATTTCGTGGACGGGTCAGCATCAATAGACATGGAGACAGGAGAGAAACATGTGGGTATGGCAGTTGTACGGTTAGAGGAAGATGAATACGAGACACTAGTGCAACACCGCCTCCCATCACACTATTCAGCCCAAGCAGCAGAACTAATAGCGCTAATAGAAGCATTGCATGCCACCAAGGGGTGCGCAGTGACAGTATATACAGACTCAGCATACATGACAACAACAGTACACGGCGGGTTGGCACGGTGGGGGCGGAGAGGGTTTCGACGAGCAGATGGAACACCGGTTCAGCATGCAGAATTATTGAAAGAACTGATTGAGGCCCTGCAAGACCCCACGGCAGTGGCCATCGTAAAATGCCAAGCCCACACCACAAATACAGATTTTATATCTTTGGGGAACGCGGCAGCAGACGCCGCTGCCAAAGAAGCTTCGTATTTACAGAAAGGTGAAGTAGGAGAGTACATGTTGCACCACACAGCAAGCCAAGAGGTCCCCACAGGATACAACATGATGCCCACACAGGAAATAATAGAGCTGCAAGAGGGAGCTAGTGCAGAAGAAAAATTGCTGTGGATTAAGAGGGGATGCAGCAAATCGCCGACTGATTTATTGTGGCGACAAAAAAGTTCAGGAAAAGTGGTAATGCCAGTTACATTGTTAGAAATAGCATTTCAACAACTACACTTTCCCGCACATAACGCAAAGCAACACATAATGGCGGACATACAAGAAGATTGGTTTGCACCTTGCCTCCATGAACACATCACAAGGCTGGCTTTAGAATGCACGACATGTCAGATTTACAACTCAGGTATGACATTGCGCACACTAAGAGGAACGATACCAAAACCAAATGGCCCATTCAGAGAGCTCCACATTGATTATGTAGATATGGGAGAAAGATGTAACGGGGCTCGCTACATGATTGTGGTTGTATGTCCATTTTCGAGGTGGGTGGAGGCAGGCCCCTGTGCGCGCCCTGATGCGAAGGGCGCCGCGAAGTTCCTAGTGCGGGAAGTATTCCCGCGCTGGGGGATTTGCGAAGTTATTCGCTCAGACAACGGCACGAATTTTGTTAATGAACTATTCAAGGAAGTGACTACGCTATTGGGAATAAAGCACAAATTATGTTCGATTTATCATCCTCAAAGTAATGGCGTAGTGGAAAAGATGAACGGTCTGTTAAAAAGCAGATTGTCAAAACTGTGTTTTTCCCTTAAAAAGACCTGGATGTACTGCCTGCCTTTGGCCCTGTTTGAGTTACGAAATCAGCCAAGTAAAGACCACCATTTGTCCCCGCATGAGATCGTCACGGGAAGGAGAATGCACACAGCGCATTCGCCTCTCCGTGAACGTTCTGATGCACACAGAAGTGCAGCGATATTGGGAGAGGAGTTCACAGAGTACTTGAAAAAACTGACACGGGCAGCGCGCGTAATTGCGAAGCAACTAGCCCCCCCCTCTACAAGAGAGGAGGGGAACACAACAGAAACAGAGACACTGCCTGAAAAACCATTACAACTAATGCCTGGTGACCTTATATATGTCAGAAGTTTTGTGCGAAGGTGGAATGCGCCACGTTTCCATGGCCCTTATGAGGTAGTGTTTTGCACACCCACAGCAGTAAAGGTGAAGGGCCTACGATACTGGGTGCATTTGACAGACGTACGCAGAGCCTATAGCACCGTGGAAGGTGAGGTGCAGGACGAGGCACAGGCAACTGCGGACAATGAAGTTGTGCAGAATGAATGATGGGAATTTTGTGTGCATTAAGCGATGAACATTGAACGCGACTGGCGCACGACAAGTGTACTGAAATAAATATGTATATATATATATATAAGTTTTCACAACTTTTGAAGGTTTTTGTGGTTTTTTTTTGGTTTTGGAGAAGTTTTTTTCTCTCGACTTTCCTCTTTATATATGAAATAATGTACGGATAGTAATGATTGTAAAGTTACCTTGTCTGTGGACACACCCCCTCCCTCACCCACTCCCATACTTTGTCGAAAAAATGTCACAACGTTATAAATGTTTACATGCTTGTACTTAATGCACTTTTATGTTTCAAACAGGATTTACTATGGCATCGAATGGGCAGCCTGCAACTAATAGATTTGTTAGATTTAGAGAAATGTTAGTAGATAGATTGACATATTCATACGAATGTGGTTTATCAATGTGTGTTATTGTGTTCTTCATCTCAATATTTTGCCTGGTGACATATTGGGTCATAGCGTTCATCTCTATCGAGATGAACGAGGGGGGAGGGGGGAGTAACACCACCCTTGCCCCTGGCACGAATTCAATTACAAGTATGAATATTAAAGAAGGTGATTTTTTGGTCTGGGATGGATCACACCTTGTATGGGGTTACTATACTGCACCACCCACTGCTGCCCCGTCACAATCAAGAGATAAAGATATGGAAAATGACACAATGTCCCTACCTGAAATATATAACAGCCCCACTACCCTTCCCGCCCCGATACAAAACAGCGATTTGTTGTTTATTGAGGAAAATGGAAAAGTAATTACGATGACAGAACACAAGTTCCTATATGAGGAATTGGAAAAGGGGGGTGGGAATGAGAAAGGGGGGCCTATTCTTTCACCTATCGAAACTAAAAGGTATAGGAGGAGGGAGAGAAGTAGGCGAAGAAGAGAGACAAGCAGGAGGGGGTATGATGAGTATTATGGGTTAGGATTAGACAAGATGGAAGACCCACGACACCCCCACCAAGCAAATAAATGGTATGCAGATATGAGTACAACAGCTAAACAGACAACCAATGAAAGCTGCTATGTCTGTTCGCTCATCCCCCATGCATCAGGTACACCCAAAGTGTTGTTGCCAAGAGAATTGCCCATTGTGGATGCCCAATGTCTCCTTCATCTCACACTGTGTAGAATAAAGAACACCTTCCAAGCACACGATGTCTCTTTCAAAATGATACAGGACAACAAAACGTGCTATTCAAAAGCGTCTGGAGTGGTCTGTCTTAAAGAACCTTTCTTTGCAATACAAGGGACGCTGTTTTCCGAAAACAAATGGAAAGATGAAGAAGTACTGTGCAAAGCGGAAGCACTGAGAGGTGTCCAACCGGATAAGCTGCGGTGGATGGAAAAAACGTGCTTACCAATATGGAAAGAACACATCTCTAAACTAACATGGGTAACAGCGATGGAGAAACCCTTCAAGCTACAAAGTGAAATACAAAACGAACTATGTTTCAAGGGAGAAGGAAAAGTGGCAATGGGAACGAATAAAAACTGTAACAAAACTCTCACCATCCCAGACATGAAAAAAGGAACAGCAGCACTAATGGACACATACTGGGTATGCGGGAATCAGGCTTACTTGCACCTTCCCCAGGCATGGAGTGGCAGCTGCTCAATGGCCACTTTGCATTCGGCCCTAATGGTGATTCCAGAAAGTCACGTCGACGAAAATAAAAGGACGCAAGGAAACGTGAACAAGGATGCGACGTCTCCCACTGCAGAAGCGCACCTCTATGTCCTGTCCTCCGGAGGGAAAGAAGAGGAGCTATCACGGAACAAGCGAGCATCGAACTACATATCACAAGCATCATCCGATTTATTGGCACAGATCCCAGACAGGTATCGCCTGTTCAGCTCCGTGGAAACATTTTTTGCCTCACTAGTTTCAAGTGTCCAAGCAAGAGCAAATGCAAAATGGCTCCAGATCACACGGTGGGAACTGATTCAGCTGGCCAATGACACTGAAGAAGGGTTCAACATAATAAAGGTGGAACTACGAGCTCTGCGACTAATGACCATGCAGAACAGGTATGTTCTGGACCTGCTAACAGCGATCGATGGAGGTGTTTGCCGAAAAATAGGAAGTGCGTGCTGCACGTTCGTACCTTCTGAAGACGCAGAAAATGGGTCCCTGTCCCACGTCATTGAAGCAGTACATAACCTGGGAGAGAAGATGAAGCTGGAAGGTGGGGCTAAAGATAGCTCATGGTTCGACAATATCTTCTCCTGGGTTCCCTCATGGCTTGGAATGGCGATGAAGTTCTTGATACCAGTTGTGGTGGTCCTCCTCGTGGTGTTCTGCCTGTGCCAGGTGGGCCTCCGATGTTGTGCTAACGCAGTCCCTAACGGTGCAATGATGATGGTGACAATGGGCAACTCTGGTGGTACAATTAAGGCGACACAAGAAGGTCATGTACAGACAGGAACAGATAACACTCCCAGGTACCAGTTAGTGCCTATGTACCGTGATAAGTACATAGTAGATAAACTATGGCACACCACTATCAAAGAACCACGAGACGTGGAACTGGAATGGTATGAGGAGGTCTGGGTAGACTTGGAAGAAACTGGTGACTGTATATATTTAACATGTACACCAGATGAGTATGCTAGAAGAGGTGAGAGCTTGAGGGGGGTATGCAGAGCCTGGATGCCTAGAAAAGGAACACCTGCATGGGATGACGCAGTGATAGAGGAGCAAGAATGTAGAAGATTAGAAGAGCTAAAGAATTCGTTACTTTAGTAACGAAAGGGGGGAAATGTAGGGGAGGACTGGCCGCGAGGCCCTCCTCACCTGCAGCCTTCTCCCCAGGTGAGGACCATGACTCGGTGGGCGTCCCCTCATGCCACCCGGGCCCAGGTGGAGGAGGGCTCACCCGCCGACGACATTGCCCACACGTATCCGTTCCCTGCATATACCAAAAATCAGTTAGGCCTAGAAGCCATCTTGTCTAGCAAACATGGCGTGAGTTCAGCACACTGTAACGAGGCCCCCACCTTTGGAGGGCCTTTCATGCATCTCTGCCGCCGCAATAGCCCTGGTAGATCCGCTGCGAGCGCGTTCCCATGAGAAAGTCGGGTATGAGCTAACCCGAGATGCTAACACTGTAACATTTTATCGTTCACAATGTAATATTGCACCCCGCATGACCTGGTCCGCGAGGCCGGGGTGACGGGAAAAAAGCTGAAGCATCACTATCTGAAGAAAATAGAAAATAATTCAAGTATTGGTATTAACGAACTACCTCTGTTTAAACAGATCCTGTAAACTGTGAATAAACCATAAAGATGTAACGTTACATGATACCACCCCAGGTCTGGACTAGTGCTGCTATAACCACAGAGAAAGATGTCGACCAAATGTATAGCCTTTATCTGTATAAGTGTTCTTACAATTTTATGTAGAAACCTGAACTCATATATGTTTTCTTAATCACCTAAAGCAGCGAGCATCAATTTCTGTAGGCCATAACCTAGAACTACCTCGTGTAACGTCTAATGTACATAAAATAATCACACCATGTAGTAAATATAATGTTAGGTAATGAAAAGGTACTCGGACCGACTGTATTAAAGAAATGTGTAACGAAATTGAAATATATATGTGTGTTTAAATAACATCAAAATAAGGCGGAACATTATAAAAGTTCTGCATTCAAAAGTTAGCAACGCACGAGGAAAAAACCTTTGTGAATATATGCAAGGCCATTCTCCCTCCCACCCTACCAAGCCTGCCAGATAAAGAAGCTAAGGCCTGTGCCGCGCTCCCTCACCTCCCCCAACCAAGCTGGAGCCGCTTCAGAGAGTCAGAGGCCCCGGTACCGCACCCAAGACCACAGCCCGCCACCTGTGTTATTTACAGCACGGTAATAAACCCACGTTTGAATCCACTGATCTACCAGCACCCTCTCGTAAATTCTACAACCCCCCCCCTAGACCACCCCAAGAATCAAAGACGACCCCCATCACTGGGACAAGACACAGAGACCCATTTATGTAATAACTTCTAACGCGGCAGACAGACGTGTATCATTCGGCTCAGGCCCCAGAGCCCAGCCCCTCGACCTAAAATACCGGTCAATAGGACACAGGTAAATCTCACCCCAGCCGACAACCACCGGACCTCTCACGAGGTGCATTCCTCATGTGTTGCGTTTATTTTATAAGACAAACTGCTGAGCGATTTATTGATGAACTTAGATGTCGTTTCTTGAATAACTGCAGTGTGCATGGCCTAGGGCAAACGAGTCAGGAAAGGTATTCATCTTTGTCACAGGCTGCCCCAGCATACCAACACCGCTCGGATGACCTCAAGCTGGCCTGCCAGGCCCAACCCAAACCCACGAGGCTGACCAGTGACGTCCTCATGCCAAGACCAACCACGCTGCAGCAACACCTATAGTTAGTCGACGCCACCCAATCCCAATTAACTTGTGCCCCCTATAGTGTGTAGGTTCTGATGACGTTTTTTGTATTAGAAATACGCCTGTCTTTGCTATTGTCAGACAGAGCGCTCTCGGAGGTTGCAGAGTTCTTTGCATGCCCTATTCTTTGGATAAACTCCCACTTACGCTCACCCGCACTCTGTCTTGGTCTTATTCCCATTACGGGAGAGTGCCTTATTGTCTCTCATTGCGGGGAGGATCGTGCTGAAATTGGGGGCGCTTCCTTTCAACCATAAGGAATATATAATGTGTACATGTAATTTCAACAAATTGTGTATCTGGGAAATATGTATTTGAATCAAATATAGATTTGTGGGCAAATTGACCAGGGGAGGATCCTCTGACCCATAAACAGACCTCATCATGATGACAATCCATTTCCTTCCCCCAATCATGGGAGAGGGGAGAATTGGGCCAATGACAAGTAGAGAGGGGCAGGCTCAGTTATGCCACGGACACACCAACTTCCAAAACACATAAAAAGAGACTGCTGGGACAGGTAGGGGACATTCAATTCCATTTTCTGCGGAACGCTCTGCCGGGAGACTCCAGACTTCACATCCATCAATCTTCAGACACCAGAAATTTACTTCAGAACTTAAAGCAAGGGCCTAAACCCACAAACTGAGAACTCTTCTCAGCAGGCCTCAGCATCCTTAAAATCATTTGCAAACTATTCCACAGCCGGGCGAGCTGTCTGAATTCTTTTGCCAAGAACTTTTGCCAGTACCCAGAAAGCAGTGTTACATCCAGAATCCACTTGATCTGGACCGGAAAGCAGAGCAGTATCCAGAACCAGAGGCTGCTGTATCCAGAGAGGCTAGACCAGCAGAGCAGAGCTGACCCAGACCGCTGTGAGCATAACCAGAGATCCGGATCACTGTGAGCAGAACTGGTGCCTGATTGACCCGCCGAGCAGACAGAACCGCCGCCGGACGTGTTGACCAGATCCGTGACGAGGCCTAGTTCAAATTTATATTGTGAGTACCTAGCAGAACTGTGCAGAACCAATCTCTTAGTTAAAATAATCTAATTCAAGCTATTTTAACCTAAGTAGAACTGCCTCCTAGAAATCGTGTCATCTGTCATTTTTAAAGCTGCACAACTGTCACCTGTCAATTCTGCAGCTGCGAGCTGTCACCTGTCATTTTGAGTTTTACTTAAATCCGAAAATCTACCTTTATTAAATCGTCCGTATCTCTGGAACCGTTAGGGCTAGGAACGAAATGTAACTTTCATTTTAAAGCTGTGATTCTAGGCTTTCTAACGAACTGACTTTCTACTCCCTATACCTTTTCCGCAATCGCGATTTACGCACTCGCGAAATCTACCGCGATTTGCGATTTGGCTCAATTTCTCCACTTGTCAAAATAGCAGCTCCAATCCTTCCTTTGTTTAAATCCGTTTGCAACCTGGTAATAACTCATAGAGCATTGCTAAAGTGAGTCTGAACTAATACCAACAAGCATCTCTCACTCACCCTGAATCTCTAGAGGGAATTAAAATCAGTTAGCACATTTTCCCATCCATTGCCATCACATTTAAAAGCATTTTGGGCCTGTGTTTCAAACTTCTACCTGTTTCCTCTAAGCTTGCTGGGGGGGAACTCAGTTCCGTATTGTATTTGATTGTATTCCTGAAGACTGTGTGTGTTACTTCCATCTCCTTGCATTGCATATTGGGGGGGGGGGGGGTGAATTGCCACCAGGGGAAAAGTGAACATATTATCTCTTGTGAAACCATATCAGTTTATTTTCTGTACTGCATTTATTCCACCTTGCATTTCCTTGAAACCATAAAGCATTTCAGCTACCTCATCCTCTATACTACTCCTAAGTAATCAAGTGTACCACTGTAACATTACCCATTGTGGATCCACATCATATATCTAAGTGTACTATCAGATATTAATTTGTTATAAAAGTGTGACACATATATATTGTTTAATTTTTCAAATAAACCTTTTAATTTGCAAAACAAATCTACTTCTTGGCTCAGTGGGGTCAGGGGGATTCGAAGAGGGGGGTGTTATACAAGGGTTGTCATCCAGAGTACTGAACTGGACATACAAATACATCAATAAGGGTTTTCCTCAGCATCCCAGACTAGGCATTGACTTAGCTGTAGTGTTGATTGAATATCCCTTACAGTAGGAGGAGAGGTTAAGGTAGCCAAGGAGGAGGAAGAGGGTGACAGAGAAGTGGCAGAGGGGGCAGACAAGGAAGCCGAAGAAGGGAGAGAAGGGACAGTGAGAGAGGAAAGGAAATTGATAAGGCTCAAGAAGCATCTATCAAAGAGGAGGAGGAGGTTGGCCTGAAGGCCTTGGGCCAGGACATGTGCCATTCCGGTAAATATTAATGATGACCTGGGAGGAGTGGAAGGAAGCCAGGAGGGCCTCCCACCGGGTGCCACCCTTAATGGGAGAAGAAGATAAAGGAGAGAGCACAGAGTCCATATGAAGAGCGAAGGAACGACAAAGAGGATGTTGGTAAGAGTCTGTCTGGAGGAAACACTGGTGTAGGTATCAGTGATAGGGAGGCCTTTTTGTATTTCTGCTGACCAGACTTAGTGAGAATGGTCAGATAGTCAATAGAAAAGCAGTTAGAGAAGATAGGAGAAACAGAGAGCACCATAGATGATGCAGAGGAGAGGGGGAGAGGATAGATGAAAGGGGTGTGGATGGGGAGTGGGAGAAGAAAGGAAAGGGTGGGGTAGACACCAGGGGAAAACACGCAGGGGGGTGCAAGTAGAAGAGACAGAACGAGACAAGAACAAGTGGTAAATGTATAAACAAAACTGAACTAGATTGATTGCTCGGGAGAGAGCACAAAAGAACTCAGGGCAATTGGATGAACAACAACCAGGTTAGCAGGGCAACCAGAAACCAGAACAGCAGGAGGAGAGCCAAGAGGAAGGAAGAGCACAGCAGTACAAAAGACAATTCACAGCAAAACCAGAACAGACGGTGGAAGAAGACTGAGAAGAGTGAGAAAAAACAAAGCAGAACACAGAACAGTACAAGGCAAAAAAACAGCAAAACCAAGATAGTTGACGAGGGAACCTAGAAGAAGGAAGAGAGCAGCAGAAACCTAGAGCAATCCAAGTAAAACAGAAAACATAGAGGGGGAGAGCAAAGCAGACAGAGAGCAAAAGACCAAGGACAGAGAAGCGCCAGGGGGAGGGTGAAGGAAAGACCAGCAGGGGAGCAAGGACACACAGGGGAGGAAACACATGGGTAATGGCGAACTGGAGAGGGAAGGGCACGGGGCACACGCGATCAAGGGATTGCAAGGGAATGCACGGGCAAAGGATGCGCAGTGTGATCAACCAGGAAGTGGGGTGCGAGGAACCAACACAACTGAGGATCGAGGGACCATGCAGGCTAGGACCCACAGGCACAATAGTCGCCAAGGATGGAGGAGGCGCTGGAACACATGCGATCACGGCAATGTGAGGAACAACCCAGGCCGAGGATGCGTAGTGTGGCCAGGCAGGGAAAGAGAGGACGTAGAGGCTCACGCACTCGCGGAATGTGAGGGGCCACACAAAATGGAGGTGCGCCAAGGATGGAGTGCGCGGATGCACACGCGCTCACAGAAATGCGAGGGACCACACATGCTGAGGATGCGCAGAGCAATCAGACAGGGATGGAAGGGGCATAGAGGCGATCAAAAACTGCAAGGGGCCATGCATGTCAGGACCGCACAGCAGGTGCAAAGCCAAGGATGGAAATGGCGCGAACGCCAACGTGTAAGAAAATGCGAGGGAGCACACAGGGAGTGGATCGACAGATCACAGCCGACAGGGATGAAGGGGCGGTAAGGCACATGCGATCGAAAGATGGGAGGGGCCACACACATCAGGAACACACAGTGTGTGCAAGCCAAGAATGGAAGTGGCGTGGACGCACACACGTAAGGGAATGCGAAGGACCACTCTGGGAAAGGCCCAGGAAAAGGGGGGTAAGATTGGAGGTGGGGAGAGGGGAACTCAAGGAGGGGTGGGAGGGGACAGCGCAGGGAGCAATAGGGACGGGACATGAACAGCAAGGGCAGGGGACGGGGCAAAGGCGAAGGTTTCAGGAGACAGAGAAAGGGAAAGGGCACAGTAGAAGAGCTAACAAGCGCAATGCCAGCTAACTTCCCCAACTCATTAACTGGCAGCCACAGACAGTAGGGTCAATCGACCCCACTCACTGTCTGCGCTGCAGACCCCTTCTTTTGCCAAACACATGTGTTGCTCAACACCGCCACGTTGTCCTGCGAGGGCTTTGCCACAGAGGGTCTGAACCTCAGATTTTATAGGCACGGCAGCGTGGATGTTACAAACGTGTTACTTGTCGTCGGGCAGCACATCCTGTGAACCTGCGTTGCTGAGCACTGCAACCTTGTCCTGCGAGGGCTAGTAATACATTCTCTGGAGGAGAGTTGTGCAGCAGGCAAGAATAAATATGTAAAATATGTGCAGATGAAGAATTTCAGTGTTACCATGCAGTGAGCACCTCTGGCCTAAAATCCAAAAAGTAAAGACGGATTTCTACAGTACAGACAGTGTCGGCGGGATAGAAGAGTCTCGTCAGCACCACATTTTCTGCTTTACAGAAAGTGCTGACGAGACTCTTCTAGCCCGCCGAAAATGTGGTGCTGATAGTTTAAAAAGAAAACATATAAAAGACAGTCCTATAATTTAGATTGTCTGCTTACTACTTGTGCAGTCTGCCATCTTGTGGTCTTTTAGTGTAATACCTTTTTAACAGTCTGCATACAAACTTCATTTTTATACAGAAAAGCAACAACTTTGTAAGGCTTACTGCCTCTTTTCATCACCAACAACACCTCCAAGTTGCTGTTAATTAACACCTCTTTTGGCTGGTGCTGAAATGGTGCTCTAAGCTTCGGAATACAGGCCTTGTCAGCCCCTCACACATGAGGTGGTTGACAAGGCTGTTGCTATGCTATAAATCACGGCTTTGCAGGAGTGGCAGACTTGATATATTGCTGCCACTCTCAGATTACATCAGAATTCATTTTTTCATGGAAACGTATCTTTCAACTGAGACACGACACTTTTCCATTTTAACATTAACATGCATCTCTGATCTGAAACAGGCCCTTTGCTGCTGGAAAGCACACAATTTCCCCTGCAATTGTTCCACCCACCTCAGAATGGTATTGCTGGAAACTGGAGTGGAGAATGCCAGCTTTCCAGACTACATTTAGCACGAGCTCAGAATCAGGCCCTAAATGAAAGTGGCTGAATGTTACATTTAGTGGTTCAGCTGAATTCCAGTTTTACATTTAAAAAAAAAGTGAATTTCTAAAGATTTTGGCTTACCGTTTCCTTTGGTGAAATTGTAAAATAGAGGATAATCTCCGCGGCCACTGAAGGCATCAGCATCGTTAACTAGGGCCTCCTTCATGATGTCATAGCCACAGAGAACCATATATCGCGTAGGCCCAAGGTGAACAGTATACAATGAGCCGTACTTCTTATGCAGCTGTGGAGAGAAGACACTACTCAATGTCATACATTTGAGTTTGGGTGACATCTCTCCTGATGGGAAATTAAATGAGACAGGTAGGAGGCAAATTACAGCCCAGAGATACAAAAAATTATGTTCCCCTTGTTTCAATGTATTTTTCAATTGGTTTCTATACATTCACTGAACATGTATTGAGCTAAACCGGCAACAGGAGGGCGAAGGTAGCTAATGGGGACTTCAAGTTAGGAGAGGTTGCTCTTAGTTGTAAGGTTCCATGCTGCTTTATAATATCTATTCTACGCCTTGTTTTGGTCTCCTAGACGGTCTGGGTGTCAAATATGTAAATTACGCAGACGACACCCAGATCGTCCTGGAACTAACAGGCTATTAGAAAGTGGACACTTTGCTGGTTACAGGAGTCTTTGACACCATTATAACCTGGATGAGAGACAACTTCTTGGCATTAAATGACGAAAAGACAGAGATCTTGATTGTTGCAAGTGTGGCTAATGTCAAGACTCTTGACCCCCAATATAAAGAATCCCTAGTTGGAGGGGCCACCATCCAGGTCTCCAGTTACGTTAAAACATCGGGAGTGGTTTTCAACAGCAATCTAAATTATGAAAAACATGTTGCCAATGTAAGCTCCAGCTGTATGTATACAACTCATTTGTTGCGGCAGATTCAACCATACCTCTCAGAAGTCAATGTAAAGAAATTGCAGACAATCCAGAACGGAGCCATCAAAGCAGTGTGTTGTTTAGGATGCAGAGACCATGTATTCAACTCCTGGAGGAAGCTGCACCGGCTCCTCATTCATGAAAGGGTTCAGTTGAAAGCATCCCGCCTAGTATAAAAGTGGCTTGCTGGCACAGCCCCCAGGTATCTTCAGGCACGTATCAAGAGATTGTCACATAGACTAAACCTGCGCTCTAATGATAGGGGCATTCTATTCCAACCACACTTTGAAATTAAGACATACAGTGACCTGAGCTTTGAAGCCTGGGGGCCAAGAGTTTGGAACAACCTCCCCCTATCCATTAGACAACTGCCCTCATCAGTTAAATTTAGGAGAGCCCTCAAAACTTATCTGTTTGATGGAAGCAATATTTCCTCTGACCTTACCCATTGACCGGACAGTTACTTCAGTGTATTTCGGCTACTTGTTTTTTGTTTGTACTGTCTGTCGAGTGCCCTGTGGCCTGCAGGCGTGTTGGTGCCTTAAAAAAATCCAATAAACTAGAGCATGAATGCTCTGCAAATGGACATTACGGTACTAGCCTGCCTTTTGGAATGTTATTGCCCATAGACACTGTTTTAGATATCAATGGTCGTATCACTGAAGATCACAAAAGGAGAGAATGTGCTAACTGGATGGAAACAATAGTGGGTAGAACAAAACACATTAATAAACAGTCTTTTATAAGCGTTTATATTGTCACTACTGGTTCTGTATGAGATATTTACATTTAGGTAACTGGTAATTCTATATCCCAAACACTAGGAGCTCTTCACCATTCTACTAACGTGAGGATGTCTCAATCTTGTACTTATCTTCCACTCGATCACAACACAATGCATCCCACAATTCTTAATTCTCACTGAACTCCTCTCCCTTTTCTCAGTCCATCTGGGTCCTTTCCTCCTTGCCATCCTCCTCATCTCTTCAACTCTCCTTCTCCCCACTCCTATTGCATCTCTTCCTTCCACCCCTCTCAGAAAATGGTTCTTTGCTGACCACAACAGTTCAATCTCATTCACTCCCCTTTGCCTCCCTCTAGTGCTTACTCCATCTTCCTGCCCACTCTCCCTACTCTCAAGCCTGAGCTCTGGAGTGCCCAATTGATGTACAAAAAAATCTCCTTCCTCACGGACCACATTGGCACTCACAACCCCACATTTATGTTATGGGCATACCGAAAACCTGGACCACTCCACACAATACCACTATCCCTTTTGCCATTCACAAAAACCCTGCCACCGTTGTGTACTCCTTCAATACATTCAAAAGAGTGTTTGAGGTTCATGAAATGATCATCAACGCCCACTTCTCTCCTCTCTTCAGTCACCTTGGTTTACTCATACCCACCTCCCCTCTGCACTCTCCCTTTTCCCGTTTCTCACGATGTTTAGGCCTCTAGGCCCTGTGCAGTCCTCCTTTTATCCTCTCTTTCAGATCCAAGACGATCTTGACATTCAGGATACTGCTCTTAACTGGATTGCTTCATACCTCTCTAATCATTCCTTCTTCATTTTAGAGCACATATCTGTCATCAGTCCTCCATTGTTTCTTCCTCCTCCTTTCAACAACTCATTTCCTCCTTTGGGTTTTCTTATCGTTTATTTGCAGATGACAATCAAATAATTTCCTCCCCTTGTCTTACTCACAATCTCTGCAAGTATATTTGAGTGCATCTCAGCAATCCATCACTAGATGGCACTTTGTTGTCTCTCTTAACTCCATGAAGAACAAAGACAGCTACCTTCCTGCCTTCAATGTCTCCTCTATTTCCCTTACTCATCCCACTTGTCCCTGACCTGGTCTACCCCTCCTCCAAGCAACTTTAAGACCATGTTATTTTGTGTAAAATCATTATTTTTATAATTGCACAGAGTGATCGTCCAACATAGTCTACACTTATCCCACACATCAACTTGTCCAGCTTATGTTACAATTGTAACTTTACTAAAAAACTCAATTACCCCGCAACACCACCCCCCCCCCCCCCGTTGGCAGATGGTCCATCAGTTTAGCCCTGGGCAAATGAGACCTTCAGGGTCCTCACTGAATGACAATTTCACAATGACCCCCCTTACAGCACCTCCTTAGACACTACATTATTGGTTCTTGGTCGTACTCTGGGATTGGGAGAACCCAGTAGTGCTTTATCTATGGGTTATACAAATCAAACGTAGAGATGTCTGAGGGAAGCCATAAACTATGTTTATGAAGGCAGGGTGCCCATTCCATTTCTCTAGAGGGGTAGAGGGGTGCAGGTCTTGAAAGCCCTTGTGATATTCTCCACCTCATATATGTTCCTGGCTTTCAAAGCCCACTTGTTTCTCTGTCAGTAATTCAGGGCATTTACATCTAATCACTGTGCACACCCTCACAGATAGCAATAAAACATGCGGCATGTGTGTCAGACACGTCCACCCTTCCTCTCCTTCTATTCCAAATAGCAACAAGGATACACACTCTATCAATTCCCACCACCTCATTCACCTATCCCAACATTTCCCTCCAATATGTCTGAATTCTCTAGCATGGGCACCACATACGGCAATAATCTGTCTTTTGCCCAGAGCCCCCCCAAAGATGTTCCCATTGCCATTCATCTAGGTCTCTTTCCAGATCCCTCACCTATTTCCTTAAAGTATCCACCACCATTCCTCGAGCAATCACAAGTACTCTATACAAACCTGGGATTAGGTCCCTCATTGATGTGGCATTGCTCAAAATAGTCTCTGTTGCATTGAGGCCCCTTTCTATTCCGTCCTTCCATTTCACTGACATCAGGGTCCATTCAACTGAAGGTACTGCAACGCACAGTGCTACCCCAGGTGTAGCACCTCTTCAAGTTCTCCAATGGCAATTCAGCTATCATCTGTCCCACCCTCTTCAATCCTGCCTCGAACCATGCCTGAAAGAAAAGCGGTTCCAGAATGTCATGCCTTATCGGAGGGGCCCACATATGGCTAAGCAGCAATGGCCAGGTTGTAACACCCTTCATTTCTGCTTTCCCCCACCAAAACTGTAAAAGGGGTCCCAGTGTTGTATGCTCTAAAAGGTTATGAGGCATGGCCTATTTTGAGGCCCAAAGCCATTCCCCCCAGTGTCACTGGCTACTGACAGTAATTCTCCATTGTCACCCATTGTTTGCTATTGTCTCCTCTCAAGTGTGCTATTAGTGCCCTACACTGTGCTGCCCTATAATAGCCATACATGTTAGGAAGCCCAACTCCCCCGCATTATTTGGCTGAATCAATGTTGTATATGCCAACCTCAGCTTCTTTCCCTGCCACAGAAACCTTCCTATCCTTGCGTTTCAGCTCTGAAGTGCCCTCTCGGCATGTCTACTGGGAGCAACTGATAGATGGAGACAACATGTGGGAGAAGCGTCATTTTGATCACATTTAAGCGATCCAGCCAGGACATGGTCAAAGTTGACCATTCATCTAGGTCCGAGAAGAGTCTGTGAAGGAGCTATTTGAAGTTTGCCTTCTAGAGATCCTAGGTGTCTGTCTTGCCCTCATCCCTGATGAGATTACCCAGGGTCTCGAGAAATGAGCAAAGAGAAATGGCGGGAGGGGACAGCACTGACTAGTGCCTCTTTTTAATATGAATTCCCTTGACATTTTTCCATTAACCACCAGAGATTCTGGCGGGTCCCTGTAGATAGCTTGCACTCTCTGCATAAACTGCTCTCAAACCTCTTTTGTTTGAGAACTGTAAAGAGAAAGTCCCATTCCACCCTGTCAAAAGCCTTCTCGGCATCCACGCTTACGAATACATGGTCACCCCGGTAGTCCTGAGTACTCCATTATCCTGAGCGTTTTCCACATGGCATCCCCACCCTGTCTTCCCATGATGATACCCACTTGAAACTGAGTGCATCAGAAGAGACATCTTTATGGGAGGGTAAAAGGGGCACGTGCCCTGGGCCCACACCCTGGGAGGGGAGCCCACATCGCTGACTGATTGAAAGCAGTCAGTGCCCATTTATTTACAAAACTAAAATAACACGTACCAGGATATTTTATGGTGTGCTGCTGAGACACCACACGGGCTGCCAGGCTATTGCTGAAAAGTACATTATGCTTGTATCAATAATACCAATTAATCCTATAATGCAGATTGTGTTCACCATAGTACACACAATTTGTCCATTCATGATAGCACTTCTCCTGTAGCATTTCCCCCCTTCTATGGAGGATATATAGATCATGTGATATACCGAATGTTGGAATGGATATTAATAATGTGAGTGCCAGGAGTTCTCAGAATATAGCTCAGTTTTTTTAGCACTTATTACGGAGATTTGTGTTCATATGCCAGTTCATAGAAGCAAATTCCAGCAAGGCTGGCTCAGCCTTTCCTACGTCAGAGGTGGATGAACTTGCATGTAGATATCCTTTTGTGCTAGTAACACTTACTGTGCGCTACACAGGAACATACCTGCTCCAGTTAGTGCTAGCAGTGAAAACTAACATAGCATCAATATGGTGAAGGTCTAGAACTTTGTTCCTCCAAATGCGAGTCATTAAAAGTGTCAGTCACACCCCCACACACCAATGAGGAGCATCAATTGTTAGTAGGGAGAGGTGATTCGGTAGTTAAATTCGAGACACTGGAACTAAAGTGTTGAGGCTCATATCCCGGCTTTGTCAGCGGACGATGCAGTGATCCTAGATAAATCATCTTATGTCACCCTATATTAATGTGCTGTCTTCTGCGAAAAAGTGTTGCCTTCTCAATTTCTGGTGGCATTGTATAGCCTATTGCATGTCACAGGCCTCTGGTGAGCATATTTTCATATGGAAAAAACAGACTGCTTTCTTATACAATTCTGAAGGTATAACTGCACAACCTAAAGAACACTCCTCAAATGTGTGTTGGGTGTATGTATATAAAGCTTTGAAACACAAATCCGAGATGAAATCTTTTAAATTCCCATAAATTAATATAATATTACAGTGCTTTATACTTGCCTTTGTGATAGTGAACATGACAATAGAATCATTGTAATTTTGCACAACATGCTTCTATTAATCTTTGTTTTCAAATGTCATGTTGGGTAATTATGGGATTTATGTAATTGTCCAATTTTGTTCTTCAAACAATCGGGAATTAGTTTAGTTCATGAAAGAGAAACATTCACAAAAAATTGCACCTTGCTTTATGATAGGAACTGGGAACCGATGTGGTCAAGTGCAGACATTGCAGATTGGGCTCAAATCTCAGCTTCACCTCAGATATATGATCCCCTGGGCAACTAATGTAATCTCGTTTTTGCCTAACCTGCCAACATTTCCAGTCTGTAAACCTTAGAAAAATGTCAGCCCTTAAGAGTCATTTAGTTCTGATGTTATGCTCTTCAAAACATTCTTAATCAGGACTAATAGCACTACTACTTGAAAACCATAGCTCCTAATTTATATCCACAATCTATGGAATCTGTTTGCATGCTTGAGCACTTTAATATCTATTGAGATGGCTACTCTGAGTCCTCTCTCTATGCTGGGGAATGTGTGCCTTTTTCATACAGCTACTTCCGCTGTGTCCTGCATCTGAACTACATCTTTGTCGTGGCTGCTGTTGTTACAATGCGCCCTGTACTTATGCTTGAAGACAAGTACTGAAAGTACTGAAAATGTTGACTTTCCAATGCTGCTTGTTTATTTTGATTCCAGCAAGTATGAAGGGTGTAAGGGGACTAAGAGTGAGTACCCATGCATATTTGCATTGCTTCATGAAACGAATATCCAGCTGTGGGTTGTGAACAGGATAGGGAGGGCAGGGAGTGGCGGGAGAGACGCGATCAGAGATTATGGATCCTGTAAATTCTCTTGTTCAGAGGGGGCTCCAAAATTCTTTAAGTTTGCCCTGAGCGATTCACTGGGCAAATTGCAGATCGCAGAGAATGCTGAAGCTGCCAGGGGAGACTGGTGTGCCCAGAGAGTGGAGTTGGGACACTGGGGTTCTTCATGGCTTATGTCACACACAATTAAAGGACAGAAATATGAACTGGGGGAAAATGAGCAGAAGAGCTCAATTCTGCTATCAAAGGCTGAGTGCATTATGTAAGTGAGTATGCCACATATTAATGAGCTGTATTAGCAGACATCCAAGTGAAAGACCAAAGAAATATCGAGGCTTAGTACCACAAAATTAAATACGCCAATCACGGGTCGTAAAGATACAAATATTTTTATTCTATACAGAGTTCAAAGCAAACAGATAGCTGTCTGGCTCCCAACACCTCGCAGTGTGTACCAGCAGACACAGTGAGGGGTGAGAGTTCTGGACATCTTAACACGGATGTCTTTATACAATTTTCCAAACATTGTCCAGCACCTCTCCAAACTAATAATTTACATGCTAGGGTTTGTGCCCAGTTCATATGACAAATATTACAATATTGTTCAACGGATTTAACACGTTTGCATGTCCATGAAGTAACAATGGTGACATTGGTTCTCTGATCCACAGTAAGCCTTTTTTCAAGAAAGAACACAATATATTACAACCAAAGCACACGGTTTGAGTTTGCTCTGCATTGTTCCACTGTTTAGATGAGGATGAGGCTTGTGAGCGCAGACAACACTTGGATTGCAGTTCATACGAGTCACAAGGTTTCTTTGCATAAAACAGTCTGCTCTCGGTCAGCCTAAATGTTGACACAATTCAAAGGTTGTTCGGCTCGGCTGCAGTTGAAAACACAGTCCACCATTTTAGAACACAAAGCAAGAGTTGAGATCAAAATGGCGGATGATTCTTAAAATGGAGGCGAAGTTGATCAGAAATCGAAACATTTCAGATGTGGTTTTCTGTGAAGCTCGAATGGGCTTAGGCCAATATTCATAACAAGGCGGTATCATACAAATACAGTTTAACACAAGAACAAAGAAAGCCAATTGAGTGCAAAGTACAAATATCTTGAAACACTTGACAGGTATAAAAGAAGTCATACGATATAAAGAAGATACCCGTGGGCATTATGCAACTATATGGTGCTAGGTCTGGAAAAGATCTCCGGCTACATAATCATGGGACAGTCGGGAGTGTTGGGACTGCGGGCTAGCTAGCTAGCCTTCTGGCTGTAGCCCCTGAGCTTCTATCCGGAGCTACAACCAAAAGACCAGGGGGCTGTAGTCCCTTAGCCCCTCCCTCAACTCCTCTGTGAGCTGGTCTGTGGCCCAGACTAATAAAGTCATCAATTGCACCCTTAATATGTATAAATTAGAACCTATAAGGCTTTGCAATATTAAATCATCTAAAGCGCAACACGAAGGGGAGCATTTAAGTGATAAGTAAATCTATGTCATTCACCTCTGAATCCTGAAATGGGAGGCGGACATAATTTGCATTTTCAAACTCAGCATCACATACCCTATAAAAATATAACTTGCCTGAACCATGTGAAGTTTATTTTTTTAAACTGCCTTCTCGTTAAATATGCAAATTGTACACTTCACAGAATCATGTTTTTAAGGGATCTTTCTTCATTCATATGTGTTGCTGATAGTGCCTTCTTTTGGACCTCTAAAGTGTCATCTTATAGAGTTGTATGTATTACTTATGTTATGCTGTGTTAAATTACACATTTTATTAATGCAGATGTCAAACTTCACCAAATCACACGTTTGAGGTGTCCTTTTCCATTGGTATACTTTGCTTATAGTGAAGCACTACTTTTTTTTAACTCTAAAATGTAATTTTATATCAGTGTATGCACTAATTACGTTACGTTGAGTTCCTCTATTTGGAAAACCACAAATGTCCACCATTTATGAGAGACACAATCATCGTATGTCCATACCTTATATAAGGTGGTTATGCTGCGCTTTTGATGCATTCCTACCACTGGCCTGAGCAAACAGCTGCCATTTTTACTTTCTCACTTTGCCACAGTTCAGGACTTGGCCCTCTTTCTTTTTTCTCTTTCTCTTTCTCTTTCTCTTTCTCTTTCTCTTTCTCTTTTACTTTATCTTTTGCTTTCTCTTTCCCTCCCTTGCACTTTCTCTTTCTTTCTCTCTCTCTCTGTCATACTCTGTTTCTCTCGCCCCTTCTTCATGCCTCTCCCTCTTCCTATACTGCTTAGATAGATACATTGTACACCTTGTACAACGAGGATCTGAACATTGGCAGATGAGTGGAGGGAGCATTCTGGAGACTTCACACATTACCATAAATAAAGGGCTAAGGCTTATAGGAGGCATGAACATTTGGTACAGGAAAATAGCTGATTTATATCTGAAGACTCCTGGGCTTAATTTTACCTTCCTTAGTATGGTAGTTGACAGTATAAATGCCATCTCAAATCTCACTCTAACCTGTTCAGGTGCTGTTCTCAGTGTACCTGTTGGCATCTCTGGCCGTCAGGGCAACACACAGTGTTTGCCAGGCTTTTGTTTGCTGATGGGACAGAGGCCAGTATCTACTTTTGTTTCTCCCCAACGTTTAGCCTAGTTTCACCAAGATGCCTCAAGCCCCTTTCACACGGCCACAGTCTGATAGAGAATGCCCCCTGCCACCTCTTCTCCTCCCTTTACCCCTGGTTGAAGCAGCTTCATAGGTTTTGTTTTAGAATGGATGTGGATGTGACAGCACTTTTTATTGGACCAGTGCACATGCTCATATGGTAAGTACATACATGAGCATTCCTAAGCCTGTCCGTGCTGAATAGTACCCAGTTCGTATTGGTGGCAAGGATGTGTATGCTTCTATTAGTCTGGAGCTCCAACCAGGCCATTGTTGCTCAGTTTGCATCTATGCGAAGAAGTGTCCAAGCTTGGAGAATCGGCCCTGCTCTGTAGGGGTTCCAGGCTCAGGAATTGCTGGGTCTGCCATGAATTGCGCTAAATATGGGAACCAGGGTAATCTCCTCTGTAGAAATACTGGAGGAAGCAGGCCAGAACCTTTTTCCTTTCACCAGGCTTCCACACCTCTTATCCGTCACCATTATCGAACCAGTTCAATAAGGCCCCAGTACACATTTCAGCATTCAGATCTACTACTTCTGATAAACAACCTTTATACATCTTCATATATCACTGTGGTACTGGTATCTGAACACTCGTCTCTACCTATGCAATTAAAACTGTGGACACAAACAACTCCATCAAGTGTTGGCCCTCTGATATGTAGGTGGTAGAATTGCCTAGACATGTAGCACTTTGTTCTTTTGCATGTGTTCTGCTGTCCCAGAGTGCCAACGCTACGACCTTTAGAGGCCTCAGCAAAAATATGCTGAGCTAAATGAGTATTATCGCAAATAAATCTTTACATTTTGACACTTTCCATAACTGACAATCCCCTAGGCCAGTGCAACCTGTGAAGGCTTGTTTCTACATCCTTTGCAGCAGAGATCCAAAGGAAGAGTGCTCTATCATCATAGCTGCACTTTTCCTGGATATGCTTGCCATATACTTTAGGCGGACTTCAGAGTTGTACTTGCTGTGTCAGTGCATTTGAGGCACTGTGTCTGTACCCATTTTCAGTCATTCATTTTATTTAGATCAAGCACCCTTTGTTGGTTCATCATGCCAGGCCGATAGTTAGGAGCAATGCTAGATAATGTTAGTCAGCAAGATGTTGCCAATTTTGCAAGAGGCTGTGAGTTGATTTTCTTGGAAACTGACAGAGGATTCTTTGCAGAGCTCTTACTACCATAGTGCAAATCATCTTTACAGCTTTCCATGAATGAGACTGTTTAAGCAGCAAAGTAATATTGCGCAACATGGAGCTTGCCTTTAAGATAGCTCTGTGCATTGAGTGACTGCTTCAGGAATGTGTGCACATCATGCAAGTCAGCTGTTTTGAGTCCATATTAGATTTGGTAATATTTATTTTTACTGTGCTTAAATTTGTAGCAGTGCCGATGGGACCGATAGGGAAAATATACACACTGAAAGCAAATTGCATATTGTACTATATTTGTACGATAACTAAGACATCTGTAGTATAGTCTCCATGCGCGAGATGACTCCCACTGTTTTCCCTTACGCGAGGCTATGACGTAACTGACAGTTCAACTGTCATATCGTGTTGCCCTCCTCTGCTGATGAGTGGGTCTTATCTTCTCCCTTCTTATAATAAATACGTTACCTCATATATCCATGCTGACTTCCTAGTTACTTCAAGTGGTGACTAGGGTGAGAGACGTGTAGGAAGACCCCAGTTACCATCTTTGACCTGGATCAGGGCGAGTCTCCTCGTCTGGCACATCGTGGTAGTGGCTCGCACTGGTCTGGCGTCCGATGGGGCTGCATCCCAGGGTATTACAACACCATTGACCCAGCTCCACACACGGCTGGCGCGGGTGGATCTGCAGCGAAGGTGAGGTCATTGATGTATGCAGTCCTGAGAGACGGACCAGGTGTCGGCAACTTCTGGAATACACAGCAGAAAGCAGGGAGGCGCACCGGAGGAAGCAACGCATGGCAGGGTTGAATGCCAGAGAAGTCAGGGGCTGTAGCATCACAGTTCATGCTGCATAAGATTAAAGCTACGCCCACACTGTGGTGGTATAAAGATTACTCCATCTATCGTCAGATATATGCCTGATCTTTTGGGCATGTTATCTATGAGGCACACAGGAGGGAGAATGCAGTCCAGATGAAGTTGGTATTATGCGAGTAGCCTGAGGAAAGCCAATTGTCATCACATTTTAAGGTTACACTCCGTGGATAATGGAGAACCAAAGGATGTGCACCAAGGGATCAGTTTTGAGGACCCCTGTTTCTCAAGAATAGCAATCTGCATTACTTGGGAAATTCTGGTGCAGTGTGTGTGAGGAACTGTCTCAGCACCACCTGGAAGTGACAGTGGGAGGTACTCCTATCTGAAGATAGCTGGGAACTGTGCTTAGCGCCTGGAGAGAACTTTTTGGTATTATGAGGGACTTTCCCAGCACCATCTGGAATTGACAGTAGGAGGCACTCCTGTCTGAAGATTGCTGGAAACTGTGGTTGGTGCAATTGCTAAGTGGCACCACTATGCAAAACTAAGAGCCACCACCCACATTTCTGGCCACACTCGGGGAACCTCCAATTCCTTAGGAAGAATGGAGAGGTGCGTTTAAATTTCATTTTGTTGCATCTGGGGTAGAACGATACTCTGATGTGAGGACATTTTCGAAACTAATGTGTTGTCTGGGGTCTGAAGCTGTATGAATAATCAAAAAACTGCCTGATGTTGTGGATGAAGGTGTAGATGATGGAGGGAGCGGTGATGGTTTATATTCAATGGCAATGAAACAATTGCAGGTAGATTGGCAAACAGATTAATTTAGATTTGCAGAGGTACATGTTTTTCTCAAGGAGACAGGGAGTGGGGGAGGTGGTAGACTCATTTGTAGCAGACTTAGAGTACTCTTGGCAACAGTGAGTTTACGGGTAATGAAGATGAATATATTAGAGATTCATGATGGATATGTCCATCCCCCAAATTCAAGAACAGTTGTGGCAGGCAAAGAATCCACAGTTACTGGATGCATTGGAAATTACCAAGGGAATGGAATTAACAAGTATGTGACTTAAGGAGGTGAATTCCAAAAATAATAAGGAGTTGGTACAAACAATAGTAGACAATGAGGGAGAAAATGCAAATAGTGGTGAGAAAACAAAAGTGTGTGTAGTGAAAAAGTACACCAAATCAGGTATGGGCCATTATGGAAATAGTGGACCTATGTTGACTAGCAGGAATAATTCAGCAGTACATGATAACTGCAAGGGACAATGCACGAGGTGCGGGTTTGAAAAAACCTGCCATGAATGCTAAAGAATGTCTGGCCATGAGAGTGAAATGTAGGCATTGTGGTAAAATGGGGTATTTCACCAGAATGTGTAAATTTAACAACACACCATTGGAGGAAGAAAGAGATGTTTAGTTTGTGGGGGAAGGGAAAAGTGAGTGGGCAAATAAAATGTCCCATATTGTGGGTGGTATAGAGAATGATGAGGAAGAGCTGTATGTTCCTCCGGAAGTGGAAATTGTAGTGGCGGGGTGTTTAGGGAAAGCATTAGCTGACTCTAGGTCTCCATATACAAGGACATTTGGGGTGACAAAGGCCATGTGTTACACAAAACAGCCATTTAGCCAAGAGCATATTGTGGGGGGAAGATTGATATCAAAGGTTTTGTGTGGGGCAACATTGCTTACGGTGACAGGAACATAAGAGTAAAGATTTATATAGCTGTCAAAGGTGATTGCATATTGGGTTGGTGGCACCAAGGGAAATTGGATCTTTAATTACATCCTGGTAAACAGATGCAAGTCAGAGTGGTGGAGGTAAACAGGGTGGAGAAATTTGCCAAAAAGGCGGGTGTTAGGTTTAAGCTGGTGTTTAGTCATGGCACAGGGAATCTGAAGGGGTACTGCCATAAGATTGAATTGTCTGCCCAAGCAACAACATGTGTGCACAAAGTACGGAATCTTCCTTTGAGTGTGAGAGAGAAATTGAGAAAAGAGTTACAGGGCCTATGTGAGCAATGAGGAGTTGAACCCACTGAGGATAGAGAGTGGTTGTCACTAATTATAGTCACTCAATGCCCAGATGGTCGCATTAGACTATGCATTGACTTAAGTGACCTCAATAAATCTATCTGGGTCAATAGACACCTGTTAGCTAAGATCAATGAAATGCTCATGACCATGGAGGAAGTGGAATGATATACTACCCTGGATCTCGCATTGGCATACTATCAGATAGACCTACATACTTCATCCCGAGCCTTAACGGCTTTCATCACCCTGATGGGTGCTTACAAGTTCAAAAGAATGCCTTTTGGGTTAGCATCGGCATCTGCCATATTTAAAACAATTATGGAGGATTTGTTGGGGGATGTACCGGGTGTGAAGTGTTTTCAGGGAGATATATTAATTGGTGCAAAAAATTGTGAGTGAACATAATGCCAGAGTGTATGAAGTGTTAGGGAGACTGGAAAGGGCTGGCTTGATAGTCAAAATAAGCAAGTGCCAGTTTAAAATCAACCAAGTATCATATTTCGGACATAGGCTCACAAAAGAGGGCATGATTCAGCGTCCGGAAATGGTGAATGCTATTGTGGAGGTAAAATCACCATCCAACAAAGATGAGCTGAAATCCTTTTTGGGATTAAGGTTTAATAGAGTATTATTGTAAATGTGTGGGGAATCTAGCAGTAAAAAGCAAACTTCTTGAGCTTTGTTGAAGGAGAGGAAAGAATTTTGTTGGAGTAAAGAGGAATAAACCACGAAGCACCGCAAAGGACTATTTGCTGTGCTGCCGACTATTTTCGAGGAGTCCGTTGTGGCTGGAATCTTGCGCACTCTTCATTCGAGCTGCCGTGCTGATCGTGCCGATCGTGGAGGAAGTCTTTTTCAGCGACACTGTTTTGTGCCTGACCTGCGTCAGAGCAGGAAACAGGTGCTGGGGACTTGTTACGCCTCCCACGCATTGGGTAACGCCCTTACTGGTACATTTAAATACACATCGACAGCGCACCCGCGCTGCGCACCGCGAAGCACCGCAAAGGACTGTTTGCTGTGCTGCTGACTATTTTATAGGAGTCCGTTGTGGCTGGAATCTTGCGCTCTCTTCATTCGAGCTGCCGTGCTGATCATGCCAATCGTGGCGGAAGTCTTTTTCAGCGACACCGCTTTGTGCCTGACCTGCGTCAGAGCAGGAAACAGGTGAATTGCAGTGTGCCTCCTCCTCTCCTCTTGAGCTTGGGGCATATGGGACTATGAATTATATACAATGAACAATGGATGGTGAACGTTACATGCGCAATCTTTAATATCTGTATTCTTTTGCATTCTTTTCAAGGTGGTGGGGACTTGTTACGCCTCCCACGCATTGGGTAACGCCCTTCCTGGTACATTTAAATACACATCGCCAGCTCACCCGCGCTGCGCACCGCGAAGCACCGCAAAGGACTGTTTGCTGTTCGCGGTTCGTGGTGTGTGGTGTCTGGCTCTCATTTTTTGGCAAGCTTTGTTGCTTTCTGGTAAGACTTGTTTGGTTGATTTTTGGCCTGATTCTAATGCCGCAAGCAGCCCTCATAGCTATGTTCAGGAACTTGTTTGCATGATTTATTCTAGGCTGTCTGTAGTCATCTTATTGGTAAAACGCTACTTTGTCTGATTCATTATAATTACTAGAGTCTGCTTTATGGATTCCCCTTTACTCACTTTAAGGAACGGTAAGCGGCTTAAAGAATCGGTTAAAATTCTTGGGAACAAGACGTTCCCAAAAGTGAAAATGGAAGGACCGTATGCTATTGCAACAGGTCAGCAATCTTTTTTATCTGCCTCTACACAAGCAGATCCCTTGCTCAACTCTGTAGAGCAGTTGCCTCTTCAAACACCCACTGACCAACACACTGGCACCGAGCTATCTGCTTCCAAATTAGAGGTAAAAGATAACACACCCTTTACATTACAAATTGCCAACGACATGCCGATTAAGGCAGACACTTGCTTGGAGGCGACTGACAATATTCATATTCCTATCCTATTGAGACGTATTAGCCTCTCGTTAGGTCCTTCTACCCCTGTGACAGCGTCCTGTGGACTGCGTGGACAAGTGCACTTTCATCCGATGCCTTTTTCCACTTTAGCCCCAATTAACACTCTAACTACATCTAGAAACCACTTGAGAGATCCTTTTGCGCCTAGCAAAATGGGTAGTTTGCCTACTCCTGAATTTCAGTCTCAAAGGAAGCTACAGTTAGATGATCTTTTACTTCATGATTCTTCTAACAAATACGTGGCACAGGCGTTTGTAGCTACTCCGCTTTCGCCTCATTCTTCATTGTCTCCAATTCCACCTAATGAAAACTCTTCTCATCTGTTAGAACAAGAACTCCATTCATTTCCTGTTCTTACGCGTATTTTAACTTTACTTGATAAGGGACATGAACTTACTCATGTGCTATTAAAAGACATCAAAGACTCAATTCTAACTAACTCCATTAAACTCTCTAAAATCGAAGGGTTTATGTTAGCTCAAGAAGCGTGTCACAAATTCCATATAACTTGTCCAGAACGGATGGCTGAGCTTGTAAAGAGGAGCTTGCCCGCTAATCTTTCAATGCAGGCCTTGACATCGCAATGTACTCAAACGGACGAAGTCACCGTTCTGCTAAATGGTATGCCAACGTCATTTGCTAATGCAGCGGCCAAACCTAACTTACAGGAGCCGTTAACATCAAATTCCCCAGAGAATGACGTAGTTGAAGTGGTGAAATTTCAACACGAGAGAATTCTACAAATTGAACAGATTCTATTTAAATCTCAGTTGTTTTCGGCTGAATTACTCCAAAATGATACAAATGTTCCGGCCTCCGCTTCTGCGGAGCCCCCCCTGATAGCCCTTCAGCGATTACGAATCTACTTGAGGAGTCCACCTCCTTAGAATTAATTGATATGTCTAAAATAGTTACCATTCGTCGTGCAGAATAAAAAAATCATATCAAAGAGCATTGAAACAGAGAAATAGATCCAAGAGGACTAGTGCCTCCATCTCGAATGTTAGCAATGCAGTTGCCTCCTTGCAATGCTCAGCCAAAAACTGTGATAAAGCAGATGCGTTGTTGAACTCCTCTCAAATCGGAAATGAAGAATTTCAACTTAATGTCAGTCAATTGAATGAAGAGATTTTAATGGCACTTCAATTGAAATCATCTAAAAAAGCACAAACAAGAGCAAAGAAAGGCATGGGTTCTTCCGTGCTCAAACCTATTGAGGAGAATGTACTAGAAGATCACATTAGTGTTGGAGCAACGGCTGGTTGCGAAGGCACTATCCCTTCGAGTGTATTAACACAGACAAATTTGAATACTTTGTTTCCTCTTGTGGACAATAAAAAAACATTGTGCTGTGGTGCTAGTAGTACTTCCAACATGGGGGCACTTGACTCTAAGGGCCCTGCTCCAACGGTCGTTCAGGCATTGATTCATCAACCTCTGTCTGCGCCACCTTTGCTAGAACCCCAAGTATCCATTGCGCAGCATACATCACCTCTGGTGCCTTTTTTAGGTAAAAGGTGTCAAGAGTCTACTTGTCCAAGAGTGGACACATCAGAGCAAGCGGCCGACGCTGTGCACAACTTCCCCCCGGTAGCGGCTGTTCAAACACCTATTACATCTTGCAGTGTTGAATCAAAATCCTCTTCCCCTCTTATTATCAATCGAGACTTACAATCATTTAATGAAATCCCTGTTGAAATGCAAACTCTAATTGGATGGTCCAGTAACCAACAAATCAACGGGGCAGTTCCCATTAACCGCACATTTTTGATGAACACTCTCTATAAAATTTCTTCCTTGCGCAATTTAATTTCGCAAGATATAGAGTGGATAAAGCTACATCTGATTAACAATAATCGTATGTTGTGTAAAGTAATATCGCCTATCATAGCGAAATTGATTTGGGAATACAAAACTGATTTGTTTTTTCTTGGATTCGAATTACAAGCATTCCCATCCTTTGAAAAAGCAGTGCAATTTTTGGAGTTTACTCCTCCTCTAATCCCAAAAAATTGTACTGCTGTGAATAATTCGGGTTCTGCTCCATCTGAGAACGATAAAATTTTAGTGCAACTGGCCTCTCTCACTACTGCTTTGACGGTATCTTGGGGATCCTGCCTGCGGCAAAAGCTCCATCACAATTAACAAGTACGAACTCCTCTGTCATGATGACCTCATGATGCAACAAGTTCATTATTCAGTCCTGGAACTGTTGCGGATTTAATAATCGTTTAACATGGTTCGCAAATATGAATAGGAAAGACCTTCCATCTATTTTCTTTTTGCAAGAAACCATGTGCTGTAATGAATTATTTCTGGATGGCTTTACCGTCGTTCACAATGTCACGACTCAGCCTTGGTCTGGTCGTCCTGTAGGGGGGACTTCCATTTTAATCAACAATGACCTTTTCTTTGCAATAAATTCTAATGTGTCCAATCAATTGTTCTTAATGATTGATATTGATATTAACAATTTTAGTCCGAAAAGAGTGGTCCTGATATCCATTTATTGGAATCCCTCTACCCTTGGTATTGAAGAAGCCATTTCTATCCTAAATGAAACACTAATGGAAACTTTCTGTAATTATCCCACCGCAGAGGTTTTGATCTGTGGTGACTTTAATGCATACCTATACGCCTCTTTAAATGTTCCCCCATCAAATGAATCTTCATACCACTTTAAAACTGCTCACGCAAATGGTGTAAGATGGACACATTTCCTTTCTAGCTGGGATCTTGTGGTGATACAACCACAGCATCCTCAGGCCTGCTTTACTTGGCGTCGAGGAAATTCATGCTCTTCTATTGATTACATAGTTGCCTCCCAATATCTTTCTGGTATTATTTTGCTCACTAATTTCCATTTTCCACCTTATGGCGATCATGCCATACTCTCGAGCACTATGACTGTTGAAACTAAAGTGTTTGATAAGATGCAGGCTCTTGCCTTAGTTCAGAGTGATCAACAGTTTTTGTCAATTCGCTGGAATATTTCGATTTGCAGGCAATTGACATTTTTAGTCAATCGGGATTGGTGGCCTGATTCCGCTTTTGAGGATAACCCCTCTCAGTCTGTTCTCGAGTGGAATCTGCAGATGATTCAAGGACATCTAGCTGCCATAGCAGAATAGGCGCAGTTACAGCAGAACACAAATTCCTCGGCTTCTCATTTGGCAAACATACTTGCCAAACTAAAAGCGGTGAGAAATAGTGAGTTAAGAACCCTTAAGCGAAAATTCCGCTCTAGCGATTGTATTGACTACTTGGCAGCTAAAAAATCACTTGTACGAAAACATAAAAATAGCATAAAAGCTGCCCGAACCTCGTTCCACTTAATAGGCAACCAAAATATGGTACGCCTGATCTGTAAGCATAATATTCGAGATATATGGAAATGACTTAGGGCATCGAATAAAAACTCCACGCCTCCACTGGAATCAGCCATAGACGGCACTTCTTGGTTTGAATTTTTTTAACAGAAATAACTCTTACCAGTGAGATTTACACCTACTGATATATTTGAGTTAGTCATTCACATCCCAGCGCTGTGCCCATGGTCTGTTGAGGACATACTTTGTGCTATTACTAAGCTAAAAATCTCAAAATGTGCAGGCCCTGATGGGATGCCTCCCTGCGTAATTAAGGATGACCCGTTATTTTGGGCCACTGTATTGTTGAGGATTTTTCAATCAATCTTCACCTTAAAATCTCTTCCACCCTCGTGGGTTAGCTCATCATTATTCCTTTGCACAAAAAATGTCCGTTTAACAACCCTCTTAATTTCAGGCCTATTGCCCTTATGGACGTGGCGTCTAAAATCTTCGCACTATTCTTATTGAAGGATGTCGAAACCCACATTATGGAAAATCGTATCTTAAACAAAGTACAAACTGGTTTCCGAAAAAATATGGGGACACAATTAAATGGCACTATATTGGCGCATTTAATTGCGAAAGCGCATGGTCCTCATTATGGACTTATTTTTATTGCTTCCTTAGACTTATCTTCCGCATTTGACTGCGTAATTCGTAGCAGACTATGGGATAAAATGGCAAAACTCAAATTTCCGCTCTCCTTAGTAGCACTCATTGCGTTGCTACATCATAACACGTCCTTTAGAGTACGCATATCAAGCAATGGTCGCCTGACCGAGCCTATTCCAACGGCAATTGGTGTCAAGCAGGGTTGTAATCTTCCGGCAGTCCTATTTAACCTATACTTATCAGATCTCGAAGGGTCATGGAACTCTGAAAAATCTTTCATCGTCCGTCTTGGTGGGCTTCAACTCTTGTGGTTAGCGTACGCTGACGATGTGCTTTTGTTTGATAGTACCCAATCGGGTCTTCAGAACAAACTGGAAACCTTTCAGCACTTTTGTAGAGTAAACAACTTGACGATAAATTCTGCAAAATCGAATATCCTTGTGCTGTCTTCAAGGAGAAAGGTGCACAAATTTTGCTGGCAATTAGACTCCATCTATATTCAAATTGTCACACAGTTTACTTATTTGGGTTATTATTTCGCAAATAACACTTCTGCTATTTTTTGGCAAGAAACATTGGCTGAAAAAGTTTTTCCACTGCAAAACCAAATGAAAATAATTTTTCGCAAATAATGTAAGTTCTCTTTAGTGCCGCTCTTCGAAATCTATTCTAAAAAGGTAGAGGCAATTATCCTATATGGATTAGATCTATGTTTATTAGATCTCTCCACATTTTTAAACAAATTGCAAGCTAAATTGTGGAAAACTACTCTCGGTCTACCTTCTTATCTTCCGAATGCAATCTTACGCCACGAACTAGGATTAAATTCCCTGGCAGCACGTCATAATTGGCGTATACTGTAAAATTATGCAAAGATGTGTTTCCCTCTTGAAAACTCGATATACAAGGACTTCCTTGTCATGTTGAGAGAATCCCATCCGACTTCGATTGCAACTTTCCATAAGCGTATACTTATCATTTTAGCCGGAATTAATATTTCTTCTAGAGATTTACAATTCAAACTAAAACAGCTCATAAACGTTTGTTTTGGAATGACTGGGCTGCTACCTGCTCTCAGATATCTTCTTATGTATCATTTACGGAATATGCGATATTTAGACACAAGCAATCGCCACGTTTACACTACCTCATCCTTTGCCCTAGTGTTGAAACCAAGACATTATACATGCAATTCCGCTTAGATTTATTTCACACGAAAACGAGAACAAAACATTGGAACTGCAACTCTAACACTCTTCTCGATACCACCTGCAGATTTTGTAATAAGGACGAAGTAATTGAAACTTTAAAACATCTCTTACTTATATGTCCTTTTTTTGAAACCAAAAGGTTAAAAAATATTAACTCGTTTATTTCTACTCACTCAGTTTTTGGAAGGGAATTAATATGGTCACGTTGTATGTGGGGCTCTTGTAATTCAATAATTTTAGCGACTGTACGCCTAGTGAAAATTATCGAGGCACACCATATCCCCGATGAAGAGACCTAGAATTCCTAGGTTTCTTTGTATGATCGGCTCTGTTATAAGAGGTTTTTCCCAGAACCTATTTGTTTTTGTGAATAATGAAATGTTTTTATGTAAAATGACAATCATATTTGTATTGAACAATCAATTTTGGATGTTCCTTTCTGTATGTTATGTTTAATGTAGATATTTGTAATTATCTGGTTTCTCTTTTCATAAGATGTGTAGTGAATGTAGGTAAAGATGTTTATTGAATGAAATTGATGTGAACTATGTTATAATTTTGTAAGGATGCGTAAGCATCAAAAACAAAATTTAATCAATAAACTTTAAAAAAAAAAAAAACTGCATTAAGGGGTTTTAAGGAAGGAACAGCGAATGCACACACTCTGTATAGATTTGATCCCTTGGTGGAAACAATTATGTCAGTGGATGCATATGTGTCAGGTTTGGGGGCTGTCTTAAGTCAGGTCAGGCATCGTAAAGAAGTACTGGTGGCTTTTGCATCTAGAACATTATCTGACACGGAATCCAGTTAGTTTACCATTGAACGAGAAAGCCTTGCATGTTATTGGGCCTCTGTGTATTTTAAGACTTACATTTGGGGAATACCTTACAAGATCAGGAGGGACCATAAGCCTTTGGCACATTTGTTTTCTACAAAGGGGTCAGGGTTGGCGACCCCCAAAATAGCTAGGTGGTTAGCAGCATTACAGAGATATAATTTCACTGTTGAGTATATTTCTGGGAAGTGCAATCCGGTGGCAGACTGTGTATCCAGAGATCCCTTAGAAGGAGTGGATCCACATGATGATGTATGTAATGAGTAGATTGCACAGATTAAGAGTACTGTCAGCAATGTTTCTTCTGAAAAGCTGTGGTTTGCTGCAGTGAAAGAGGACCAAGAGATGAGAGTGGCTATGTTGAGCATGGAGCTAAGTTCAAGATGGGGAGAAGCCACTATAAATTTAGAGATGAGTTGAGTAGTTCGGAATGGGGTCTAGCTCGGGGTGAGAGGATGGTTCCACCTTATTCACTACATAGTGAACTGACAAAGAGAGCCCACAAAGGTCATTTGGCAATACGTCTTAGGTTTTGGTGGCTGGGAATGGATGCAATGGTAGATTCAGAAGTGGGGCATTGTATTCCATGTTCTGTCAGTGACAAATCCTTGAAAACACATAGTGCACATTCCGAATAGGGCTTGGGAGAAGATAGAAATTGATTTGATAGGTCCTTTGTGCAGGACTGGGCGTGGGTATAGGTTTGCAATTGTGGTTGTTGACTATGCTTCGAGGTGGTTTGAAGTTGGGTTTGTAGACAGTATATCAACAGGAGTTGCTATCAACTATTTGGAAAGGTTGTTTTCTAGGGAAGGTTATCCCAAAATGAGAGTACCTGACAACGCTGTTCAATTAGTATCTAATGAAATGAGGCAATACTTGGAACTTCATGGAATCAAAAATCATCGCACAATCTTATACAATTCTAGAGCAAATGGCTTAGTGGAACGCACCAATCACATAATCATAGAATTATTACAACTGTCTTTGGCAAGTGGGCTGGACTGGAAAAGGGGTATGCATGACATGTTGATGGCACAACATGACACTCCACATGTATTATCGGGTACATCACAGTTCTGTATGAGGAGAGGTAGAGATATGGGCCCTGATATATTTCCGGATTGGTTAATGAATCAGTGTAAGAGTGTCAAGAGTAGGTGTGTGAGTAAGAAGCAAGGAATAAAAGTGGGTCTAACAGTAAGGGTAAAGAAACCGTTCAAAGTACTTAAAGGATGTTCTCAATACTTCAACCCTATTGTAACACTAAAGTAGGTCAGAAACATGTGGTAACCAGCAATGGGAAATGCTGGAGTATGAACCGTGTGGCAGTTATGAGATACTGCATGGTAACAGTTTAAATCCCACCTACAATGAGTTGGGGGATGAATGGTACACGAATGTTCCATTCAGTGCTTAATTTGTAAAAAAATAAGTGCCAGTGCCCAAAAAATATAGGCCCCAAAATGCCAGACGCGGCACCCAGTGTGGGCGTGGTGCCACCTTCAGCGCGGGTGCAGCGCCGCCCTCAGCACGGGCACACCTGCCGCACCAGTTCAGTGCTAGACCTACCTAGATCGGCCCACCAGCAGCCCATCACACAGCTGCTGCTCCATGTCACATGTTTGGTACTGCAGCAACTGCTGGCACAGGCTAGTAGTAAATACGCAACTAAGGCATGCTCCTCCTGTAACTGTGCCCTATGCCACCGGGCTCTGTGAGCGCTTTAAAAATGCAAATAAATAAAAAAGCATTCTGTTTCAGTCACTGTTGCACTGTATTTGTCTCTACCCCTTCTGCCCCATCTGGCAGTCAGTTAAATACACCAAGTATTGTTAATCGGTTCCCTCCAGGAAGAGCACCCTCCCCTCAGCCCGTTCTTCAGTCACCTCATCCAGGTGTTTTGTGTAATCAATTTACTCTCAAGCCCTTATCAGTCATCACATCTCAGAAATGCATCCCCCTTCACCCTTCCTTCAAGCATGAGCATGGTGTTGTATTACTTGGAAAAGTCATTTCTGCAAGACGTTTTGTTGTGAAATCAACGGCCTGTGCTACTTCTGCTTTAGGGCCTCTTTCCACCTTAGCACATATTAAAAAACTAAATATGTTTTGTCACCCAAATTCTGGAGCCAGAGGAGAGTGCATATTCGGATATCTCCTTCCCACTGACATGTTCTTGACATACTTCACTAAACTGCGGGGTGTAACAGACACCCACCTCCCTATCTGAGGATTCCTATCTGATGAGTGCATGTGCTCTCATTCGGAGCACATGCTCGGAGTGTATTGTACCCAGGTTAAGGGGCCACATCTGGTTTATAAACCACACATCAGGATAGAAAACATGTGCTGGAATTATGTAAAACAATGACAGGAAAAGACGGTTGAGAATTATACACGAATACTCAACTAGTGCTTTTATTTATGACGACAGATTAGTGGGCAGTGCACCATGTTTATCCCTGTCTAGTATCCATGTGTGTATCTTTAAGCCTGAAATAGCATTTCAGAAGTTCGTCTTTGCATGGGCTTTTCTCGCGAAGTGCAGCCGGTTCGGTTTCGGCCCAATACCTGCACCATTCCGGGTCGCTTCGCTGAAGCTCGTTTGTGAACTAATGAGGCCGATAACATTAAAAGGAAGAACGGAAACACCCAGGCAAAAGTTCACAGTTCATGTTTCGCTTAGATGAATGCTATCCAGGGTCGGACTGGGGCATACAATTGTCTCGAGTAGAGCTCGGCACCAATGAAAAAGTGGCCAAAGTTGCAAACGACAATTCATTCCTTTTGTGACAGACACTTGTGGGACCACGCTGCCGCCCGTGCCCCCCGGTCCTGGCCTTTGCCCTGCCTTGCCTCAATCACTTAGGCTACCTTCCGTGGGGCCACCACCGCCATGCTGAGCCTGATGATGACAAAAATAGGTGTGCGGCGCAGCGCCCCCACGGAAGGTAAGATTTTAAAAGAAAAAACATATATTTGGGTGGCTGGGCCACAGCCGCCACTCAAAATAAGTTATTTCTTTTAAAACCTCCCTTCCGTGGGGTGGGGCCCCAGCCACCGGTCCCACGGAAGGTCAGGTTTTCAAAGAAAAAAGTAAAAAAACATACCTTTGGGCACAATCCACGGGCCCGGCCGCCTGCGGCAAAGTCATCGATTCAGTCTGTGGCAGCCGGCAGCCCCTGGTCACAGAAATTGGCCTAGGCCTGGCACTGACTGCAGTCAGCAGCACACTGCACACAGGTCACACAGACAGAAGCCCGGGCGCAGACGGGCCCCTAATGGGGTTCTGACTACTGGGCAGTCAGTACACCTCAGGCGACCACGCCACCACCCGAGCCCCGACCTGGGCCTTCCTTGCTTGATCACTTGACTGTGACAGGCTCAGGCTCCACCGCACGCAACAACAAGTGACTTACCTGCTTTTCCGGCTGGTTCTTGTTCTCCTGTCAGGGCCTCAGGGTTGGGGGGCGCGGGTGCACATACTGGCACCCGCACACATGAAAAAGCAGGCAGAGGGGGCAGCAGGGCAGGGTCTCTCTCTCACAAGTCAAGACCGCCTCCTGTGGCAACAACACCACGTCACCATGTAATTTCACTGGCTCAGAAGAACAGCCAATGATAACTGCACATTCTGTGTTACTATACAGAAAGTATCAAATACTGCATGGTAACAACAGAATGGTAGTTTTCATTGGCTGTTTGTAACAGTTTGTTGTTCATTGCTATTGCTGGCCCCTCCCAGGCCCAGCCAGCCATGGCCTGCAAGCAAGAGAGGGATCGAGATCAGAATGACAAATCCCAATGATTTATAATCGAAGAAAAGCGAAGTGGAAGAACAAACAAAGCAATTGCATGTGCGCTGGCCCCGCATGAGTTCCGGTGCCCAAAAAAGAGTGCCGGTGTTGGGCACTGGCAACCACCCCCACGAATTAAGCACTTCCATTGCAAGAAGAGAATGAGTGTGGAGGTGAATTTGAGGGTATGCTTAACACTGATGAGCAGGGAATCATATTCAATGATACTATGGACAACGGGTCTCAACCCACATGTAATGAAAGATGTGATAACAGTGTGTTGGGGTTTTAGGGAGAATTCTCAGAAATGTGCTAATTCCTCTCTACCTTAGAGACACCCAGCAACTTTGCTGGATTCTAGGACTTTTCATTTTTAACCTAGAGAGAGTGAGACCCTATTTCCCACTCTCTTATGTATTTTTGTTGTGATTTTGAACTATGTGTTTCTTTGTTAAGTTTGGAGTCTGACAAACTCTATAGGCATCCTCTTTACATTGTGTCACACAGCACCTTCAGTGCAGTGGCACAGGGAAATCTTTCAGATTTCCCAAAGGTTTAAATACCTTCTCTGGTTAAACTACTGTTTTGAAGCACAGTGAAGTGAAATTGACTTTACTTGCATTTGTGACTTTTTAGACCCAGCACACACTATCTCACAATAGGGTGCTGGAGGGGTTACTTAGTATCCCCTTTGTCTAGTTTCTCATGTAACGTTTTTATGTTACCCTTTCCTTGATGAATGGCTGGTGGCAGTGGTTTACTTTTAACTACTGTGGTGTACTTTTACTGCGGGCTGCTTTCGCAGCTGCAGTAAAGTACCCAAGGGTGCCATTTTTGTCAAAATGGCCCAATCTTCTTTTTTGCCATTTCTTAGTGGAAAGGTTTGGTCCCTTTGTTCATTTTGTCTTTGGCGGGATTCATGAATGAAGCCCGCCTCTGGCTCCAGGGTTTCTGGTGGGGGCAAGAAGCGAGGGAGTGTGCCCGAAACTCCATGTGCTTAGTCTCCTAGGAGACAGAAATGCACTCTTAGATGATTGGCCGGCTGGCTGCCCACCAAAGACAGCCACCCTACTGGGTGACTGACAGCTAAGCTGGAATGAATGGGAGAAACCTGCATAACAGGTGAGACTTTTTGGCTTGGAAGGCGAGTCGACCACTGGACGAAGGAATCCGAAGAAGAACTTGGAAGAGACACCTGCTGCAACTCCTGGACCGTTGGTTTGCCCAGTGAAGCTCTGCTGCGGTGCGGAAGTTCGATATTCGTATCGACTAGAGAAACCCTGCAAGGACGAGTTCTCCCCTTGAGTTGGTGGGACCAATCAACTCCAAAGTAAGCCACCTGGACATCCTCTCGAAGCTGGTTGTAGTTACACTGCAGTTGCTGCTGGAACTGAAGAGCCAGGGAGAGGAACACCAGATTGTATGTGTTGCTTTTAATTTGGCCAATAGCTCCAGGAAGATCCTCCTGACTCCCAGAAAGGAGTGCTGACTGAGCCTGAGCCACCTCAACAGATTACTGGACCCCAGATGCAAGGAAAGCCCATCTCAACAGCCAAGAGTCCGCAGTGGTGCTATTTGCTGAGACGCAAGGAGCGAAACTGCAAAGTGCCACTGAATAGAAGTTGGTCCTTTTCTGTCGCCGGCCATCCCATTGCAGTTCAGGAGTCCTCTAGACATCCTCCCTCTTGTCCCCACAACTGAGGCCCAGAAACACAGGATTTTCAGAGCTACACAGGAACAGAAGCCAGCCAAAGCCCTTTTCTTCTAACCAAAATCTAAGAGAACTTACCTCTTGTTGTGTAAACTCACTTGTTCTCAGTAGAGACTTGTCTTTGTTGCTACTGTAGAGTTGCTAACTGCTTCTTTACCTCACAAGCCTAATCAGCCTGTGGCCCTACATTGATTTCTGCTTTTCTACAAAGACTTTTAAAACATTGTGCAAGACGTTTACCTACCTGCAAGAAGTGCTTCAGCTCACCTTGACTTTTGTCCAATTGACTTTGGCCCGGCCTGGCTCCCTGAATAACCCTTCTTCCCTCTGACTCTATGTTTAGCCCTCCTTCAAGGAAGGGGTTAACTTACTTTGCATTGAGGGTTACCAAAAGTACTTACCTGCTTCAGAACATTTGAGATATCTCTTGTTTTATTCTAATAATCCTTTTCTTTGACATACTCCCAAGTATTGCCCTAAATGCAACAGTGATATATTAATGTCCACAGTGCCCCATCTATTGAAGTCACCTGAAGGTGTAGGAAGTTTCTGTGTGCCATCCCAAATGGGTATTTGGTGATGTAGGGAACCTCAGAGTGACTATTTTGGAGTGTATTTGTGTGCTACTATTATATTGCCCCTTCTGAAGAAGGCTTACTCAAACTGACTGTTAAATGAATTAATAATTGTTTAATCAAGAAACCTTGTGTGTAAGAGTTTATTTGAATACCTGTCACTGTGAATCTCTGTGTAACTCCCATACAGCTCACATTGACCCCTCTTGAGATAAGCCTGGCTGCTCAACACACTACCAACCTGTGTAGTACAGACTTATACCAAAGGTTGGGTTCCTATTGCCAGGAGGTCAGGGTTGTTGTAGTGCACCAAAGGGTATTGCATACAATCTTGCCTAACAAGGGGCATAATGGTGGTTATGATACCACGTTCTGCATGAGAAAAAGACCAGTGAAATTTTATGACTATGAACTGTATAAGTAATCAATGTTCATTGTATGCAATTTATCAGTTGCTCTTATTAAATGGTGCTTACATTTTTCATACATATAAGTACTACACCCATATGAGCTCAAGTCAGCTAAACCTTATGAATGCTAACTAACTAGTAATACACATCAACTGGTGTAGGTCTTTTTATTATCACTCTGTTTTTCTGTTATGATATATTGTGTAAATGCTCGCATATTACTATGTTCATCAATGCTATCCCTAACTTCTGTTGGCCTCCTCTGCTGACGAGAGGGTCTTAACTTCTCCATTCTTATAATAAATACATTACCTCATATATCCACGCTGACTTCCTGGTTACTTCAATATCCTATTTATACCAGGATGAACAATGTCTTATATAGCTTGGTAGCACTATTCGACTCCATAAAACAACAATTCCTCCTATAAATATTCAGTGAAAAACCTTTGTAAAGAGACAGTTAAGGTGATCAGCATTAACGCAACAAAAACCTTGAAATTCAGCGCTTGCATTTCAATCAAGTACACCATAACTTTGCGCCATCCTTTGCCCAGCGCATGACCACAATGATGGCATCACAGAATTTGAAGTGTATTGTTATACTATAGTTTCATTGGGGCCGACTAGGCATGGCCTTTGGCTGTGACCACTGTACATATTGCACCAATATGTTTCTTTGGGGCCTATGCTGAGATGCACAAATAGAGTACCAGCTAGTCAAACCGTTTCAGGTTCACGAAAACCAACCAGACAGCAACATCATAATAGCAGAGTGAAGGTTTGTTCCGCGGACAGCATAAACATTGTCATAGTTAGGCCTGAAACATATAACAAACTCAGACATAGCAACATTGAAAGAGCAACAAATGTTTAAATGTCTTAGTTGCAGAGGTCATAGATAGGGCAGTTTAGTTTAGTTTAGTTTATTATTTTTAGAGCGCACCTAACCCTGAGGTAACTGGGTGCTGTAACTTGTGACAAGTTTACAAAACCATACATATATAGTACATAGGATCCTGTCGAAAAGAAGGTTACAAGATCGTCGACTAGCTGAATGCTACATATAAATGAGTAGTGGAGCCGACAGTGGTTACAATTTAGTTGACAATGCATGAAGTACAGTAAAACAAGATACATGGTGGTATGGATAAAGTGCAGAGCTAACAGCGTGTGGGGGTAGTGAATTACTTGTGACTTGTTAATGTTTCATGTCAAGGAGCCAATTTTTTACTTGGGTTCTGAAGACCCAGAAGGATGGTTCAGATCTGATAGTGAGGGGGAGAGAATTCCAGGTTTTGGCAGCCAAAACTGGGAAGCTGGCTCCTCCTGCAGTTTTTCATTTGAACATCGGGATGTTAAGGCAGTGCGAGTAGATTGATATGGTATGTCTGGCTGGTTAGTTTCTAGAGAACTTGTCAGCCAGATATTTCGGGGTGGAATTTGACAAGCATTTATGAGTGATGACAAGCATGCAGAATGAGATCCTGTCGCACACCAGGAGCCAGTGGGCGTACCGTCTAATGAATGAGATATGGTTGGATTGAGGTATGTTTGATGCTGATCTCAATGCATTATTCTGTAGGACCTGCAGTCTATCAAGATTGCGTTCTGAGGATCCTTAGAAGAGAGTATTGCAGTAGTCCAGCTTCGATAGGACTATTGCCCTGGCTAGCGTGATGCAACTGTTGGTGGATAACTATGATTTGCAGGTGTTAATCAGTTTATTGGTATAAGCCTTTGTTGAGGCGGTGGCGTTCACTTGTTTCTTAAGTGAGAGCATCGAGTCCAGATAGACGCCCAAGGTTTTGACCTCCTTGGCCATTTTGATAGTGTTCCCGTTAATATTGAAGGAAGTGTACTGTGTGTCAAGTTTGTTTAGGCGAGCTTGTGAACCATTGATCAGGAGCTCCATCTTATCATTAAGACATAGACTGTGAGCAGCCATCCACGACTGGATTTCAAGGTAGATGTCGTTTATCAGTTTGGAGTCATTTACATAGCAACCAGTCAGCGTAATGAGAATCTGGGTGTCATCTGCATAGTTTGTGTAGGTGACACCAATGTTAGCAAGACAATCAAAGAGTAGCTTTGTGAAGATATTATAAAGCGTTGGAGATACGCATGAGCCCTGTGGAACTCCGCAATAGATGGGGACTGGATCGGCTGAGGGTGCAAAGACACTAGTTGTTCGGTTAGAGAGAAATGACTGGATCCATTTAGCAGTGTTTGTAGAGAAGGCAGCGGCTGTAGTCAGATGTTCTGTGAGGATTTGGTGGTCGACCAGATCAAACACAGCAGAGAGGTCCAAAAGCAAAAGGATGGCCAAATTGCCGTTATCTTTGGCTTCATGTATTTGGATTTTTAAGTCCAAGAGGGCCGTTTTAGGTTATCTTCCAAATCTTTGGGAATTTGGAGATAGGCCACTCTATCCAGAGTTTTTAAGAGGAAGGGGACAATTGTGATCAGCCTATAATTGGTCGGTATGTTAGGGTCTAGGTTCGGTTTTTTGAGGATTGGCATGACCCAAGCCTCCTTGAGGTTATTGGGGACCAAGCTAGTATTGAACGAGGAGTTAATCACAGCGGCAATGAAAGGGGCCAAGTCTTTAGCGCCTTCCTTAATGATTGTGGCAGGATAGATGTCTCCCTGGCACCTTGATGGTTTTAGGCCTCTAATGATATTTTCCACTTCTTTCGGAGTGACTGGAGAAAAGAACGGAGGGCAGGATAGAGGGTGAGGGTCCACCGGAGTGTTGCGATTAGAACTATTCGCCAAGCTGTTCTTTTTTGTTTCTATTCTGGTTTGTAGCATAGCTATTTCGTCAGATAAAGCCTTCGGAATTTTAAAACACCAATCTTCATGAGGATAGCTGATTTATAGGTGGCAGCCGCTGAGGCAAACATTGCCTTGTTAGCAGTGGTTAGCTGTTTTCTCCACGTGGCTTCGGCAACTCTTTTGATATTGCAGAGGGTCTTTAATTCATCCGTAAACCATTTGTTAAGGTGGGTTGCAGGCATGGCTTTTTTTTGTTTGATAGGGGCGATGTTATTTATGGCTAGTTCTAGGGTACCATCATAAAGGTGCACCAGTTCATCCAAATCTAGGTTGTCATAGTTAGGGGGGTCTAATATATCTTGGAGCAAAGGTCGTAGGTTCTGAATCGTTATGTTCCGGTTGTTTCTGGAGAGAGTTTGTGGGGCAATGGTAGCGCTGATATTGGGGAGTACATTCTCCTGAATAGAGAAAAAGATACAATGATGGTCTGACCATGCAGTGGGTTCTTTCTGGAGGATTGTGGTTGTGCAATTGAGATCTGCCAACCAGTTCAACGTTCTGCCCTTGTTGTGCATAGGCCCGCTGATACAGTGTTTGAAGCCCAGCTGGGTTATGGAATTTTCCACAGAGGCTGCGTTCGTGTCATTAGCGTCGTAGAGGCCTAGGTTCAGGTTACCCATCAGGATAATTTGAGAGCCTGGTTTGGTATTTGAGATTAAGAGGTCTGTTTTGCCTTCCTCGAAAGAGAAGATAGGACCTGGTGGTCGGTAGATTAGATGCAGTAGTATCGTTCGGGTAGCTGAGAGAGGGAGCTTAACTAACAGGAGTTTCGCTGAAGGGGGGCAGATAAAGGAAGCAGCTCGAAGACCAAGGTAGGTTTTGGCTATAAAAGCTACTCCTTCTCCTTTACCAGTGTCTCTGTCTGACCAGATGATGTTATAGCCCTCAGGGAGAGCTAGCGAAAGGGCAGGACCTGCTGCCTGATGCAACCAGGTTTCGGTGATGGGCAGGAAGTCAAGGTGGTTGGTTGAAATAAGATCAGCAATATCAAGAGCATGCGCAACCAGCGCCCGAGCATTGGTGAGGGCTCCTTTGATGACGGGGGTGATTAAGTGCGGAGCTTCCTGGTGCTAATGTGAAGGTGGCAGTGGGCTGGCATTATCAATAGGCATTGTAGTCTCTGCAAGTAAAGGATCCAGCTCTGAGGGGGTGATTCTAGTTGAATGAGGCGGACCAGTTGGCCTAAGGATAGTGTTACTGTTTGGGAAATGGGATCTAGTCTTTCATTTCTAGAGTTCACAGGACAGGGTATCCATGGAGTGGGTGGTGAGGCGAAGTGTTGGATCCATTCTGCTGGGCTGTGTGTGCCAGTATATTGTTATTGCGGTGAGTCCTAGCAAAGGCTGTGTGCAAAGTGTGTAAGTCGAGAGGGGGTAAGAAATTGGTAGGAGCAAAGGTGTGGAACAATGGCAGGATACTAGCCATGGTGAGTGTGACTCTGCATAAGGTGGCCATGTGGGCAGAAGTAGTGCTAACCTTGAAGGTGCAAAATGTTTGGCAGAGTGGTGAGCAGATTACACAGTGTCTGGTTCAATCGGGACAGGGAGCACGGAGCAGCAAGCTGAAGCAGCACACGCAATGCGCTGGTGCAAGGTTTGTGATACAATGTGCAGGGTGGTCTAAGAATGCAGGATTGGCAGGTTAACTAACAAAACTAATCACTAGTATCACATTAGGCTGAGTATTACAATAATATCAATATCAATGGCCCGTGAGGCTAAATAACACAGCAAGCTCAGAATCACTAAATGGCATGTAGGGCAAAATGACACAGCAAGCTCAGAATCACTAAATGGCACGTAGGGCAAAATGACACAGCAAGCTCAGAATCACTAAACAGCACGTAGGGCTGACTATCATAGTAAACTCAAAGCAGTCTTAAGATCACGGTGAGCTAAGAATTGCCGAGGGATAGGGGACGAAATGCACATCTATGGTGAGTCATAAGTTCACAATGTGCCACCACTGGGCAAGATGCAAGGTTAACAGTAATCACAGTAATGGACAAGGTACACAAATCATATAAGCCAGCACAAGGGAAAATGCAGGGTTAACAGTAATCACAGTAATGAGCAGGGTACACAAATCGTATTAGACACCACTAGGCAAGATTCAGAGTTAACAGTAATCACATTAATGCGCAGGGTACACAAATCATATTAGACACCACTAGGCAAGATGCAGAGTTAACAGTAATCACAGTAATGGGCAAAGGTACACACATCTTATTAAGCTCCACTGTGCACAATGCAAAAGTTCAATAGTCACAAATTGGGCAAAGGTGCCGATAGTTGGCAGGTCGCAGTCCAAAAGGGGCTAGGCAGAGGTGAGGTAGTCAATGTTTGAAATGGCAAAAGGTAGAGCCCTGTGACAGTAGATGTCGATTCTGTACACTTAACGCCGTAATTACAAACTTGTGGCTTAGTGGCGCAGCACATAAGCTAGGTTGAGGTCTCAGGGGCTATCAACGGGAAGCGTGGAGAGGGATGAGCGGGTATGGGGCAGGGCTAGGGGTGGTGCACCTTGTAAGGATGTGCTTGGCTGAAGTGTGGAGCTTACTCCGGCCTCTAAAAGGCAAGGTGACGGATGGTGGATTAGATTATGTCTGAAAACACCTCTACTTGCTTGTTGAGGAATTAAGGAGAGTGGTCACAACCATCCACGGACAGCCACAGACATTAGGGATCTTGTGCTGTGAGCCTTAGGCTTGTGGGCCGGCTTCTGCCTTTCGGCGGACCCTCGTCAGGTTACAAGCAATGACCTTGCTTGTTGCTAGGTGACAGCTCTAAACAAAGCTGCGCGATGCGGTGGCAGCCATTTTATGGATTCTACCACGTGCTGTGAGCCTCCACGTGGTTTCAGGTATGAAAATGGGGCAAAAAGGGCTTCTGGCTGTAAAATAGAGTGCGGGGGCACTATTAATCCACCTTTTCCAGCATCCAGCATCTGCTGCATCGGCTGGTTTCAGTGTCGGGAGCCGATGTCTAGCTGCTCCTGCAGAAGCGGGTTTCAGGCGATGAAGGAGAACAGCTGCTCCAGCAGCAGATAAATTGAGGGGGCTCCTGCCCTGACCTCAGAGGATGTGCAGTGTTATAGGCACAGTGTTTGGTCGCTGTATTGTAGTGACATAGGATAGTGTGATGTGTGAGAAGGATTGAAATAGGTTGAAGATGGAGTCAGCAAGGTAGTGTGGTAGAAGCAAGGTTGCTGTATTAATTTGGCTGATGTGTTGCCATTTTGCTGTTAAGGCCGAAGCTCACGATGAACAGAAGGGAACATAGGATGTGGTATGGAGCTGTGGTTCTGGTAGTTATGATGAATCTAGCGATGACATCACTGCCTCTCCTGGGAAACTGTCTTCCCACATGTCCTGGGAAAGGTAACTGCTACCTGAACCTGACCATGAGAGTGGCTGTCTCAGGGAGGACCATATGGGGGGAGACATCCCTTATGCGAGGGAGATGGACTCACTAGCTGGAACATGGTATTCCCCTTTCCACTTTGGGTATGACACCAACCGCTTAAATTCCCAATCCTGTATGGCCTATTGTAATGTAGAACTACAGCCTCACATCCGCGCTGACAACAAATATGCAGAGACTGAAGCCACAAAACCAGAGACACACACTAGTTGTTGGATGAGTCCAATACGTACCTGGATGTTTAATAAAGATAAAGCAGCAAGAAACATGGAGATCTACTACTCCCGACGTGGTCAGGAAACAGAGAGGAAGCATTTTGCAGAGGGGAGCAAGAGAGCTCCTGTAGGTGCTGTCACAAGAGGCTTGGAAGCCAGAGGTCTGTTGCATATAGGCCGAGAGTATAGGAAACTGTGGAATGAAGGCTGAGGCATTGCAGGTACCAGAGAGCTGGCGAGCCACCAGCAAAGAGGAAGTGACCCGCTGGGAAATTTGCAGGTCGCTGAGAATGCTGAAGCCGCCAGGGGAGAACAGTGATTCCATAGAGGGGAGTTGGGATGCCGGAGCATTTTGTGGCATATGCTGCAATCATCAGAGGACAGATATTTGAACTGGGTGAATCTGAGAAGGGAAGCTGGGAGGCCAAGTCAATTATTGAATGAAGCAAGTGAAAGAGGGTCAAGGACCCAATGGTTGATTGAAGAAAATATAAAATCCTGGAACTATTCCAAATTGGTAAAGTCCCAGCAGGACAGAACACCAAGCAAAGTAATTGCAAGTCTGGGACCGGCACAGAAGTATAAGTGCACAAATTGAGAATGTCCTGGCAGGAGAGTACAGCAGGTGAACAATTTGCTGAGTCTCGGACCTGCACCCAAGGTAAGTGTGTGGGGGCAAAGGAGGCACGCGTACCAGACCGACAAAGGAGGGTCTGCAACTCACTCTCATGTTTGTCAAAGAATCTGCATGTAAATGAGGAAATCAAAAGTAGGGATTCAACCTCCTGAGTGTGAAATCAGGGGACAAGAGTAATTCCCTCTAGACTTGCAACCAGCATATTGTGACTGAGGTAAAGGAAACAATCCCATAGTGATTGGAAAATTGTGAACTGTGAACATTGCAAACAGGGGAAGAGTGGCATTCACTATGGTAACGCTGGACATTTCCCAGGAGCCAAGAAAAGAGGAATAACTTCTTGACATTGTGAATTGTGAAAGTGAGAAAGACGATCAAGGGAAGAACCATACCCTTTGAGTCTGTGAAATGTGAGGAGCCTGATGAACTTTGATTGTTTTTTTCATTATACACCACTTGGTGATGAGAAGATGAAAAACACCCCACATGAACTACAGCTAAACACATAACTCAAGCAAACACATCCTCAAAATTCAGACTCAAGAGTGGTGCCCTGTTCACGTTGTGGGATGTATTGACCCACTTTTGCACTACTATGCTGCATCACTCTGTTATGATGGTGCCAGAAAGAGCAAAATGGCTGCAAAACCCTTGTGCGTGCCAAAACCCCTGAAAATTGCGCTTTTCCATCCACAAAAAGATGGCTGCCCAATCTGCCACGCATGTTGTCGGTGGTGGAAAAGAGCAAAACTACTGAAATGTGTCACTGGGCTCCACAACAAGTGGAATACTGAAGGAAAACGCAGTGCTTTGCTAAATGAAACTCCAAGATTGCTTTAAATCTCTTTTTCTTTGTTGCTGAAACTTCAGAATGCCGGTACAAAACACTTTTCAAAAAATTGAAAATTCTTACTGGGTGGTACATTTCACTTAGTTATGAAATTATTATAAATTTACAAGGTCCTGAAAGGCTGAGAGCATAAAGAGATTTCCACAGCAAAAGCAGCCTGCCTGTGGATCTGTCAAAAATCTCTGTGCAGCAGAGGGCTGCTGTGATGACAGCTGTCAGGAGCCTGCCTGATTAAACTTTAACACATACAAACTGAAAGTCAAATGTTTGCCTGATAGTAACCCATATTGTAATTGTTTGATCCCATGGTTTAAAATCTTGAATGAGAATTCTAGCTGTATTTGATATAACAAGTTTGTTTTGTGCTAAGGAAAAGGCCACAGAATTTAAAAATTAATTTAAACCTGGCTGAAGCTGCAGAACTTGAATAACAGGTTTATCTCACAGAAGGAAGGACTTCCAACAGCGGGAAATCATGCAGAGGTGTTAAATACAGGGTAGGAAAGAACCAGGTCTACAGAGGCAAAAGGAACAATGACAAGCTGCAGAGCAGGAAATTCAAAGTGTGAAGACAGGACTAAATGGCCTCTGCAAGGAACAAACTTGGGGGATGGCTCCTGGGCTTCCAGGGAGAGACCAAGGGGTAGAGCCAAACAACCATTTGTTGCTTAACAAGGACAAAGAACACATTTTAAAAAGACTGATAACTTTCTATTTAAAATTGTGAAAAAATATAAAAATAACAGAGTGTTAATGCAATTTCTGGCTGCACGGGTGAAGTGGCACCAGAACTATGTGACATGTTCTGGACAGCAACGGCAAGAAATGTGACTTTACGCAAAATGTATTTCTGCTAGAATTGTGAAGCGTTATACACTTATTCCCATGTTAAACACACACACTTGCAGAAATGTGCTTAACAATTGGACATTGTGTTCATAGTGAAAAGGGAAACATTCTGTGAAAAGCAAAGACAAGATCCCACACCTACAGGGTTTTGAGGAATAGCTGCTAGGTAAAATATGCAATCTGTATATGTGATTTTTATAGAGGTTGCACATGTGTAAATATGTATTGTGCCAAAAGTAGACTTTATGTTCCAGGGGCTAGGGGTGGATTCTCAGACTCATAAAATCACACCATAAAGATGACACTCTGTTTCTCTCCTCCTATCAAGGCAGAGAGCAGACTTTGACCCAATCACATTTCGAAGGGGCAAGCTTAGGCTAAACCGGCCCACACACCCTTTATGATGTCATTTCATAGCATAGAGACAGCTCACATAAGGACAGACAGATTCACCCACTATCCTGATGCTGCCGGAGCACCCTGCTGCTGAACTCTACATCTTCCTGGCTCCAGACTCCAGAAACTTGACAAAGAAAAAAGGCCCATTGCATAGCTGAACCATTCTCAGCTAGGCCTCAAATTCCAGAACAGAACCCCACAAGCCTAAAGGGAAGTAACATAATACAGCCGGGCTCTGCTGTTACTGCTTGCCTGCTGAAAATAAATATCTTTAGAAGCAAGAAGGGCAGATCCGATCCAGTCTTGTGCCGTGCTGTGACCAGAGCACCTTGCTGACCCAGTCCGTCCTGTGCCGTGCTGTGACCCGAGCACCTTGTTGACCCTGTCCCATCCGATGTGCCAAGCCGTCTGTCCTAAACCAGATCCAATTCCCTGACCAGAACTGAGAGTTCCAGTTAAAAATGTATCCAGTGAGTATAAATAGGAAGAATTGTGTCACTAGCATATGTACTTGCATAGTCTTATCCCTATCTTAAACCCATCCTATCTTGTATTCAGAACCTGTATTATTAGGACAATCTTTGCATTGTCTGAACACTCTCTCCAAACTATCATATCCTTCCTCCATAACCAGTTTTGTTAAAACTATCTTTGCGCTGATCCTTTCTCATCTGAAGAAGGCGAGTTTCCTTAGCAGGCAGTCACCCTGATCACGTGATTGTGTTCCTGTGTGGTATTCGTTTTTGTTCATAGTCATCCTTTAGTATAAGCAACCCATTTGTCCTTTTAAAAATGCATTCCTGTTTTCCATTCTTGCGCCTATCTCGAAAAAACGACCTCTACTAAAACGTCTTTAACTCCATCAGTTTTTGTGATAGAAACAAAATGTCAACTTCTGCTTGTAGCTGACATCCATATCTATCCATCTAAAACCACACTCCAAATCATTTTCCAAATCGATTCTACCGTTATCACGAATATCGCGCAGTGAAAAATTTGCCGCAAATTTTCATTGTGGGTAATTTATACACATGTAAAACAGCTTTTAATTGCTTCCGACTTGATTTTTAAAATTTCAAATGTTTTCTTGGGAGTAAATCATTGTGTGCAACTATCCAAAGTGGCTCCCATACGAATTTATAACAATTTCAGCAATGTTGACCATATTTGGTGTTTTTGCCCAGTCCATTCTAAAGATAACTTTAAAAGCCATTCTGACAACTTTATAGTCAAGTCAATTACACCAGGTACTTAGTGAATTGTATATGGCCCCAAAAGTAAAAGAAGAGCAATATAAAATTGGCAAAATAGCGGCTTACCTGTACCTCCACATTGGAGTAATACAGGAAAAATATGCCTTAAGCCTAGATCTGATAAAGAGACAAGTACAATTCCTAGAGAAAAACCCAAACTGATCTGGACACTGCAGAGCAAAGGCTACAAAAGAGTCAAGAATCAGAGAGAGAAACCAGACAATACCTGACAGAAGTAAAGGAAGATCTGGATCTCCTGCAGCAAGAGAAGGCAGAGCAAGATACCAAAATACTGACACTGCAAAAAGAGTGTCAAGAAAGGTTGGATTCTCTACAACAGAGAAAACAAATCTGGAGCTGCAATTAAATTATAATGGAGCCTGTGCAGGGCAGATAATTGCCCTAGAAAGTCAGATTGATGAGCTAAAGGAGGAAAATAATAAATTAATAGTGAAGGATCTCCACACTCAAACAGATGTTGATGAGGAGCGCCAGAAATTATATGCCATTGGGGGCACTCCAACTCAGGAAAGGGACACCTTAGGCCAGGAAGTCAGCCATTTAAAAAGCAAGTTAGGAGAAAATCACCTGACCCTACAGGGACTGGGTGAACTCAAAATGGACTATGAAAATCTGTTAGAGCATACCAGGAGGGTGGAAGATGCTCTGGGACAGAATAATCAGGCCAGTAATGACCAAGCTCAGGAGGTGAGTCTCCTGCAGCAAAAATTGGCCCAATACTCCCAATTCAGACAGGAAGCACAGAGAGACATTGAGGCTCTCTGTGAAATACATGACAGGCTCCATAGACAGATAGCCATGCAGGAAAAACTCATAGAAACCAGTAAGGCCTTAATAGAGGAACAAAAGGGTCAGATTCTTGCAGGTTATCTGGGAGTAGGGGCTGAAAGAGATGAGGTCAGATGGGAGAGGGAAACCCCTGAGCATAACCTCAGGAACCCTGGTATCAGGGACTTTAATCCCTTCAATACCATGGACTCTGTCACCCCCATGTCCACTGGCTCATATGAACCAAGGGGCACAGGGATGGTAGACTTCAACCCAATGGGCAATATGGGACTAATAGGTCAGCGCCTCCAGGAGATGGATGGGTGGGCATATATGTACAGGTTCCCAAGTGCTAGGGACATCTTCTCTGATCAGGGAGACTCCAGTGAGGGGAGAATAAGGGAACTGGATCCTCAGAAATATCACATACCAAGAGATCAGGCAGTAACATTTGGTGGGGAATTCCATGAGACTAGGCCCACTAAGAGCATGCTAAAAACCTCTTCTCAGCTAGGACAGTGGGGGGTACTCAACCAATCCTGGGAGCAAGAAAGAGTCAAAAGACTGAGCACCACAGGTCCCAAGAGACTAGGCCCCCACATTCTGCCAGCCATTCCCAAGCTCGCAGAATCCGGGAGAGTCTAGAAGATCAGACAGCCACCTCTGGTAGCAGTGCCTCTGAGTCAGAGGATGAGTGGACCAGGGTGACCAGAACTAAAAAGGTTAACAAAAGTCAAGAGAGCTTTACTCAAGGATCCCCTAAAGTAAATAAAAGCTATTAGGAGCATCATTACGCCCTACCACAAAAATGCCAAATATTCGGTTTGGGAACACCTTGAATTATTTGAGCAGATGATGGAGACGTTCCACCTGAAGAACAGCCAAAGCTGTATTCAGTATGTAGAGTGGACATTTTCACCTGAGTACTCCAGCTTCTTTGCGGGGCTGGAGGATCAGAACCATTCCAGATGGCCATCCTGAAACATTTTTCTATTCATAGAAACCCTCAAGCGGCCCGCAAGGCAGCCTTCAACCTACAATGTGGGGAAGACCAGGCCCCACAAGAATTTGTCCAGGAATTGAAACGTGCCTTTACGCAGACCACTAGAAAGGTTCGCACTGACAGTAAGGAATTTGTGAACAACTTCTTTCATGCTCTCCCTAAATACATTATGACCCAGCTAGTGAGGGACTTTAATGAGAAAAGATCACTAGACTGGGTCATTGAACCAGCAACATGCATCTATGAAGTGCAGAAGCCCCTAGAAAGTAAAACTATTAGCAAAAACCCCAAACCAACCAGCACCCCTGCTGCTGCTAAGGTGACAGAGGTGAAGGTTGCCCCCATTTTAGATCTGGAGATTGGGGGCCTAAAAACCTTCCCGCACAGAACCCGACCAACCCCAGACCCAGAAGGCCCTTGAGCCAATCCCAATCAGGGAGTCAGGGAGGTAACCCCACAAATGTGACCCCTAACTCCCCTGACTACATCAGCCCATGCTACAAGGGCAACAGGCCAATCCTGGGCTACGTGTGTACTCCCCAGCCCAAGGGAGGGGGAGATGCAACCAGACAGCTGGAAACCCAGGAAACTTCCCTCCTCACATTCCCCAGGAGGGCAGTAATCCCCCAAATGCCGGACCAAATTTCTTTCCCCAGTATCCGCCAAACTTCAACCCCCAAAACAACCCCTCCTTCTTTCCCCACTTTCCTGAGCCCAGACAGCCCAATCAGGGAGAGGGGAGGCCAATGGTGGAGTGGTAACCAAATTATCCTAACCAGGGGTATTATGCGAGAAGGGATAGTTACCCTTCCCGGGATCAACCCAGGGTAGACCAGAGGATCCTGCAACAGCCAGAGCGGGTGTCCCAACTGTAGCGCCAGGTCCAGAACATGGCACAGGATCTAGGTTGCATGCTGAGGGCTCAACAGAACCCTCAGATAAGCATTGCAGCCCAGAACTCCTCAAATCCAGGGTCTGGTGATTCAGAACAATGATGGGGGAAGAACCCTGACAACCCACCAGTTCCCAAGGAGGAGGCACAAGGAGAAGGGGGTGTAAAGCCTTAGAGGAAGCTTCCTTCCCCACTTGTGTAAAGCCCCTGGAAGCCCAGGAACCGGAACCAAAATCTCCGGCCCCCGAAAGTCTGCAACCCAAGGAACAGAGGGTGGGTAGGAGAAATAAGAGCCTGAAAAGGCCCATTTATTGGAGGAGGTGCAAATCTTCCCGTTTGAAGGCGAGGGCTCCTCAGAGGATTCTGGGAAAAGGATCTTCTCCTTCAGGGATGGGGGAACTCCTCCCAAAGAAAAATGGGTCTCAAAGGATCCCAATCCAGACTGGGTAGATGTGGGGACCGAGTTAAAACCACCCATCATCAAACCCCAGAATGACCACCATGAAAATCCCCTTGTTCAAACCCATTCTGGTGACTGCCTCCAAAAAGGGGAGGGTGGGCAGCCCAGAATCAGAACCAGGGGAGGCCAAAACTTGCCTCATATCTAGCTGTCACCTTGTTCTTACAGGTTCCCAAGATCCCAAACAGAATCCTGGCCAAATCACCTCTCTGTCAGTATCCGAAGCAAAGACATTAACCCACCAACTGGCCAAAAATGTGCATTATCTTTGCCCCCTTGAGGAGAAGGAGGGAAGATTGTATGCCCCGGTCCAAATACAGGGGCAATGTACAATTTTGGCACTGATGGACACTGGATCCCAAGCCACCCTTCTGTCAAAAAGGGCCTTAGATCAGCTGAATTCGGGAAGGGATAAGAAATACCAAATTCCTCTCACACCTCTTCCTGGACAACTTCAGAACTTCGATGGGAAGGAAATTCCTGTCGAGGGGACTGCAAATTTAGACATTAAAATTGGGCAACACAAGGTGAAGCACCCGGTCATAGTTGTGACTCCAGAGGGCACACCATGTTTACTAGGGAATGACATCCTGCGTAGATTGTCTCCCCTCATATATTATGTAAACAAGGTCCTCTGGACTCAGACTAACGGACCAATAAAATTGAAACAGAGTGCCAACCATGTTAGTTTAAATGGCACATGCCAAGTGGTTGAACAAAAACCTGACTAAATTGAATTTCATTTCCAGAATAATCAAATCCCAGATGTGACAGTAATTGCAGTAGGACAACAAACTGGTGATGGGGAGTCCACTCTAGTTCTGAAAATCAACCTTCCTTCCAGTCTAAGGTGGCATTCCACACGGGAAGGAAACACTCTGAAATTCTATACAAATTCACAATCAGAAAATCCCATTCCTATAGTCTAAAAAGATGATAAATCAGCTCAAGGCTTGGCTGGTATTCAGAAAATTGGAGAGCAGTTGTTCATCCCTATTCAGTTAAAAGAGGGGAAGGACTCTGTTCTCGCCCGAGTATGTGTGAACAACGGTAAGAGCTTCATCAGTGTGGCCATGTTCCCCAAACTCCCAAAAGATCCAGCCATTCCCACATTTAAACTGTTAGACAAATGGGAAATGGACCTGGAAACACACAATTCCAAACATCTCCTGCCTAGCAAGTATATGTTCAAAATTTCCATAAGCAACAAGAGCATAGTCCATCATTGTCGGGTTGTGGAAGATGTCCCAGCCACATTTTATTTAGGCAGTGACATTCTCAATCTCTTTGCCATTAGTTTGGACCTAATAAACTTCAAAGCCTGGTCCCGATTAGTGGGTAATCCCATGGATTTTGATGATCCAGAGAAAGCATTTTGGTGAGGTCAACTGCATGGGTTGGGGGTAAACCTAACACCACTAGTCAACATAGAACTCAACACCATTCCAATAGAGGTGGATAACAGCCACCTAAAGAGTATTACTCTGGGCGCAGGCACCATTATTGGAATAGCGGTTGATGACCGACATTGTTCCATAGATTTAGGTAACAAACTGTTAGGACCAATCCCCAAGGACTGTTTTGACAGTGATAGAGACGATGACACAACACCCGACAGGATCATCACCCGGCATGGGGGGAATTTCCTGGTGTACTCTTCCTGCCCTTATGGTAAGGAAGATGTGACCTGTGACTTCAGGAGGGATGATGTGATTTTTCAAGTCCACAAGGACTACCTTCCCCACCTGAAGCCGTTCGTCCAAATCAGCACTTTGACTAGGGACTTCTCCACCCAGCTGGAGGAGGCCGCTGAGAAAGCCAAACCAAAAGTATTTCCAGGCTTCAGGCAGATGGTTGAAGAGAGAGTCAACCTAGCTGATGCCTGTGAGACTCTGGAGCAAAAGCAAAAATTGAAACAAGTTTTCTTAGATTTTCAAGATCTCTTTGTGGTGGACTCATATGACTGAGGTCACACCGACATCCACACAACAACAATTCCCATTGATCCTGGCATGACTCCAGTGTTTGTGAAGCAATATCGCTTGCCTCTCGCATCAATGGAGTCCCTTACTGAAATAATTAAGAACCTTGAGTCCCGTGGGATAATTTGTCCAGTCCACAGCACCTTCAATAATCCGGTGCTGGGGATTTTGAAACCTAACGGCCAGTGGAGACTCTCTGCTGACCTAAGGGAGCTCAACAAATGAGTCCATACTTCCCGGTGGCCTCTTCCCTACATTGACCAAGGGATGGTCCAGATCCAGTGGTCTAAGGTATTCACTGCCATTGACCTGACCAATTGGTACTGAACAGTAGAGAGGACCAATTCAAGCGGCCCTTTACCTTCGGGGGCAGCAGTACACTTGGACCCGGACTCCTTTCTGATACATAAACTCCGGCAATGAATTTAACATCTTTCTACATAAGGCCATGTCCGACCTGGGTGAAAGGGGTAACCTGGCCTATGTAGACAATGTTCTAGTCAAAATCTCAACTGTGGAGGAACACATAACAGAGATCCGTTATATCCTGACACAGTTGAGGGCTGCCGTAGCAAAACTCTCTTTCGAAAAGGCACAGTGGTGCAGAACCTGTGTCAATTTCTTGGGGCATGAGATAACTCCTCAGGGTCTCTGTCCCCAGGAAAAGAAAGTAGAAGCCCTCCAGAAAATAAGAGATCCCACCACTCTGCGGGAACTAAGGAGCCTCCTTGGACTAACTAATTACAGCAGAAAGTTCATTGAGGATTACGCAGAGATCACAAGACCCCTGGTCCATCTTTTGAAGGGGGGTCAAGTGGGAGTGGGGTCCAGAACAAGCCGAGGCAGTAAGACAACTCAAAATAAGCCTCTCACAAGCACCTTGCCTAGCTTACCCTTTCAAAGACAAGGAGTTCTTCTTGGAGACAGGGTTCTCAAATACATGCTTGACTGTGGTATTATATAAAAAGCATGACAAGGTCAATAAAGTAATCTCCTATGCGAGTAAGACTTTATCCTCTGTGGAGGAAAAATTCAACGATTGTGAGAAGGCACTCCTGGTGACGGTGTGGGCATTAAAGAACTACCGCCCGTTTATCCAGGAGGAACATATCATAGTGGAGACTCCACACCAACCTTTGCAATATCTTCAAAGTGACAGAATCCGGGCTGGAAATGTGAGTAATTCCCGAATTACTTCCTGGATTCTGTCAATGCAAGGCTTTCCTGTGGAAGTCAGATATGGCCAAAACAAGAAGAGTCCCCTCGCGCAGAGTCTGACTGACTTGCATGATTGTGCTAGAGAAAACTGTCTCGAGGACAAAAATCTTAAAATTGAGGACAACATGAAGGCGTACCTTAATTCCCCACAGAAAGTCTATGAAGAAGACTAGTGTGAGGGAATGGCCACTGTCTATGTAGATGGGTGCTTCTACCATGTTGACAACAACGGGGAAAAGGAACTTGTGGCCGGCGTAGGAAATGCATGGGTGAATGATGCCCCAGAACCCTCAGCTGGGTACAAAATCAGTCCTAGAAGTAGTCAAGTGGCAGAGCTGATGGCTGTGCATCAAGCCATCCTCACTGATGTCAATCACCAACTCCACAAACTGGTCATAATCACTGATTCAGATTATGTACGGAACAGGTTTGTGGAGCACCTGGTCAATTGGAAAACCAGAGGCATGCTATGTGCTAATAATAAACCATTAAAACACGGAAAATTAATGCAACATATTGATGATCTGGTCACCTCGAATGGGATGACCATCTACTGGAAAAAGATCAAGGGTCATTCTAAAGTAGAGGGACCAGACAAAACTGGAAATGACCTAGCTGATCAGCAGGCCAAAACCAGAGCCATCCAAGGGGATCTACTTGAGATCGAGTGCCTGTTGGGGGAAATCCAGGTCACTGCTATCACTAGGTCCCAGACAAATGCGCACAATGAACTCTCAACTGCACAATGGAGTAAGGAGACCCCAGATGCTGATTTGATTATGGCTCAAAAAGGGGATCCAATAATTGGTAAGTTTTATCAACACATTGAGGACCCTGAGAACTTTCCCCTGACGGATACCGATTACATTGGGAAAGAGGACCTCAGAGTTTTGATGAAATATCCAGAAATGTCCCGAATCCAAGATGGATTTTTGATGAGGAAATCCATATCTGGCCATGACCAGTGGGTGGTCCCTACCTCATTCCGAAGCCTGATGCTACGTCATGCCCATGATGCGGCCACAGCTGGTCATCGGGGGTTTCATACAACATTAGAAATCTTGCGAGAGGTTGCATACTGGCCACACATGGGGCAGGACCTTGCCCAAAACTTGAATGGGTGTCTTGTGTGTGCACAATTTCAGCCAACATCACTCACACACCGTGCTCCCCTCCAAAAGAGGGGGATGACACTGCCTTGGTCAGATTTGCAAGTCGATTTTATCGGGCCCGTGATTCGCTCCTCTAAGGGGAACAAGTACATGTTGACCGTAACATGCTGGTTCACTAAATGGGTGGAATGTCTCCCGGCTCCAAATTGCAAGGCAGAAACAGCAGCTGCCCTGATGATCAATGTGTCTTGGACTACCCTAAAGGATTGAGTCAGACCGAGGTAGTCACTTCACTAGCGAAGTGATGACAAAGATATGGGAGATACGTGGGGTGAAGAGGAAACTACACATTGCCTACCGACAACCTCTAGTGGTGGAGTTGAGAGATACAACAAGACTATTGTGAGCATATTAAAAAAAGTTTGTGGCAGATTCTGGGCCAAGTTGGGACATTCGATTACCCCTTGTCCTGATGGCCATCAGATCTACCCCCTTCTTCCACAACAAAAATGTCTCCATTTGAGCTTATGACTGGACGAAGGATGGTGCTACCCCAGCATCTGCGCTACCGGACCCAAGAGCAGACCTTGATAAATGCCTCCACAACTCATGAGTATGTTGAGAATCTGAGAAAACACCTTCAACATGCTTTTGCCTATGCTCAGTGGAATCTAGAAAGATCTGCATACAGTACGAAGACCCACTATGATCTTAAGACAACTAAAAAAGAATATCAAGTAGGAGACCGGGTCTATTTGTTCAATTTCCAAAGGAACCAAGCCAAAGAGTGCAAATTCCCACCAAGTTGGCGGGGTCCTTTTGAAATTGTGGACAGAATCTCACCAGTCGCCTACAGAATCTGCATCCCCAAGGGCATTTTGGCAGATGGGAAAGATAAGTGGGTCCACATAAACCAGCTGAAGAGTTGCCATCCCAGGCATACTTTGCGGCAAATAGAGGAGCCAACCGAAAATGCAGAGGAGGAAATTCCGGATCCCTAGAAGAATCCACCTGTTAAAACCATTAGTAAATACAGGCGGGAATATTGTAAATTGTATTCAATGCATGCATGTGCCCCACTACACCCTCAGGGAGTAGTAGTGGGGAAATATCCATAACCATGCTATATTCTGTCTCCTAGCATTGGAACTAAGAAATTCTGATTACCAAGCAGGACCACTCGGGAACCGGGAGGAAAGACCCAAGGAGCCCAGAGTGCTATTCCATACTCCCAACCAGAACCGGCGAGGATAGCGTGTCCATCCAGCACTGACGGGAGAAGCAGATGACTTTCTCCACCTGGACCAAAAAAAAAGAGCATCCCAATCTCTTGACTTCCCCTTGATGGGCGGTCAAACTCAAGTTGTGAGGGGGGACTCTGTGGGATGTATTGACCCACTTTTGCACTGCTATTCTGCATCACTCTTTTATGATGGTGACAGAAACAACAAAATGGCAACAAAACCCTTGTGCGTGCCAAAACCCCTGAAAATCACGCTTTTCCACGCACAAAAATATGGCTGCCCAATCTGCCACGCATGTTGTTGGTGTTGGAACAGAGCAAAACTACTGAAATGTGTCACTGGGCTCCACAACAATTGAAAGTGGATTGCAGAAGGAAAAAGCAGTACTTTGCTAAATTAAACTCCAAGATTGCTTTACATTTCTTTTTCTTTGTTGCTGAAACTTCAGAATGCCGGCACAAAACACCTTTCAAAAAATTCAAAATTCTTACTGGGTGCTACAATTCACTTAGTTATGAAATCATTGTGAACTTACATGGTCCTGAAAGGCTGGGAGCATAAAGAGATTTCCACAGCAAAAGTGGCCTGCCTGTGGATCTGTCAAAAATATCTGTGCAGCAGAGGGCTGCGATGATGACAGATGTCAGGAGCCTGCCTGATTAAACTTTAACATGTATAAACTGAAAATCAAATGTTTGCAATCGAAGAGGCATGTTACTGATAGTAACCCATATTGTAATTGTTTGATCCCATGGTTTAAAATCTTGAATGAGAATTCTAGCTGTATTTGATATAACAGGTTTGTTTTGTGCTAAGCAAAAGGCCACAAAATTTAACAATTAATTTAAACCTGGCGGAAGCTGCAGAACTTGAATAACAGGTTTTTCTCAAAGAAGGAAGGTCTTTGCCCCTTGCAGTTAATCAAGCAGAGGTGTTAATTACAGGGTACCTGATCTACAGAGGCAAAAGGAACAATGACAAGCTGCAGAGCAGGAAATTCGAAGTGTGAAGACAGTCATAAATGGCCTCTGCAAGGAACAAGCTTGGGGGATGGCTCCTGGGGTTCCAGGGAGTGACCAAGGGGTGGGGCCAAACAACCGTTTGTTGCTTAACAAGCACAAAGAACACATTTTAAAAAGACTGATAACTTTCTGTTTAAAATTGTGAAAAATATAAAAATAACAGAGTGTTAATGGCTGCACTGGTGAAGAGGCGCCAGACCTATGTGACCTGTTCTCGTCAGCAATGGCATGAAATGTGACTTTACGCAAAATGTATTTCTGCTAGAATTGTGAAACTTTATACACTTATTCCCATGTTAAACACTCACACTTGCAGAAATTTGCTTAAAAATTGGACAATGTGTTCATAGTGAAAAGGGCAAAATTCTGTGAAAAGCGGTGACAAGATCCCACAGCTACAGGGTCTTGAGGAATAACTGCTAGGTAAAATATGCAATCTGTATATGTGATTTTTATAGAGGTTGCACGTGTGTAAATATGTATTGTGCCAAAAGTAGACTTTGTGTTCCAAGGGCTAGGGGTGGATTCTCAGCCTCATAAAATCACACCATAAAGATGACACTTTGTTTCTCTCCTCCTATCAAGGCAGAGAGCAGACTTTGATCCAATCACATTTCAACGGGGCAAGCTTAGGCTAAACCGGCCCACACACCACCTTTAAGATGTCATTTCATTACATAAATAGAGACAGCTCACCACACATAAGGAAAGACAGATTCACTGACTATCCTGATGCTGGCTTAGCACCCTGCTTCTGAACTCTACATCTTCCTTGCTCCAGACTCCAGAAACTTGGCAAAGAAAAAAGGCCCACTGCATAGCTGAACCATTCTCAGCTAGGCCTCAAATTCCAGAGCAGAACCCCACAAGGCTAAGGGAAAGCAACATAATAGAGTGGGGCTGTGCTGTTACTGCTTGCGTGCTGAAAATAAATATCCTCAGAAACAAGAATGGCAGATCCAATCCAGTCTTGTGCCGTGCTGTGACCAGAGCACCTTGCTGACCCTTTCCCGTCCGATGTGCCAAGCCATCTGTCCTAAACCAGATCCAATTCCCTGACCAGAACTGACGGTTCCAGTTAAAAATGTATCGAGTGAGTATAAATAGGAAGAATTGTGTCACTAGCATATGTCCTTGCATAGTCTTATCCCTATCTTAAACCCATCCTATCTTGTATTCAGAAACTGTATTGTTAGGAGTATCTTTGCATTGTCTGAACCCTCTCTCCAAACTATCCTACCCTTCCTCCATAACCAGTATTGTTAAAACTATCTTTGCACTGATCCTTTCTCATCTGAAGAAGGCGAGTTTCCTTAGCAGGCAGTCACCCTGATCAAGTGACTGTTTTCCTGTGTAGTATTTGTTTTGTTCATAGTCATCCTTTAGTGTAAGCAACCCATTAGTCATTTTAAAAGTGCATTCCTGTTTTCCAGTCTTGCGCCTATCTCGAAAAAACAACCTCTACTAAAACTTCTGTAACTCCCTCAGTTCTTGTGATAGAAACAAAATTTCAACTTCTGCTTGTAGCTGACATCCACATCTATCCATCGCACCTTTCCATCTCCTGTTATCGCGAATATCTTTTCATTTTGGGACATTTTTACAAGTGTAAAACAGCATTTCATTGCTTCTGACTTTTAAGATTTCAAATGTTTTCTTGGGATTAAATCATTGTTTGTGTTTGTGTGCATCTATCCAAAGTGTCCCCCATAAGGATTTATAACAATTTCAGCAATTTTAACCCTATTTGGTGTTTTTGCCCAGTCCATTCTAAACATAACTTTAAAAGCCATTCTGACAACTTGAAGTCAATTCCATTTTCCCTTGTGTTTCAAAGGTGGAAAGTGGGATTGATATTCTATTTGATTTCTGCAATTCCTGAATACCTGCTCTCTCCTCCTATTACTTTACATTACCTATTGGGGGTTGAGTGGTATTGCAGGGGGAACCTCTAACCACAGTGCTATTTTATTAGAACCAACACAAAAGTATCATTTTATGTGCTGAATTATTTTGCTCACTACTTACTCCTCATGTATTAAAGAGATTACTCAGTGTTACCTCACCCTATTGGTGATTGTTGTGTACCTATTAAAACATATTGTCATTAACTTTTAAATTCATAAATAAATATGTACCTTTGCAAACCAGCCTGATTCCTGGTTCAGTGTGACTAGGGAGGTTCCAGGAGAAGGGTGTGATATGAGTGGTATATCGTTCAAAATAAAGAACTTTTAGACAAAAATAAATCTTTCAGTTGTGCACTACATGCTAGTCATTGACTTGGGTGTGTGCCAGATTGAAATCATTTATAACGTCATCCTTGGGCACCAGGAGTTGGGAGGAGATAAGGGAGGAGCCGTGTCTGAATCGTCTTGTGATTTGGGGTAAAAGGAGCAGAAGTGATACCAATAAATTTAGCACAAGGTCGGGTTGCAGCTCGTGTTTGTGATGCTGGAAATGCATTGGAGGGACAGGGCCTACAAATCCTTGTCCTTTATTGCCTTATCATGTACGTTCTGTCTTGTTTTCCACGAAGGAGTTCATTTGGGACTCCTGGCGGTGCGGCTCTTCCTGTATTTGGTTTGGTGAACAGACCCGTGGAAAACCCTTATGGCACCCATGGTTGGGAGTACGATCCTGTACTCCTAGTGTATGTTTTTGGTCACCTGTGTGTGGCCCACAGAGCAGGGTACGGGCTGGTAGCAGCTCTGTGCTGAATTGACAGGTGCCCTGATTGTTCTCCATTTTGGGATGCCCAGGCCCTGTCATTGGTAACAGTGGATTCATGATAGTAAACAATATGGCCCCTGTGGCCTCTGGCTTTCTATCGCCTGTTAGCGTACTTTTCCAGAAGTCCTGGAAGCCCTGAATCTGTCCCTTCCACCTGACTGGCTGTTGGGTGGAAGTTCCATATATGGTGTTGTGGGGAAGTCCAGGACAGACTGGCTGGAGCCTTCCCAATGACTGTATATTGTGGGTACGCCCGTGGGGTGGGACCTGGGTGAATGAAGTGTGTGACAAATACACATTCTGTGTTGTGGGTGTCTAATATCTGGTGTTTGACACAATGGGCCTCATTACGGGTTTGTTGGTAGCCATGCCGCTATTGGCGGCATGGCTGCTCCAAAACCGGGTCCGGGTTCCCTGAATGGGGAATTACCGGGCCATTCTGAATTCGGAGGGCCCGGTAATTCCTCCCTCATGGAACCTGGGCCCGGACCTTCCCCATTCCCATTCGAGCCCCCATAGGTCTCAATGGGAATGGGAGAGGGAGCTAACAACGGGCCCATTACAACCGGCCCGTTGTTAGCTCCCTGGTCCCCTTGCGGGACCCGGTAATGATGCCTGGTTTTACCAGGTGTCCTTCCCGGGTCCTACCCATCCACAAGATCAAAAATCTGGACCCCACATAGAGAGAGCACCCTTAAGTTTCTACAGTACAAGAGGAAAATTGGCAAAACATAAATGTACAATGCTTTTAGTAAAAAGCACTCCCAGATATTTAATATCTGTGGTTGCCTATTTAAATGGACAAGAGCACTTTGCAAACTGTAGCTCTGGTTCCATCAGAGAGAGTTTGAGAATCTTAGAGGTTTCCACATTAATCTTGAGACCCGCCACCTTCCTAAATATACCAAGTTATCTTTGAACAGCTTTAAGAGGTGTGATAGGGGCTGCCAATGTTAGCAACATGTTGTCTGCAAATGCAGAGATCTTATGTTCCTCCCCCCAAATGGAATTCCCTTGATATCTCTTTTCAGTCTAATGCTTGCCAAAAACAGTTCCAAATAAATAACAAATTGGAGAAAGTGGACAGCCTTGTTTGGTTCCTACAGTAAGTAAGATTTTCCACAACAACACATTGCTAACTAATATAAGCACTAATGGGGTTAGCTTTAATATCTCACAAGAACCGGATGCCAAAAACCATCCTTTCTAGTGTGCAAAACAAAAACAACCACTCAACATGCTCAAATGTTTTCTCAGCATCTAAAGAGAAAAACACTGCTTGTATTCCTGTTTTTTGCACTTTTTCCATTAAGTGGATCACACTTCTAATATTATGTCACGCTCCGTCCCTGGAAAGTATGGCTGGCGGCTTTGTTAGCTCGTGCTGTCACATTCTTCCACCTAATCGCAGCAACGCTCTAGTATTTTCCAACATGGCCACATACCATTTACTGGAGTCTCACCCCCGACTCGTTTTTGGTAGACACTTGTATGTCCGCCTTCTGCAAGCCTTTGCTTCTCTGTTATAATCTTGCGCTAGCAATTCCCTCTCGTCGTTCGAATTCCCGGAATGCCAACTCTCTCTCTGCTTCTCCTGTTCATTTGTTGCTGTCGGCTAGCGCCACACCACCCATTGTGCCCTGCTGTGCCGTCTACTCCAGCGGCTCGCTCTATTGCGACCTCCCACCACACAATGCCTAATTCTCTTAGCTCTTCGTTCCTATGCCTACTGGGTATCTCCTTTTCGGTAAGCAGCATTTCAGGATATTCAGTATTGTGGATTTCAGAAGAGTTTGCCACTTTCGCTTCTGCATACGCTACGCCTTCTTGGATCCGGCATTCCTACTTTCTGGTAAAGATCAGACTCATGCAAGTGCCTTCCTTCAGTCCGGACCCTCCATTTTGTGGACTACAGAACTATCAACTCCAACTACATGTCCACACTGATCCAGGTTTTTTTTAGCCGTAAGGCTTTTTCCCTGGTAGGGGTTGGCTCCTCTGTGTCCCCTTTGTCTGGAGTGTACTTACCCAGTCAAGGTGGCCTTGTCTCTTCAAAAAGAAGAAAGAAAAGAAGGACAAGAAGGACGAAGAGACTAAGAAGACACAGAGAAAGAAGAATACTGAAACCAAAGACAGTCCCAAAAGAGAGCCAGGTGAGGAGGCACAAGGACTGGAATCACCAGAACTTGAGATATTATCAATGGTTTGATGATTCCTTATGAATCCTGATTGATTTGATTTGACCAATGTAGGTAACAAGGGGTCTAATCGAGTGGCCAAAATAATCATATACATTTTTAGTATTAATTAAGGCTGTGGGTCTGTATGAAACTGAACTAGTTACATCTTTCCCAGGTTTCACAATTAGGATAAATGTAGCCTCTTCCATTGATGGAGTGATTTGATCCGTAGTTGGAAAGGAATTATAAAGACTCACCAACTTGGGGAACAAAATACAACCTAAGATTTTATAAAACAGGGAGGAAAAGCCATCTGCACAGGCAGCCTTATTGCTCGATAATGATTTTATAGTTATCCATACCTGCGCCTCTAAAATGCCCTCCTCTAATCTCCCCTGCTCCTCCAAGGTTGTTCTGGACAACTGTAAATTAACAAAATACACCCCTAAGGAACATCTGCTGGTTTCTCCATCATATAAAAAGCCATATGGAATGTGTTTAACTCCTCCAGTAAGCCTTCCATTTTATCAACAATAAATGATTTGACACACCTTTCACCTCCTTGTGTGCGAAGCGCACCTTCCAACAATAGGTTGATCTAATTGGCCCTCTATATGTCTTCAAATTATTCCTAGAAAGAGTATGCTCCTATTTTTTGGGAAGAACTAACGATTCCGCTTCCAATTCTTCTTCTAGAACACATAGATGTTAATCCCTTTGAGCTTTCATCGAGATAAATTCTTCCCTCAGTATTGCATCCCACGTTGTACTAAAGGGTGACATTTCCATAGGATTGTTCTCAAATGATCCTTCTTTAACTCCTTGAATACGATCTCTGAGAACTGAGTCCTTAAGAAGCTCAGACAGAAAGCTCCATCTCCACATTCCATCCCTGCTTCCAGAGATCTCAATCGTAACCAAGACGGTAGCGTGATCGGCGTGATTGGTTATAGATATCACACCTATTTCAACCTTCATACTTTTTCCCAAAAGAAGGGCTGCAACCCAGACATTATCAATTCTTAAATAGGTTCCATATATATGCAAATAAAACATAAACCCCTACTCAGTTCACTGAATTTCAAGAATTCCTAAGCTTTAACGTGTCCATATTAGTTTTGCAAAGTTTTGGATAGGGCACTATCCAATGTAAAACGATTGTGGGTACGATCCACAATCGTGACCATGTAATACTAACGTCACCCATAAGGAGAATATCACCCATTGAAAAATCACTCATCTGGGATAAAAACATTCAATAAAAAAACTTCCTGAACTGTATTAGGGGCATACAAAGTAGACACTGTCAAATTTGAACCTTCACAACATACATTAAAAAATAAATAGAGGTCCTCTCCTACTTGTGATTTTGAATATTTACTGTCAGGCCTCTCTGAAAAGTGGCTAAGACCCCATTAAGTTCAATATTGGAATTTGCCTGAAACATGTTCGTATAGTGTTGAATTCTAACTTTATCCCGGTCGGTGAGGCCGATATGTGTTTCTTGAAGGCCCATTATATCAGCTTTATTTCCTTACAAATAGTAGTCCACTTGTCTTCTTTTAGTAGGGGATTTCAAGCCCCTGATGTTCTGAGAGAAAATCAACAACTTAACTATACTTGTTCCATTAGTTTCACTTACCAATAATTGGACCTAAACTCCCAAGACAAACTCCAACAATGCTCAGTTTAACATATATGTATTCATGTGACAAATTATGTTCTGCACACATTCCATCCCATGAGCCCCCTATCTGCCCCCCTGAAATGAAAAAGAACATACTTTATAAAGTATAAAACCTACAAAAGACATGCTAAAAGAAACCAAACCAAACTTCCACAACTTCAGCCATAGCCATTTTACCACTAGGTTCCCAATATACTAAAACACAGGTACTGGCAAAGTGGCCCAGAACTAGCCATGGCATCCCTAAGACCCTCTAAGTGGATTCCAATGAGCAATCCCACATCCGCCCCCTCAATGAATAAACCCCCCCTTTGACTATCTCTTGTTGGAGTAACCTAGGAAAAAACCTATTACCTAAGGATAAATTATAACATAGTCTAACCATATCCCAACAAATCAATTACTAATGTTACCAGGAAGCCAACCAGTCAAGCAACAGTGCTAAAAAGTCCCAATCCAAGGGGCATTCATCACCCCAGCAGTAGCAGCTCTTGAAACATTCAACCAAGACCATGGGTGCCTGTTAATTGTAACCCCCTTTTTAGAAAACATTGACCATCCAAGATTTTCATCATCAGGACTCAAGATGCTAAGACCCTCCTACAGAGTTGTAATCCTGGGTTGAATGCCTTCCTCGGTGAACACGAGACCAAAAGGAAGGGTCCTACTATATTTGATGTTCTTTCTGGATAGTTATTTAGTAATGGGCCCTTGTCTTCTGTAAAGTTTTCACAGCGATGTCCTGGTAGATCTGAATCTCCTTTCCATTTACTTGCATCAGAGGTTTTCCCCTAGTAGCAATCAAAATACTTTCCTTTTGAGGGTATGTCCTTTTGAAGACATCGCCACTATAACATCTCCCAGTCTTTGAACAGAACTAAGTTGTTTGAGACCCGTATGATGAACACAGTCTATCAGGACCAATTCTGGTGATGAAATGGCCAACACTTCCCGAAACAGTCTCAGTACAGTATCTTTAAAGTCCTTGTCAGCAACATTTTCCAGAAGGTTTCTGAAGCAAAGGTTAGACCTCCCAGAATGATTCTCCAGGCTTGATTAATATGTTCCAGAAGCTCACGGTACTTTTGGACCTCCTCTGCCACAGTTCAAAATTACCTGTTCATTGGTGTCAGTGAATTTGCCCAGCTGTGTCACATCTCCCTTAATATCTGCTACTGACCTCTGCAGGTCAGTTTTCAGGGAGTTAAATTGATACTGAAATGACACAAATGTTTCTTGTAAGGTCGCAAAGCATTGCTGCAGATCAGTCTTAGTAATTCCTTTGGCCCCATGGGAACCCTGAGACTGCTTACCAGTGTTCAAGACTCATATATGCCCACTGGACTTCGGTACTGCCCTTTGCCACAATAACTTTGAAGGTCTGGGGGAGAACACCACGAGTTTACTCCTGGAGAGGAGGTAGACTTTTTTATCCTCCGCATCATGCATATAGCAAGTCCCACATCCACCCTAGATATGTGTGATATTGGGAAATAAGAGTGCTTTGCAAAGGAAGTAAAACTACTATCAATAGAAGGGCCTCCTCTGCAGCTTCCAGTAACCTGAAACATCTAAACAGACCTTTTCCAATAAAGTGTTTAGAAACCCAGCTTATTAAAAACATCTATTTGAGTATTTTCTCCAATGGGCATTCATTGTATGTTATGTTGCCCAATAATCTTCGAGGGGAGGATGAGCAAACGCGCAGGAATTACACATATAAAAGGCACAGATGAATAATGAATGTAGTAAACGTCAAAGACTCACCACGTTCAGGAGAATAAATATCTACTTCAGTGAATATGCTCAGTGCCATGTAATCCAAATTCATTTACATTTTGAAGCCCACAACATTTCTCCGGATAAATCCTCCTATTGAAGCTGTGACATGTATCACATTCCCCACACTGCAGAAATTGCATGCAATGTAGGAGCTGTGCCCCTCCTGTCAGATTATCTCCACAACAGGCAGCGTCATGCTGCTATTGCTGTGTCACCTGACTTGGTCCAAGTTCACAGCTTCAGCAGACCCCTCCTCTGATGATATCCATGTGTTTATTCGAGTCCTCTGTGCTGCTTATTGGTAGCATCAGTGTTAATATCATGAAGGGTTCTGGATCGAATGTCTATACATTGCCCAGTGCTATCATCAATTTTCCTCATCTCTTTGTTTTTACATTTCTACTCTCAAATAAGCTAAAATGAACTATTTTGAATCCCTTATTAGTCAACATGCTAACTCACCTAGAGTTCTCTTTTCCATTCTTAATAAGATCTTAGCACCTCCCCCAGATGATTCTTCTTCGTCTTCTTTTTCTCCTGATGATTTTGCTACCTTCTTGCTGGCTAAAATTTACAATATTAGGTCATCTTCGTCTAATACTGCAGCCTCTACTGCCTTTTATACGTCTGCTTCCCCGGTTTCCCTGCTGAATAATCTTTCACCCCATGTTTCTCTCTCTCTTTCTTCTTTTTCCCTCATTATAGTGACTGATATCACTACGGTTATTTCTCGGTCGGATCCTACGGCTGCTCCTTCTAATTGTCTTCCTGGGACTTTGGTGAAGCCCATATTTTCTGCATTTGCTCCGGTACTCACTGACTTTTTCAAACTATAATTGTCTTCTGGTTCCTTTCCTTCATTATTCAAATCTACAATAACTGTTCCACTTTTTAAAAAAACATTCCCGCTCGGACCCTTTGAACTTCCATTCCATTTCTTTGCTCACATATCTATCCATATTTCTGTAACGCCTTGTGCATTCATAACTTTTTCTCAACTTTCATTTTCATAATATTCTCCCTTCTACTCAATTTGGTGTCTGCTCTGGAGGCTCTCTAGAGAGAGATGCACTGTAGGACTGCTGAGTCAGCACTTTCAGGTGCTCTCGGCGTACGTGGGTGAAGGCCACCTGGCCACCATTTTCTGATTTCACCGTTGTATAACTATTAGAACAATGGAATCTTATTCTTGTCCGGAAGTGTGTCAGAGGGCAGCAGCCCTATGCACCTCAGCGGAGGAGGTGAATACTGAATATCGTCAGACTAGAGCAACCGTCCTGAAAGCACAAGATGACATGATGACGAGAAACGGTATGGAAACAGAATACAGACTATGGAGTTATACATAAAGTGCTATTGTTATATCTTGGGGTTTGGAAGGTCAACTGAAGTGAGCTATATTATGAGGGGGCAGACTATGGTGATATATAAGGGGAAGGCGTATTGGAGGTGGGTTGGGTTAGTTTTGGGTGGTAGGCTAATGGGGTGCTGTCTGTGTATGTGGTTTGCAAACCTGCAATAAAAGGTGTCTTGCTTTGTCCATTTCCAATATGACTCCTGAGTCCCCTTTGTTTTTCTTTACTTTGATAGATGGGGACCGTGACTTGGTCCTGTCACGCAATGCTGCAGACCACGGAATCCCGAGGTATTCCAACCAGACACCCCAAGGGGGGGGGTGTTTTTCAGTGTACCATTAGATAATATGCTAGTGCTGATGGCTCCCTTAAGGGACGAAACAGGAGCTAGAGAAATGGAGAAAGATGTGCAATGAGGATATACGAAATTTGATTCTATACCAGAGTGCTTGTGGGCCACCCATGATAATGAGGTGGGATATATACACACTTCTGAACCAGTGAAGATAACATTAGATTTGTTTGAAAGGTTGCCCCGCTCACCCAGTACCACGTGAAGCCTGAAGTAGAGGCATGTATCACCCAAGTCATTGAGTCTTTGCTGAGTCAGGCAATATTTTTTCAGACCAGTAGTATATGCAACAAGAAGCCTCGGAAGGAGGTTTATCATTTTGTTGAGGACTCACAAAATATCAATGCTGTGGTGATACCTTCCTTTCCTGTGGTGCCAAACCTGGCTATCATATTGTCTTGTATTCCATCAGAGGCCATCAATTTTACGGTGGTCAACTTGTGTACAGCTTTTTTACTCTGTTCTCATACATAAGGATGCCCAGTACCTGTTTGCATTTTCAGATAGGGGAGTCCAGTACATGTGGACTCGTTTGCCACAGGGGTATACAGAGTCCCCAACCATCTTTTAACAAAAGCTAAAGAAATATCTGGATGATATAAAGTTGGCAGGGAATTCAGTATTGATACCATGCAGTGATGATTTGTTAATTGTCGCATCCTCAAATGAGGCTTGTAAAGAAGATACTGCCGTCCTGCTAACAGCAGTGGTAGAGAAAGGCTGTAAGGCCTCGAAGAAGAAGCTACAGTCATGTGCCTCTAGGGTACACTATGTGTGACATGACATTACGAAGGGATGTCAGCTGAAATCCGCTTCTCGGAAAAAGGCTGTTTATAACATATCAAAACCTCAGACCATAACCCAAATGTGTGCTTTCTTAGGGGTAGTCACTTACTGCCAGCATTGAATCACAGGATTTACAGAAATAGTTAAACTACTTCAGGAGTGCACCGGATTGAACTCTGTCAACCCATTGCAGTGGACGCCAGCAGCAGAAGAGGCTTTTATTAAGATCAAACAGTTATTTGCAGAAGCCCCCGCATTGGGCCTACCTGATTATAAAAAGGATAAACTTTGTACGGTCACAAAATAAAGGGGCTTCCGGTGGTTCTCCTGGCCCAGAAGCAAGGGATCCATCATAGACTTATAGACTATTACAGTAAAGAATTGAACCTGGTTTGACAGAATTGTCGCCCTGTCTATGAACAGTGACTGCTGCTGCTCTGGCAGTTGAACAAAGTGAGAATGTAATATTGGTGTAACCTTTAGAGGTGGTTATTCCACATGCAGTGGTGTAATTATTATTAAAAACCAAGACTAGGCATGCCTTGAGAGCTAGCAAATATGAAATGCACATTTTGAACTCATCCAACATCATGTTGACTAGATGAGCAATTCTGAATCCAGCTTCTTTGTTGTCTACTCCATAGGAGGGAGAGAAACACCATCCCACCCTCCATGACTGTGTGTCAATGACAGACTGTCTGTTAATGCCCCATACCAACCTCTCTGATGTACCACTGCCAAGCCCTTACCTCGAGTACTTTGTAGACGGGTCGTGTTTTAGAAATAGGAATGGGCAGGTGGTCACAGGGTACACAGCATGTGCCCACAGGGAGCTGGTGGAGAGTGGCAAATTGCCACAGGTGATGACAGGCCAGGCCACAGAGTTAGTGGCCCTTACACAAGCCTGATAATTAGCAGCCTAACAGTCTGTTAATGTTTCTACTGATTCACGATACGCATTTGATGTAGCCCACGCCTTTGGTCAGCTCTTGAAGCAGAGAGACTTCTCTCAACCGGTACTCCCATAAAAAACAGTCAGTATTTATTGGCTCTTTTTGATGCCTTAATGCTGCCTGAGTGGATTGTTACGGTTAAGTGTGCCACCCACCAGTGGCAGGATTATCCTATTTGTTGTGGAAATTATTTTGCTGATGAACCCCTAAATTGGCTGTAACAATAAAGGACAGTGATGTGCAAGTTTTACCAGTTCAAACAGTGCTGGAGCTAACTCTGTATAAGACATTAGAAGACATATGCAGGAGAATGCACCATCTAATGAAAAGGATTATTTGATCAGAAAGGCTGCCAGTTGCATGCGGTCTCTCTGTTGTATGAGGAGCAGGTTTGGTTAGTGGCTCCAAGAATACTAGTGTCACATCTTATCAGGATGTACCATGAACAGGCACATGTTGGTAGGGATGGAATAACCATGCTAGTGGGATGTTCATGGTTTACAACAAAGTTTACCACTAGTGTCAAGAATACTGTCAAAGATGTGTAATATGTCTACAGAATAACATGGGGAGTAGTTTGCCTATCAGACCAAGGGTGCACTCTCCCCCTTATGACCCATTCATGAGTGTACAGATTGAATTTCTCCAACTTACACATTATAACCAGCTGTCATACCTGTTAGTGATAGTGGACGTGTTTTCAGGGTGGGTGTAAGCCTACATCTGTAGAACGGCAGATGGTGACTTGCAAAAATTCTGATTCAAGAATTTGTACCAAGGTTTGGAATACCTGTATGTATTAAAAATGATCAGGGAATCCATTTTGTCAAAAATCTCCTCAAAACACTTTGAAGATTCATCTTTGCCAAACTGTGTCAGGAGACAGGGTTGACATGCCCAGAAGCCCTCCCACCTATGCGATTGCCTGAACACCACCAGTGAAAACTGTATTAGATGATTTGCAATTGTCAGATGATCGATTGTTGGAATATGTCAAGACATTAATATCTTATGTCAGTCTCATTCACAATCAATTTCAAGCTGCTCTGCAATGGGAGCTACACTCTTCAGGACATTCCCTACAGCCCAGTGAAGTGTCCTGACAAAGGTTCACCAAAGAAAGACAGTTCGAGCAACCAGGTAGAAGGGGACCTTCTTCGTACTACTCACCTCAAACTCTGCTGTAAATGTTTGGGGGCACACAGCATGAGTGCATGTGAGTATCACAGTTCCCATTCCCACCATTCTGCGCCACCGCCGTGTGCACACACAGAATAGACACGTGACCGTTAGATGCTTCTGGCAGTTGCCATGGCGCCTTCGAGAACATTGCGGTCTCAAACTGCCCGATCACCAACAGTGATCACACCCCCAATTGGTTGTCATGGCCACACAACCCTCCTGGACCTCGCACATGTATCAAGTCATCAAAGAAGGCGTCAAGCCAACACGCTTAAGTATAGCTGCGTTGCAATCGACTGATGCTTCTGATTGAAGTTACACTTTGTTTCTCGCTTCCCTGTTCCTCAACGTTCTGCTCTGCTTTCCTGGTTACCGATCTCCTGCTCTGTTGACTCACTTCCCAAACTGAACCTATATGTGATCCTCGACCCTGGGTCGGGTAATTCGACTCTGCTTTTTGGATTAACCCCTTTTTGTACTTACTCCTTCTGATTGTATGGCTTTTGACCCATTTTTGTATTAAGGATTTCTAACTGGATTTTGTACTTGCTTCCTTGCTGATAACCTGGTTGTTTACCCATTATTTGTTTCTACTGACTTCTTACTGGATTAACCAATATTTTCTCAGAATGTTTTGAACTGTGGACACTTTGCTGTTGTCATTGCCTCTTTGCTTTCCATTAGTGCACCCTCATTCCACCCGGGAAATAGGGTCCTTACTAACCAAATTAACGACCCTTCACTTTTAACCTACTTCCCCAAGAAACCCTGTAAGCTTTGCTACCACTCTAATCCAGACATTCTATCAAAGAATATTTCTACAAAAAGTTATTTTTACCACCTACACCTGATCATTCATTAAACATCTATTCACAGCATGATCAGGTTAGTCTTTCATTAATTTCCCGATCATATATATCTTACCAAATTCCTGTATTAGTTATCACCTTCATTTATTTTCAGCTTGGCAATACCTGGTGGTATTTTTTGCACTCTTTCAGGTGAACCACCATCCTGTCCATTTCCTACTGGCTCAGACAGGGTGGTATTTCATAGGGAAGGTCCCCCTCTTTGAGGAGGCCCCTACTTGGCTATCCTATTATGGTCCAGACCAGATCATCACGATTACGGTGAAGTCTCGAGTACAACAATTATGTGAGTATCTTTACAGTGAGTCACTCCAAACAGGCGTAACCCCTGTAGTATAGTTCCTGTTGTTTTGCTGATCTGGTTTGCACTTACGTAGTTATAGGAGAACATGACTATGTTGTACAAACTATAATATCTATGAAAAACGTGATTAACGTTGTGACATCTATTTGTGTCAGGGTCTGGCCGTGGTATAAGAAACAATGGATAGTGCATCGGCAAGGGGGAACCTGTGATATAAATGGAGGCTGAATGTCCAGTGGGGTAGTACCATCTTCCTGTGAGGCTCTCCTGAATTGGATGAGTGATGAAGATTATTTGAAAGTTCTGAATTGGAAGAGCCCATAGTGAAGCCTAAACTGCTAACATGCCTACTACTGTAACCAAAGAGCTGATTGCATTATATCCAGAACCTTCACATGTTATTGATCTGATGTATTACTGTCACTCTGTTCTTTTTACTAGGAGAAACAACACAATGATTTTTAAACTCATATATTGGTACACACAATGGACAGGATTCACAGTGGGGACTGCATGAAGAAATCTTGGTGGTAATTGAAGGGCAGCTCCTGATTTAGTAAACTTGCCCAAGGCTATGCACAGAGAGGTCGTGCCAGGGCATTGTAAAATGGAAGGTCCCAATGCTGTAGTAGGTAAAGGAAGGAACAACCAGTACGTTTGGCATGTTATTTACTAACACTAGTGGATAGGAAAAATAGTACCAGGTCTGTGAAAGTAGGTTAGAATTCTACTGATGCCCAGTGTCTTTTTTCAGACAGTCTAGACAATTGAACATGTACTATGATTCAGCTTTTGCAGTCCCTAGAGATGGATTTCGGAGAGGTCATGAAGTATACTGAAGCGTATAATCAACGGTTGTAGTATAACACTGTGTGCAACACATAGATCTGGATAACTATATATGGTGTTAAACGAGACTGTAGCCACGATTTTGTTTACTGTTCCTTTGTCTGCTTTCCCGGTGACTACCTATTACTGTAATTGCACCAATGGGCTGGAATTCGGTTGGCACAAAAATGAGAGAAGTTCTTTGAAGTACAACAGAAAATGAACATACTGGATGATATTTGGAGTGGGGCTAATACTGCTCTTGCACCCTGGGATTTATATAAAGGTACACATTTAGAGGCTTGAGTTGACTAACTTCAGAAGGCCACCAGGCTCATATCGGGGCATGATTTACAGGTATTGAGGCATGGCTTGAGGAGCTTCATGTGATGTGCACCTTTAGTCAGTTTACCAAAGGTGGCCTCCAGAGATTGATGGATGACGTGCTGGAAACAGGAAGGAACCTTGTCACGCGAAGAGGCGCAAGATTATCTGGACAACCAATTGATATCAATCAGAGATGATGTGCGACATAATAGTTGTCCCAGATTGTTGAAAAATTACTCTGGGATTCCTGGAAGTCTATGGCAATAGAGGAACTTCTGGAAATACAGTGGTTCATACTGTGAAGTAAAGAGTGTTTGTTTACAGCATATGGGCCAATGAAAGGACTATGGGTGCTGGCCAGCAGAATACTGTCATGGGCAAGATGTAACTGGGAGTGGCTGATGCATCAGGAAGTATGTGAAATCAAACTACCTAACAATGCCTCCCAATACCTGATCTCTTCCCCGGGGATGATCCCTAATAGGTGGTTCGGTCTAGGATCAAATTGGGAGTTATGGTATTCACAGTCCCCACTGTTGCAATGTTTGAGCAAATTAAGTAAGAGTCAGATAATGTTGATTGGAAACAGAGCGTGCTGAAAAGATGAGGCAGATGGATATAGTTTGGTAGGAACAGGTTGTTTCAAGGGAAGGATCAGTGTGTAGAATTAGAAGCTCTGCCAGAGTCTTGTGTTCATTTCGCTGTCCATACAAGTACTAAGCAATTTACAGTTTTCCAGCCAGCTATAAAGAGGAGGACAGTAAAGGTGTATGTTCAGTTTTTGAAGGGGTGGCAGGGGTTAGTGCCATATAGATTTCAGGATTTGCAGGAAGAAGAAGCAGTGAGACATGTAAAAGATGTGGCAATGGAGTCTCCAGGTGTCGGAGACAGTGTTTAATAAAGAGAAACAGGCATTTGAAGTGGCTCATCGCACAGCCACAATATGTATTGCAAAGGATGTTTGTGTCCATGAATCAGGAAGAATCTGAACAGCCGCACATTACCATCACAGTATGTTTCACAACACTTTCTCTTATAATGACAGGGGTAATATGGTGTTGTACAAGGGTAATGCAAAACAGACACTCCAACTCACCTCCTCTTTGGTCGGCCCCTGTCTTCATCTCCTCCTTCACACTGCTAGAAACACAGCAGGAAACTGTGATGTTACAGAAGAAGTTGGGGACATTGTTGCAAGCACACAGGGATGATTGTTGATACTGTAAAGAGTAATGTGGTAGCGGTAGTTGTTTTACCTGCACAATCAAAAAGCCGGAGTATACCATATTTAGGTAAGGATTAGAACAGAATACCCTGTGCAAATGAAAAACAGGTGAATTGGGGAATTAGTGCCTGGGTATAAGAGGTTTAGCTTGATTAGTTGCACAGTAGGTGCAACAGGGGGTCTGCGAACGTTGATAACCCCCGAGGGGTGACAAGACATATGTTGTGATGATGCCATAAAGTCATGTGATAATAGTGATCATAAATCAAGGTAAAGAGCGATATGGGAGGAGACTAGGAATATATTTGAATACCTGAAGTGTCATTTTTTTATATATATATATATATATATATATATATATTTGAGTGTTTATTCTTCTTCTTTAAATCCTAGTGGACAAGGGATAGGGTAATCCCTGTTTGCTGGCTTGAGGCAATGCTTGCCCCAAGGGCTCTCTAGAGGGATTATGTGTGGTAGTGCTGCCAAGGCAGTGCTTTCAGGAGATCTCGGGGTAACTGGGTGAAGGCCACCTAGTGCCATTTTATTTACCTCATAAGCGTATACCGGTTTGGAGAATGGAACCTTATTCCTGGGTGGAAGTGCATCAGGACATGGCAGCCTTACGCCCCTCACATGAGGAGGTGGACACTGGATATCATCAGACCAGAGCGACCAACCCGAAAGCAGAGGATAACGTGATGACGAGAAACAGGATGGAAACGGAAGACAGAATATGGGTAGATATATAAAGGGCTATTGTTGGGAGGGATAGGTCAAGCGGAAGTATGTATATTGTGAGGGGATAGACTATGGGGAGATATAACAGGAAGGCGAATTGGAGGTGGGTTAGGTTAGTTTGGGTGGTGGGCTAATGGGGTGCTGTCTGTTTATGTGATTTGTAAACCAGCAATGAAGGGCGTCTTGCTTTGTCCATTTCCAAAGCTACTCCCGAGTCATTTTTGTTTTGCTTTACTTTGATAGTATCTTATCATATTCTTCATGCTCATAACCGTTGTTAATTTTGCTCGACCACAGAGCTGCATTTGACACTATTGCTTACTCCACTTTACTTTTGACTGTCTCTTCCCTTGGGGTTTCTGGCACTCTTCGGAAGTGGTTTTCTTTTTAGCTTGCAAATCACTTCTCAACATTGTTCTCTTTTTCATGGTGTGTCCCTCAGGGGTGCGCTTTAGGTCCTGTCATATCCAAGCTTCATACCTCCTCGCTGTTTTCTCTAATCAATGACTTGGGTTACAGGTTGATCTGTATGCTGACGACACCTAGCTCCTTCTGCCCTTCCCTTCATTCAATAATATTCACTCTTGTCGTTCCACTTGTCTTGTGACTATCTCCTCATTTTCTTTGTTTAAATAAAAAAAAGATTGAAATCTTGTTCTTCCTCCTTAAAAAATATCCCTGCCGCTTTCTTCCTTCTTTCCTACTCTGTTTCTCCCCTTATCGTCATAGGCATGCAATATTGGTGTCATATTTGATCCTTCCTTTTCCTCTCAGATTCAAATCTCCTCAGTTGTCCATTTGTGTTGTTTTCATTTATTCAATATTAAGAGGATGAGCCCTTTAGTAACTTTTTCTTCTGCCAAAACATTGCTTCAAACTTTAGTTTTGTCCTTTATGTATTATTGTTGTTCACTCTACGTTGGTGTTCCTAAATATGCCTTTTTTTTTAACCGTTCATTCTGCGGGCTGGATTCTTTTATAAAAAAATTAAGTACACAACCACACTGAGCTGTGAAAATACAATCAGTATATAACAGTTTTACAGATAAACAGATTGGCTTGTTCAAATGTGTCCATAAATTAAAATTGAAAAAAAATTTTTGCTACCCAGGTCAATCAATACTCTCCTCCAGGCCCATATTTGTTACCTTCTGATATATCTATGGACACTTTGTCTGCCATTCAAGTACTAATGTCCCTGGATGGGAGGGAAGATGTATTGGAACCAACATTTGATGAATTATTGTATGAGCTTGACATAGAAAAGCAGTCTATGCAGATGAAAGAATTCATGCAAAAATCACGGTTTACTCCTAACGTCGCAGGAGAGAATATAATGAACACTTTTCATGAGGCAATGATTAGTGACCTTCATGCTTTAGAAGATCAAGGACAATATACTTGCAAAACTAATCTTTCATCTTCAGAATCTATAGCTTTGAAACAACTGATTCATAATAATTTGCTTATTATTAAAGAGCTAGACAAAGGAGGCAATGTGGTTATTCTGGATGAAAAAGATTATATTCAAATGGCTTACAAACATCGCAATTGCCCTGGTTGTTATTCTGCACTTGAAACTAACCCAACTAAATCTATCATAATCAATTTGATCAAATTGATTCACAAATGGCATAGTAGAGGACTGGTGATGGATGCAGTAAAGCAATTCTTGGTGGTAGAACATCCTAATATCCCCAAAATGTATTTTCGTCCCAGAATACATAAACTATATGACTTAATCCTGGGAGGTAAACCTATCATGAGTGGGAAGGGTTGGGTATCTCTCAATATATTAATGAAAATCTGTTACAGGAGGTCAAACACACACCAATCTACCTAAGAGATATTATGCATTTGCTCAAGATATTTAATTAGCTTGAAATTGATACAGACCATAAACTGGTCACTCTAGATGTCAAATGTGTCAATGCATCCATTTGGCACAAGTTAGCTATTGCAAGTGTTAGTTACATCTTCAGACAACATTCAGCCTCTTTTCATGATCACATTGTAATGATTCGAGAATTGTTAAAGTCTGCGTTGGACAATAGCATATCTTTGTTTAATGGCATTTATTACAAGCAGCAGGTGGGCATTGCAATGGGAGCGAGTTATGCCACTGTATTAGCTAACATTTCCATGCATCAGTTTGAAGAATCCTATGTTTTTGAAAATCCAGTTTTTAAAAAATCAGTACATTTATGGCGACCTTACATCGATGATGTTATCATGATTTGGCAAAGCACTGAATATGAATTGACACAATTTATGGATTATCTGAATGCTAGCAACTCGGGCCTTTCATTTACACATTTGTCCAGCAGGTCCAGTGTAGACTTCTTAGACCTACATATGCATACCTCACGCACAGGGTATATTACTAAAACTTTCAGGAAAGCTACAGCAGTTTATTCAGTGCTACATGCAAAGAGCTGCCATAAGAAATCAGTGGTTTCTAATATCACGAAAGTGGAATTTATCAGATGCATTAAGAGGCTGTAGCCATAGCCAGGACTTATCCTGCAGAATGTAAGAATATTCAAGGTAGGTTTTTGTTAGGCAGAATGTAATGCAGTACCCTTTGGGAACACCACACACAATTAAGACTACAAGTGACAGTACAAATTCACCTTTGGTACAAGCCTGTACTATACAGAAAAAGTGGTAGCGATGGCTGAGCAGCCAGACTTATCTCAAGAGTAAGTGAGCAGTATCAAATAGTTACACAAAGGACATCAATTACTATGATTCAAAAACACACTGACTCAAGGTTTCTGAGTAAAAGAATATACATTTATTTACACATCAGTTGTATAATATTTCACTAAAGTAAAGCAGTCAAATATTCATGTTACCAATACACCACGCGACTGCCAATAATTATCAGACAAGTTAAGCTCTCAAAATGAAGTGGGAGCAACATGGCGCTCCAGTAATGTTAAAAGGGAGGGAAAAAAACAAAGTTAGGCTAAAATTGAGCAGCACCAACAGGTAAGTAAGCAGGGCAATATAGAAAGAGGAACTACAGTGATGGAAATAGGCTTAGGGCCAAAGTCAATAAGACAAAAGTCTTTTGCTCAAGTTCACAGAGTTCAGGGATGTTCGGAATTAAGTTGTTGCCAAGAGTTCCGGACGAAGGTGGTCAGCAGAAAAGTTAGTTTAAAGAGAAGAGAAGGACAAGCCCTCGAATTGGCGAAAGGTTTCACACACCTTCTCCGCGGCTGAACGAAACACACAGCTGGATTTGCACAGTACCTTTAAATGGAGAAGAAGATGTAGCTGAAGCGAATGTTCCTGGTAGTTCCTGCAGGCTCACGGTTCCTGAACCAACTGTCGGACTGACACGAAGTAGGAAGACAGGAGGGTCCTGCACTACCCAGGTAAGAAATCAGCAGCAGAGCAAAGCAACAAATAAAAGGTGCGCTCCTTAAAACCCAAACAGGGTCCAGCCTTCCTGGCTATCCGGCCCACTGTAGCTCTGTACAGGGAAGTCCTGGCTTGCAGGTTTGGGCAAACTGGTTGGTCCCACCAGCTCAGGGGAAGACAATTCCTGGAGGATCTTCTCTGTCGTTGGAGTTCAAGGATTCGGACCTGCAGCAGGGCTTCACCGGGTGGTTCAGTCATGGAAGAGGTCCTCTTTTTTCAGCTGCTCATCGGTTCTTTCGTTCCAGTGGAGACTCTGCCTGTCCAGACCCAGAGACCTGCTTTTAATGCAGTTTTCCCCCATTCACACAACCTGGCTGTGAATCACACAGCAGGGTGGCTGTCCTGCTGGGACAGTCACCGCAGCCAATCATTTCAGAGTGCTACATGGGTCTACAAGGAGACCCTATGCAGGGAGTCCTAAACCTCTCCCTCACATCTTGTCCTGCCCAGACATACAGGCACCTAAGGAGGGCTTCTGCATAGAAGCCCACGAAAAGACGGTGAACAAAGGAATGAAACCTGGTTTGGCGTGCAGAGTAAAATACGAGAAAGACTTTTACAAAAATAAGTGGCGAATAAACCCAGCCGGAACCGTAATAAAACATATATGGTCTAGCAGATTTAAGTTCGAGTCTACCAAGATAGCCTAAAACAATACCAAGGTTATTTAAGATAACCGCGGTAGGAAAAATAGGGTGTTACCACTGCCCCCAGCCAAGTCTTGATGGACAGGAGCAAAACAATGCTCCAAGAGAAACTGACAAAAAGGGAAAAGTAGTAACCCTTTCCAGTACTCCATGTAAAATGGTTTGTACTGGGTCTGTGGTTTTACAGAGGCTAATAAAGTTAATGGCAACTTTATGTGTTCTGGAAGACAGTAGTCAGTCCCAGAAAAATGGAGTCTGAGTTGGGAAGTCTAAAAGACAACCCTGTGACACTACACTGAAGGTGCTGTATAACACATAGTAAAAAATATGATGCCTGTGGAGTAGGTGAGGCTCCACAGTCTATGAACACAAACATGTTAAACATACACAGCAAAAACACATGTAAGAGTGGGAAAGAAAAGGCTCACACTCTTACCAGGTGAAAAAAATAATCCTAGAAATCCAGCAAAGCTGCTGAGGGACTCAGTAGGTAAGGGGAATTAGCCACTCTGGAGAATTCTCCCTAACCCCCCCCCCAAACAAAGGGACAGGAGGATTTAATCCACTCCTGGATGAATCTCTACCTCTAGTTGGTTAAAAACATCCTAGGGAGACCATCAGCATTTTGGTGGTGACATCCTGCTCTGTGCTCAATGGTGAAATCAAACCCTTGCAGGCAGATTGACCATCTCAGAAGTTTTGGGTTTTCCCCTTCCATTTGAATTAACCATCTCAAGGGTTGGTGGTCTGTATGAATCACAAAAGTAGATCCACACAAGTATGGCCCAAACTTCTTCAGCGAGCACACAATGGCAAAACATTCACGCTCTATGGTTCCCACCTTCTTTCTGGTTCCTTCAGTTTCCTACTGACGAAGCAAATGGGGTTCTCCCTACCTTTCTCATGCAGTTGACTAAGGACTGCACCTATACCTGTATTGGATGCATCTTTCTGCACAATGAATGGTTGGTGATAATCAGGAGCTCTTAGGACTGGAGCCTGACAAAGGACTTTCTTCAGGTTTTCAAAGGCTTGAGTGCACTCCTCATTCCATCTAACCTTTTTAGGGACTTTTGGAGAGAAAATCACATTCGAGGGAGAAGCTATGGTCTCATAGTTCTCTATGAAATTCCTGTAGTACCCGCTGAGACCTAGGAACGCTCTCCCTTGGGTTTGCGTAGTAGAGGTGGCCCAGTTGTGTACAGCTTGTACTTTGCTAGGTAATGGCCTTATTTCACCTCCTCCTACCTCATGACCAGGGGAGATCACTTTGCTCTGACCAATTTGACATTTGCTTGACTTTATGGTCAGATGGGCCTGCTCAAGAGCCTGCAAAACATATCCTAATTGATCAATATGTTCTTTCCGTGTAGGGCTGAACACTGCAATGTCATCCAGGTATGCCATGCAGAAGTCCTCCATCCCATTCAGAACTTGATTGACCATCCTTTGGAATGTTGCTGGTGCATTCTTTAGTCCAAAAGGTATAACCTTAAACTGGTAGAGGCCTGCTGGAGTTGAGAATGCAGTTTTCTCCTTGGCTGGTCTGTCAGGGCTACTTGCCAATAGCCTGACGTCAGAACAAATGTAATGAGGTACTTGGCTGAACCAAGTCTATCCACTAGTTCATCTGTCCTTGGCAAAAGATGGGCATCAGTCTTAGTGACTGCATTTATAGCTCTATAGTCCACACAGAATCTCAACTCCCTGGATCCTGCCTTTGGTACTAGAACAACTGTACTAGACCATGGACTTGTCGAGAGCTCTATAACCCCAAGATCAAGCAGCTTGTTGACCTATCCTTTGATGTGGGATCTTACATGTTCTGGCATTCTATAACCCCTGCTCTTTACAAGTAGACAGTCACCAGTGAGAATATCATGCTGGCCCTGATGGGTTAAGCCTGGTGATAGTGAAAACAGGGAGGCAAACTGATTTAACAGATGTCAGTTGAGAAGAGAGATTGACTCCTTCTATTTTCTAATCCAAAGGTTGGCTTCTGAGGAGGTCAGGTAGAGGCTCACTCTCCTCCTCCTCTTGGTCTCGAGCCATATGCCTTTAAACGGTTGGTGTGAAAGACTCTGGGAGCCTCCTTAGGTCTGCCTAAGTCCACCAAATAGTTCACCTCTCCAAGTTTGCCCACAAAATTGAAGGGTCCTATCCATTTGTCCTGCAAGGCCCTCTGCCTTGCGGGCACCATAACTAATACAAGCTGGTCTTGAGTAAACTCAACCATGGTGGCCTTCTGGTCATGCCAATGTTTGACCAGAGCCTGACCTGCTTTTAAGTTATCACTAGCTTCTGCCATCATGTGTGACATTCTCTTCCGGAGACCTATCACATAGTCAGTCACTCCGACTAGCCTGGGTGAAGGAGCACTCTCCAACCCCTCCTTAATCAGTATCCAACTCCCTCCTAAGGGATTTCTCTATAAGCAAAGAGAAGGCATGGCAGTATAAGGTCCCACTTTCTTTTAAGGGGTTCCTCTAAAGCACCTATCATGCTCTTCATGGTATGATTAAACCTCTCTACCAGTCCATTTGTCTGTGGATGTTAGGCTGTAGAGAACTTGTAAGTGACACTTCAGTTCTTCCACATGGCTTGCATGTAGTGGGGCATAAAGTTGGATCCCCTGTCTGATATCACTTCCTTTGGAAACCCTACTCCTGTAAGAAAATACCAAGTAGAGCCTTAGCCACAGCCTGAGCTGCAACAGTTCTCAGAGGTATGGCTTCTGATATCTTGTAGCATGATCCACTACAACCAGGATAAACCTGTTCCCTGAAGATGTGGGAGGGTCAAGGGGACCAACAATGTCAATGCCCACCCTCTCAAAAGGAACTCCCACCACTGGGAGAGGCACCAGGGGTGCCATATTCTTGGCTCCACTCTTGCCAGAGGTTTGGCAAGTGTGAGAGCTCCTACAGAATTTATTAAATTCTGAACCCATTTTAGGCCAGTAGTAGTATAAGGAGAGCCTTTCCTTGGTCTTTTTGAAACTTAAATGACCAGCCAGAGTTATCTCATGGGCCAACCGTAGGAACTGGAGTCTGTTGGCAAGGGGCATACAATTCTTTTGCAGTCCCCAGGGATACACTCAGTCGGTTCACTGTAGAAGAGGCCATCTTCCCAGCTTAACCTGTGTTTTCCAACTTCTTGCCCATCAAGTTGGTTAGCAACCTGTTGTTGAAGACCTTCAAGAGTAGGACACTCTCTTTGTCCTCTGCTGAAGTCTGCCCTGTTGGATCCACCTTCTGCCAGTAAAGACTGCAGCTCAGGATGGTCAACAGGGTCAAGATCTCCAACCAAAACAGTGTCTTCTTCCAATCTGATTCTTCAGAAACTGGCTCAACCACACAGGTTGCACCTCACACTCTGCCTCAGCAGGTGGAGGGATCACAGGTGTGGTCTTAGACAATTTTGGGGATGTCCTTGTTGGTAGCACAGGGGTGCTGTTGACTTTTTCCTGGAGGCCTTGGGTTTCCCCTTTGCCTCTGTCTTTTTAGAAATGGCAGTGAGCAACTCCTGTGGAGTGGGAGTGATATTTCTTCTATCAGCCCCGCTTGAGAGCCCCTCAGGGTCCTCTCCCTTGCAGGCCTAGTGAGCTCCTGTCTCCTTTTACTGGGAGGCCTCGGGTACTTGACACAACTCCAAGAGTTTTCAGGTCATTACCCAACAGAACTCTCCCAGGCACTTCACTCTGCACACTAACAGGTATTTTGAAAGTCATATTATTACACTGGATGAGAGCTGGTAACCAGGGAAGCATTTGCACAGGGCCTCCAGCTAACCTGGTGAGGCATTTGGGTGGCTTAGCAACATCCTCCACCTTGAAAAATGATTCATCTACCAGAGTTATGCTGGCTCCAGTGTCTCTGATGGCAGGAATCTCTGTACCATTCACAAGAACACTATCTTTATAATACTCTTTAGTGTTATCTGGGATGGAATTCTAGACATCTAAATTCTGTTGTTCCCACAACACAAGGCCAGGGACACTAAAGAAACAATAGCTGAGACTCTCATGGGTTCATCAGCCAGTAGGTAAAAGTTTCCACTTGCCATAGGTACTTCTTCCTCTGGGGAGAAGGCTAAGGAGACAGTGTGGATCCCTGAAGGTTTACCCTTACATCTGGGACCCCCTTTTCACATGGTGAGTTGACCCACGAACATAACATTTCCCAAATGTCTTGATGAATGGGGGTTTGTTCTGACCTCCATATGGTTTGGGTCCATATGGTGCACTAGCCTGATTTGGTTTTCCCTTTGGTTTACCATTATGTTGCTGTTTGCGGCCCTCTTTTGGATAGGAGGTATTAATATTCTTTTTATTATCTTTCTTTGGCTGCCTTCCCACATCCTTCATCTGAGTTGCCCCAGAATACTTGTGAGTAGCCCTGTTGGCAACTCACAAGTCAGCAGCCTTAGCTAACTTCTTTGGATCTATCTCCTTAGAATCAGTCAAGTGCTGTCTGAGCTCGGGAGAGCAGGCATCATAAATTGACTCCAACATAACAAGATTTCTCATACCTTCATAAGTGTTCACTCTGTAACCCTTAACCCAACCATCTAAGTTTTTCAAACATTCACATACAAAGGTAGCCCAAGGGGTACAATCATGCTTTTTGAGGGTCCTAAACCTCTTAAGGTACTGGGAAGGAGTGCTCCCAAATCTAGCAATTAAAGCTAGCTTCACACACTCATAATCCATCCAATCCACCTCCCCCAACTCCATCACAACATCAGATGCAACAGTGGGTAGCCTAGAGAAGAGCCAGGGAAGCACCTGATTAAGACCTTGAATACAATGGTTATATTCAAACATTGTCAACCAATCCAAAATATCAAGCTTAAAGGATAGTTCCGGGACTTTTTTTTTATTGTCCCTACGATTCGGCCATGTGTTTTTAAGCATAAATCGGTAGATCGTAGAAAACTTTCCTATTGACCTTACCCGACTTTTCGTCCATTAACGCACTCGAAATCAGCCGCCATTTTGTGATAATCCTATCATTTCCCCCCATCGACCTGGCTCACCTGCGTTTGCGGCACTAAATCATATCCCCCGCCCCTGAGCCTGACATCAGCAGACGCGTACCGCCCATTTCCCAACGCCAAAGCACGTTTCGTGTCAGCAATCGCTGCGCCTCAGCTAATGAAGTGTCGCCATGGAAATGGCAGGACGCCTCTTTCCTCAATAAGTATAAACACACCATTTCACAACACACAGCAGCAGATTTTCGATTCCATTACTCTCTCTGTGTTACTTTGAGTATTCTGTGACTTGTTTCTGTGCTCTGGTCAGCTACCTTCGCCGCTTCTAGGCCTTGTGAACACCTGTACCATCTCTGTAAATTATTTTACTTTCTTTACCACACAATGGCTACAATAATGGCGTATATGTACGAGCCTGAGTACACCGAGGAGGAACTACTGGAAAGGCAAGCACGCGAAAACGATGGGGATTCGGACGGCAGTTGGGAGGACCAGTCAACGGATGAAGAGCCTGGACCATGTCGCATGGACGGCGTCTCCACCTGGTGCACGTGCAATCGGTGCGAGCTAATGCCAACTGAGGAGGAGAACTGCTGCTGCCGTGAAAATTCCGGGTGCGTGGCCTACATTTCGGAAGGCGAGCCAAGTCCGCAATGCATCACCGAGCTGCCAGAGTTCAGGGAAGCCTGCCTCTCACGGACCGTGTTGAGGATGATGATGGTGCTCATGCACGAACTTCGCGGCACTGTTCGTCCGCGTAATCCGAGTAACGAGTAAACATACTCTGGTTGTGATGTCAGTGATGCCACTACTATTTCATGGTCGTCACCCACATATAAAATTACATCTACATATCATTCGAACGCATGTAAATTGGTTCCATATTGTGCATTTTCTAGATAGAATTTTTTTCAAAGCAGAATGACATTTTTTACCTTCATCGACATTGATAAGAAAGTTTTGTCATTTTAATACCGTTTGCATCTTTCTTTTTCACCGGTGGTACAGGCTGGTGGCCTATCGTTGCTTCACTTGGTGGCTTCACGGGAGGCTCGGACACCGCGTTCGGAGAGTAATACCTGCCTGTGCGGTACTTGCCATTAGACAACATTTCCCCAGCGACAGTGGACAATACCGCAGATTTTCCCTGGATGTGCTGCAACCGGAACTTTACAATGTGTAATGTTAATTATTTATGTTCAATTGAAATTAAGATCTAAAATAAAACCCAACATATATTTTAACAATGGTTGTTTTGATTTTTTAAATGAATCTAGTGTGTCTCCATTGAATAGTCTTCCTGTGCCTTGTCTTGTCACACCACATGTCTCCGGCCAGCATCCTCCCTCACGCTGGCCGCCCACCTTCAATCCACATAACCGTTGAACCCATATGCAGCAGACATACATATGTTATTTTGCGGGTTGGCATCAAGCCTCCCGGCCTTGCCTCCACCCCCAAAAATACTTACCACACCACTTTGTTCAAGCGTTGGCAATAAAAGGCTGTTGGATTTTATTGATACAAAACATGGTTATAGGTAAATAATCAATATGGTTGATCATAATAAATCATCCTTTTGGGCACCGGGTACAGAGATGACCCCCTCTGGCCCGTGCCGCCTTGCCACCACAGGCCAGCCTGCTGCTGACTAACTGCCTAGGCATCCAGGGTCTCCAGGGTGAACTGCACCCATATATTCTCCTGGGAGGGTGAGGTATTTATAAACTCACCCCCCTGCCTTCCATGTACTAGATCCTGCAGCCTGCCTCTTACATGCAGTTAGATGGCCTCTCCTTGGTGAGGCCCTGTGGCAAACGAGTCTTGTCTGCACGACCACCGCCCCAATCCACCCCCCGCCCTATCAAAGGCAGTTCGCACCGGGGTACTTGCGCTGGCAAGTGGAGCTGTCAGGGAGCGATAAAGGCCAAGAGGTGCCAAAGACCATGTACACTTCAAAGTGGTCTATAGAGCATGGGTTGTTGTTCCCATGTCTACCTCCAGACCCCGTGTCTCCTGCCAAGCATCCCCCCTCACGCTGGATGCCCCCCTGCAATCCACATAAGTGTGTCTCCATTCACAAGTCTTCCTGTGTCTTGTCTGCACGACCACCGCCCCAATCCACCCCCCCGCCCTATCAAAGGCAGTTCGCACCGGGGTACTTGTGCTGGCAAGTGGAGCTGTCAGGGAGCGATAAAGGCCAAGAGGTGCCAAAGACCATGTACACTTCAAAGTGGTCTATAGAGCATGGGTTGTTGTTCCCATGTCCACCTCCAGACCCCGTGTCTCCTGCCAAGCATCCCCCCTCATGCTGGACGCCCCCCTGCAATCCACATAAGTGTGTCTCCATTCACGAGTCTTCCTGTGTCTTGTCTGCACGACCACCGCCCCAATCCACCCCCCTACCCTATCAAAGGCAGTTCGCACCGGGGTACTTGCGCTGGCAAGTGGAGCTGTCAGGGAGCGATAAAGGCCAAGAGGTGCCAAAGACCATGTACACTTCAAAGTGGTCTATAGAGCATGGGTTGTTGTTCCCATGTCTACCTCCAGACCCTGTGTCTCCTGCCAAGCATCCCCCCTCACGCTGGACGCCCCCCTGCAAACCGCATAATGCCACGACATATTCACGTCATTCATTCACAAACACACCCCTGTTTCGAATTCTTTATAACCCACTTCATATTTCTAATGAGAACTTCTTTGCGCTTTGCTAGTCAACCTGTGAAGGTGCTGGTTATCTGCTCTTCGTCTCTGTGAACTTCCGTGACCACTTCGAGCAAACTCGTCAGTTTGCAACCTGTGAACTGCTCCCTGTTCTACGACAAGAAACTACTCTGATCCCTGCATCTAACTGTTTGTTCGTCAAGGTAAGGCCATGTACCATAATCATTTTGCGTCCAATTTTTTAATTTATATCTATTTGCTTGTAGTCATCAAATTGCATCCATGTTTTCTTTTCGTTCAAGACAGTACATGCAAGGAACTAGTCACATGTTCTGAGTTTAGTCAAATTATTTTTCTATTTTTTTAAAGTTATTCAAATACTTATCCGCATGTGAATAACGTGTATAGTTCCAAGAACCAAAACGAACCTTGCATTGAACCTTTTATGTGTCATTTAATTTTTAACACATTGGTATTCATAGAGAATTGTTGATCTTTACTTTTCAGAACTTTCCACAATGCCTGCCTGTTCCATTGGCGGTTGCCCTTCGAAGACCCATAAAAAATCTGAAGGTACTATAATGCATGTTTTCCCTAAGACAATAGATCTGATAAGAGAATGGGTCCAATATTGCGGATATCCACCGTCTGAGCTTGAAAGTAGAGTCCTAGAAGTCTTTGCGGACAAGAGGGGTGATCGATACCGCATCTGCAGCAGGCACTTTAGCTCAGACATGTACTCCACATCATTGCTAATAAAGAAGAACACACCGCGAGCGAAGCGAAAATTGCTCTCAACCACTATTCCCACTCTATTCGTCCACATCCCTCCACTGGTGAGTCAAGTTTACGGATTTAGCTCTCGGCCTTGCGGTAGTGTGTAGCATTAGCTAACAATAATTTCCCCATTTATGTATCCACTCAATATGAAGGCGGAAGATTCTCCATCCGTGTCGTTATTGCAGTCATCAGCCACTTCAAGCGCCTATCGGGTAATCTTACTTAGCTATTCTGCCACTGACTTGTTTTAGGCATGTAAATCAATAGTTTTAATTTATCGTGTAATTATTTTACCTAATGGTACACCCTAGTACTCGTCCTCTAGTCTTTGTTTTCAGTTATAATTATTGTTATCCAAAATAATGCAAGTACTGTCTTTCAGGGAGATGCTGAGGAGTCCAACGCATTGACGACAACCGTTGATGTCACTCAGATGCTCGAGGTACGTTTCCGGACAGTTCCATCGATGGAGATCATCAGATCTTGCATTCTTGTAGCGTGATTGTTACACACAATGTTTCTTTCGTTTTTAGCCATTGATATGTCCTTCTGTCGTCGCCGTCCTATGTGTCTTCTTTTTTCAATATTGTGTTCATTACTAATGAAAGTCCTATGTTTCAGGGAGTCGATGGAGCATTAGTCCAAAAAGAAGGGGGAGCATGCAGTTACGGGTCGGCGCAATGTTCTACAAGAACATCACCCCTAGTAGTTGATGCAGATCTCTGGGTGGTGACACTTCCAACGATCGAGCAAATCGAATCATATTTAGATATCCATTACTTATTTTAGACAACTGATCATTTGTGCAGGTCTATTTAGATGAGCCGTTGACGCCTGCACAAAGTTTATGTTCTTTTTAACAAAATAGAAAACCATACTAATGCAATTACTGTGTTTCAGGGAGTTGCTGAAGCGTCATCTTCAATAATATCATCAATGGAAGTCTATGCGGAGCCCGAGGTATGGATCTTGACAGTTCCATCTAACTAGATCAACAATGCATGAATAATTGTCGTTTGAATGTTCTACACAATGCGTTCATTCGTGTTTTGCTATTGAGATGTACGTGGGTATTGGTCCCCAAGTACATTTTGTGTTTTCAATATTATTATACATACTAATGAAAGTTCTATGTTTCAGGGAGTCGATGGAGCGTCAGTGCGTGATGGATGTGCTTATCATGAAAATATAGTCGTTGCAGCGCAAGAGGAAGTGGAGACATGCACACACGAGTCGGAGCAACAGCGTCCTGATGTTGAAGTTCGAGGCAAGAAAGTTTCAAAGAAAAGAAAGCAAAAGAAGGTTAGTGTCCTGGTCACTATATTATGTTGTTTTTCACTGTTAATAGTTCAATACTGTAAGTTGTGTTTAAACTGAACATCCCTTTTCCAATCTGTCCTCTAGTTGCGAGTGGGTGTACGAACTAAATCTACACAGACAGTGAAGCGAACGAGAGATGTTGCGTGTCAAACCTTTTGGCAGGGACTTGAGACTGGAGATGCATCGTGCCAATGGGAAGAATATGAAGTGATTGACAACGGAGCTATACCACCACCAGCCATTGATAGTGAATGTCCTCCTGGTAGTTCGGATGCAGTCGGAGATCAATTCACAGAATCCACACCCGCAAAAACTAAGACCGCGAGAAAGTTGAAGAAATTGTTTTATTCACCCATCGCCGGAGAAGGAACAGATGTTGCAATGGAAGAGAATGAAGTGGACGACAATGAAACACCATCAATATCACTGAACATAGCGGAAGACGATATCAGAGATTCTACCTTTCATGTGAGTGACATGTCCTCAACGTTACAGGCCGAACCAGCTGGGATGCAGAGTGACAGTATAAGGAAAGAGGCCAAATTCATTGTATTCGATAGTTGTTTGATTGATATTATTATTAGGATGAAATGTGGGCATTCAGTTGGTGGGGAAGTATGTGGGGAGCCATTGATTAATGTGACTCATGCAATTTGAGGCACTAACCTTAAAATACATGCCACCTGTACAAAATATCATCCTTTCTCATGGTCTGCACAACCCATGCTGGGGAAACTGCCAGCAGGCAATCTACTTTGTGCAGCGGCCGCACTTTTTAGTGGTTCAAGTTTTAAAAAGTTAGAGTATTTCTTTCAGTTTGTGGGAATCCATTTCATTGCGAAAACTCAGTTCTACAAATACCAAATCGATTATCTATTTCCAGCCATTAGCGAAGCTTGGAGAATGGAAAAAATGTCTATTGATAGTACATTCGCGGGCAAACGGTTCAGGCTAGCCGGTGATGGACAGTGCGACAGCCCAGGATTTTCAGCCAAGTACTGCACCTACCACTTTCAGGACATGGAAAGTAAGAAAATTGTGAGTTTGGTGGTCGTGCAGGTGTCACAAAGTACATCCTCAGTGGCCATGGAGAAAGTTGGCTTTGTAGCATCATTGCAAGAACTACAATCGCGGGGAATGGTGATCGACCTGATAGCCACGGACACACACGTTTCAATTGCCAAGACAATGAGAGAAGAGTACAAAAATATAAATCACCAATTTGACGTATGGCATCTTGCAAAAACAATCAATAAAAAAATGTCGGCTGCAGGTAAAAAAAAAAGATATGCAAGGTATTTCACAGTGGTCCAAGTCAATCAGCAACCATCTTTGGTGGAGCTAAAAAACATGTGGAGGGTCGTTGGAAATTCTACTGGATAAATGGCGGTCAGTAATGCTACACTGTAGCAACGTTCACCGCTGGACCACAAACCAACATTTCCACAATTGTGAACATGGCCATTTGTCCACAGAGGAGGCACGGAAGAAGAAGTGGTTGATTCCTTCATCACCCACTCACAAAGCCATTGAAAAGATTGTATTTGATAAAACTATAACAAGAGATTTGAGGGGACTCACGGAATTCTGCCACACAGGAGATTTGGAGGTGTTCCACAATATGTGCCTAAAGTACAGCCCAAAACGATTGCATTTTGGCATGGAGGGCATGATAAATCGGACTCTTCTAGCGGTCTTGGCACATAACCATAATGTTGGCCGTCAACAAAGTAGGACGACCGGAACTTTAGGGACACTTCGCTACAATAAGGCCTTCACTAAAAGAAGTAAACAATGGGTGATCAAACCAGTGTTTCAGGATATGCAATATGAGTTTATTGAGAGACTTATTGTTGATGTCCTAGATAGGCACATACATGGAGTTGTGAACGAACCTGTGCAGGGGACAACTGCATTGCCACCCAACATTGCCTCTGTTCCATGTCCACCTAAAGCAGAGCTCATTGAGAAATACACATCACAGTTTAAATGATTGTAATTTGATTGTCTGTTCTCTTGAGTCTCCTTATGTTGCAGGCCCATTGAATATGTGTATCTATGTAATGTGTAAATAAAAGTGATTGCTCAGTGTACATGCAATGTGTCTCTCCACCGTTGCCCCTCCCTTCACCGTGCAGTTGTGCGAACCACCCGGGTGTCACCTGTGACTTTGCTCTGGAGTCTCCTCATGTCGCAGGCCCATTGAATATGTGTATCTATGTATTGTGTAAATAAAAGTGATTGCTCAATGTACATGCAATGTGTCTATCCAACCTTGTTCATTTGCGCATTAAATTAAACCAAACAGTAATATAAATCATTTTTCAAAAAATATAGAATGTCTACGTATTTATGGTTCTCTGGGGCTGCAAATGCACGCAGACAAAATGCAAAGATGGAATGTAAATTTCAAGTCCTGTGAGATGGCCTTACACTGAATGTAGCTAACTAGGAATGTGTGCTCGTTCAAAGTGAAGGTCAGCTGCTTTGATTTTTTGCTCGGGTGCCGGAATGGCCCACGACTCAGTATAAGGTTCTATTGTTATTTGACCTTGACAGGCCGGGACCATCCCGAAAGACTTCTTTTTGGGGGTGTGGTGCAATAACGTAAACGATAATGAATATAATTTCAGAAACGAAAGCCATTTAATGTTCGTTCATTAGAAGAAATAACGTTGGCATAGAAGGGGTGGTATTTCGGGGCTGACAGACACAATGGAAAATGCAAATATAATGTAAGTAACTCTTTAGATGAGTTTATACCGCAATTTAATTACTATACAGTAGCTTTAAAGACGGGTTAAGTTGTACTTGTTCGTTCTATGTGGCATATTGTTTTGTACTGCGCACTATCTTGAGGAGAACCATCTCCTTTTACGGAAGCACCTCAAAACCTTCCTCTTTGCTTCTGCTTTCTCTCTCCCTCTCCCCTGCTACAACTGGTCCACTGTCTGCGACCTCGGTCCTGGGCCCTTCCACTCTCCACCTGCACTGCCTCCCTGTCAACTCCTGCACTGGGGGACTGTCTCAGTATCCTACAGCCCCCCCTTCCCAGCACTTGTTCTGCACTTACCTTGCACTCGCCACCAGCTGTCCCTATGTATTTATTATTTTATTCTACTTACCTTGTACTCCACTTCCCCCCTCCCCTTCCCCTTGCACTTTTACCTTCCCCCTACCCCTGCACTTGCGCGATCTGAATGACACCTGGCCTAGTAGGATCGTTGTCTGTCTTCTCCTTGTTCCCCCCCCTCCCTGCCTCGCCACGCCTTGAAACACTTGTGTATAGGCGCGTTGCAAATGCCATATTATATCATATCAGTGACGAAGTGGTCCACTGGCGCTCAGGCGGCTCTGAAAAAGGCAGAGGAGAGGGGGTGGGTTACTGGAAATGACGTATAATACCCAGTTGCACTGTCCTAGCTATGAAATAATTTCCCGACCTAATATATAAAATGAATAATTTTAATAAAGATCTGATGGTGAGACTAATTTCATTTTTTATGTTTTTAAAACAGGTACATCCTTCATTATTGTATGTGTCTCGAGTACCAGACACCGGCGGATGGCTTTTACAACCGCCAGTTGCTTCTCCGCGTGAACAACGTTACCACCCTGACCATTTTATGGGACGATCGCCAAGTACAAGTATGCCCTAACGCGGTACTAATGGCTAGATGCAACAGACATACCGTTGTGGTGGCCTAGTGCCTCGTTGTTGGAACAGCCATGCGATTATCAGTGCGACCGAAGAGCTTATTTTATCGTAAACCAACACCCTGTGTACTGCACACGAACATCGCTTGCCTCAAGACAAACTATTTTGCATCGAGAGCAAAGAAAAATGCAAATCGCTGAATATTCTCTAAACATTTAATGTCAAATAAATGTACTTTACCAAATTTACAATCTTGCGGTTTGATTTAAAAGTACAGTTTCATTTTCCGAATTGTGGCGCGCTGTGTTGTGAGCTGATCTGTGTTGGTTTCCGGGTTCTGTGTGGACTCGCTTAGAAGACGCCTGGGCGCGTTTGCCTACGCAGCACAGTCACGTCACGGATAGAGGCGGGGAATATGAATGTTTTGATAAAGTCTGTTTCAGGGGCGGGGGATATGATTTAGTGCCGCAAACGCAGGTGAGCCAGGTCGATGGGGGGAAATGATAGGATTATCACAAAATGGCGGCTGATTTCGAGTGCGTTAATGGACGAAAAGTCGGGTAAGGTCCATAGGAAAGTTTTCTACAATCTACCGATTTATGCTTAAAAACACATGGCCGAATAGTAGGGACAATAAAAAAAAAGTCCCAGAACTATCCTTTAACCTCATACATACCCACAATTTCTTTAGGTATACATGGTCTCTTAGGACTGGAAGAACTAAACGACTCTTGGAGAGAAGCATTTTCAAGAGAAAACCTTTTAATTTCAAGTTCATGATTCAACTCCATTTCTCTGAGCTTAAGTTCTTGGTGTTTTTGTTCAGGTTGAGAATTTAAACGTTTGAATTCCAGTTCAAGCCTCCTATTTTCTAGAGCAATGAATTCAGGACTGAGTGTAGGACCTGGTGGGGTCCCAGTGGACAAAGGTTGAAGTTGTTGAGCAGACAAGGGAGCAGTGTGCCTACATTAGGAGACACATCTTCTTCCTCCACCTCATCAATAATAGACACATTACCATCCTCATTATTTTCCACATTTGCTGATGGGTCAAGTATCTCAGACCCACCCTCCAGACTTTGTTTCTCTAACAATCGTTCAATCAATTCAGACTTTTTGCCTTTAACAGAGAGGTTCCTTTCTCTACACAGATTCTTTAAATAATCCACAGTGTAACTAAGGAGGGTCTCCTGACTGTAGCTTTCCATATCAGACATGATTAATATTGCTTTTTAGTGATGTTAGTCTTGTGGTTAGTCGATCCAAGGTAATAGCTGCACTCTAAGTGTAATTACTATACTTGATCCTCACCGCTGTACACCAGTGTTAGGCAGAATTAAATGCAGTACCCTTTGGGAACACCACACACAATTAAGACTACAGTGACAGTACAAATTCACCTTTGGTACAAGCCTGTACTATACAGAATAAGTGGTAGCGATGGCTGAGCAGCCTGACTTTTCTCAAGAGTAAGTGGGCAGTATCAAATAGTTACACAAGGACAGCAATTACTATGATTCAAACAAACACTGACTCAAGGTTTCTGAGTAAAAGAATATACATTTATTTACACATCAGTTGTATAGCATTTCACTAAAGTAAAGCAGTCGAAAAATCAAGTTACCAATAAACCACACCACTCCCAATAATTATCAGACAAGTTAAGCTCACAAAATGAAGTGGGAGCAAAATGGCACTCTAGTAATTTTAAAAGGTAGGGAAAAACAAAGTTAGGCTAAAATTGAGCAGCACCAACAGGTAAGTAAGCAGGGCAATCTAGAAAGAGAAACTACAGTGACGGAACCAAATCGAATTCCGGACGAAGTAGGAAGACTGAAGGGTCTCGCACTACCCATGAAAGAAACCAGCAGCAGAGCAAAGCAACAAATAAAAGGTGTGCTCCTTAAAACCCAAGCAGGGTCCGACCTTCCTGGCTATCCGGCCCACTGTAGCTCTGTACATCGAATTCGACCAGAGGAGTTAGTCCTGGCTTACAGTTTGGACGAACTGGTTGGTCCCACCAGTTCAGGGGAAGAGGATTCCTGGAGGATCTTCTCTGTCATTGGAGTTCGAGGATTCAGACCTGCAGCAGGGCTTCACCGGGCAGTTCAGTCATGGTAGGGGTCCTCTTCCATCAGATCCTCGTCGATTCCTTCGTTCTAGTGGCGACTCTGCATTTCCATACCCAGAGTCCTGCTTTTAATGCAGTTTTCCCCCATTCACAGCCTGGCTGTCAATCACACAGCAGGGTGGCTGTCCCGCTGGGACAATCACCACAGCCAATCATTTCAGAGTGCGACATGGGTCTCCAAGGAGACCCTCTGCAGAGAGTCATAAACCCCTCCCTCACATCCTGTCCCCCCCAGACATACAGGTGCCTAAGAAGGGCTTCTGCATAGAGGCCCGCGAAAAGACTGTGAACAAAGGAATCAAACCTGGTTTGGCACACAGAGTAAAACACGAGAAAGACTTTTACAAAAAGAAATGGCGAATAAACCCAGCCAGAACCGTAATAAAACATATATGGTCTTTCGGATTCAAGTTCGAGGCTACCAAGATAGCCTAAAACAATACCAAGTTTATTTAAGATAACCGTGGTAGGAAAAATAGGGGTTACCACTGCCACCAGCCAAGTCTTGATGAAAAGGGAGCGAAACAATGCTCCAAGAGAAACAGTCACAAAGGGATACGTATTAACCCTTTCCATTACTCCATGTAAGATCGTTTGTACTGGGTCTGTGGTTTTACAGAGGCTAATAAAGTTAATGGCAACTTTATGTGTTCTGGGAGACACTAGTCGGTCCCAGAAAAATGGAGTCTGAGTTGGGAAGTCTAAAAGACAACCCTGTGTCACTTCACTGAAGGTGCGGTGTAACACATAGTAAAAAAGATGATGCCTGTGGTGAGGCTCCACAGTCTATAAACACAAATATGTTAAACACACAAAGCAAAAAGAAATGTAAGAGTGGTAAAAAAAGGCTCACACTCTTACCAGGTGAAAAAATAAATCCTAGAAATCCAGCAAAGCTGCTGAGGGATTCAGTAGGTAAGGGAAATTAGCCACTCTGGTGAATTCTCCCTAACCGTTTTTGTCAAGAGGTTACCCATTGTCCCTTCTCCAGCAGGCTAAATGTCAGGTTAGCAAAATGGAGCGATCAAGTTTACTAATTGCTAAATCCATTAGATCAGACACAGGGGTTCCAATCAATTGAGACTGATCACCAGATTCAACACGGACAGTTATCCATTCATTACCATTCTAAACAAGCACTGACACTTGCTTTGACTAGAGAGTTGGTGACACATTTAGCTCCCACCTTGAGTATAACATATAGTAAGGCACCCATGCTTAGGAATCTTTTGTGTCCCTCATACATGGCGGATGAACCCAAGAGTCTGGACTGTCTGACTCAAATGCAAACAGGGGGTTTTCACAAATGTGGCCATTATAATATGTGTACATTTGCATGGGAAACCAAGAGTGTACAATCTGGGAGTATTGGCACCCATAAAATGTTTAAGTTCATTAATTGTAACACGAAATATGTAATATACTGCATAAAATGTGTGTAACACCTATTATATCATTAGCACCATTCAGCCTCTTAAAGTGAGGATATATAGCCATGCAAAAGAACGTGACATGATTACTCTGTCCACAAAATCCACAAGTGGTTTATTCCTAGAACACTGGTAGCCAACAACTGAGAAACCTAAATATCAACTTGCCTTTCCGACCGCAGCGACTATAAGACAGTACTTTTTGTTTAAGTTCAACCGTTGTGATACTCTGGAAATTTTAGAAGCTAAACTTAAGCTCGAGAGAAATATAAGGTTCTGTCTATTATGTGGAATTTTAGAAATTGAAAATGCGAAGCACTTAATATGTTACTGTTAAAGTCTTGCATTTATTCGTGGAAAATTTCTCTTACGCTATAATAACACCAGTATTACTGAGGATGTTGAAATTATTTGGAAAAAACTACTAGAAGGAAATGATATCAATTTAATATATCATATGATGACATTTTACGAACTAGTCTTAACAATTTTAAAGGATTTATTTGAGAGTATTTTTGTATGAAATCTCTGTTTTTCATTTTTATGGATTGTGTGATTTTTGTATTTTAAATTGTTTGTGTGTGTAAATTGTTTGTATATGTAAAGCCATTATTTGGCTATGAGCATATTATAAATAAATAAATAAATAAAGTGAGGATTAGAGAGCATCTAAGTACCATCTCAAACCAAGACTCCAGGTTTCCACTTGCCGTCCACCGTAAAAAGTATCACCAACTAGACAATACAAAGCATGTATGTTTTACGGGCTTGATGCAAGTGACCTTGCCAGCAAGAGGTGGCAAGCACCAATTGAAATTGAGGCAATTGGAATCCCGTCTGATTTGTCAATTTAGGACTGTGCTTCATGGGCTACATACAATTGATGTGTTTGAAGTGTTTTTGTAACTACCTGCTTTGGCTAGATCTGCTTGGTTAGTTCATTACATGATATTTGGCTTTTTGTAAGTTAAAAATAAAATATGTAATTCACTTTTTCTTCACAGGGCTAGTGCTGCGTAGACTGTTGTGCAGGTAACATTTGAGCTATGAGCGTTCATTTTCTTTCTAATTTAAGGCTTTCCGGCTTTACATACTTGCGCTTCAATATATGCGTAGTCTCCATCCTTATTTCAGAGTTGGGATATTCTTAATTTACGTTCCAGGATATTTAGTACCTTTCACTAATATTTTCAGGGCTCAGTACATGGATATCTCTGTGACCATCCTGGTTTCAGCACCACCACCTATGTATTATTAATGGTAAAATTGGCATTTATTCATCATCATATTAACTGTATTCGCCCATAAGGCCATCAAAGTACAGCATATAACAAAACACAAAACACATTGCTCATCCAAATTCACAACACATTAAGATGCAGTCTGTATTACCCAAGGGGGAAATTAGTGACTGTGCCCCAAGTGCTTTTCTACTGTGCCCAGACTTTATAGAAGTTGGAATCAAGTGTACTGACCAAATTAACAAGCTCTTCACCTCCCTTGCTGGTTCCCTTAATAGTTTCCCAGAACCTAATCCCCAATGGGAGTGCATTGGCCCCGATAGCAGTGGATTTTGAAACCTAAGGTCCGGGGGGTGGGGGGGAGGGGGTGAGAGCTATTATGGTGGGGATAGGCACCCATTTCAACAATGCTGTGTGGTGATGGACAGCGTCTCCTAGAAATGGCAAGTATACCATTAACAAGTGATTGCTGACTTAATTCTATGCATACATAGTAATGAGTGCTTCCTGCATTATAGTGAATTCTAGAGCAGTTTATAATGTCCTCATGAATTAGGGACAGGCACCTTCACACATCTCAAAACCACTACGTGCACTTGTTGGCAAGGGATTCCCTGGATTCTATGCAGCCAGAGGAGATTTTGGGTACTCTGTGAAGAAATACCACGCCACCTTCTGTGTCATTCTCATATTAACCCTTGGGTCACCATATCCAGGGCGCAATGTACAGGCCCTGGGGCTGGTGCCATTAGTAGCCGGGTTGGAGTCTCTGTTGGCTGATTCTCCGCCCAAGCTGACACCGGTGTGCATGGATGTGGGACCCTGTCTGACCCTCCCACCTATGGCCACAAGTGCTGGGGGAATAGTGATGTTTTGTAACGCTCACCTGATTCCCGTAGAGGCGCCGGTCTTGACTGGGCGTATACCGTATCTTCAAAGGTGATGTGTAACACACGGCTGGCTCTTTGGGCTGGACCTCTGTGCACTGTATGTCTGGCTCGAAGGGTAAGATGTCTTAGGTAAGTGAACGCCGTGCTCTCCATCTGCCTCGAGGCAGGGTGCTGTAACCAGTTTCTTCACTGGATAAGGGGAGCAGGCCTCTTGACTTCAGAGGACTGCTGTCCGTCGTTTACTGCACGAACGGTAAGTTTCGAGTAATTCTAATGTCTTTAAAGTCTTTAGTAATGATGTCTCTTGTTTTGCAGGGTTCCGGCGATGGCGGATGGTGGGCTGAAGTGAGTTGAAGATGGAGCCCGTGTGATGAATAGAAGCGCCTGGAAGCACGTAAGTAAGCGCTTGTTGCCTGCTTCACGATGCGCTCTAACTGTCTTTTTATTTTGCAGGTACAAGTTCGGGGCGGCTGCAGGGTGCCGGAATACCCACTGGGTTAGATGTGTAAAGGAGTAATGGCACGTGAGTATTAAAGCCGGGTGCCACTGTGAAAGAAGCTGCGAGACTGTAAGGAGCTGAGACGTGTACAACGAGGGAAACAGCGCCTTGATTGACACTTTTGCTGCATCCCGCCTCCCTTCTCCACGGATTGGTCTGTGATTTTTTCCTCTCCCATTGGATATTGCTTAACAGCCCAAACGCACGCGCATCGCGCGCGCGCATCTCGGGCAAGTACTCGGTTAAGTACCGCTTTGCCGCGGTCTCTTTTGTTTTCAAGCCGGGTGCCACTGTGAAAGAAGCTGCGAGACTGTAAGGAGCTGAGACGTGTACAACGAGGGAAACAGGTGACCATTGCGCCAGAGCTTACTGGCAACTGACTTTCATGTGCGAACTTTGGCTGACTTTTGGCTGATTGGCTCCTGCTCCTTTCTCTTTCCTCAGCGCCTTGATTGACACTTTTGCTGCATCCCGCCTCCCTTCTCCACGGATTGGTCTGTGATTTTTTCCTCTCCCATTGGATATTGCTTAACAGCCCAAACGCACGCGCATCGCGCGCGCGCATCTCGGGCAAGTACTCGGTTAAGTACCGCTTTGCCGCTTAGCCGCGTAGCCACGGAGCAGCGACGCACTGTTCTAAATATCAACCTTGCTCACTGCTAGTTGCGAGTGACAATTTCTGTGTGGAGAGTTTTGTACGTTGTGTGAACACCTCCTAATACTCTTAATCTACTCACCGTAAGTGAAAATTTCTCCCCTTTCATTACAATGGTGTTGACGCTTAAATCAGGAATGCCTGCAATTGAAAAAATTAATGTATGCGTAGCAGAATCAATCATGACCCCGAAATCCTCCTCGCGTACTATTCATCTAAAACGAGCGTCCAAGTCAGCAACTGTATCTCGGTCTTGTGCTCCATTGGCTGACATACGAAAGTTTTGTGCGCTGGGGCCCAAAATGAGGGAGGGAAAAGAAACTCCTCAAGAAAACTTGTTGAATGTAGAAACAGCAAAAATGCCCTTGGGTAGTAATATCAAAGTTCAGTTAATTCAAGATATTGATAATACTCCCTTCTCATTTATGGTGGAAGGTCAGGAGAGGCAAATTAAAGAACAATTGGCCGTTAAGGGGGGTGATAAAGAAACGTTGCCTATTATCATTTCACAACAAACTACAGTAACTGTAGTTGATATAAATCAAGGCGGCGCTAAGCAAGATGTTTGTACGGGCTCTCCCTCTGATAGTGCTATAGTGAAGGTTTTCCCGGTCTTGGAAGAAGGCTCTAATGTTGACAGCACTGTTCCTATAAGAATGCCAGATAACAGTAATTTGGTTGAGCAGTTTCCCGATAACGATGCAATTCGGCATGATCTATCGAGATCCCCAATAATGTTTTCACCGACACAAAATGAATCTCCGGTGTTATCATGTTCTTTTGTGCAGCCCACTCCGCGCAGAAACTACGTAAACCCTGGTGGCAATAACCAGATTACGCAGGGGAATTTTGTAATTGGTTTGGAGACCTCTATCCAAACAATGAATGCTGCGCTGTTTTCACTGACAAGGCTATATGATTCGTTGGACACAAAATTGAATGATCAACAGATGTTGTTATTGAAACTGGTCCAGGGACAGTCAGCGAACTTGACGTCATGCGAACAGTGTAAGACTTGTAATAATGTACAATCGCAAATGGGGAAAAATCTTACTGATATGCAAAGAAAGATGAATTATACTAATGATCATGATGTTTTATTGATTGATTGTAATCAGAATCAGCAACTGATCTTACAACAAGATGCTGGGAAAGAAATAAGATTAAAACCACTAACTAATAATAAGCAGATTGAAGATCATGAAAAATCTTTAATATTGGTCCAAGACCCCATTAAGATCGACATACAGCCTATTTCGAAATTAAATGCGGACAATAAGGAAGTATGTCAAATAGGCCAGCAATGCTTGAAGAAAAAAAAAACAAAAGTGAAGAATATGATAACCCCGTCCACACTAGGTGATGAAAAGGTTCATCAAGAAATGGTTGTTGAAAATACTAATGTAATTCTGACAGGTGATAAAGAGCCAACATATTTGATATTTGAAAAAAAAAATCAAAAGACTCAGATGGTAAAAGTGCAAGAAACTAAAAAGTCAAAAAATTTGAAAACCTTACCAAATTCTAAGATCTCTGGTACTAGGCACTTTTTACAATCTCTGACAAAACCAAAAACTGTAACAGCTTTGGCTCGAAAAGCAATAGCCAATAAGTATAGGGACGCAATGTTAATCAGAACTAGTCAAGCAAGTCAAAATAAACTAGCCTCCCTCGCATATGAGCCCCTTGATAACTTAGTATTGTTGAGTAATCAGAATGAGAGTACTGTCGGGGGGAAATTCTGCCGGGGTCGGCCGGACCGTCCGCAGACCTCCAGGCAGGGAGGCCCCAACTCCTCCCGTGTGTATCCCAGATAAGATGAGATAGAGTATGAGACGCACACAAAGAGCAAGGTGACTCTGCTGTTTATTAAACAAAACGGCAGGGATGGGTCAAGGAGCGCACGCGTTCGTCCTGACACACACTCAATCGTGGGGCTCGCAGGCCCTTTTTACTGTATTATGACGCGCTACGTGCGTCACTTCAGAAAGTTAACAAAAAAACCTATTGCCACTCTTAATTGGGTGTTCGAGTGGTAGGGTTAGTATAGCACACATATAGAGAAAGATATTAGTGGACAAGGTGTAGTCAGGTGGTATATCTGGGTTGTCCCTACAATTAGATACATGAAAATTGTTACATGAAGGCTCCTGAGGATTGGCTAAATGTGCTGGCGTCAGTGATAAGAACCCCATGTTCTAATTGGTGCGCCCGTGAGCTTCCCAGCCTGGGATCACCGTCGTTCCCAGCTCTCGGTGCACCTGTAAGTTGCAACAATGTTTCACTATGGGTACATGCAGACAATGTGAGGACTTATTCATAGCTAGACGGGGTACCGTTCCCACTGTTGCAGATGTCCATTGAGCCTTTCAAGTGTATCTGCCAGTGTCTCGTAGCGAGGGATCTAGACGCCTCTGTTCTCCCGGGTTTGGCATCTCGTCAGGTTTGGCTTGATCACGTGGGGAGGGACCGTGAAAGAGGCATAATTCTGCACAATTAATATTGTTTTTCTACTGTGCGTCTGGTTTAATTTGTCGGTGTGACTTTAACGTTGGTGCGCGGAGTGCAAGGTTGCAACATCGTGCCTTTGATGATTTGCTCTTGGAACATGGGTTTGCAACATTGCGACCTTGGCTGGTTGCTTCGCCAAGCTCGTTCTGCAGGATCAGCAACTGACTCTTGTCTTGTTGATGTCCACGCTCGTTTGAGGCCTACTTTGGCCCGGTGCATAAGTTGTTCGTTTGGTGCACAGGTGCTTTAGGTTATAGGAGCATATAATTCCATAATCGGTATTGTCTTTATTATATTTCTCATCGTTGTACCTGATTTCAAAGAGAAGCGTGAGCAAGCTAGTAAAAGTTCATGACGCGTCTTGCGTTTCTGCATTCTGAAAGCCTATATAAAAATAATAAAGATGCACGTCCGTGAATATGCCTGTCGCCTACGTCATAGCACTGAGTATATTCTTCGTGTAGGTTGGTGTGGGAATGTCCAGTGTGTATATTTGTACAGATGTGCTTCCCGTTGTCTAGGTCGTCATGGCATCTCTAACGACGTGTAGATTTTAGTCTAGTTGATCCGTGCCGCAGGTGTCGGCATGGCCAGTGCGGGCTGCTGGGCAAGCAGATGGACACATCCGTATGTTCCTGTACCAGGGTATCTGGTCGTTTGGTAAATGGGCAAACTCTTCTCGTGGCGGGTGTTTGGGTCTTGACCCTCTAGGCCAAGCGCGAGAGGTGAAGGACGGGAGCCTGGTTTTCCATTCTCCCACTTCAGTACAGATGCAAGGGAAGTGACTACTGCACAGGAAGCTCCGAAAGCTCAAGCGGAGCCTGAGTTTACTACTTCTACTTCAAATGGTACGATGTTGCCTGAATTTGCAAAGGAAGGAGTGCGAGTGGCACCAGTGGAATTGGTGGGTGAGAATATATTAAGATTGAAAGAGTGGAAAGAGGAAATTGAAAACTCGTTAAAGAGAATCGTTTCCATTGTAAATAGACCGAATGTAGCGCAGCAGAGTGAGGGGAAAAACGATGTCGGGAATGATGCTTCATCGTTTAATACAACTCCTCTAGCCTTTCGGAATCAACCTTATCCGATCTCTGCCCCTAGAAGAGCACAAGGAAAATTGGTAAAATCTGTAACAATGCATCACCTGATTCTGCAGTGCCGCTCGCACCCGTTTCGATGTTTTGATTTGAATAGACAATCTGTTATGAACATCATTTCAGATGTACCGTCATTAGAGGGGATTTGTTCGGGTGACATTGATCAAGTGGAGTTTATACACGGTTCTGACCTATCAGTGGTTAAACTATGGATGAAATCAGGGTTTGTCAAAAATGCTTTGTGGCAAGCCAGAATGGATTTATACGAACTGGGTTTTGTGTTAATAAATCTAGCTGAACCTGTGCAACTACCGACTCCGTTGGGGAGAAATCAATATCAATCTAAGGCAAATCAAAATGTGAAGAACCAATACACTAATCAATTTTTGATCAATGAGCTGGAGAGTCTTAGTCGATCAGATGATATGCCTGGAAGATCATGTGGGAATTAACTATCTCAGCCTTCCACATTTGTCTCTCTTGCCTCTTGGAACACCAGAGGCTTTAAACATCTAACCAAATTTAAGAATACTATTCTAGGCCAATATGATATTTTAGTGTTCCAAGAAATATGGCTGGCAACTGCCCCGGTCTGGGACAATCATATAATATCTCTGATACCGGCAATAGTCCCTGTAAAAGGTCGACCGATGGCTGGTCTGATGGTGGCTATAAAAATATCACCAAATGTCTACTTGGAACCATGGGCATCTCCAAATAGTTTTCTTCAATTGGTAAGAATAAAAATATACACCAGAACAATAGGGTTAATAAATGTTTATTGGAATCATGGAGCAATTACAGAAGAAGTTTTCTTTACCGCCCTGGAAGAGCTCTTGAACATGACAGTCGTGGATCGGTCCTGTGATCATGTCATCATCACAGGCGATCTTAACATTACCTGTTAAAGACAAGAGGGAAAACAACTATCCGCAGTGGCGATGAAATGGAATTTGTTAATGAAGGAAAGGCAACTATTCAAACTGAATGGAGCAATAGAAGGGGACATTCCACAACAAAACACCTTGCATCGGGGTTCGCAATCATCTATGATTGACTATACTTTTGTTGATAACTCCTTATTTAATAGTATGGTAAATTTCACAATTGTCTCACAGACATCTAGTGATCATGATATCCAGACTATGCAATGGAATTGGAATGCTCAAAAGAAATATTTTGACAACTCTCGAGCTACTAATTTAACCTTAAATGCAGCTCGCAATAGGTTTAAATGGTCTCCTCAGTCATTAAAAACATTGGAGCAGAATCTTATGAGAACTCAAAATGATCGACAAAATCAGATTAAAGGCACTGACCGCACTTACGTAGAAGAAATGCAGATATTCGTAGTTAAAATAATGAACAATTCAGGAATAAATTCTAAGTTGAGGCTACACTCATATGATGAAGACGTGTCTGTACGGAAAGCACAATATAGGAAAGAAAAGAGACAATTAAAATACTTAAGTCCGTCGAAAAGAGATGCCAGACTTAGATCCCTGAAATGTAACTACAAAAATTGGGTAAAATCAAGACATGCGTTAATGTATCAACAGGATGCGGAAAATATGTTAGAACAATTAAAATCAAAAAACTCAGCAAAGATCTGGAACCTTTTGAAAGTCCCCCAGGCTAAGGTCGAAATGATTCACCAGCTGAATCCCATTCCACAGGAGGTATGGGCTTCGTTTTATAAAACCCTCTATGCTGAAACTAACTTAGTGAATAGCCGGCACGTGAGTATTAAAGTTCCCCAATGTCTTTAAACGCACCTTGTTTTGTCTTTCAGATGCGGGATGCAGCGCCGAAGGCCTCCGGAGCGTGCAAAGAGTTGGTAAGCTTTTGTCTTTCAGATGCTGGAATGCAGTGTGAAGACCTCCGGAGCGCACGAAGAGTAGGTAAGCCTTTGTCTTTCAGATGCCGGAATGCAGCGCGAGGCGTTGGTGACAGCCGATGGACCAGGTAAGTGAAGAGCTGTCACTGAAGACCGTAATGCTAACCTGTTCTTTCTTGTCTTTATAGGTGTTGCTGAAGACTGGATTCAGAATGGTAAGCCTTTTTCCTTAGGCCCAGGATCAGATGCAGAAGACACGATGAGCGTTCTGCTGCTGAGGATGCAGAATAACGCAAAGCAAGATTCATCCATCGCGTGTGGTTTAAATAGCCTCCTGTAGTGCTTAGGTGTCTCCTTCCACAGCCACGCCTAGGTAAGAAAAGAGTTCCTGCTTTCCAGAAGAGTTCCAGTGTTCTGAATCTAGGGAGTGGCTCCTGCCCCACCCAACAGGAAAAGTAGTTCCAAACAGAAGAGGATCAGAGACTCAACTGGCAGGCAAGTAAGCAGCATGGTCTGCTGCAGGTAAGTCCACCCAAGCATTATGAGCCCGGCGCTTCCAGTGCTGGGACTGGGCATATTTATGAGCCTGGTGCCACTGGCGCCAGGACTGGGTCCAAAAGGTCCCAATTGGGACTGGTTGGCACTCGGAACCTGGGTTATGGATCTGCTTCCAAGGGAGTTGGGAAAACCCTGACCTTTTGGAAGCAGAGATCATGACATGTTTTGAGTGCTTGGAATAACACCAGTGCCTGGATCAGCTGATGACAAAGGCCCTTGCTCGAATAAACATAGATTTCTACCAGAAGGGTTGAGCAGCTTTGGGTCAGGCACCACATTGCAATAGGCTTCCTCCTGAAGTGGGTGGAATTGGGACTGAAAAGCCCCTATACCAGCCTCTGTTGTTGAATAATATACACCTACTACATCTCCTTTGCTTCGCTTTGTAAGGGGAGACAAATGAAGTCCTTTTATGACTGCTAGTTCAGTCAACACAAGATTACACTTGCATCCAATAGCCCCTGATGGTTTCTCTTCTTGGTGAACAGCAGAGTTTGAAGGCCTTCCATGTGACAATCTGTTGGTGGCTAGGGAACAGGGAGCATTCACCCATTTCCAAGATCCAAGGTTTAGTCTGCTCAATTCACTCCCTGTCGGTTATAGTTGTTAAGGGGCTGGGACTTAGCAACATCCCTCCCCTCTGAAATTCATTTGGCGATTCACTTAGCGTGGTGCATAGTTCTATGGTCTGGCCTGTGTTGTTTCAGCCACATCGAGTTTGTTTAAGGCAGGGTAAGGGACAATATCAATGTAGGTGCCAATGGCATCTGTTCAAGGCCCCTTTGAATGGTTTAAAATCGGTTTGCTGGTATTTGTAGTGCAGGGAGTGAAAACAATAAGCTCGTGGCTCTTTGCATTGTCTTTGCACAAGTCAGACCCTGTTAGAGAACCCAGTAAAGAACCAGGTTGAATCTCAAGCAGTGTTCCGCTGGGTCTGCAAGTTGGAACATGACCAACAAAGTTGTCAGAATTGTCTGAGTTCTCTGCTGCTCCCCTCAATAGACTATTTGTATCCTTTCTACAAGCCATGCCCGTAGATGGGCTGACTTTGGCATTTTATGCAGTGTGAATGTCCTCAAGCCCATGACTCTCCGTGGTGCCCTGGCTATCCACAAGAAATTGGTTAATTTCCTTAATCAGTGTATATGCCTCACCAGTTATCATTCACGTGTCAACATTAAGTCTGCTTAAGTCAAATTGTGAATCCAGCACAGGCAGTTTACGTCTCACAGTCAGTATTCTTCTCTTTGAATGGGAAGGCACCTCAGAATTTCATTGTGAGGGGTGGTTAGGCCTCCTCACCCTCATCTCCATAACAGCTATCAGCTGCAGTTAGCCAGACACAGATTGCTGAGAAGAGTCACAGAGAACAGTATCCACACCTTGACAAGTGTTCAATTGTTGTTCAATGGATGGCCTCCCTACTCACCTCCCCGGATAGATGTCAGGAAGCAGTTCAGAACAGCAGCCCCTCTCCCTCTGGGGGCGCTGAACAGCCTGCAGGAGTACAACACCTGCTCCCTTGGTCCCACAGGCTTTGGCCTAATCGGGCTGAACTTGGAGCTTTGAAGGAGTAGGGGCATGGTCTACCCCCACAACACTTCAAAATGTAAGGGGAATCCCGATGCACACCATTTCAATAGTGAAATCCCTACCTTTTCCCGGGTGTGGGTAATGTCTAACAATTGTAAAGGTAGATAGATATACCCACAGTTCAAAGAGTCAAACTCTAATTAAAGAAAAATACATCAATTTTCATTTTAACACATTGTAACAACAAGTATATTATCTAGTAAGTGCATATATTAATACACATAAAAACTATTATAAAAAATAGTCTGTGACTTGCTTTATCCTTTCAATGGAGCTCTTATAGCTAAGAGTGAAAAGATTGAGAGATAAGAAAAAAACTCCAATTCTTATCAGAATTGGTATAGATTCCAAACTATGTATAGGTCCTAGTGCATTTGTTTATACAGGATATGGCTCAACATGTTTCTTTTCACTATTTAGAATGAGGAACATTCATCAGGAGAAAGATGGACGGTCACTTGGCTATTCAGATGTTCAGTTTTTAGCTTCCCTTCTTTTCACTATGTTAGTATTGAATCCTTGAACTGTTGGTAGAAAACCAACAAAGAATTGTATGAGCTATAGTTGCTTGTGTTACTATTTTAGTCAGTATCGACTATAGAACTACTATCAAGGTTATAATTACCTGATTTAGTTAGTGGGTGCGGTCATTATTAAGGTATCCAATTTAATTGGGACTTCTCAAGGTGATTTTCAATTAGGAAGCTCCTTCAGTAGTATCTAAAAAAGATACATTTTGATCTGTTTTTAACCGCCAAAAAGCTCTATATGGCCCAAGGTAAGATGGGTTGGGTGCGGAACTGCAGAGACATCTTTATGGGAGGGCAAAAGGGGTGAATTCCCCAGGCCCCCACCATGGGGAGGAGGGCATGCATGGCTGACTGATTGAAAAAAGTCAGTGCCCATTCTTTAACAAAACTAAAATAACATGAAACGAGATATTTTATGGTGCACTAGATGCACCAAGCCTGCTTCCAGGCTGTTGCTGACAAGTGAATTCTGCTTGTATGAATTTTATCAATTAATCCTACAATGTGTTTCGGGTTCATGATAGTGCATACAGTTTGTCCATTAATGATGGCACAACTCTTGTAGTATTTTTAACCTTCTATGGGGAATATGTTAAGCACTTGTTACAGAGATTTGGGTTAATATGTCAGTTCACATAACCAAATTCCAGCAAGACCGCCTCAACCTTTCCTATGTCTGAAGTGAATAAACTTGCATGTATATATCCTTTTGCGATAGTAACACTTACTGTGTGCTACACAGGAACGTAACTGTCCCAGTTGGTGCTATCTGTAAAAGGTAACATAGCATCAGTGTGGTGCAGGTATAGTGCTCTGTTCCTCTAAATGTCGGTTGTAAAAAGTGTCAGTCACCCCACACACCTCAACAAGGAGCATACATTTTTAGTAGGGAGAGGTGACTAGGTAGTCAAATTTGAGAGACGGGAACTAAAGTATGGATGCTCATATCCCGGGTTTACCTGCAGATGATACATTGATCCTAAAAAAATCATATTATTTCACCCTAGATAACTGTTGTCTTCTGTGAAAAGTGTTGCCTTCTCAATTTCCGATGGCATTGTATACCCTAATGCCAGATCTTTCTTTTCATGTAGGCCCTTTGGGTGGAAGGGATCCCAGACAGAAGAGAGCTGATAAAATGTCACAGGTCTTTGGTGATCATATTTCCATATAAAAAAACAGACTTCTTTCTTATACTATTTCGAAGGTATTGCTGCACAACAAGAATAACAGTCCTCAATGATGTGTGTTGGGTGTATGTAAAGCATTTAAATACAATCAATAAATCCAGATTAACCTTTTAAATTCACATCTATTAAGATAATATTGCACTGCTATGCACCTGCCTTTGTGATAGTGAAAATGAAGCAAGAATCAATGTCCTTTTGCACAAAATGCATCTATAAAGTTTTGTTTTTTAAATGTTGTCATGTTGGGTTATTATGTGATTTGTGTATTTGTGTATTTTCCATGTCATTTCTTAAAACAATAGGATACTAGTTCATGAAAGTGATATATTGACAAATCATTGCACCTCATTTTCTGATAGGAACATGGAAACACTGTCCTTAAGCTCAGAAATTGCAGATTGTGCTCAAATCTGAGCTTCACCTCTTAACTATGATGTATGATCTTGGGCAACTCATTTAATCTCGTTTTGCCTAACCTGCCAAAATTGGCAGTCTACAAACCTTTGAAAATTTTCAGCCCTTGTTAGGCAGAATTACAAGCAGTATCCTTTGGGAACGCTACACACAATTAAGAAAACAGGTGTAAGCACAATCTAACCTTTGGTATAAGTCTGTACTGAACAGTTTTGTGGTAGCAGGGCTTAGCAGCCAGGCTTATCTCAAAGGGGATGTGAGCAGTACAAGGTGTTACACAAAGGACTTACAATCACAGTGATTCAAACAAACACTTACTCAAGGTTTCTTGGTATAAAAATATACATTTATTTACACAGTTAGTTAGAAAACATTCCACTAATAATAAGCAGCTCAAAATCACACTATAATACACTTCAGTACCAAACCAATACGTTTTGGAACAAGTTAGGATCCCCCGAAGTGGGAGCAAAATGGCATTCAGTAACTTTCAAAAGGGGTAGCAAGACAAAGGTTGTAAGAATCAAACACAATTACTTTCATAGGCAGGGCAACTAGTTTCAGTTTACTACAAGAGGCAGCTCATATCAATAGGCCTGGGCCAAAGTCAATGGATCAGTGTCTTCAATAGGATAGCACAGTTTTGGTAGTGAACGGTTAAGTCTTTGTCAATGTTTTTAGAAGTAGTTTGCACGAAAAAGAGTTGTATGAGGATTTAGGAGCGAACAAGACTCCAAAGTTGGGAAAGTTTCACAAACTTTCACCACGGCAAAGAGATTTTCTCTACCGCATTTGCACATTACCTTTTGGGTGAAAGAAAGCTGTACCTGAGGCAGTTGTTCCTGCTAGTTTCTGCAGATCTCGCTCTTCCTGAGCCTCAATCGCGGGGACAAGAGGGAGGACGTCGGGAAGTTCCTGCACTGAAAATGCTGCCCTTCAAATATTGCTTGTTTTTTATTCAGCAAGTCTGAAGAGGTTAAGGGGACTGAGAGTGAGTACCCATGCATATGTTCATTGCTGCAAGAAAAAATATCAAGATGTGGGTTGAGAATGTGATGAGGGGGGACGCGATCAGAGATTTTAGATCCCGTAATTTCTCTGGTTGAGAGTGGGGCCCAAAAGAAGTCTCTGCCCCGGGCCCCAAAATTCTTCAAGATGGCCCTGTGTATCAGACAGGGTAATATAGTCTCCAACCTGGTGGCCAATACTCGAGTGAAAATGATTTCATCAAGGTTCAGTAGGGGATTGGGTGGTAGGAATGACAGCTACCCGAGTCTGTGGCTTCCTCAGGGATCACAGAGATTAGGTCCTTATTAAAGGATGGGGGGAAGGGGGGTGTTGTTCAGGATTTCATTCAGGCGACACACACCTTGGTCTCGGCCTAGTATGTAGCACACACCTGATATGCTTTTCTCCTTATTTTATACAGATTCAATTTGAGATGGTACACAACTCGTATCACACCCCCTTTTCAAATACCCGGGTCACTATGGACCATGACCATGAACTAAGCTGGTTGGAATAATGCAATATTTATTTATTTATTTTACATTTCAAAAGAAGTCATACCATTTTTAATATGGGGCAGCAATCACCAATGGGGTGATAATCACAATGAAAATGAAAGCAATGCACTTAATGAACCTTCTAGTGGAACCTATACAAAACACCGGGGGAATAGGTGCACTTTTTGATTTAGGAAAGATAACACCCAAGTTAGGAGTTCCCCCTGCAATGTTCCCTCAACCCACAAATAATTACTTCTGAATGGATAGAAAAGCACAGCAGGTAATCAGGAATAAGATGCTCGGAAATTGACAAATAATTAATTAATGTGCGGTTAAAACTTTAAGGTAAATGCAATTTCTCACTAAAGCAATCATTTATAGACATTAACAATCACAAGCAATTGATTACCAAGAGCATATAATTAAAAAATGAATGGAAAGAATAAAGCATGTTGCAGCAAAATGACACGTATAAAAGTTGCATTTCCTTTTGATTTCTGTGTAAATTCACCCAAACGGTTTTTAATAAAAAAAAAAACAGGTGAGATACTCTGATTTGGAGTGTGGTTTTTGGCCTGGGGAATAGATATATATCACAGGTACAACATAGAGGTGGAAATAGATCTCTAGCTGGTGAATTGAGAGAGATGTGGAAGGTAGAGTGAGGTACGTTTTTAGGAAAATATAGCAGTGAAAAAGGGAAATCGTTTTTTATAAGTTTAAGGCAAATTTTATTTAAACTAAATTAAATGGCTAAGAAATGAGGAACGCCACCTGTGAATATCAAAGTTACGCTGCAGTTGTAACCCTCCACGCAGTGTACCCCTTTTCTTGAGGGAAAATTCATTTATTTAATCAAAATATGATCTATGCAAGACAGGAATGAAGAGAAAAGTGGCGCTAACGCTTGGAGATCAAGGGCAAGAACACAGAGATTTCTGACAATTCTAAAAAATTACCAGGATAACTATAGGATGGCCTAGAGAGTGAAAAGGACAAATGCAAGACAAGGTAGACTATGGATTTCTATAGGGTAGGGATTATACTTAAAGTACACTTTCAGTTTGGGATTTTCGGACCGTTAATGGTTCTGGTCACTACACAGCAGCACGCCTGGCAAAGCACAGCTGGGCAAAGACAGCTGGGTAGGTCGGGTCGCCGGATGGTAATTCTGGTCACTGGATGGCACAGGTACCTCTGGATGCAGCTTTGGCCTTGTAGTTGGAATCTGGACTCAGCAGGATGAATAGAACAAAAACGGAACACCGGCGCAGGAAAAACACAGGTTACATATTTTGTGCAGAGCATAGCACTCCAACTCTGCAATCTGTGAGACATTGTTTCGCCCTTCTAAGTCTTTTGGGTAATTTTGAGTATGAACACTTTGGCCTAAAATTCCAAAATGTTATACACATGTGTGGATTAACATAAGGGATGTAATCACGGATACTTTCCCTATATTCCCTGATTCTTTGCCATTTCCATTCCCAAAGGGTCAGTGATGTCTACCATGTCTTAAATGAACGGCAACAAAAATCACTTCTAAACTGCAAAATTTTACATTTTTACAAAGTTTTGCTGCAGAGATAACATTCTATACATTTTTATTCTTAAACAGTCTTTGGAAGCAAATGGCAGTCCTTTGTCTGTCACTGGGCCATTTTTTTCTTTCTTCAGCTGCCACCAACTGTCATTTCCTCCAGAGCGAGGTGGGGGTTTCCCATCTGGATTGAAGGTTTTACTGCCCCTTCCCCACTTCACACTTCCTTTTCCTGGAGGTCCCATTGTGCGTGGGGTTCAGCCTAGACTAGATTCTGTCCAACCTAATAATTATCACTGGGGTGTTAGTATCTGCTGAGAGAGACCCTCCTGATTGGTTGCACCCCCCCCCCCCAAGCAGAAACCTATTTTTCTTTTGGGACTTTCAAAATCCAGCCAATATAGGTTAACAGTTTTACTTTCTTATATTTTGGTCCTGAGTTAAACAAGCCAGTTAAATAAAATAACCCATGTGTTTATTTTCCCCAGCAACAACTCCCTTCACATTGCTAGATAATGGCAGGCTTTCATTCAATAGTTTACTTTTAAAACAGGCCTTTCTCGTTGAGTTTTCAAAGCCCATTTTACATGTTTGGTGAAAAGCTGGCATTTCTTTTTTTGTAAATTTGGTTTTGCATCTCCCTCTAGATTCCCACCCTGTCTTGCAACTATAGTTGTTTGCTTGTATGCAGGAGTTTTGTTTGAAGCACAGATTTATTGAAATTGAAATTGACATGGCTCAGATAGCTGGAGTTTCTTTGAACTACTGAGCTTTGATACATTGATAAGAAAATGAATGTATTTTCCCGTGCAGGAAAAGTGAAGCTCTTTGTTGATTTTCCTCAGAGTTGCTTTGACAGGACCTGTCATTCAGAAATCATGCCTGCTTTTGCTGAAGCACAATGAAATATACTGGGCATGGCAGGGCCTTATTAATCACAGTGGTTTAAGGAAAAACAGATGGAAACAGCGTCAGAGCAGCATTATTTTTAAAGGTGAAAACGTTTCCTTTGTAATAGGGATTTTGGGCTTTCAGAAAAGCAGTGCTGCCTTTTCACTTTATTCCATCTGTATATGTCAGAACACACTCGCCCGCTCCCTCACTGTGTCCCCTTGTTCCATCCTGCCCCATGTACTGCCCCATGTATGCTTGGCAATACGGTGCAGGCATTTTTTTGTTGCTGCAAAATGCAGTTTTAAGGCCATGATACTCACAGGAGCCAGCACAACCATTTTGCTGTTTCTGCGCAAATGCAGATGGTTTTGGTGACATTCTGTTCAGTGGGTCAATGTAGCCCACAGATCCCCATCCCGACTCTTCTGAGATCCTTGTTTAGGGAGAGAAGGGCAAGGTGGGCTTCATCAGTCAGGAGTCCTTCTTCCATCAGAGAGCGGAACCCCCCAATCATCTTGTGGTCTCTCGTTGGAGCGTTGAACGACACCCCCAGCTTTCTCTTGGATCTTCCTTTAGGGTGTTGAGCGACACTCCCAGATTTTCTTTGATTTCTCCCTTCCAGGTCGCTGGGCTTCCAAGGTCCTCCTTGGTCTTTGAATAGGTGCACCCAGCGTGAATCTATTAAACAAATCAGAACTGGTACTTCATTTTCCCACTAACTGCCTTCCAATAGGGTTGACAGCAGTGGGGCACGCATGCATTCAATACTGACAATGGATAGTCAAGAAAAATACTCCCTGTTATATCATTATATTAATAAATCCCTTGCTTCCTTCTGATTCTTCTTTTTCTTATCCTCATGCTTCAGATGTCTCCTCTATTTGATTCTCTCTGGGCTCCTCAATTTGTTGCAAAGTGTGCCTATGGTGACAACTCTTTAGCTGATTAATATGGACCCATTTCTCTTCTGTCAATTCACCTTTGGGGATGCAGAGTCTGTAGGCGACAGGTGAGATTTTATCTACAATTTCAATAGGACTGTGCCAACACTGTAAAAATATATGCTCTTTGTTCTGGTTCCTATAGAATATTGTGTCTTCATACCCTCTGCAAATTACTCTAGATTCGACTGAGTGTACGCAAAAGCATGTTGAAGGTGTTTTCTTAGATTCTCAACATACTCATGAGTTGTGGAAGCGTTTATCAGTGTCTGCTGCTGGGTTCTATAGAGCAAATGCTGAAGTAGCACCATCCTTCGTCCAGTCATCAGCTCAAATGGCGACATCTTGGTTGCATAAGAAGGTGTAGATCTGATGGCCATCAGGACAAGTGGTAATCGGATGTCCCAACTTGGCCCAGAGTCTAACACAAACCTTTTTAGAATGCTCACAATGGTTTTATTGTACCTCTCATCTCCACCACTAGAGGACAGCGGTATGCAATGTGAAGTTTCCTTTTAACCCAAGTATCTCCCACATCTTTGTCATCACTTCGCTTGTGAAGTGACTACCACAATCTGACTCAATCCTTTGGGGTAGGCCAAAATGCGAGAAGATCATCAGGGCAGCTGGTGTTTCTGCTTTACAATTTGGGGCCGGGAGACATTCCAACCATTTGGTAAACAAGCATGTTACCGTTAACATGTACTTGTTCCCCCTAGAGGAGTGAATCACAGGCCCGATGAAATCTATTTGTAAATCTGACCAAGGCAGTGTCATCTCCCTCTTCTGGAGGGGAGCTCAGTGTGAGTGATGTTGGCTGAAATTGTGCACACACAAGACACCCCTTCAAGTATTGGTCGAGGTCCTGCCCCATGTGTGGCCAGTATGCAACCTTTCATAAGATTTCTAAAGTAGTGTGAAACCTCTGATGACCGGCTGTGGCCACATCATGGGCGTGACGTAGAATCAGGGTTCGGAATGAGAAAGGGACCACCCACTGGTCACAGCCAGATATGGATCTCCTTACCAACAAACCGCCTTGGAATTTGGAACATTTTTGGACATTTCATCAACACTCTGAGGTCCTCTTTCCCAATGTAATCGTTATCCATTAGGGGAAAGTTCTCAGGGTCCTCAATGTGTTGATAACACTTACCAATAATCGGATCCCCTTTTTGTGCCATGATTAAGTCAGCATCTGTGGTCACCTTACTCCACTGGGCAGTTCAGAGTTCATTGTGAGCATTTGTCTGGGACCTAGTGATAGCAGTGACCTGGTTTTGCCCCAACATGGACTCAATCTCGAGGAGATCCCCCTGGATGGCTCTGGTTTTGGTCAGCTGATCAGCTAGGTTGTTTCCAGTTTTCTCTGGGCCCTCTATTCTGGAATAACCCTTGATTTTTTTCCAGTAAATGGCCATCCCACTAGAGGTGACCAGATCATCAATATTTTGTATTAGCTTGCCATGTTTGAGCAGTTTGTTGTTAGCACATAGCATGCCTCTGGTTTTCCAATTAACGAGGTGCTCCACAAACCCGTTCCGGATATAATCTGAATCAGTGATTATGACCAGTTTGTGGAGTTGGTGTTGGACGGCAGTGAGGATGGCTTGATGAACTGCCATCAACTCCGCCACCTGACTAATACGGGAACTGATTCTGTACCCAGTGGAGGGTTCCGGGGCACCATTCACCCAGGCATTCCCAACGCCGGCCACCAGTTCATTTTCCCTGTTGTTGTCAATATGGTAGGAGCACCCATCCACATAAACTATGGGCATTCCCTCGCACTTGTCTTTGTCATAGACTTTGTGTGGGAATTCAGGTACGCCTCCATGTTGTCCTTGGTTTTAAGACTGACTTTCTTCCCGAGACAGTTTTCTCTAGCACAATCATGCAAGTCAGCCAGACCTTGCGCGAGGGGACTCTTCTTGTTTTGGCCATATCTGACCTCCACAGGAAAGCCTTGCATTGACAGAATCCAGGAAGTAATTCTGGAATTACTCACATTTCCGGCCCGGATTCTGTCACTTTGGAGGTATTGCTAGTGTGGAGTCTCCACTATGATGTGTTCCCCCTAGATGAACAGGCGGTATTTTTCAATACCCACACCGTTGCCAGGAGTGCCTTCTCACAATCGTTGAATTCTTCCTCCACAGAGGATAAAGTCTTGCTTGCATAGGAGATGACTTTATTGACCTTGTCATGCTTTTGATGTAATAATGCTGTTAAGCATGTATTCAAGAACCCTGTCTCCAAGAACAACTCCTTGTTTTTGACAGGGTAAGCTAGACAAGGTGCATGTGAGAGGCTTCTTTTGAGTTGCTTTACTGCTTTGGCTTATTCTGGACCCCACTCCCACTTGACCCCCCTTCAACAAATACATTAAGGGTCTTGTGACCTCTGCATAGTCCTCAATGAACTTCCTACTGTAATTAGTCAGTCCAAGGAGGCTTCTTAGCTCCTGCAGAGTTGTGGGGTCTTTAACTTTTGGGAGTGCTTCCACTTTCTTCTCCTGGGGACAGAGACCCTCAGGAGTTATTTCATGTCCCAAGAAGTTGACATGGGTTCTGCACCACTATGCCTTTTGGAAGGATAGTTTTGCTCCGGCAACCCTCAACTGTGTCAGAACATAATGGATTTCCACTATGTATTCTTCCACAGTTGAGCTTTTTATCAGGAAATCATCATCATAGGCCAGTTTACCCCTTTCACCCGAGTCGGGCATGACCTTATGTAAGAAGATGTTGAATTTGTTGCCGGAGTTGATGTATCTGAAGGGAGTCTGGGTACAGGTCTACTGCTGCCCCTGAAGGTAAAGGCCAGCTTGTGTTGGTCCTCCCTACTGACAGGCACGGTCCAGTACCTATTGGTCAGGTCAATGGCAGTGTATACCTTTGACCCCTGGATTTAGGCCAGTCTTTGGTCAATGTAGTGAAGAGGCCATCGGGACATGTGGACCCATTAATTCAGCTCCCTCAGGTCAGCACAGAGTCTCCACTGGCCCTTCGGTTTTAAAATCCCCAGCACCGGATTATTAAAGGTGCTGTGGACTGGACGAATTATCCCACAGGACTCAAGATTTTTGATTATTTCCGTCAGGGACTCCATGGATGCGAGAGGCAAGCGGTATTGCTTCAAAACACTGGAGTCATTTCAGGGTCCGTGGGAATTGTTGTATGGATTTCGGTGCGACCACAGTCATACGAGTCCACCACAAAGAGATCTTGAAAATCTAAGAACACCTGTTTCAACTTTTGCTTTGCTCCAGAGTCTCACAGGCATGACCCGCTCTTCACCATGTGCCTGAAGCCTGGAAAGACTTCTGGTTTTGCTCTCTCAGTGGCCTCCTCCAGCTGGGTGGAGAGGTCCCTAGTTAGAGTGTTTACCTGGACAGAGGGTTTTAGGTAGGAGAGGCAGTCATTGTGGACCTGAAATATCACCTCATTCTGCCTGATAGCACAGGTCACCTCTTCCTCACTGTAAGGGCAGGAAGAGTACACCAGGAAATTCCCCCCTTGCCGGGTGAAGATCCTGTCAGGCGGTATGTCATTGTCACTATCAATGTCAAAATAGTCATTGGGGATTGATCCTATCAGTTCTTTTCCTAGATCCATGGAAAACTTTCGGTCATACACCGCCATTCCAATAATGGTGCCTGCACCCAGAGTGATACTCCTAAGGTCATTGTTATCCATTAAAATTGGAATGGTGTTGTGTTCTACATTGAATAATGGTGTTGGGTTTAACCCCAACCCCTGCTGTTGCAGATGGGCGTTGAGGTGTACATATGCGTCAGGATTTTGTAATTTCTGTCCTCTTCTGTCATGTTTTCCTCATGCCTTTCCCGCATCGCTCCCATGTGGCGATACATGTAGGCTGTAATTCTGGCAATTTTGATTTGCTCCTCTTTAATTTTTGGGGTCATATATAATTCACTCAAAGCTTGGTGTAATAGGCCACCATCCTGCCACGTGTCCATTCCAGGTTCATACTAAATTAAATAAAGGGCACCTGGCAGAGCCCTGAAAAACCCAGGAGGGAATACTTAAATAAACTGAACCAAAATTTCAGGGTGGGAGGTAAAGCAACAATTCCAATCTAATACCAGAAAGAAACAGTTAGTCATACTGCAATCCTTTTTTCACAAAATGTATATTTTTAATAACAAATGGATAGTATTAGTTGGGATAGAGCACCCCAGGCGTATTAAAGACACAACAATACAAAATGAGTACAGTCCAGTATGGACAACTGGATCTCAATGTGATAACACAAATGGTATACTGCTGTTTTAGGTGGATCAAAAACAGTTATGCAGTCACAGAAGTAGTTTATTTATTTTATTTTAAAATTCAAAAGAAATCATATAATTTTTCACCAATGGGGTGATAATCACAATGAAAATGAAAGCAATGCACTTAATGAACCTTAATGAACCTTCTAGTGGAACCTATACAAAACGCTGGGGAATAGGAGTACTTTTTTGATTTAGGAAAGATGGCACCAAAGTTAGGATTTCCCCCTGCAATGTTCCCTCAACCCACAAATAATTATTTCTGAATGGGAAAGAATAGAAAGGCACAGCAGGTAATCAAGAATAAGATGCATAAAACAGAGTCCAAATTCGACCTTCCCTCACCAAATAAGAGTGGAAAATGGATTTAAACCCCTTGCAATGTTATGAAATGACACTCGAAAATGGACAAATAATTAATTAATGTATGGTTAATACTTTAAGGCAAATACAATTTCTCACTAAAGCAACCATGCATAGACATTAACAATCACAAGCAATGGATTACCAAGAGCATATCATTCAAAAATTAATGGAAAGTTTAAAACATGTTGTAGCAAAATGACACGTGTAAAAGTTGCATTTCCTTTCGATTTCCGTGTAAATTCACCCAAACGTTTTTTTTATAAAAACAGGTGAGATACTGTGATTTGGAGTGCGGTTTTGGGCTGGGGAATAAATATATATCAAGGGTACAACATAGAGGTGGAAATAGGTCTCTAGGTTGGTTGTGAATTGAGAGAGATTTGGAAGGTAGAAGCGGTGAAATGAGAAATAATTTTTTAAAAGTGAAAGGCAAATTGAATAGCTAAGAAAAGAGGAACACCACCCATTAATATCAAAGTTACGCTGCAGTTCTAACCATTCACGCAGTGTACCCCTTTTCTTGAGGGAAAATTAATTTATTTAATTAAAGTATTGCTAATGATTTATGATCTGTGCAAGACAGTAATTAAGAGAAAAGTGGCGCTAACACTTGGAGATCAAGGGCAAGAACACAGAAAATTCTGACAGTTTTAACAAGTTACCAGGATAAGGATAGGATGGCTTAGAGAGTGTTAAGGACAAATGCAAGACAAGGTAGACTATGGATTTCTATGGGGTAGGGATTATACTTACAGTTCACTTTTAGTTTGGGATTTTCGGACCGTCAATGGTTCTGGTCACTACACAGCAGCACGCCTGGCAAAAGACAGTTGGGCAAAGACAGCTGGTCGGGTCACCGGATGGGAATTCTGGTCATGGGACGGCACAGGTACCTCTGGATGCAGTTAGTGGGCAAGCAGTTAGTAGGCAGCAAGCCAGGCTGGTTCAGAATGCTTCCCAAAGAATACCACAGCTTTCCCCTTTTTAATGGGAGATTAGTGGGTTGATTCTGGAGAAATGGCCTTGCTGGGAATAGGATCAGCACTGCTTGGGTTTTGCATTGGGCCCTGGAGTAGGGTCAGCAATGCTTTGGCCTTGTAGTTGGAATCTGGACTCAGCAGGATGAACAGAACAGGAACGGAACGCCAGCGCAGGAAAATCAGTTAGTGTGTGTCTAGAGTCCTGTCAGGGACTCTTAATTATAATGCATCGTGACAACATCAAAGTAGATGGCTGGGCATGCTTAGCTAAGCACACCTCTAACTGACGGGATTGGCCAGTGGTGCTCGTCCCTGCCTCACTCTCAACTGGTTGGATTTCAAAGCAGGAGGGCAGATTTATGGTGTGAGTTTACAATGTTCAAAAACCTCCCACAGTTATTTTAGCCAAAATCCGATTTTGCCACAAATGGTACATTTATACATTTGAAATCTCTTAGCAAATTGTATACACAGGTTACATATTTTGAGTAGAGCATAGCACTCCAACTCTGCAATCCGTGAGACATTTTTTCGCCCTTCTAAGACATTTTGGTAATTTTGAGTATGAACGCTTCGGCCTAAAATTCCAAAACTTTATACACATGTGTGGATTAACATAATGGATGTAATTTTAAAAATGTGCATTGGCATCATGGATACTTTCCTCGTAATCCCTTATTCTTTGCCATTTCTATTCCCAACGGGTCATTGAATTCTACCATGTCTTAAATGAAAGCCCAATAAAATCACTTTTAAACTGCGAACATTTACATTTTTACAAAGTCTTGCTGCAGAGTTAAAAGTCTTTACATTTATATTCATAAATAATCTTTGGAAGGAAATGGCAGTCCTTTTTCTGTCACTTGGCCATTTTTTTCTTTCTTCAGCTGCCACCAACTGTCATTTCCACAAGTGCAAGTTGGGGGTTTACCCTCTGGATTGAAGGTTTTATTGCCCCTTCCCCACTTCACACTTCCTTTTTCTGGAGGTCCCATTGTCCGTGGGTTCAGCCTAGACTAGATTCTGTTCAACCTAATAATTATCACTGGGGTGTTAGTGTCTGCTGAGAGAGGCCCTCCTGTTTGGTAGCATCCTCCCCCCCCCCAAGCAGAAACCTACTTTTCTTTTGGAACTTGCAAAATCCAGCCGATATAGGTTAACAGTTTTACTTTCTTATATTTTGGTCCTGAGTTAAACAAGCCAGTTGAATAAAATAACCCATGTCTGTATTTTCCACAGCAACAAACCCCTTCACATTGCTAGATAATGGCAGGCTTTCATTCAACAGTTTACTTTTAAAACAGGCTTTTCTACTTGAGTTTTCAAAGCCCAATTTACACGTGTGATGAAAAGCTGGCATTTTTTTTGTGTAAATTCGGTTTTGCATCTCCCTCTGGATTTCCACACTGTCTTGCAGCTATAAATGTTTACTTGTATGCAGGAGTTTTGTTCGAAGCACAATGTATTGATATTGACATGGCTCAGATAGCTGGAGTTTCTTGGAACTACTGTAAAGTAGTTTGTACATTGTAAAGAAAATGAACGCGTTTTCCCATGCGGGAAAAGTGAAGCTCTTTTTTGATTTTCCTCAGAGTTGATTTGACAGGACCTGTCATTCAGAAATCATGCTTGTTTTTGCTGAAGCACAATGAAATATACTGGATATGGCAGGTCCATATTAATCATAGTGGTCTAAGGAAAAATAGATGGAAATAGTGTCAGAGCAGCATTATTTTTGAAGGTGAAAAAGTTTCCATTTAATAGGGATTTTGGGCTTTCAGCAAAGCAGTGCTGCCTTTTCACTTTATTCCATCTGTATATCTTAGATCACACTGGCACGCTTCCTCAGTGTGTCCCCTTGTTCCATCCTTCCCCATGTATGCTTGTCAAGATGGTACAGGCATCTTTTTGTTGCTGCAAAATGCAGTTTTAAAGCCATGGTGCTCACAGAAGCCAGTGCAACCATTTTGCTGTTTCTGCGCAAATGCAGCTTGGATTTGGCGACATTCTGTTCAGTGGGTCAATGTAGCCCACAGCGTCCCTGTCTCCAGTATGTTATTGTACAGCTTAACAAGATGTGCACATTTTGTAGAAAAGCCTACGGTATACCCATCCTCCCCTGGTGCCTTCATACTGGGAGGTCTGCTAATAGCTTGTACTTTTTCTGTACTACTTCTGCTATGAGCGGTGCCTCTAATGCATCAATCTCTTCGTCCCTTAAAGGGACTAATTCCAAACTCTCTACGTATTCTACAGTCTCAGCATGCAGTCCTTGGCCCTCACTTGCAAAGAGCTCTGTGTAGTACTATGCACAATATTATGCTATCCCTTCGGCGGATGTTACGAACGGTGTCTCCTTCTGCCAGTACCTTCAACTCTACCCGTTTCTGTATCAAGGCATCTCTGTCCGCTACGCCATATTTATCTTTCTTATGCATTTCGTCCTCAAGTTCTATGATCTTTCGACAGAGCCTATCCTCTATCACTTTCCAGTCCTTTTCCCACCTTGCTCCTTCACTGATTTCTCAATCTCTCCAGGTGGCCTACCCTGCTTCCCACACTGTATTGAACCCCACCACCTCTGTATAGTTTAATTGAAAGTACTCTGCCATCTAGTTGCTAAACATCTCAGAGAAATGTGAATCCCTCCATAGGGTGTTGTTGCACCTTCAATGGGAGTCTCCTCTCTTTAACCCTGCAAAGTTCATTGTCATTCCCACAATGTCATGGTTGGACAATCCCACCAGGAGGATTTTGCAGATCCTAGATGCATGTTCTCCAATCAGAAGCAGCTCATCTATACGTGTAAATGTATCATGTGGTGTATAGCGAAAAGTGCACCCTTTCCGGTGTGGGTGGATAGATCTCGATACATCAACTAGAGCCCTACGTTCAAGGTCTCACCAAAATGCATCATCTCCTTCTACTGCAGGTCCACCATCCACCTCGTTCACAGAGAACCTGTCCATAACCGCTTCCGCAAATGAATTGAAGTCTCCTCCCACAATTACCAGGCAACCTCCTGAGGTCAGTATCTTATCCAGAGCTTGCATGTAGAAGGCTTATTGACTTTGATTGGGAGCAAAGGCTGAAGTGAACACCACCCACGCACCTTCCACCATGGCCAAAACTAAAGCCAATCTACCTGGCTTTGGGGCCGATACTTGTACATGTGTCATACGGACAATCTTATGCAGCAGCATACCAATACCCCCCTTCTTGAAGGTATTCAAAGCCCAGTGTCCTTGCTAAATCCCTCCCCTTAAGTGACCTATCCTTATCCACCTTTAGTTGAGTCTGCTGAAGAAATATGACATCTAATCTCGCTCTTTGAAATTTCCTTACAACTAACAATCTCTTACCTGGTGATTTAAGGCCCTTAACATTGAGCGTTCTCATCTTAGCATAGGCATCTCTTTAGTTGCCTGCTTTCTTCCTATCATCCAGGCTCTCTGCAGATCTCTCCTGTGCTCCCCATCCTCTTATTGGCCTCCCCCAGTGCACCCCTTGTGATGCTGGAAATGCCTTATGGAGAGACAGGACATCCTAGTACTTACCAATTCTCTGTGTGTGGTTTCCTTATATTTTCTGAAACTGAGGTCCAGCCTGGACCTCTGGCAGTGCAGTTCTTCATTTGATCTGTTGGTGAACCACACCCATGGGATACTCTTATGGCACGCATGGGTGGGGGTACACCCTTGTACCCCTCATGTGTGTTTTGGGGCACCTGTGTGTTGCCCACAGAGCAGGGTATGGGATGGTGACAGCTACATACTGACCTGGCAGTGGCTCTGAGTGTCCTCATTTTTGGGATATCCATGCCCTGCCATAGGAATCAATGGATTCCTACACAAAGGCAAGATGGCCACTGTGGCCTCTTGGTTTCAATTGCCTTTTACCTTTTTTCCCCAAAGTCCTGGGAAGCCCTGACTCTGTCCTTTCCTCCTGAATGGCTGTTGGGTGGAACCACCATACATGTTTCTGTTGTTCCCTTTCCTACTGAGTGGCTATTGGGTGGAAATACCATACATGGCTCTGGGGCTGCCTCCTGTCAGACTGACTGGATCCTTCCCAGGCATGGTGTGGTGTGGGTACACCCTAGGGGTGGGACCTGTGTGAATGGAGTTGGGAGTCAACTCACATTCTCTTTTATGGGTGTCTGGTTTATGTGTGTGTGACACAATGAAGGAGACAGCCCTGACTGAAACTGACTTTAATGCAGGGTAGTGTGCTGAAATGCTGGGTACATGCCCCAATCCACATTCTTTGTTATGGTTGTTTGGGTGGAGTGAATGGCCTAAATGCCGGTGAGCCTGATCAGCTGCCTGCATGAATGCCCTTCTGCGTAATTGGCTGACTGAGCCTGGCTCAGCTAGAGTGAATGGGGAACATATGTGTATATCTGGGGACCTCTCACTTAGCAATTTGTTCAGAAGGTGAAGTTGAAGCTTTGCAAGAAGAAACTGTTCCTTGAAGCCCAGCTGGAGGAGAAATCTGCTGCTGCAATTTCTTTAAGTTATCGGAAAACTGTTGTGTCTCCCAAGGATTGATCCAGATAGGACCTGCGAAGGAGACCGCTCCCAGAGCTATGAGGGACCATCGTGCAAACCTGCTCCTCTTCATCCGAAGTGCCCTCGAAGCCAGTCCTGTGTGCCTGCCGTCTGGTGAAAGGGACTTTGCGAGTCCTGACGAGTATTGCCGGGACATTTCGAATCAGAGAAGTCAATTGGTATCGACCAGGGTCCGGAGGTGCATTTTGTTACCGCTGGAAACCGTTGCAATCTACCGCCCAGAAAAGGGGGTACACTGGCATAGTCCTGCTGGATACCCAGAGCTGTGAAAGTTCCAAACTGCCTATGACCATTTCAAAGGACATCCTTGCCATCATCACTGACCACTTTTTCCCACCAGTGAGAGCTCAGAGTCATTAGGTGCAGAAGAAGGTCCGCTGGTGGGTTTGCCGCCACTAGAAGCTACCGAAGATCTCCCAAGGGTCTAGACTTGGAAAGGGTCTGAGGTCCACACCAGTGGTCTAGTCCAGGTCACCAAAAGTCATCCAGATGTCGGTATTACAGCTGCAGCACTGAAGAACCAATAGTCAGATAACTGCATATATCCGAAACCCGACATCGGTGAACTATGCACCTGACACTGGCCAAAGTCATCAAAGGGTGCCAGGGGTTTTACTTTCATCCAACAAGCCTTTTCAGGCGCTCACAGCAAATGTTATCTTCACAGGACATCCACAGTCATAGAAATCATCGACCAAACAAGAGCACCACAAAGAGTAAAACTGCTGCATCACAGTGGCTCCTTCTTCCAGAGGGGGTCCAGCCCGGGAGGGAATTGTCGAGTGAAACCGAGAAACTCTGCCACTTCGCCTGCCAAGGCACCAAAAGGTACTGTGATGAGGAAGAGCATCTTTTAGCCTCAGGAGTCATCTGGGGTCCCAGAGTTGTCTTGGATCCTGTTCTCCTGTGGCCTCTCAGGTACTTTGGGGTGCTAGAACCTTTTAAAGAAAGCACACAGTTATTGAACATTATTGGACTGGGCTGTAAAAGACAGAATAAGTTACTCCCTAACATTTCCTTTACAGGTTGCCAGGTGGGGGGATCCCCACTCAGAATTATCTATCTAGCACAAAGAAAGTATTATGCCACTATTCACCACTAACCTGCCTTTCTTCCCTATTCCATGCTGTTACAAGTCTCTTAAGAATTCAACTGCCTATTTAAAACTGTCTGCAGTTAGTGCATCTATTATTGATTTTTTAGTAATGTGTGGTACCACATAGAGTGTATATATTTGCCATTCTTTGAATAAGTATTTCAAGTACAAAGTGTTTTTTATTTATATGTATATATTTATGGTAGAGTTAGCAACCTTATTTTATATAGAAAAGCTGTTATTACCTAACATAGTGTGTGGACATTCTATTGTGTAGGCTTTGGGGAAACATTGTACTTAAGAATCTGCATGTATCACCTTCTGAAAGCTTAAGCCTGCTGCTCGCCACGTTTTACCCAATTGAGAGTCTTTCTGGGGTGTTCTGTTCCTCTACCCTACCATATAGAAGGCAGAAGTACCGATACCCCCTCCAGCTTTTACATCCCCCATTCCCCTTTATGTGTGTAAGTGCGGGTGAACCATCTTCCTTTTCTCCCTTCCCCCAATAACAGTACCCATACCCCCAAAACATTTACAATGATAGAAAACATTCCTTCAACTGAGACACCATTTTAGCACCAGAGGGCTAGCTGAGGGCCTGCTCTGCCCATTGGCACTTCCAAACTGTAAGCCGCCACCTACAATGTCCATCAAGTGAGTTGACAGACACACCTCCAGCATCTTCTGTGCGCTGTTCATGATTGTTTGATTGGGGAGGGGCCCGTCTTGCCTGGTTGGGGATTCCCTCATTCTGGATCTCAGTTCATCTTGTAGGCATTTCAACACCTGTTCTGCTTCTTTTCCAGTGGCCACCCTGTATTCTTCACTGCAGGCTCAAACAGCAGGGCAAAGATGAACTGAGATCCAAAATGAGGGATGCCCCAACCAGGTAGTTTCCCCCCTTTGCCTTGGAATAGAATGTTCACCAAGTCCTGCACGACCTGGTCAACTTGCAAGGGTGTCTCTCCATCTTTCTCCACTAAACCGAGAACTGAGATGTTGTTCCTCTGCTCTCAGTTTTTTAGGTCATCAAGTTTTAAGGTGAAATCTTCCTCTCGGAGCTCCAGATCCGTCATGCGAGCGGCTTGCAGCTCAGTGATAGATGTTTGAATTTGACCCTGCAAGCAGAGACGTTTTTTTGGGAGGGCAAAAGGGGCACTTGCCCAGGACCCCCACCTTTGAGGGGGCCCCCACAAGGGTGCCTGGTCTAAAGTAAGATTCCATTGTTCACCAGACTTAAATAGCACATGCCAGGAGATTTTATGGCATGCGCCTGTCTGTTTTGACAAGAACATTCTGCCTTGATCAATTAATCATGTAATGGATTCTGTGTTCACTGTGGAATACATAGTTTGTGTGGCACAGTTCTGTAGCATACTTTCCTTCCTGTGGGAATTATGTTGATCATTGTTATAGCCAAAGTTGAAATCCATATTGATAAATTGAGTGCCATAATGGTTCAGAAGTTAGCTTAGTGTGTTAAGCACTCATTGCAGAGATATGTGTTCATTCGAATGATTAGAAGAGCACATTCCAGCAAGGCTGGTTGAACTTTCCTATGTCTGAAGTCTATAAACCTACCTGCATATGTACTTGGTTTTGCAGCATAAGAGGTGCTATTATCAGCAATGCTCCTGCACCAGATAGGGGTTGCTATAAAAAGTAACATGTAATTCGTATGGTGAAGGTCTAGAAATTGTTTTGTTCAGATGGGGCGTTCCAAAACCTAGGCAATCCCCTCCAAAGATGAGCATAAACTATTAATACAAGAGGTGAATAAGTGTCCAAATTCAAGACTGTGGAACCAAACTGTTCATTCTTGTATTCTGGCTTTGCCAGCAGACGATACAGTGATCCTGGTCCAATCATATATTATCTCTTGCATTACTGTGCTGTTTTCTGTGCGGTTTGCCTTCTTGCATGCTTGGTGGCATTGTGTAGCTCATTACTTGATCATTCTTCTTATGTAGGCCATTTGAGTAGAAGTGGTGGTGGACAAGAGAGAGCGGACCAGATGTTGTAGGCCTTGGGCAACCATATTTTAAGGTCTGCTCATTTGACACGAAAAACGTTTTGGTTTTTGTATACAAGTCATACGTTTTTCTGCACGTTTATGAATGACAATTTCACAAGCCATTGTTTGGAAGTATTTAATTCTTAAAAGTACAAAAGACATACCTAGATTAAGTCTGTTAAATCACACTGATTGGTATGCTGGTACTCATATACTTCATTTGATGATGGAGAGACTTAAGCTAGAATCATTCCCATTTTGCGTAACACCCTTCTGTAATATTTTGGTTTTAAAAATTGTCATGTTTGGAAATGTGATTTGTGTACTTTGCAAGTCAGTATTATACAATGAGATTGTTTTAGCACATGTAAGAGCTGGAAAAGAAAGTGTTCAAATGCAGAAATTGCAGAGTTGGCACAAATCCCAGCTTCACCCCTTAAGCAATGTGTGATCCTGGGCATCTCATTTAATTTTGTATTGCCTAACCTCTCAGAATTGCCAGTCCCTAATCCTTTCTGAATTGTCAGCCCTTCAGAGTGATTTCCTTCTCAGGGTATGATCTTCATAAAAGCCTCACTCATGGTTTAACTGGCTATAGTGTCCCAGCCACTATAATAGTGAGCATTGATATACTGCACACCACAGGCACTTGTTCCCTTGATCTCCAAGGGCAACACTATTTGAAAACCATGTCCCACCTCTAATCTCGGTCTGCCTGGATAGAGACACCTTCCTGGTAGCTTCTAATATGCATTCACTATCCATGCTATGCTATATGTAGCTTTCTCCTCCCTCACAATTGGTCTACTCTATCATCCTCGAGCACTTTTGCATTCTCTGAGGCAGTTAATGTGAGTTCTCTGCCTATTCTGGGCAAATGTACCTTTTACTTACAGTCCTCCGATAATACTACAGGGTGCATACCTTCCCGGATGCTATTGATAAAAAGTATCATGTTCTATACTAGAAGAGAAGTAACCTCTTTGTAGACTGCTAATGTTGGCCTTCAAATTCTACTTGTTTATCATTCTGATGGAGTATGGAGAGGGTAAGGTGACTTAAAGGGAGGAAACATGCTTATTTTGAATGCTGCAGGCAGCATATCAACCTATAGGTTATGATCATGATGGGAGGAGTGGGGGGTATGCCACCAGATATTATTGATCACTTAATTACTTTGGTGTGGTGGAGGGGGCCCCAAAGATGTCCATGCCCAGGGCCCCAAAAATGCTGAAAATGGCCCGTAGGGCCCGTATTTTGGTCATAATCCCGGCAATGTCCTCTTTGGTAGAAGCCTCGGTCATGGTTGCGTTCTGGGCTGCGCCCCCCCAACCTCACCCTTGCCACTCCTCTCCTGTACATCTGTAGGGTGGTGCGTGCCACCTTTCTGCTGTCTTCATTGCTGGGGGATCAGTCAACCTCCTCTGTCGCTAGGTCCACTCCATCTTGCTGCTTTCTACTCGTTCGTCTGCCTGTGGTTCAGGGGCTCAAGCACCCTACACCATCTCTGGTATCCTGTCGAGAGGATTGGGAATCTGCTTCCTCACCAGTTGCCCTCCCAGCCATGCTGGAACGGTTTACAACATGGCAGCATTGCTGCCCGTACCCCTGGGTGCACCAAGCATGTATCTCTTCACTTCACTTGCTTTGGGCCTCTCCACCATGGCCTTCAGTGCTAATCTAACCAATCTGGCCTTCTTCACAGTCAGGCTGGGGCTGGCCAGGGCACACAGAATCCTGTTAATATTTACAGCTTGTCTTCCTCCCTCTTCGTGACTGGCCACTCCTCTGTAGTCACCGACTGCGTGCTGTTGATTGCACCCCCCTCCCCCACGCCATGTTTTTAGCCTGGAGGCTCTGGAACTTTATCCTCTGACTCTGTAAGTGTCCAACCACCTATGTTCATGCACGTGGGAGCGGAGGCCTGCCCTTCTTCACCTAGATCCTAAGGAGCCCCCTTGGGATCTTTTTACCACCATTTCTGCAACCATTGTCATCACACACTGCAGGTGGCGCAATAACAATGTGGGCCTGAGTTGCTCTTCACTCGTGGGCCGTGGGCCTCTTCTATGCAGCGGGCTCTCACGAAGACTCCCTCACTCCAGTGGATCCAGCCTCCCCAGGTCCCCTGTGTCATGGCCACCTCCTCAATGTCTGCTCTCCGAGGTCTCTGGCGCACAGTCACCACCACGGGCCTGTAGTCTTTCCCTACTGGCAGGCCCGCTCGTCGTGCCACAGCCACCACAGGGTCTTCAGTGCAGAGCATTTCCTTTCACGAGAGCGGGGTAGCTCCTTCTGCACACCCGCCTCCCTCACCATATGCAGGGCAGCTACACCCAGCACTGGCACTGATCTCTGCACGTTGTTGTGGAGTGTCTGTGCCCGATATCCTCTCTCATTTGCCAACAGGCCTTCAAGCTCAAATTCAGTCGGCCATTGCCGTCCATACCCACTAGTATCTCCTATGGCCATTTTTGACAGCAATGTCAATCTTCACCACTTTATCACAGCTATAAAAACTGCTGACAAGTTCGACCTGCTCAATATAAGAAAAATCTGCCCTCTTCTCAACCGACATTCTGCCAACACTATCATCCTCACTCTGTATTAGCATCAGACTCCCGGTCTATTTCTTCTCCCCATTGGACAAAATACTCCACTTTACCACATGCACCCTCTATATTCTAACCCACTCTTCTACACTGCCTGACATCCTCTCTATAGTTGATGACTATGAAAAGTTGGCCCCTCTTCAAATTTCGACTGCACATTTTTAAATTCACTCATGGCCTTGCCTCTCTCTCGACTGGCTGAAACCCCCACTCTCCTGCTACACTTTTTCCAACTTCTCCTATAAAAACTTTCTAAATCTGCCTGTTACTCGGGCACCCTGTGCTTCCTCTCATTTCCACTCCATCTCCTTCCTTGCCCCCTCACCTCTGCAACCTCCATATCATATCAATAATAGCATGACCATCCATCCTGAATCTCCAACTCTTGAGCATGGAGGATGCACCTTTGATATTCAAAAGCATCACTACTACTCCTAACAATCCTGTCACTACCACTTGCCTGTATATATTCATCCTCCTCTTGGATTACAGTTGCCCTGACCAGTCCCTGCCTCATGCTACATGCATTGCCCACCATCAACTGGTCAGTGCCTCATTATGCATGCTATTATCAGGCACATACATGCTGCAGGATGGCCCAACAGACAATTTTTTACTGTTATGAGTGTTTCTGGTTCAAACACTTTCATACAAAAACATATATAAAAAAGGGCGATTTGGAAGAATTGATAAGGGGATAATAAAGATGGAAGTAAGATAGAAGTTGAAATTGGAAATGTTGGTTGAAGGGCAAGAAAGGGGTTTGTTAAGGAATAAGAAGAGAAACTGTCAGGAAAGGGAGAGGATCACGAGGAGAGAGCTGTAAAGAAGGGTAAGGAAGGATGGGAGAACATGAGGGGTCACTCGGAATACAGAAGATGCCATTAATCTGCCAAGTTTGTAGGGTAATTGGAATCTGGTTAGTTAAACCCCAAGCACGAGAAAAACACTACCCTTAATCATCCGAGACCCTTCAATTTTGGCAATGTTTGTATATCTAAGTTCTACTTGAAACGTGTCCCCATCAGAGAAACGTGTGGCCCCCAAGTGCAAGATGCACAATTATCACAAGGGCTTTGCATTTCTTCGTAGGAATATCATTGCTAGTTATCATCCACATGGCTCTGCTTCACAAGCAGGGTAACATACACATTTCAATGCACCCTTTGCGTACCGTACACTATTCCATGTGTGTCCCGATTCACTGTACTCGCTACATCTTTTTAGTTCAACATACCCATAACAGATAGCAGCGTCCCATGCCCTAAAGGTACTTCTCACACCAGCAATCACAAATTTTCCGACATTGTCAAAAACACACAGTACTCCCCATCAGCGCTTTGCAAATGTCACCTAATTGAACATAGCATTTAAAAATCTATATCCCCACCCAAAAAAGCAATTATTTCCAGTCTGCATGAAGTGGTAACTGTATGAGACACAGTAGGTGGGCCCAGGGTTCATTCTAAAACACACTAGGATCAAGTCACTTCTTAAATGATTGCTCAAGCCATCTATGTGGGGCAACATTGCAAACTAAATATCCAATATGCACGGTAATTGCAATGGGAGGGGGCAACACGCAATGGGGGGCTTTCACAAAAGAATTACTTTTTAAAACTGTTGTACAGTAGCTTGACACTTTACAACCCATCCGTGAGAGCGAATAGGCTTTGGATCATATCCTAATGCCCCCAACCCATCCTTCTCTACCCCTGAATACAACATCTGCTGTCTTAACCTCAGGCATTTGAATATGTCGCCCAGATATGGGCACAGCCAACTACGAAAAGTATTCCATACAGATTCCAATTTCAGGCTACATAATCATTAATTCACTGGTGCAAATAAAATGTGTTATTTGAATTTGAGAAAGCAGAGGCTACCTTCATGAGTGATTTGACAATGTCATTATAACGGATTTGCATTAGGTTGCCTACAATAGGCAAGGGAGTTGGTCCAGGGGGAGTGTCGTATTTGTCTTTCTTCCGTAGTACATTCCTCAATATGAGGCAGGAGACCAAGAAAACCAGTGCAGAAACAAGCACTATCCACATTTCCATCTTGGAATCCAGCCGGCTACCTCTTCACCTGCAATGTAAAAAATGCTCCAATTAGAACCGTAAACCGTGAAGAAAGCATTGTACCATCTTGACAACACCTTATCAATGAAAGAAAAAAACATGTCAGAGTATGATTAACAAACGGATTGCATGTTTCTAGGAAATGTTCAAAGCACATTGACAAATGGCACATTACTACTCATCCGTCTTCCTCATCCCAGTCGTTACGTACATGAGAGAAAACCTTCCAAAGACAGAATCTACCTACTACACTTAGCACACTATTAAAAGGCAGGCCAGCCACCTGACATGTAAGGGCCAGTAGAATAACATCTATAATGTCCTATATAGGTAACAGAATACTCAATACCCAGTCACTTGGCCCGATAGGTGTTCTGGAGAAGGGACAAAGTGCTGATGCCATTTGGAAGTAAAACCGGCCTGCAAGCCGAGGAAGAGCGAGATGTGCATGAACATTTTCTGTTCCTGTGCTGATCCCTGTTGGTTTTGTCTGTAATAAACCACAGTTTGTACTTGCCGTTGACTGAGTCCTCCGTGTATCCTGGGGGAGAATTTTGGGGCCTCCAAGTCCGCAGACTTCCAGTGTCCCTCTGGCATACCTGAGGGTCCGTCCCCAAAATGTTGGTAGCAGAGAGGCTGTTTGAATGCGCCAGCCCGGCACCCGATCGTCCGCCGCCAAAACTGAGAGGCTGCAGGACCCCCCCATATTTCAAGACAAAGGGAAAGCGCTTGCCCGTGAAAAGGCCATCAGGAGCCACTTGTAAATCACCCTGCCCGAAGTCAGCGAGGAATCCAGGCAGACCAGGATGGGCAAGTGAGCACCTTTTGGAGGAGTCGGCAGCCGAGCAGCGCCAGCAGACCACAGAGTGTTAGTACTGACCCAGTCTAACTGCAACTGTGGGTGTGAGGAAGGGTATTGTTTATTGTGGAGTATTGTTTAGTATTGTCGAGTATTGACAAGGTATTGTCTAGTATTGCCAATGTTAGTAGGGCCAGGAGCGGAGGTAGAAGTCCTTCTTCTATGTTTAGGGTATGTTCAGTTTTAGAGGTAAACAATTCTGGTGAATAACCTAGACTATTGACTCAAGGGCACGGATGACAGACGATATGTAAATACGTGGTTTTCCTGTGGGTTGGGCGTTTTAGCTCCGGTCATAGATGACAGTATCCCTGTAATAGGTTCAACATTTTTATTTTCATAGTAACAAACAAGAACAAAATGAACAGTATTCCAAGAAATTCACATATAACAACCAAGTGAAAGCAAAGTAACCACCACGTCACAACCAATCCAAAACATCATATAAATATTAAAAAAGAGAACAAGAAGGAAGAAAGGAAAAAAGAAAAGGTAAAAGACAAGGAAGAAAAGAAAAAGAGCATAAATGTAGGAGAAAGGGACCAAGAATGACAATTGCAAAATACTATAAATCAAACGAAAGGCATTACAAAATCATCACACAAACCATAAGTTACATACAGAGCATGAGCGTATAAAGGCATGCATACCCCAGAGCAAAGTCCAGAATTATCCATAGGCATCAAGAAAGCAGCTCCAAATGTCCCAAAATTTGTCAATGTCATCAGTGAGTTTATAAATGGCTCTTTCATACGTTGAAACAGTAAGAAGCTCCTCCACCCAGTCATCAATGTTAAATGAAGCACTCGATTTCCAGGACCTCAATATGATTTTTTTAGGAACCATGCACGCACGTAGCAAACAAACTTTCTTACCAAAGTCAATGTCCTCCAGCGAAGAGACATCACCTAAAACCAGTAATGAGGCATTCATGGGGATTGTGATGTCCAAGACCAGAGTTAACCTTTCACGAATCTTGTCCCAGAACTGCATCGTTTTGGAACAGGACCAAATCAAGTGACTAAGAGATCCTCTCGAACATTTACACTTCCAGAAAAGATTGTTGTCTAAAAGTTGCCTCCTGAATAGTTTCTCCGGCGTCCAATAGGCCCTAAACAACAACTTCGTCTGAGAAGCTCTGAGGGACCAATCCAAACTCACCAGACAAGTGTTTTCACAGCATCTCCGCCAACATCTGAAGTTCACATCTTCCCCCAGTTCCTCTGCCAAAATCGTAGGCAATCTCGGATCACCTTTCCAAGTAGCTTTAAGGACTCCATACATGGTAGAAGCAGGATGTGATGCACTCACGCATACAGAAAGTGCTGCCCAGGCAGGACTCTGAACAGTCAATTGTGGCACCTCAACACAAGCTGAAATAATAATCTTCAACTTCCTATATTCAGCAAATGAACAACCTGCCATGTCAAACTTCTGGCCAAGCTGAGTGTACGTCAACCAGTCGGCCCCCTCAAACAAATTCCCAGTGTATTTGATGCCAGCCACAAACCATTACGCCCAAAATAGAGTCTTACCCTGATATTTCAAGGCCAAATTATTCCATATGGAGGCATCCGGGTGCAAATAGGGATCAGCATTCACTCGGTTCGAGAGCTCACACCAGCAGTCTTGCAAGAATGACATAGGGGCGCTGACTTTTTTAGATTTACTCATCAGAGTAGTCAGTAGCGCTTTCGGGTCCAATTGGGAAACAGCACTACATTCCCAGGATAAGAGGTCAGAATGTACAGACTGTACAACTTCAGAGTCAATAATCCTGCACAAGTGTCGAGTGGAAAACGACAAATGGTAGTCTGAGAAATTAGGCAAGTTCATTCCACCCAATTTCAACGGGAGCTGAAGTTTGTAAATTGCGAGCCTCGGAGGCTTCCCATCCCAAATAAAGTTCTGCACAATCCTATTGATCTCTTTAAAAATACTTCCAGTTATCTTAATGGGGAGCATGCTTAAGAAATAATTTATCCGAGGTGCCAGGTTCATTTTCAAACAGTTGATCCTGCCCCAGGTTGACAACTTCAAAACACTCCACCTCATCAAATCTGATTTAAGATTCAGAAGGATCCAAGCAAAATTAATGGCTGGTAACTTCCCTACGTCCGCTCCAATCCATATCCCAAGATACCTCAACTTCACAGCACACCACCGGAATTGAAATTGAGCACATGTGTGTCGGTGACACAACCCATTGATAGGCAGGATCTAGGATTTACTCCAATTAATCTTATATCCTGATACCAAGGAAAAGGATTGAATATCTCATATCAAATAAGAAACACCAACAGCTGGGTCTTGAAGGGCAATCAGCAAATCATCAGCATACAACCATACCAAGTTATTCCGACCATTTCCAATGACGGGTAGAAGATGAACGTCCTCCCGCAGGCTCACAGCAAGTGGTTCCATAGACAAAATAAATAGGAGAGGTGAAAGAGGGCAACCCTGCCTTGTACCACGATGAAGTTCAAATGGATCGGAGATAAGTCCATTCGTCAGCACACTAGCAGAAGGATTGTAGTACAACAGTTCAACCCAACGCTGGAAATCGTGCCCAAACTTCATTCTCCCCAAGCATGCAAACATAAAGTTCCATTCAACACGATCAAATGCCTTTTCAGCATCTAGGGAAATGACCGCACTGGCAATAGGTTGACTGTGCCCTTTCTCAATTGTCAATAGCAGGCGTCTCATGTTGTCCGCCACAGCCCTGCCAGAGACAAAACCCACTTGGTTCACATGCACCAAAGTTGAAATGACTCTACCCAGATGAACAGCCAGGATTTTGGCCAATATTTTGCTATCACAGTTTATCAGACTGATCAGCCGATAATTCTTGCACCTTGTGCCAGACCTGTCCTTCTTTTTCATCACCGTAATCAATGCATGTCTCATTGTATCCGGCAGCGAACTAGACTCAAAGGCGTCATTAAAAACATCACACAGAAGCTGTAGTGCGGAATCAGGGAGGGCCTTATAAAATTCATTAGGTAGACCATCAGTGCCAGGTGATTTACCCACTGACAGTCTGGAAATTGCATGTTGAACATCATCCACCTCCACCTTCCCCTCCAAGGTTGCCGCCTCATCCGTCGTCAGACGAGAGAGAACATGCGAATCAAGGAAGTTCCCAATTTCTTCATCTCCACAAGATAGTTCAGAGGCATAGAGTTTTTCATAGAAGCCATGGAATGAATCGTTAATACACTTTTGCTGAGTCTCCAAAGAGTTATCAAGACCTCTGATTGCGGTAATGAAGCGATCGCTGTCAGCCACCTTCATCCGATGTGCCAGCAACTTCCCCGCCTTCTCACCATTCTCAAGGTAATTAATCTTTTGTCTAAACAGTGCATATTCAACCTGGCTAGAGTTGAGTTTGTTTAGTTCATACTTAGTTTTTCGCAATTGATTTCTAGTATTTTCATCCTTGCTTGCTGCAAATAGAACATCCAGGCGCTTTGCCTCAGACGAGAGCCTCTGACTTTCTTTCGTTCTCAATTTCCTCTCTTTGCCAGTTTTCGAAATCAGCACCCCTCTAATAAAACATTTCAGCGCCTCCCAGACTGTCGATATTCGGACGTCGGCAGTTCTATTAATCCGGATGAAGTTGTCAATTTCCTCTGCCACCTCTTGCCTAATCTGATCATTTTTCAGTATAGAAGAGTTCAGTCTCCACCTTGGTGATTTGATTAGAGAGTACTGCAAGGACAATTGCAATGAAACAGGTGCATGATCGGATAGGGCAATAAGTCCAATAGTTGAAGCATAGCAACTTGAAGTCACCCGTCCAGAAGTCAAGAAGAAGTCAATTCTAGAGTACGTGTCATGACACCTTGAATGAAAGCTATAGTCCCTGTCCGATGGGTGTTCCAGCCTCCAGATGTCAGCCAGGTTGAACTCCCTGACTAAATTCTCCAAGGATCGCCTACATCTGGTCGGGGTTCTAGTGCAATCTCCATTTGATCGATCCAAAGCAGAGTCCATGACCTGATTAAAATCACCTCCAACCACATTTGAGTCCATATGAAAACTTTGAAGCAATTGAGCCACTTCATGAAAAAAGATTGGATCATCCAAATTTGGCGCATATAGATTGCATAGTAGAATGTCCACACCTTGAATCCTCACCAGCACACAAATAATATGTCCTTCTTTGTCACCTTTGTAATTGATGACTGATATAGGCAGATTCTTTTTAATAAGAATTGAAACCCCTCTTCTACTAGATGAGTGATTAGAGAAGTAAGTATCCCCTACCCAACCTCTCTTCAACTTTTCAGCCTCAGGATCCTCCAAATGCGTCTCCTGGAGGAATGCAATACCATAAGAGCTTGAACGTAGATGAGACAGAATCTTAGTCCTTTTCAACACATTGTTGAGTCCATTAACGTTCCATGAGATAATATTTAGATGATCCACAATTTTAGCACTCATGGCACAATTCAAATTTCTAGACAATTTATAGTAAATGCAAGAACAGTCAGAGAACAGGATAGGAAGATAGAATAGAAAACAGAAAAGAAGGGAAAGACAAAAGGGTAAGTACATGCCCAGAAGGGCAGTAAACCTCTAGAATATATTAACAAAGGTAACAAATAGATGGCACACTGTACAGATACAGCAGCAAGGCAACTAAAAGTATAATGTCACAAAACACTAAGCTTTCAGTAAATACCAAACCTACGTCTCCCACTCCCACCCAAAAATTACACCCAAAGTCGAAAACATAGCAATATAATTGTCCATATACAACAAGGACAACCCACTTGCAATAGAGAAGCTGAGTACAAACCACCACCAGTCCTCTGCTCTACTCATCACACAAAAAATCACATCCACCTGCCACTGGCAGCAACAGATGAAAAAGTCCAAACCAACCACAACGCAGCCACATCTGGGTCATGGCCTAGATTACTACCGTACATACAATAATGTAGTCATCCGCATCTGGGTCCAGTAGACACACCCAACCATTCAGACCCACAAGTTCTCTCCTCTGCTTAAGTCAACCCAAGATTGCTGCGTCATGCATTGTGTGCTAGTCCTTCGCCATACTCCCATTCTCACTGTAGTCCAACAATAATTGAACAGACAACCCAACCGCCCCACAAATTGCAGAATAAAGTCCAAGTGCCCCAGCGACACAGAACTGCATGACCCACAAATAAAGATGGATGCCACAATACACCAAGGACGGAGGCAAGTAGCAATTGGACCCCATACCTCCTGTAACCAATCACTGTCCCCACATATGCCTCCAATAATATAAAAAGGGGCACACAATCACAACCCAACCTTGAGTGACCCCAACGCTAGTGCAACAATTGTCACAAGGAACGTAACACAACATGAAACCGAGAATTGGCCAAGCAACACCACGCAGTAAGCAGCGTGAATCACACAAAGATCATAATACATCACCATTGTCGCACTAGTGCATCCCCCTGCACACACCGGAAGATCTACGAACCCACAATACCCCCACCATCCAGGAACATCCCATACTCGACTATAAAGTAGGGAAAGGAGAAATCAATGCAGCGCAATGCAGGTCACCATATTGGAGAGCAGAACCAATTCCACCCCTGTACTCCAAAAACCTCAAATTGGCAGAAAGCATCCCCACCAAGAGCCCATCCAAGGACAGAGGGCTGAAGTGCTAGGCCATGCATTTGAAATGCATGGATTCTCCCAATACATTGAACATGTGCTCAAGTCAGAATAATGAGCCTAACAGGATAAGGTGTGCATTGACTCAAGTAAACCTTAGCGGGAGAACACAAATTATGATCCTACGGCCCAGGCCCCCAGTGGATTAGAGGCACAGGACACTACATTAGAGTGTAAGCCCGAATAGTTGTTCCACAATACCCAGCAAGGGGCACGCCACAATCCCAAACATAGTATTCATTTGCCACACTACCCACCAGCAAGGATGCAGCGCTTGAGACACACAAACGTAACTTGCAGCCTACACCTATGAACCCCAAGAACAGTTTGTAGTGTATCCTACACCAACCACAACAGTTGGAAATGAAATTAATGCAACGTTCAGGCATAGAGGTCATACAAGTCTGAGGTAAACACAGCATATTCATTATGGACCAAACCTCCGATCCTATATAGAACATTGAAGGATCAGTGGCCCGGTGCAACACTGCCCGTGCCCCATTCGGGTGCCACTAATGCGGAAGCATCTTAACATCACAGACACCCACTCCAAATATAGGAGTCTGAAAGCAGCGGCGACATTCACCCAGCACAGCCCAAACATGACAAAGGGAGCCCTGTGCTAATTCAAAGGTCAAGGGGAGTGGGGGCCGCGGATGCATGATATTAAAACGTTTCTCATCATAAAGAATAGACATCCCCTCCGACATGACCGAAACCGCACCAGGCAGACACCGCCACCCCCAACAGGAACCAAGAGACATTTCACTCACCACTACTAACCTGAGATCCCATATGAAGGTGAGGAGAGCGCTCAGGAAATCCACCGCCGCCCACCTGCACCCGCATCCTGGGACAACTTCAGGGATCGCAATCCCACAGGGAACCACAACAACAACGGGGTTAAAGAAAAACGCTCTGTTAACACGAAATAGAACAAGGAAGACATCATCCCTCAACGTTACGCTACACTACACTACGTTACATTACGCCACGCATGTAGGTCCTTTCCTCTAATATGGCACCATACTTACGGCCCACCGCGACAATTGAAAGTAGCAGGCACAGCGTACGTTTAAACTGACTCAGTTTAAACGTCAACAAAAAGGAAGTCAAATTATAATAAAACATTAATATCGCCAGGAAATAACAATACCATCAACAAACACGAGCATCAAAATGAGGAACAATACGAACAATAATAAAAAAACTAATAAACTATTAAAAATGAACATCGAATCGGACAGTAAAACCTCAAAGTATTAAGTTTTTGTTTGCACAGCCACGCATGGGTATTTTCGAAGCCAAACACAGACCTGTTCAGGAGTCTCAGTGAGTTTAACTCCATCTGGCAGAAACAATTTCAAAACAGCAGGTTTCAGTAGGGAAGTCTTCAATCCTCTTTTTTTGGCCAAGCGTTCTGCCTCCCCAAATGCCTTCCTTTTAAGGACTACTTCTTTAGGGAAATCAGGGTAAACATTAAAAGATACTCCTTCCCAAAACAGAGAGATCTGTCGGCTCGCAATATTCAAAACATCTTCTTTCATGCTGACTCTCATGAATTTCACATATCTGTCTGGGTTTACCAGTTTCCACCTTCCCAGCCCTGAACACCACATCCAAATCCGTTGATTGCTCATTGCATCCCGGCAAACTCTTTTGAAGGATCTTGGTAACCAAAGCAAACAGATTAAGCTCAGGCTGCTCTTTGATCCCAATCAAGCGCAGGTTGTTATGTCTGGCCTGGATTTCCAAGTTCATATTTGACAGTTGGAGTGTAGACACCCATTCTTGTAGTTCCTGATAGGCTCTATAACTACCCGAGGCCTCTCTCTTCAAACCTGCAGTTCTGCCTTCAACATCTTTCATGCGTGTTTCCAGACCACTGACAGCTCCAGATAAATCACATAAAGTCATTTTTCACTTCAACCATATCACTGGCCACCTGCTTAAGCAATTTAAATATCTCAGCATTGCTTGGAGTTTCTTCCTCAAGATCCGCTGCCACCTGCTTGGGCTTCTTGGAAAGAGGGTTGTCCACGAGTTCATTCTTCTTTTTTCTGGACATTTTTAGCCAATAATCATCAGGTTTTCAATGGTTGCCAGGGTGGAGAGCAGGAGCTGCTGCCTTAAGCTGCTACTCCCTCAGAGGCCATTCTAGAATTCCAACAGTATCCCTGTAAGGGTAAGCAAGGGTGCTGGCCTAGATTGCAGAAGGTGAGTCGACTGATTAAGTTTCCTGGAGTGAGACGTTTTTACACTCAAGGCGACGCCACAGGTACAGTTCGATCGCAAGAGAATATTGGTATACTCTGCCTGGAGGCGAGACGACAGCTATGTGTGGGTTTTGTGTTGGCTGGGAGTCACAGGCTATTACAGTGTGCGGGCGGTATTTCATATTTCTGCACTACCTTGGTTAATAGAATGGTGCATCACCCATAGGGTTGCACATAGGACGCGGAGAGCATGCGATGGTGAGGAGCTAGTATTGGAAATTTGGGATTGGCAGACGAGATGAACCAGTGGTGGTGCGCCGAAGGCGCATGCGTGCAATTGTGGGTCTGCCTGAGGAGGCAGTTGTTGTGAAGGAGGGGCGGTGCACACCTAATAAGTCGTGGAGCCAGAAAGGCTCATATAAATTGAAAAGTATTGACATTATATTGTACCTTTCTCCCTGAACAGTAGACTATTAAAACCCTTGACATGAGGTCAGGTAAAGGCACAAAAAACATGTATCAAGGGAAGTGCGTGGGGGTCACACCCCTTCAGCACCTGTGTAAGACATTCCCACCTGACAGAAAGAGAAGATTTGCAAGTATAGCATAGAAAGTACCACAGGGAAGTTAATTAAACCATGGCCACCTTGTGGAAGTTTATCCAAAGACATGCAGCTATCACTACTGACACACATCCCAAATAAAGGTCTGCACAATCCTATTGATCTCTTAAAAAATGCTTCCAGTTATCTTAATGGGGAGCATGCTTAAGAAATAATTTATCCGAGGTGCCAGGTTCATTTTCAAACAATTGATCCTGCCCCAAGTTGACAACTTCAAAACACTCCACCTCATCAAATCTGATTTAAGATTCAGAAGGATCCAAGCAAAATTAATGGCTGGTAACTTCCCTACGTCTGCTCCAATCGATATCCCAAGATACCTCAACTTCACAGAACACCACCGGAATTGAAATTGAGCACATGTGTGTCGGTGACACAACCCATTGATAGGCAGGATCTCGGATTTACTCCAATTAATCTTATATCCTGATACCAAGGAAAAGGATTGAATATCTCATATCAAATAAGAAACACCAACAGCTGGGTCTTGAAGGGCAATCAGCAAATCATCAGCATACAACCATACCAAGTTATTCCGACCATTTCCAATGACGGGTAGAAGATGAACGTCCTCCCGCAGGCTCACAGCAAGTGGTTCCATAGACAAAATAAATAGGAGAGGTGAAAGAGGGCAACCCTGCCTTGTACCACGATGAAGTTCAAATGGATCGGAGAAGTCCATTCGTCAGCACACTAGCAGAAGGATTGTAGTACAACAGTTCAACGCAACGCTGGAAATCGTGCCCAAACTTCATTCTCCCCAAGCATGCAAACATAAAGTTCCATTCAACACGATCAAATGCCTTTTCAGCATCTAGGGAAATGACCGCACTGGCAATAGGTTGACTGTGCCCTTTCTCAATTGTCAATAGCAGGCGTCTCATGTTGTCCGCCACAGCCCTGCCAGAGACAAAACCCACTTGGTTCACATGCACCAAAGTTGAAATGACTCTACCCAGAAGAACAGCCAGGATTTTGGCCAATATTTTGCTATCACAGTTTATCAGACTGATCAGCCGATAATTCTCGCACCTTGTGCCAGACCTGTCCTTCTTTTTCATCACCGTAATCAATGCATGTCTCATTGTATCCGGCAGCGAACTAGACTCAAAGGCGTCATTAAAAACATCACACAGAAGCTGTAGTGCGGAATCAGGGAGGGCCTTATAAAATTCATTAGGTAGACCATCAGTGCCAGGTGATTTACCCACTGACAGTCTGGAAATTACATGTTGAACATCATCCACCTCCACCTTCCCCTCCAAGGTTGCCGCCTCATCCGTCGTCAGACGAGAGAAAACATGCGAATCAAGGAAGTTCCCAATTTCTTCATCTCCTCAAGATAGTTCAGAGGCATAGAGTTTTTCATAGAAGCCATGGAATGAATCGTTAATACACATTTGCTGAGTCTCCAATGAGTTATCAAGACCTCTGATTGCGGTAATGAAGCGATCGCTGTCAGCCACCTTCATCCGATGTGCCAGCAACTTCCCCGCCTTCTCACCATTCTCAAGGTAATTAATCTTTTGTCTAAACAGTGCATATTCAACCTGGCTAGAGTTGAGTTTGTTTAGTTCATACTTAGTTTTTCGCAATTGATTTCTAGTATTTTCATCCTTGCTTGCTGCAAATAGAACATCCAGGCGCTTTGCCTCAGACGAGAGCCTCTGAATTTCTTTCGTTCTCAATTTCCTCTCTTTGCCAGTTTCCGAAATCAGCACCCCTCTAATAAAACATTTCAGCGCCTCCCAGACTGTCGATATTCGGACGTCGGCAGTTCTATTAATCCGGATGAAGTTGTCAATTTCCTCTGCCACCTCTTGCCTAATCTGATCATTTTTCAGTATAGAAGAGTTCATTCTCCACCTTGGTGATTTGATTAGAGAGTACTGCAAGGACAATTGCAATGAAACAGGTGCGTGATCGGATAGGGCAATAAGTCCAATAGTTGAAGCATAGCAACTTGAAGTCACCCGTCCAGAAGTCAAGAAGAAGTCAATTCTAGAGTACGTGTCATGACACCTTGAATGAAAGCTATAGTCCCTGTCCGATGGGTGTTCCAGCCTCCAGATGTCAGCCAGGTTGAACTCCCTGACTAAATTCTCCAAGGATAGCCTACATCTGGTCGGGGTTCTAGTGCAATCTCCATTTGATCGATCCAAAGCAGAGTCCATGACCTGATTAAAATCACCTCCAACCACAATTGAGTCCATATGAAAACTTTGAAGCAATTGAGCCACTTCATGAAAAAAGATTGGATCATCCAAATTTGGCGCATATAGATTGCATAGTAGAATGTCCACACCTTGAATCCTCACCAGCACACAAATAATATGTCCTTCTTTGTCACCTTTGTAATTGATGACTGATATAGGCAGATTCTTTTTAATAAGAATTGAAACCCCTCTTCTACTAGATGAGTGATTAGAGAAGTAAGTATCCCCTACCCAACCTCTCTTCAACTTTTCAGCCTCAGGATCCTCCAAATGCGTCTCCTGGAGGAATGCAATATCATAAGAGCTTGAACGTAGATGAGACAGAATCTTAGTCCTTTTCAACACATTGTTGAGTCCATTAACGTTCCATGAGATAATATTTAGATGATCCACAATTTTAGCACTCATGGCACAATTCAAATTTCTAGACAATTTATAGTAAATGCAAGAACAGTCAGAGAACAGGATAGGAAGATAGAATAGAAAACAGAAAAGAAGGGAAAGACAAAAGGGTAAGTACATGCCCAGAAGGGCAGTAAACCTCTAGAATATATTAACAAAGGTAACAAATAGATGGCACACTGTACAGATACAGCAGCAAGGCAACTAAAAGTATAATGTCACAAAACACTAAGCTTTCAGTAAATACCAAACCTACGTCTCCCACTCCCACCCAAAAATTACACCCAAAGTCGAAAACATAGCAATATAATTGTCCACATACAACAAGGACAACCCACTTGCAATAGAGAAGCTGAGTACAAACCACCACCAGTCCTCTGCTCTACTCATCACACAAAAAATCACATCCACCTGCCACTGGCAGCAACAGATGAAAAAGTCCAAACCAACCACAACGCAGCCACATCTGGGTCATGGCCTAGATTGCTACCGTACATACAATAATGTAGTCATCCGCATCTGGGTCCAGTAGACACACCCAACCATTCAGACCCACGAGTTCTCTCCTCTGCTTAAGTCAACCCAAGATTGCTGTGTCATGCATTGTGTGCTAGTCCTTCGCCATACTCCCATTCTCACTGTAGTCCAACAATAATTGAACAGACACACCCAACCGCCCCACAAATTGCAGAATAAAGTCCAAGTGCCCCAGCGACACAGAACTGCATGACCCACAAATAAAGATGGATGCCACAATACACCAAGGACGGAGGCAAGTAGCAATTGGACCCCGTACCTCCAGTAACCAATCACTTGCCCCACATAAGCCTCCAATAATATAAAAAGGGGCACACAATCACAACCCAACCTTGAGTGACCCCAACGCTAGTGCAACAATCGTCACAAGGAACGTAACACAACATGAAACCGAGAATTGGCCAAGCAACACCACGCAGTAAGCAGCGTGAATCACACAAAGATCATAATACATCACTATTGTCGCACTAGTGCATCCCCTGCACACACCGGAAGATCTACGAACCCACAATACCCCCACCATCCAGGAACATCCCATACTCGACTATAAAGTAGGGAAAGGAGAAATCAATGCAGTGCAATGCAGGTCACCATATTGGAGAGCAGAACCAATTCCACCCCTGTACTCCAAAAACCTCAAATTGGCAGAAAGCATCCCCACCAAGAGCCCATCCAAGGACAGAGGGCTGAAGTGCTAGGCCATGCATTTGAAATGCATGGATTCTCCCAATACATTGAACATGTGCTCAAGTCAGAATAATGAGCCTAACAGGATAAGGTGTGCATTGACTCAAGTAAACCTTAGCGGGAGAACACAAATTATGCTCCTACGGCCCAGGCCCCCAGTGGATTAGAGGCACAGGACACTACATTAGAGTGTAAGCCCGAATAGTTGTTCCACAATACCCAGCAATTGGCACGCCACAATCCCAAACATAGTATTCATTTGCCACACTACCCACCAGCAAGGATGCAGCGCTTGAGACACACAAACGTAACTTGCATCCTACACCTATGAACCCCAAGAACAGTTTGTAGTGTATCCTACACCAACCACAACAGTTGGAAATGAAATTAATGCAACGTTCAGGCAATAGAGGTCATACAAGTCTGAGGTAAACACAGCATATTCATTATGGACCAAACCTCCGATCCTATATAGAACATTGAAGGATCAGTGGCCCGGTGCAACACTGCCCGTGCCCCATTCGGGTGCCACTAATGCGGAAGCATCTTAACATCACAGACACCCACTCCAAATATAGGAGTCTGAAAGCAGCGGCGACATTCACCCAGCACAGCCCACACATGACAAAAGGAGCCCTGCGCTAATTCAAAGGTCAAGGTGAGTGGGGGCCGCGGATGCATGATATTAAAACGTTTCTCATCATAAAGAATAGACATCCCCTCCGACATGCGCGAAATCGCACCAGGCAGACACCGCCACCCCCAACAGGAACCAAGAGACATTTCACTCACCACTACTAACCTGAGATCCCATATGAAGGTGAGGAGAGCGCTCAGGAAATCCACCGCCGCCCACCTGCACCCGCATCCTGGGACAACTTCAGGGATCGCAATCCCACAGGGAACCACAACAACAACGGGGTTAAAGAAAAACGCTCTGTTAACACGAAATAGAACAAGGAAGACATCATCCCTCAACGTTACGCTACACTACACTACGTTACATTACGCCACGCATGTAGGTCCTTTCCTCTAATATGGCACCATACTTACGGCCCACCGCGACAATTGAAAGTAGCACGCGCAGCGTACGTTTAAACTGACTCAGTTTAAACGTCAACAAAAAGGAAGTCAAATTATAATAAAACATTAATATCGCCAGGAAATAACAATACCATCAACAAACACGAGCATCAAAATGAGGAACAATACGAACAATAATAAAAAAACTAATAAACTTTTAAAAATGAACATCGAATCAGACAGTAAAACCTCAAAGTATTAAGTTTTTGTTTGCACAGCCACGCATGGGTATTTTCGAAGCCAAACACAGACCTGTTCAGGAGTCTCAGTGAGTTTAACTCCATCTGGCAGAAACAATTTCAAAACAGCAGGTTTCAGTAGGGAAGTCTTCAATCCTCTTTTTTTGGCCAAGCGTTCTGCCTCCCCAAATGCCTTCCTTTTAAGGACTACTTCTTTAGGGAAATCAGGGTAAACATTAAAAGATACTCCTTCCCAAAACAGAGAGATCTGTCGCCTCGCAATATTCAAAACATCTTCTTTCATGCTGGCTCTCATGAATTTCACATATCTGTCTGGGTTTACCAGTTTCCACCTTCCCAGCCCTGAACACCACATCCAAATCCGTTGATTGCTCATTGCATCCTGGCAAACTCTTTTGAAGGATCTTGGTAACCAAAGCAAACAGATTAAGCTCAGGCTGCTCTTTGATCCCAATCAAGCGCAGGTTGTTATTTCTGGCCTGGATTTCCAAGTTCATATTTGACAGTTGGAGTGTAGACACCCATTCTTGTAGTTCCTGATAGGCTCTATAACTACCCGAGGCCTCTCTCTTCAAACCTGCAGTTCTGCCTTCAACATCTTTCATGAGTGTTTCCAGACCACTGACAGCTCCAGATAAATCACATAAAGTCATTTTTCACTTCAACCATATCACTGGCCACCTGCTTAAGCAATTTAAATATCTCAGCATTGCTTGGAGTTTCTTCCTCAAGATCCGCTGCCACCTGGTTGGGCTTCTTGGAAAGAGGGTTGTCGACGAGTTCATTCTTCTTTTTTCTGGACATTTTCAGCCAATAATCATCAGGTTTTCAATGGTTGCCAGGGTGGAGAGCAGGAGCTGCTGCCTTAAGCTGCTACTCCCTCAGAGGCCATTCTAGAATTCCAACAGTATCCCTGTAAGGGTAAGCAAGGGTGCTGGCCTAGATTGCAGAAGGTGAGTCGACTGATTAAGTTTCCTGGAGTGAGACGCTTTTACACTCAAGGCGACGCCACAGGTACAGTTCGATCGCAAGAGAATATTGGTATACTCTGCCTGGAGGCGAGACGACAGCTATGTGTGGGTTTTGCGTTGGCTGGGAGTCACAGGCTATTACAGTGTGCGGGCGGTATTTCATATTTCTGCACTACCTTGGTTAATAGAATGGTGCATCACCCATAGGGTTGCACATAGGACGCGGAGAGCATGCGATAGTGAGGAGCTAGTATTGGAAATTTGGGATTGGCAGATGAGATGAACCAGTGGTGGTGCGCCGAAGGCGCATGCGTGCAATTGTGGGTCTGCCTGAGGAGGCAGTTGTTGTGAAGGAGGGGCGGTGCACACCTAATAAGTCGTGGAGCCAGAAAGGCTCATATAAATTGAAAAGTATTGACATTATATTGTACCTTTCTCCCTGAACAGTAGACTATTAAAACCCTTGACTTGAGGTCAGGTAAAGGCACAAAAAACATGTATCAAGGGAAGTGCGTGGGGGTCACACCCCTTCAGCACCTGTGTAAGACACTCCCACCTGACAGAAAGAGAAGATTTGCAAGTATAGCATAGAAAGTACCACAGGGAAGTTAATTAAACCATGGCCACCTTGTGGAAGTTTATCCAAAGACATGCAGCTATCACTACTGACACACATCCCAAATAAAGGTCTGCACAATCCTATTGATCTCTTTAAAAATGCTTCCAGTTATCTTAATGGGGAGCATGCTTAAGAAATAATTTATCCGAGGTGCCAGGTTCATTTTCAAACAGTTGATCCTGCCCCAGGTTGACAACTTCAAAACACTCCACCTCATCAAATCTGATTTAAGATTCAGAAGGATCCAAGCAAAATGAATGGCTGGTAACTTCCCTACGTCCGCTCCAATCCATATCCCAAGATACCTCAACTTCACAGCACACCACCGGAATTGAAATTGAGCACATGTGTGTCGGTGACACAACCCATTGATAGGCAGGATCTCGGATTTACTCCAATTAATCTTATATCCTGATACCAAGGAAAAGGATTGAATATCTCATATCAAATAAGAAACACCAACAGCTGGGTCTTGAAGGGCAATCAGCAAATCATCAGCATACAACCATACCAAGTTATTCCGACCATTTCCAATGACGGGTAGAAGATGAACGTCCTCCCGCAGGCTCACAGCAAGTGGTTCCATAGACAAAATAAATAGGAGAGGTGAAAGAGGGCAACCCTGCCTTGTACCACGATGAAGTTCAAATGGATCGGAGATAAGTCCATTCGTCAGCACACTAGCAGAAGGATTGTAGTACAACAGTTCAACCCAACGCTGGAAATCGTGCCCAAACTTCACTCTCCCCAAGCATGCAAACATAAAGTTCCATTCAACACGATCAAATGCCTTTTCAGCATCTAGGGAAATGACCGCACTGGCAATAGGTTGACTGTGCCCTTTCTCATTTGTCAATAGCAGGCGTCTCATGTTGTCCGCCACAGCCCTGCCAGAGACAAAACCCACTTGGTTCACATGCACCAAAGTTGAAATGACTCTACCCAGATGAACAGCCAGGATTTTGGCCAATATTTTGCTATCACAGTTTATCAGACTGATCAGCCGATAATTCTCGTACCTTGTGCCAGACCTGTCCTTCTTTTTCATCACCGTAATCAATGCATGTCTCATTGTATCCGGTAGCGAACTAGACTCAAAGGCGTCATTAAAAACATCACACAGAAGCTGTAGTGCGGAATCAGGGAGGGCCTTATAAAATTCATTAGGTAGACCATCAGTGCCAGGTGATTTACCCACTGACAGTCTGGAAATTGCATTTTGAACATCATCCACCTCCACCTTCCCCTCCAAGGTTGCCGCCTCATCCGTCGTCAGACGAGAGAGAACATGCGAATCAAGGAAGTTCCCAATTTCTTCATCTCCACAAGATAGTTCAGAGGCATAGAGTTTTTCATAGAAGCCATGGAATGAATCGTTAATACACTTTTGCTGAGTCTCCAATGAGTTATCAAGACCTCTGATTGCGGTAATGAAGCGATCGCTGTCAGCCACCTTCATCCGATGTGCCAGCAACTTCCCCGCCTTCTCACCATTCTCAAGGTAATTAATCTTTTGTCTAAACAGTGCATATTCAACCTGGCTAGAGTTGAGTTTGTTTAGTTCATACTTAGTTTTTCGCAATTGATTTCTAGTATTTTCATCCTTGCTTGCTGCAAATAGAACATCCAGGCGCTTTGCCTCAGACGAGAGCCTCTGAATTTCTTTCGTTCTCAATTTCCTCTCTTTGCCAGTTTTCGAAATCAGCACCCCTCTAATAAAACATTTCAGCGCCTCCCAGACTGTCGATATTCGGACGTCGGCAGTTCTATTAATCCGGATGAAGTTGTCAATTTCCTCTGCCACCTCTTGCCTAATCTGATCATTTTTCAGTATAGAAGAGTTCCTTCTCCACCTTGGTGATTTGATTAGAGAGTACTGCAAGGACAATTGCAATGAAACAGGTGCGTGATCGGATAGGGCAATAAGTCCAATAGTTGAAGCATAGCAACTTGAAGTCACCCGTCCAGAAGTCAACAAGAAGTCAATTCTAGAGTACGTGTCATGACACCTTGAATGAAAGCTATAGTCCCTGTCCGATGGGTGTTCCAGCCTCCAGATGTCAGCCAGGTTGAACTCCCTGACTAAATTCTCCAAGGATCGCCTACATCTGGTCGGGGTTCTAGTGCAATCTCCATTTGATCGATCCAAAGCAGAGTCCATGACCTGATTAAAATCACCTCCAACCACAATTGAGTCCATATGAAAACTTTGAAGCAATTGAGCCACTTCATGAAAAAAGATTGGATCATCCAAATTTGGCACATATAGATTGCATAGTAGAATGTCCACACCTTGAATCCTCACCAGCACACAAATAATATGTCCTTCTTTGTCACCTTTGTAATTGATGACTGATATAGGCAGATTCTTTTAAATAAGAATTGAAACCCCTCTTCTACTAGATGAGTGATTAGAGAAGTAAGTATCCCCTACCCAACCTCTCTTCAACTTTTCAGCCTCAGGATCCTCCAAATGCGTCTCCTGGAGGAATGCAATATCATAAGAGCTTGAACGTAGATGAGACAGAATCTTAGTACTTTTCAACACATTGTTGAGTCCATTAACGTTCCATGAGATAATATTTAGATGATCCACAATTTTAGCACTCATGGCACAATTCAAATTTCTAGACAATTTATAGTAAATGCAAGAACAGTCAGAGAACAGGATAGGAAGATAGAATAGAAAACAGAAAAGAAGGGAAAGACAAAAGGGTAAGTACATGCCCAGAAGGGCAGTAAACCTCTAGAATATATTAACAAAGGTAACAAATAGATGGCACACTGTACAGATACAGCAGCAAGGCAACTAAAAGTATAATGTCACAAAACACTAAGCTTTCAGTAAATACCAAACCTACGTCTCCCACTCCCACCCAAAAATTACACCCAAAGTCGAAAACATAGCAATATAATTGTCCACATACAACAAGGACAACCCACTTGCAATAGAGAAGCTAAGTACAAACCACCACCAGTCCTCTGCTCTACTCATCACACAAAAAATCACATCCACCTGCCACTGGCAGCAACAGATGAAAAAGTCCAAACCAACCACAACGCAGCCACATCTGGGTCATGGCCTAGATTGCTACCGTACATACAATAATGTAGTCATCCGCATCTGGGTCCAGTAGACACACCCAACCATTCAGACCCACGAGTTCTCTCCTCTGCTTAAGTCAACCCAAGATTGCTGCGTCATGCATTGTGTGCTAGTCCTTCGCCATACTCCCATTCTCACTGTAGTCCAACAATAATTGAACAGACACACCCAACCGCCCCACAAATTGCAGAATAAAGTCCAAGTGCCCCAGCGACACAGAACTGCATGAACCACAAATAAAGATGGATGCCACAATACACCAAGGACGGAGGTAAGTAGCAATTGGACCCCATACCTCCTGTAACCAATCACTGTCCCCACATATGCCTCCAATAATATAAAAAGGGGCACACAATCACAACCCAACCTTGAGTGACCCCAACGCTAGTGCAACAATCGTCACAAGGAACGTAACACAACATGAAACCGAGAATTGGCCAAGCAACACCACGCAGTAAGCAGCGTGAATCACACAAAGATCATAATACATCACCATTGTCGCACTAGTGCATCCCCCTGCACACACCGGAAGATCTACGAACCCACAATACCCCCACCATCCAGGAACATCCCATACTCGACTATAAAGTAGGGAAAGGAGAAATCAATGCAGCGCAATGCAGGTCACTATATTGGAGAGCAGAACCAATTCCACCCCTGTACTCCAAAAACCTCAAATTGGCAGAAAGCATCCCCACCAAGAGCCCATCCAAGGACAGAGGGCTGAAGTGCTAGGCCATGCATTTGAAATGCATGGATTCTCCCAAAACATTGAACATGTGCTCAAGTCAGAATAATGAGCCTAACAGGATAAGGTGTGCATTGACTCAAGTAAACCTTAGCGGGAGAACACAAATTATGCTCCTACGGCCCAGGCCCCCAGTGGATTAGAGGCACAGGACACTACATTAGAGTGTAAACCCGAATAGTTGTTCCACAATACCCAGCAATTGGCACGCCACAATCCCAAACATAGTATTCATTTGCCACACTACCCACCAGCAAGGATGCAGCGCTTGAGACACACAAACGTAACTTGCAGCCTACACCTATGAACCCCAAGAACAGTTTGTAGTGTATCCTACACCAACCACAACAGTTGGAAATGAAATTAATGCAACGTTCAGGCAATAGAGGTCATACAAGTCTGAGGTAAACACAGCATATTCATTATGGACCAAACCTCCGATCCTATATAGAACATTGAAGGATCAGTGGCCCGGTGCAACACTGCCCGTGCCCCATTCGGGTGCCACTAATGCGGAAGCATCTTAACATCACAGACACCCACTCCAAATATAGGAATCTGAAAGCAGCGGCGACATTCACCCAGCACAGCCCACACATGACAAAGGGAGCCCTGCGCTAATTCAAAGGTCAAGGGGAGTGGGGGCCGCGGATGCATGATATTAAAACGTTTCTCATCATAAAGAATAGACATCCCCTCCGACATGCGCGAAACCGCACCAGGCAGACACCGCCACCCCCAACAGGAACCAAGAGGCATTTCACTCACCACTACTAACCTGAGATCCCATATGAAGGTGAGGAGAGCGCTCAGGAAATCCACCGCCGCCCACCTGGACCCGCATCCTGGGACAACTTCAGGGATCGCAATCCCACAGGGAACCACAACAACAACGGGGTTAAAGAAAAACGCTCTGTTAACACGAAATAGAACAAGGAAGACATCATCCCTCAACGTTACGCTACACTACACTACGTTACATTACGCCACGCATGTAGGTCCTTTCCTCTAATATGGCACCATACTTACGGCCCACCGCGACAATTGAAAGTAGCACGCTCAGCGTACGTTTAAACTGACTCAGTTTAAACGTCAACAAAAAGGAAGTCAAATTATAATAAAACATTAATATCGCCAGGAAATAACAATACCATCAACAAACACGAGCATCAAAATGAGGAACAATACGAACAATAATAAAAAAACTAATAAACTATTAAAAATGAACATCGAATCGGACAGTAAAACCTCAAAGTATTAAGTTTTTGTTTGCACAGCCACGCATGGGTATTTTCGAAGCCAAACACAGACCTGTTCAGGAGTCTCAGTGAGTTTAACTCCATCTGGCAGAAACAATTTCAAAACAGCAGGTTTCAGTAGGGAAGTCTTCAATCCTCTTTTTTTGGCCAAGCGTTCTGCCTCCCCAAATGCCTTCCTTTTAAGGACTACTTCTTTAGGGAAATCAGGGTAAACATTAAAAGACACTCCTTCCCAAAACAGAGAGATCTGTCACCTCGCAATATTCAAAACATCTTCTTTCATGCTGGCTCTCATGAATTTCACATATCTGTCTGGGTTTACCAGTTTCCACCTTCCCAGCCCTGAACACCACATCCAAATCCGTTGATTGCTCATTGCATCCCGGCAAACTCTTTTGAAGGATCTTGGTAACCAAAGCAAACAGATTAAGCTCAGGCTGCTCTTTGATCCCAATCAAGCGCAGGTTGTTATTTCTGGCCTGGATTTCCAAGTTCATATTTGACAGTTGGAGTGTAGACACCCATTCTTGTAGTTCCTGATAGGCTCTATAACTACCCGAGGCCTCTCTCTTCAAACCTGCAGTTCTGCCTTCAACATCTTTCATGCGTGTTTCCAGACCACTGACAGCTCCAGATAAATCACATAAAGTCATTTTTCACTTCAACCATATCACTGGCCACCTGCTTAAGCAATTTAAATATCTCAGCATTGCTTGGAGTTTCTTCCTCAAGATCCGCTGCCACCTGCTTGGGCTTCTTGGAAAGAGGGTTGTCCACGAGTTCATTCTTCTTTTTTCTGGACATTTTCAGCCAATAATCATCAGGTTTTCAATGGTTGCCAGGGTGGAGAGCAGGAGCTGCTGCCTTAAGCTGCTACTCCCTCAGAGGCCATTCTAGAATTCCAACAGTATCCCTGTAAGGGTAAGCAAGGGTGCTGGCCTAGATTGCAGAAGGTGAGTCGACTGATTAAGTTTCCTGGAGTGAGACGTTTTTACACTCAAGGCGACGCCACAGGTACAGTTCGATCGCAAGAGAATATTGGTATACTCTGCCTGGAGGCGAGACGACAGCTATGTGTGGGTTTTGTGTTGGCTGGGAGTCACAGGCTATTACAGTGTGCGGGCGGTATTTCATATTTCTGCACTACCTTGGTTAATAGAATGGTGCATCACCCATAGGGTTGCACATAGGACGCGGAGAGCATGCGATGGTGAGGAGCTAGTATTGGAAATTTGGGATTGGCAGACGAGATGAACCAGTGGTGGTGCGCCGAAGGCGCATGCGTGCAATTGTGGGTCTGCCTGAGGAGGCAGTTGTTGTGAAGGAGGGGCGGTGCACACCTAATAAGTCGTGGAGCCAGAAAGGCTCATATAAATTGAAAAGTATTGACATTATATTGTACCTTTCTCCCTGAACAGTAGACTATTAAAACCCTTGACTTGAGGTCAGGTAAAGGCACAAAAAACATGTATCAAGGGAAGTGCGTGGGGGTCACACCCCTTCAGCACCTGTGTAAGACACTCCCACATGACAGAAAGAGAAGATTTGCAAGTATAGCATAGAAAGTACCACAGGGAAGTTAATTAAACCATGGCCACCTTGTGGAAGTTTATCCAAAGACATGCAGCTATCACTACTGACACACATACATAAGGAGGAGAAGTTTACAAAATGCACGGCCATGTTCGAGATGTGGCGCTTGTTTCAGGAGGGCAATAAGGATGTCGTGAGGTGTCAGCGGATGCTGAGCCAACAGGAGGTGAAGGGACCAGGGGCTCATCCCTCCGCACGTCCCCATGTTCTTCCAAGTGTAGCATCCGATGACACAGATGATGAGCAAGGGATGTACCCAATGTGAGAATTAAGGGAGGCAGAGGGGTACTAAAATCTGACATATAAACCAGCACCATATACTAAGGAGGAGAGGCCGAAAGGTGCAGGGCAGCCAGCTACTGATCAAGAAGGGAGCTGTGAGGTGTAGAGGGGCGTGAGGGAGGGACTTGGGAACATAGCCACACATGAGTGGATAGGAGGACAGATACTTCTGAAGCTCGAAGGGAAAACAGAGGGAGAGGCAGAAGGGGCGACTAAGGCAATGAGGGCCTGAAGAGAAGCTGCCAAGTATCAGACTGGGCAGAGATAATGGATGAGGAAGATAGGAGGGAGAAGGATTGGGATGAGAGATTACAATGTGAGGACAAAGAGAGGAGGAGAGAAGAGAAGCTGGAGAGGGAGGATAGGGAACAAAGGGAGGAGAAGGAGCGCATAGAAAGGGAGCGGGAGGAGAGGATCGAAAGAGACCTCAAGGAAAGGTAGAGAGCAGAGCAAGAGCAGCGGGATAGAAAGACAAGGAAAGTGGAAGAGAGCAAAAGGCAAAGAGGAGAAGCAGAGCGGGAGAAACTTTCTCAGTTTAAGAAAATTGGTAGGGATGGAAGAAAAAGGGTGGCCAAAAATAGAACTCATGATAGTTCATCATTGTAGGCTATGGCAGGAGCCAATAAACATGTACTAAACAAACTCCAAATCTGTACCGGCACTATCTCGCCTGCATCTATACCCTATCACAATTTATTCATAGCCTCTACTCACTGACAATGTATCCATGTACTTTTTGTTTTTGTTAACAACCATGGTAGTTGTCTGTTATCTTCTTTGATTCACTGCTCCTACGTCATTCCACATTGTAATCTGCATCAATACCCATTCATATGTATGTATGTATATTAAGCTAATAAACAAAAAAAACAAACAAACAAACAGGACCAACAACAACAAGGACATATGCAGGAAACACATCAAGACCAGCACCACAGTATTTACAAGATCCACAGATCTGAGGAAATACACAGCAACTAGCACAGATACAGAGCAATGACGCAGCAGCACATGTATACTCAATGGCAACAGTTCCCGACAGACAACTGGGAGGAGTTACCATGATGGGCAACAGCCCCTTTACAGGGAATGCAATGTCCCTGTACCCTCAATAGGACAGCACACAGATGAACTTGATGTGTCCCATCCTGTTGATGAAACCCAACTCTGTGGAGGAACCTCACATAGGGGTGGTGATAGGTGACAAAACGTTGTCCTTTCTTGTTGACACAGGGGCGACTAGGTCATGTATTAAGGAAGGAGCATCTACATTGTCAGGTGATGCCATGAACAATTAAAGATTCTCTGGGGCTCGGGAAGTGGTTTCTTTCACAGGCAACATCTCACTTTCTATAGGAGATCACGATCTATAACTGCCTTTAATTTACTCTCGACAGACACCTGTAAACATTCTGGGACAAGACATTATGAGCAGACTGAACATGACCATCTCATGCACAGACAAGGGAATAGTGTGCTCCACACCAGGAATGCACATGCTCAATGTAAGACAGATTGTCCAAGCCTATTGCGGATGCAAGGTACAGAGGAGGGTGCGAGTGGATGCAGAAATATTCCAGTACGGAACTGACATTGCCATTCCATGGCTTCCAGGAATTGCAGGGAAGATGTGGCGAGTTCCAAACGAATACCTATTTAAACATGTGCTACCAATGGATGAGGAAGATTGAACCATAGTGCCAATAGATATAGAGGCAGTGGTTGCGAAAGAGGTTTGGTTTGCAGTGTACGGGATGGATGACACAGAACAGGCATGGAGAGCAATGATCACAGAGGCAGAAGGGTGCAGGTAGACCACAGTGACAGATTAAGATCTTTTCAGGGAAGACAGACTAGAAATAGAGATGGTGTTTGAAATGAGTGTGACTTATTGGTTACAAATACACTACAGGGAAGTACCACAGAGAATGGCAATGGCGCTTGAGGCACTATACACCACTATACGAGTGAAACTGCAGGAGCACCTATGGGACCTGACATAGCCAAAGTGTGAATAACCTATGGAAATGTAGTACAGCATGGACACTGTAGAAACCGCATTATAAGGTTTAGGAAAATTAGCATCTAGCAAATCAGGCCTCTGAGCAAGAGACGAGCTAAGCTGATTCAGGGTGTTAGAAAGAGAAGAATTAATGAGTGAAGTAAGGTAAGGAAGAAGATGGGGATGAACATGTGAAATAAAAGAAAAGAGAAGAGGATCAGAAGGAGACACTGTTGGATGAGCATGGGCAAGAAGGGCAAAAGTATCAGAATCAGTAAGAGGAGAGAATGAGGATAAAGAGTATGAAGGTAAACTGGAAGAAGAGAAAGGAGCAAAAGCAGAACGAAGATAAGCAACTTTGGATGTGAAGTAACTAGCAAAGTCAGAGGGAGAAAGATGTAAGGAGGGACAGGTCAGGAGATTTAGGAGACCGGATATTGTGGAGAAGTTGGAAAAGACAACAAGAGTGATGAGAAAGAGAAACAGTAAGATCTGAAAATAAAGATTATTTGGCTGCAAGTGAGGCAGAGTCATAAGAAGAGTATAAAGAGGAAAGCACAACAAGATCAGATGGTGATCTAGATTTTTTCCAGTGCCACTCAGCTTTACGCAGAGAGCAGCAGGGGGAGATAAGTTTAGAAGTAAGCCAAGACTATGGAGTTTTACGAGTGGAAGTAAAAGAGCAAAGAGGAGTGACAGAATCAAGTACAGGCAACAAAGTGGAAATGACGGTACTAGCAGCCACATCAGGAGACAATGAAGAGAAAGTAGGAAGAGATGGAAGAGAATAGTGTAGAGAACAAATATTATGACGAGTAAAAGTAGGTAAAGAAGGAGGAGTAGTAGAAAAGTTAGGGGGAGAGAGAAAAGGAAAGTAAAAAGTTATCAGAGCATAGAAGGGACAAGAAGACACAAACTCGGCTGAAGTCAGTGAGGAAAAGATTAGGTCAAGAGAAGAGCCAGACTGTGTGAAAGCGGGGATGGGAACAATTGAAGATAATAGGCATCAGTAAGTGAGATCAACTGAGAGCAGGAAGGATTAGAAGAAGGGAGATTAAAGTCACCCAAAAGGAAAAATGGTGACAAAGAAGGAAGAAGAAAGGTTAGAAGGAAATAAAGATGGTCCAGAATATCACTGTCCAGTACACAAAAAGAAGTGAGACCGGAAAGGATCCTGAGAATGAAGAAAAATGATATTCAAGAGAATTAAAGATGAGATGGCCAGAAAAAAGATGTTACGAGATTCTAGGAGGAATTATAGAGAATCCCAGTACCCCCACCACGTCTGAGAAGGCGAGGACTATTAGACAATAGGGTAGACACAGTATGAAATTAAGGTGGTATAAAAGAGTTAGGGGTTTTCCAGCCTTCGGTAAGGGATAGAAGGTGCAAATTAGAACAGAAAAACAGATCAAGAATCAAGTGAAACCTATTGCAGACTGAACAGGCATTGAGAAGACCAAAGTGAAAAGCAGGCAAGGGATAAGTAGAAATTAGAGGGGAACATGGATTGGAATGGTGGCAAGACCCAGCAGAGACTACCTGAGGAAAGTAAGGAATAGTGGGCTATCCTAGATGGAATAGGGCTAGTCATGAAAAATAGAGTGCAAATGATAAGTGGGAAAAGGAGCAGGTGGTCAGCAGATGGGAGCATGATCAGACACAAACTGGTTCAAACAGGGAAAGACAATGCCCTTAAAGGTTCGCCCCTTGAATGGGATGCCTAGGGCTAATAACGCCTTAAGGCCACTTTCTGAAGTAGCAGTCAAGTGATAGTCACGTGACCACTCCTGCACATCCTGCACTAATATGACCAGGAAAGCTATGGTACTTCTAAAGCTACTAAAAAGCTAAGACCCAGTTACGGTAATCTGAAATGATAAGGATAAACACTTTCAGAAGTGAGAACCTCTTTCAAACACTGTATACGGACAGTGCATGTATGCTAATCTTATTATCATTGTGAAATACCTTTTTAGAGTCCATTTACAGCCTGCAGCAGTTCTGTCGTCCTCAATGTAAACCTTTGGCATGGATTGCAGTAAACTATTCCCACTGCACGTCCAAGAGGAACAATTTTACGTCTCATCAGAGTGGTGACGCGTGCCGCGTTCCGGGAAACAAACAATATGCTAGTTCGACCCACAAGGGCAACAGATACATACATATAATGACAGCCATCTTGGAGCCATCTCAGAGCCGAATCTGTCTACAGATTACTACAAAATAATAAGAGGGCAGTAAAACACCTATAAAACTGCACATGGTTTTGTGATTCAGTGTGAGATTTGACCTAGTCGCAAGTGTCCATGGGTAAGATGACAATGCCCTTACAACATCTAAACATGTGGCATAGCTGAGCATGTATATACACAAAATGTGCTTGATCATGAAATTTAAATATCAAGTATTCTTTCCCCACATACTGGCTGTTAGAACAGAAGAACAATAATACTCAAGAATCAGATGGCAAACAATGACAATATCTGCCGTGACACACGAATAACACAATGTTTAATACTGTGTCATTCAAAACAAGAAATAACACCACTAACAGAGATCAACAGACACGTGTTTTGACCCCTGAAGGTCTTTCTCAAGGCTGATAAGTCCATGAAATCAAACTAAAACAATACAAAAATTCAGAGTATCAAAACACGATGCATGTGAAACCCAAGGCACGTGGGAAACCAACAATAAAAACAAAGAAGAGAAAAGAGAGAAAAACTAAGTTCCATTAGTTATTAAAATCAAGTATATGACTCCAACAATTATTAAAAACACCCAAATAAAAACAGCTTTCTAAAGGTGCATTGACCCTGCTTCTCCTGCCTGCCTGCCATCAGGAAGAATCCACCCACGGTTTTGAAAGCAGAACATTAGGAACATGAAAGTGTGGTGGCTAGTGAAAAGCTAAACATCCAGGAACAATCATGGCCCTTAACGAAGTGGCACAACAAATGCATAGATATGTCCATAGAGACCCTAATAACCAGCCCTTGTGCAGTCAAGCAGAAGCTGAGGAGGCAGGATTGGATAGAAACCCAGCGCCACAGAATGCAACATAAATTGGTGCTAGATCTATCACTTGAATCTCGACCAATGAATACAATGCTTAGGTACTTGATGAGGTTTCCTAGCATGTATTTTAACCAATGTCTGTGACTAAGATAGAATGTATACCACATGAAGGAATTACTGTTTGCCAAGAAACAGCAGGGTTAGGAAGATAACAAATATTGTTTCTGAAAAAAAAAAATAGAATGCACAAAACACTTGATACGTTTTTGTCCCGCCCTTTCTGCAAAGAGAACTTTATACTTAAAAACACACATTGAAAACGTGAGCAATTTTTTGGGATAAAGTGTTAAAAATTAAATTAAAAAAATTGAACATGTTGGGGATAGTGGACACTGGTAACCTTTTCTTTTTTGTGTGTGTTTCTTTTCTTTTTCTTTTTAATCTGTGAAATGTCTGAAGATGTTTTTTTACTGAAGGACAATGATGAATTTAAGTTGTGATATGTTTTGATATGTGAAATGTTTGAAATAAACGAACCAAAACATAAGTAAATATAATAGTTGGAGCTGGTGCCCCTGCTGTGATTGGTCCTCACATTTAACTTTTAACCGGGAGGCCGGGGGGCATTTTCATTGTTTATTTAAGCTCAACTATGATGTGCCGAACATAATTGACTGTTATGATGGCTTTTCCCGTGCCATTCTAGAATCTCCACATGGATTTGAGAGTGGTACAGGAGAGTCGTTGAGTGGAGCTGAGCAAGTTGATGTGAGCGCTCTGTTTCCTTTTGGAGCTAAGGGAGGTCTCTGTACAAATTAAACTCCTCACCCGCTAAGTCTCCTTGCCTCTCTGTGCTTCTATTCTCAACATATTTGTGACAAGATTCCTGGCAACGGCTGCATTGGAATGTGGGGTTTGAGTATGGAGAGAGAGGCGGCGGTGAAGGCAGAAACCCTCGTGGAGCAGCTGCATTCTCTGTGCTCCTGCTGTAAGCTTGGAAGTGTTTTTGTGCAGGGGGTGCATGCAGGTGACAGGTGTCATGAGTGACAAATGACAAGTATGACATGACAGTAATGACACTAATGACAGTGTCAGGAATGAGGAGGCGGAAGAACTTTGGCCACAAGCTTTATTTTTGTACAAGCCATGGTACAAAAGAAAACCGACCATAACAACATCATATAAAGAATAACAGAATATATTTTGGGGGCAGAGGGATCAGGTGAGCAGGGGGCCTTACTCCCATGTAGGGCCCACTTGAGGATGATCCCCTCCGCTCTTCATACTCATGCTTGTGACATTTGGTGGACCCAGTCTGTGAGCTGTGTCGGTGTATTCAGTGGACCCAGCGTGTGAGCTGTGTCTTGATTTTTAACATGCCTGGCTTTGCAGTAGGTGTACCCCGCTTTAACTTTTCTTTTCTGTCTGAGGTGGAAAGGTATGTGCTTGATGAGGTGTTATTGGTTTCCCTCCTCCGCTTGCATCCAACCTGATCCATGTTTGGGACTTCTTGCTGTTTTCTTGGATCATGATCCACTTTTTGTCTGAAAACCCCCTCTGCGAAACCATGCCTCTGATAATCCTCGGGGTGGGTTCTTTGAACCAATGTGTTGTGTGATCATGTGGATTGCTGTTTTTGGAGTTGTTTTAGCCTTGGTGTGTAGCACTTTGGCGTCAAAATTTGGCATTTTCTAATTTCATGATCCTCCAAGCTCTTTTGTTGTCCTGTTATTTCTTTGGGGTTGGGTTCTAGGAGCCTTACTAGGAACTTACCCTGCTCATGATCCGCTTGCATTTTGACCCATTGAGCGCTCCTATTGAATTGCTTATGCACGGGTGTAGGTTCTTGAGCCTTGCTAGGATTTTGCCCTGCTCCCGATCCACTTGGTTATGATACCCCCTGAAGTGCTTTTGTTGCACTATTTTTTCGACAGTGGTGGGTTCTAGAGCCTTACTAGGAACTTACCCTGCTCCTGATCCACTTGTGTTTTGACCCCCTTTGAGCGCTTTTGTCGGATTTCTTATGCATGGGGGTGGGTTCTGGTGCCTTACTATGATATTTCCCTGCTCCTGATCCGCTTGTGTTTTTGACAGAAACCCCTGTGGTGTCTGTGTTTGATTTCTGCAGGCGTTTTAGCCTTTCTCGTACTACTTTGTGTTTCAAATTATTATAAATTGTTTTGTTTTTGCTGTCATTGTGGATTCTACCTGATCCCTGTTTGTGGGATTCCTAGAAGCTGTTTGCAGGGTTGGCGGGAGGTATTTTTCTCACAGATCAGGACCATGGTCCTGCTGGAGACCGTCAGGGGGAGAGGCAATGAATGAGAGGGGCTACCTTGCCCTCCCTGGGTATAGGCATATTTCTGCCCAAGGGCAAGGCAGCCCCCCTTTGATCATCAAAGGCCCCCCGCACCACGTCCGTCCGGATGGGAGGGGGACCTTTGATGTGAGGTGACAAGGGGCAGAGACTACCTGTTGTCACCTGCCCCTGTCACCTTGCTTTCCTGGAGGGCGCCAGGCAGTCTGAGTCCCCATTGTTGTGGGGACTCAGCTGCCCGCCCTAACACCCACATGCAAAGTAGGGCAGCACCTGTAAGGTGCAGCCCTACCGAACCTATAACAAACCCCCAACCTCCCAGCTTATGTCCTCGGGCCTCCCATCTGGGAGAGCCCATGTTTATAAGCCTGGAAGTGTTTTCGTGCAGAGGGTGCATGCAGCTGACAGGTGTCATGAGTGACAAATGACAAGTATGACATGACAGTAATTACGGTGTGCGGAATGAGGAGGCCAAACAGGGTGTGAGGTGGAAATACTTTGGCCACAAGCTTTATTTTAGTAAAAGCCGTGGTGCAAAAGAAAACCGACCATAACAACATCATATAAAGAATAACAGAATATGTTTTGGAGACAGAGAGATCAGGTGAGCGGGGGGCCCTACTCCCATTTAGGGCCCGCTCAAGGTTGATCCCCTCCACCACCCTGAGGGGGTGCTGACCTGCGGCCCCTAGGTCCCCCCAAAATAGGTGACATAACTTAGACACAGCCCCTGGCAGCCAGGGTCCAGAAGATATTTCTGGTGAAGATGTCCATGCCTTCAATGGACAGGTGGACCCCATCGCTGCAGAACATGGCCTGGTTGTGCACCGAGATCCCATGCTTTATGAAATTGAGGCCTGAAAATATGCAGAAATTGGCCACTGCCTTATTCAGTTTGCACCTGGATATTTCCATGGCTTTATTGCACTCAGCACCATGCCAATGCTGGCGTGGGATGATTTCAGATATCATCACTTCTGTTCGTAGTCTTAACATGTGAGCCAGGGATCTGAGAGAGGTGCAGATTTCTGCCAGTAGGGGCTTCCTGCCCAGGTGGGGTAAGTCATTGCCCCCAAGGTGGATGATAAGGAAATCGGGGGGAGGGGAGCAGGCCAGTTTTTAGTGGAGGTCCCCCCAGCCATGCCTGGCTTGCCCCACCAGTAAGTGATGGTGTCCTGGAAATGTATGCCGTCCTGGGTTTCCTCCAGCCATCTGCTGGCTCTGGTGTCAAATAAGTGGCCCACTATCCATGCTGTCTTTGAAGGGGGGTTGCCTGTGAGAAAGCAAGGAGGTGGGGGGACTGTTAGATCAAGTCTTTCCTGATATATCTTTTATAAGTGTCTGATTTACAGCCCCCTATCCCTTTTATGGCATTTTCTTGCAGCCCTCCCATCCAAGCTGAAGTGGCTGCTCCTATCCTAAAGGAGTGGAACCCAAATTCAGAGGGGTTCCAACCTATTGCAATTATGTTTTTTTAGAACTGACCTTAATTGGAATCTACTGAGAGCAGACCCATTTTTGTGTGTGAAAAGTTTTCCTCCTGCGGCCGGGGCGTTTGCTTAGAAAAGCCCTTGTGTTGCAGATAGGGCAGTACTCTGTTTCCTCAATGCAGTACAGATTGATAATCCTCCATTTTCCTAGTTGATCCGTTTTGTTTCTGTTGAGTTTTACTGCCATTGACTCCTTCCCCAAGTGGATGTCGCCTACATCCAGCCCTTCCTCAGATCCTCTGCTTTTTTAGGCTATCTCGCTAATCCTGAAGGCCCCAAACTAGTTGAGAGTGAAAGCTGCTCTAAATAGGGTGGTCTCATATGCATTGTTGCATACTTTGGGGAGGGTGTCCAACAGGGTTTTTAATTTTGCAAAATTGAGAGGGCGTCTGGTGTCTTTTTTCACCCCTTCCAATTTGGACCACCCTTTTAGTGCGTACCTAGTTAAGGCGTTGTGTGTGGGATCGGTGGCCCCTGCTAATCTGGTGTATTAAGATACTGCTGCCAGGTGGGATGAGCCCCATGCTTTCTTTTTGTTCTGTTTGAAGGCCCAGTCCATAAAGTCATTGACATGGCTCTCCTGTATGTCTCTGATGTTGGTGATTTTTGTGATGTTGCCAAAGTCAATTAAGCACTTGTTGTACATTTTAGCCGTTTTTTGGGCCAGTGCTTTTTTGGCCAATTCGCCTAGGACCACCTGGGCTCACCTGTTGGTGTGTGGTGCCAGGATATGTCCCCCCCTTGCTTATGCCCTGGGGGCGGGTGAAAGCTGGAGAAGGGTTTCTCATGGGGGAGCCATGCCTGGAGGGGTGGCGCAGTCTGTCATGTGTTGTTCCAGGATGTCCCAAACCTCCTTTGGAACTGCTGACCTCTTGGCTTCTATAACAAGGGGGGTTGTCCTGCCCTCTATGGATCTCAGGGGTGCGCAGGGTGAATTCAGTGCACACTGGTTTTTTAGACCCTTACGGGTGCCCGTGCAGTTTGGGCAACTGTTGTAAGAAACAGCATGCTTGCTGCTGTCAAACAGGTATCTCCAATTCATATACACCATTCATATAGAAAATTCCAACTTTTTTATACAAAATTGCAGCTTTTTATTAATTAGCTGATGCTTATTTTCTTTATAAAAAACATTTTAGTAGATTTTTATATATGACAATCTATAATGTCCATTGTGGAACACAAAAGCATAGTTATACATTCACTATGACATAAATGCAAAAGGCATGGAAAATAGATCATTCACTTGTACATTTAACTGGCAGTTTGTTTGTAAGCAAAATGTTCCATGCCAATGAATGTAGAAAGCACAGGATGAAAGTGCAAATGGAGGAGACGTTGGTAGTCGGTCTCCTATGCCCGGCTAAAGTCTGACCTCATATTTGGTCCTCTTGGCTTCTGCCTGTGGGTTTAGTGCCCTGAAAGTGGAGAACTGAAAATGGGACAGTGCATCAGCGGCTTTGTTTTCTTTGCCTGCAGTGTGCTGTCGGGAGCCTTGCTGGGATTCTGCCCTGCTCCCGATCCACTTGGTTATGATACACCCAAAGTGCTTTTGTTGCACTATTTTTTCGACGGTGGTGGGTTCTAGAGCCTTACTAGGAACTTACCTTGTTCCTGATCGACTTGTGTTTGACCCCCTTTGAGCGCTTTTGTCAGATTGCTTATGCATGGGGGTGGGTTCTGGAGCCTTACTATGATATTTCTCAGTGCTGATCTGCTTGTGTTTTTGACAGAAACCCATGTGGCGTCAGTGTTTGATTTCTGCAGGCGTTTCAGCCTTTCTTGTACTACTTTGTGTTTCAAATTATTAAAAATTGTCTTGTTTTTGCTGTCATTGCGGATTCTACCTGTTCCCTGTTTGTGGGATTCCTAGAAGCTGTTTGCAGGGTGGGCGGGAGGTATTTTTCTCACAGATCAGGACCGTGGTCCTGCTGGAGCCTGTCAGGGGGAGAGGCAATGAATCAGAGGGGCTGCCTTGCACTCCCTGGATACAGGCATATTTTTGCCCAAGGGCAAGGCAGCCTCTCTTTGATCATCAAAGGCCCCCCGCTCCACGTCCATCCGGGTGGGAGGGGGACCTTTGATGTGAGGTGACAAGGGGCAGGGACTACCTGTTGTCGCCTACCCCTGTCACCTCGCTTTCCTGGAGGCTCCAGGCAGTCTGAGTCCCCATTGTTGTGGGGACTCACCTGCCCGCCCTAACACCGGCATGCAAAGTAAGGCAGCACCTTGAAGGTGCTGCCCTACCGGACCTTTAACAAACCCCCACCTCCCAGTTTATGTCCTCGGGACTCCCATCTGGGAGGGCCTATGGTTATTGTCCCTGGCATGCTGGGGGTGGGCAGGCAGTTGCCACGTACAGTGCAGGACTTCAAGGAAGTGCCCGTGAAGGACAGCACGAGAGCCGTCATGCTGAGAATTTTGAAGAGTAGTGTGAGCTGGGGCATTGGTAGAAAGCACCTCAAGTCATGAGCGTACCGACACCAGCTGAAGGACTAGAGGAAAGTATGTAAAGCATGGGGCCGTTTTGGTTCCTTTGATGGTGTCATGCTCCCTCGAGATGCAATCATCCTTGTCTCAGTGATTTAGATTGCATATGGGGTGCAGTGAACTTTAAAACAGATCACAGAGGATAAATATTGTGAAAGAGACACTGCAGGAAACAAAACAACAACAAATCTAAGACTGTACTTCAGAGAATGCAGGAGAACAACTAAAGTAAAGGAAGGGAGCGAACATGTTAAATTGCAAAAGAGTGCAAGGAAGTGAATAATAAATAATAAATATCATAGGAACTGACAGGAAGATACATATTAATGGGAACTGTGAGAACTGATAACTGTGCAACATGCTGAATGTGCCTGCCTCATGTTAATTCCTAGTGTCTCCTGGGGATCCATGGGAGCAGTGAATAGATTCCTTCCAATTCTACATTAGGGCAATCGGTGGTGGCAAGTTTAATGATGACCTGAAGGAGTGTCATTTCTGAATTGATGCTGAGGTTCTGTGAATTTTCCGTACCCGTCCTAATATATTTAGCTTGGAGGGAGCAAGGGACTCCAGGCTGCACCAGAAACTATGAACCAGCTTTGGCTAAACTAGAGAAACATTTGGGGAATTAAACAAACCTTTTGCTTGATAACTACTACAGAGGAGTAAAGGGGAATCAGAGGACAGTTATTATATTGCTCCTATACAGGACCTCCAATCTCTACCTATTTATAGGGGCTGCTTGTCCCGTTACTTATTGTTGTCCGCGTCTCCTTTTTAAGTGCCCTGATGCCTGCGGGCTGCGGCGCTATGCAAACATATAAACATAAACAAACATAAACATTGCTGCTCTGAGTGGTCTCATTACTTCCTGTAAGTTTACAGGGGTGGCTTATGAACATTTCAGAAATCAACTCATGCTACACATTGCAGATCTGAAAATTCAACAGAAGTTATGGCAAGCAAAGGACCTGACGTTATATCAAGCCATTGAATTAGCCAGGTCCATTGAGTTGTAATTGTAATTGGTTATTTATAACACGCTTAATACCCAGAGGTTTCTAAGCTTGGACCTGGGGATCGATCCTGTGTTGCTCCACATTGTCTTGCTTCCAAGGCCAGCGCATTGCCCCTAAGATATCCTCCAGAGACTTCCCATTAGGCAACACGTGCATGAAGGTGTGCAGCAAGATTGCATCACCCCCAAAGTGAAGAGTATTGAAGAGTGTGACGATGACAGTGATGATGCAATGGTTGCATTAGTAAAGAGAACTTCAGTATGGTGCAATCTGAAGGTGAATGACAAAGTTAAAAGAGAGAAGTCCCCGGACAAGAGTGTGCAGGGTGCTTGTTCTCAATCAGGGTTTACAGGTGTGGATGCACCAGACATTATAATGGTGAAAAGGAGTGCCCATATGTCAGCGCTGAATGTTTTAGATGTGGTAGGTTGGGCCACTGTGGTAGGGCTTGCAAGAATCCCATGGGTACAGGGCACCACAACATAAGAGCCCTTGAGGAAATTGGTGGTCTCAGCAGCATCCTCACAATTATGGAGTGGAAAGAAGAAGGGCCGATATGCATTTTTACTGTAAATACCTCTAAGAAGAAAGGCCCTTGGGAGCAGGTGGAGATAGACCCTCTCAGATTTGATGGTGGACACTGGCTCACCGTACACTATGCTGGATTTTCTTACCTATCAAAATTAGTTAGGTGGGTGTCTATGAGATGTGCAGCCTACCAATGGCAAGAATCCCATATGCATTACAGAATACAAATGGGTATACCTCTTGTACAGGGAAAGAGAAACATTCTTGAAGTTATTTGTGGCCGAGAATGGATCATCCGTCATGTGGTGGGGTGAGCAGGCTGCCTTACAACTCAGAATACATCCAGGTGAAGCAAACCAATTCTGAGTGCTATAACCCAAGATATATCCTCTAAAGAAGGTTTGGTGAAGACATGTCTACAAGTGTTCAATGACAGTATTGGGAATCTTAAAGGATTTAAGCACCAGATTGTTTTGAGGAGGGGAGTCAAGGCAGTTTTGAATAGAGTGAGAAACATTGACCAACTGTGCTTTGCAGAAGGAGATATAAAAGACATTATATATCCTGTAGAGTCCTCAGAGTGGTTGTCTTTCATAATAATATTGCAGAAGAGTGACAGCTCAATACAAATTTGTGTGGATTTTAGGGACCTCAATGCAATCCTTTGGGTTGACAAACATCCCATCCCGAATATCAATAAGTTGTTGACCACAATGGCAGAAACATTTCACATCATTGTACCTATCATTGGCCTAAAAAGCAGGTTTTTCTTGACGATGATTCAAAGCACTTAACATCTTTTGTTACACTCCTGGGAGCATACAGATACAAGTGCATTCCTTTTCGATGAGTGTAGGTGACTGGAGTCTTCCATAGACTTATGCAACAACTCTTTGGGGAGCTGTAAGGGGTTTTCCAATATGATCTTTTGATAGCCACACTCACAGAAAAAGAGCATGATGTGAAACTTGTGGGTGTCCTGCAAGGTATCCGAGAGAAGGGACTCACGCTGAACCTTGAGAAGTGCAAGAGCAAGGTTCAGGAGGTTATGTATTTGGGCCATGTGATTAAAAGTGAGGGGATCAAGCCAAAAAAGGAACATGTTGAAACCATAGAAGGTAGCCATAATCCCACCAATAAAGACCAGCTTTGGTCTTTATTTGGACTTGCAGAATATTATTCTAAATTTGTTCCGCGTTTCACGAATAAAACACTGTACATGATGGAGCAGATGAAGGGGTGCCCTGAGTGGCACCCCCTCTGCAAGTTAACCCTTGAGCCACTGTGCCAGCCGGGCACTCCAGTCTCCAAACCGCCAGCGGGTGGGTGTTGGCAGGGGCCCCCGAGTCAGTAAGGAAGTTCTGAGTGGGGGCAGCCATGATCTGAGGGAATCCTGGTTGTTTGTGAAGGACACCTTCACTATCAGACGGAGGTCCAGCATATTGTGTGTGCTCTGAGCCATAGCACAGCCAGGACTTCTTGAGGGCCAGGAGTCAAGATTCCTGCTGCCCACTACAATGGGTGAGCGATGGCCAGGTTTACCTGAATAACAGGTGGCATTCCCTTGTGTCCAGATACCAGTTAGACCATGTGCAGCCTTGCAGTGATTTCAAATTCCTTGCCTTCCCACCTGATCCCCATGTCACTTCCAGCCCTCCTCTGATTCCCCCTGAAAGGGGAGTGGGAGGTCACAGTGGGTGGATTGGCTGGGTGGGCCCAGCAGCAGAGCATTCTGCCTTTGTCGCTGTTGAAAGCTCAGTTGCACTACCGCAGAAAATGATGGGCAAGCTTGCCAACATGAGCAACTGTAACCCATTTGTATAAAACCGCGGTGGTCTTGGCCGACTTCCAAGTGGGTAAGCTAAACAGGGCACTGGGTCATCTCGCTGTGTGGGCGGAATGGTGATGCTGCCTCTCACCAGCCTCTCCTGCACTGGGTATCTATGGACCAACATCTGGAAAAGAAAATGTCCTGTGACACTTGGCAGTGGACCACTCTGCTCGCACTTCACTGAAGAGTGCAGCTAGCTGTGAAGATTAGTGTGAATAGCAGGACACAGATCAGGAGGACACAGATCGGGAGAATAGCTCAGGGGCAACATGCTCGCCTTGGAAGCAAGATGACACATAGCAACACAAGTTCGATCCCCTGGTCCGCTCTTAGAAACATCTGGGTATTAAGCACGTTATAAATAACCTATCATATCATATCATATCATAGACACTTCAAAAGCACTTTGCGGCCTCGGGTTCCTCCCAGGGCTTTGCGTGTCTGAGGGTATCTTATACATCAATCAACCTTGGGACCATCCCGGGGCACAGCTGTGACAGTTGCAGGGACCCCGTATCATAAGTCACCCTAAGGCCAAACCCCAATCAGCACCATCGCAGGATCCCTGTACCTGGTACAGAGGATTGTTGCCGGCGGGTACTGGCCTCTCCGTTCTCCCCTTACAGTGGTCGGGAAGGCCAGGCTGCCCCGGTGGTAGTGGCGGCAGCCTTAATACCCGATGCACCTTTCCCTATTGCTGGGGCAGCTGGACATGCCACGTGTGGCTGTTGGTGTTGTCCTATGAATGCTTGTGTAGGACGGCCCAGCAGCGCAGGCCTCGTGACTGCGTCCGCGAGCAACCTCCCCCCAGATGTACTTTGGTGCAGATCGGGACAGTGCACATGAGGGCACGCTGGAGGCGCAAGGCTGGGTCAAACTCACCCTCAGCCCTGGGATTGAGGCTGACCTCCCGCACTTCAGCTCACTGACTACAACCTCAGATCAGATGTTGCAAAGTAGAGGAAAATAAACAGACCAGGATTCCCCCATTAACAGCGAGTGAAGAGGGAAGAGCCCAACACCGAATCCCCATCTGACACAGGGCGTGGGAAAAGGGGCGTACAGAAGAAAAACTACCTGGCATTGCTCAGGGGGGCCCAAGTCCTTGAGATCAAGGCTCACCCAGTGGCCCCAGGCGCAGAGGTGGTGGCTTAAGCCCGGGACCCTAGACGATATCATTAAGGCAGGCACAACTTCATGAACTCCCGACCATCTGCTCCATGCCTGTAGGCCTGGGCCATCAGTTCCTTCGACCAGGCCCAATTGGACATCTGTCCGGGGCGGTCAGACCAGATGGCCTGAGTTGCGGCTGAACCGGCTGTCACCTACATTTGTCTGCAGCAGGGCTCCATGAGCCCCCACTTTGTGGGGTTTGAATGTCGGTGGGAAGTGTCTCTCTGTGGGATGGACATGTGTCATGGGAGCCAAATAAACTCCTCTGTGCTCAGACCGGGGTACCAGAGCAGGTGTGCAACAATGGGTCTGGCTGTAGAGGGAGAGGCTAAGCAAGCTCTGCAGTTGAAGGCCCAGGCGGGACCCAGCCATCTCAAGAGGGCAATGCTCTAAGGCATCAAATGCATAGCCACAGACAGACTCGGGTGCCGCCCCACCCTTGGGTGCCACTGGGTAGGACATAGCTGTCAATTTTACCTGTTCCTTCCAGAACTCCTTGGGTCAGTCCTGTATTTGTTTGTTTCTCGCACTGCATGTCTATGCTAGCGAACAAGCAGATATCGTAAGCCATGCTATGGTGCTATGGATGCATGTGGTCAGGTGCCCTTCACATGGCCCTGCCTGTTGGATTACATTGGGTCACTGCAGCATTGGCAAGGTGAATGATGTATTGCCATGTGTATGTGGCCACATGTCTTCGTATAGGGTTCACATGTGCATGTCATTGTGACTCGTCATTTTTCCTACACTTGCGTGACCATATACATTGTGATTGCACGGCATGGGTCTGTGTGTGTGTGGCAGTTTCAGGTTGTGACACATGCTGACTGCATGCTACTGTTACTATTGTGTATACTACACATGCATTGACACTGTTGGTTGATGGCTATGTTCTTTGTTCCCTTATCCACAGTTGCTGCTTCTTGTGAAGAGGTGACACGCTGTGCTGTAGAGGAGAAACACAGGGATAAGGCCTCCAGATCGATGCACAGACCCCAGCAATGCTCAGTTGTGTCCACCTCTTCTAAAGGATAATGTGGTTGGGGCAGAAGTCCATGTATCAGTCAATGCTGCTGAGGGTGAGTCCCAGGATTCCATCATTGGCGTGGGCACCACGGCAGCGGTGGGACAGGATGGTGGTGATGTTGCCATGCAGGGGCCCCAAAACATGGAGACCTCTGGAGTGCTATCTGGGTTGAAGGAGTAGGTGGAGGAGGCCACTCCAGCCCTGATCACAGTGTTAGGTGGGGGTACTGAAAGGGGTGGACAGGCTGCACACCTGGCCCTGAGACAGGACAATGGAGGGGCCATCACAACCTCCTGTCCCAAGGCCATCTACTGTATCACTACCTACCTTCAGCGATTCCTCCACCCAGACAGAGGTCGCACTTCCAGTTGAAATGGCCATCTGGGATGAAGTCCTGCCCCTACTGATGGGTGCCTTGAGGTGGTAGGATTCTATGCATGATTCTGTGCATGCATCTCGTGAGCTGCTCATAGAGCATTACTTGCAGATGGTCTGCCTCTTGGCACAATCAGCAAAAGAACTTTTTTTCTGGTCTCTCTGGGCGGGCCGCTGCAATAGCTTCCTCCTCCTCCTCATGTGTGCCCCAGTTGTCCACCAATAAGGCCTTTATGCCAGATACCACCATGGCCTCCTGTGCACCAGTCCCACCATTGCCCAATCTGGATGTGCCAGTGCCCCTGGTGGAGATGGAAGTCCATACAGTGGCAGATGAGGTAATCACGGAGCCTGCCCAGGAGCCTACAGAGGAACAGGGTGTGAGGTACATCAGAGACTTAAAGGCAGTGCAAGTGCTGTACTCCCCAGATGCAGACTGTAATCCAGTTGTAAGATACCTGTGACACACATGAATGCCAGGCAGCAGGAGATTGTGACTGAGGAGGGAAATCCTGGAGGGCATTGGCAGTAGGAGGAGGCAAGCAGGCACAAACATGGCAGAAGTGAAGCAGGAAGTAGGATGGCACCTGCAGGCTTTGGGTTTGGCCCATGTGGACTATGTGAGGGCACAGGAGGTGGAGGGGCAGTGGGCACATGATGCAGCAATATCCAGGGCCGGGGCTGAGATGGCAGAGACGATGGCGTGGGATGCCATCCTGTTGGAGTCTTGCAGGGCAGGTGTGGAGATCTAGTCTCATATGAGGAAAGCCTTGCAGCCCTCCAGGCAGCAATGGAGGCCCGCCTGCAAGCAGCAGAGGTGGAGGGGGAATCAGCCTTGGTGGAGGCATTGTTGGAAATCACAAGGGACCAGCCTGCTGACTCGTGTACATAGTTCTTAGTTGTGGGTTTCCTTTTTTATTTATTTACTTTTCAAGAACAATTTTTCCATTCCCTTTTTTTTCTACATAGGTTTTCTTAAAGTCATCTTAGTTTCATGGTTATACCGGTATCACTACATATTAACCCCACCAAAAATATCGCTGTATATCTGGTCATCTGGAATGGCCATAGGCGATATTTTTTGGGGGGACAATTTTTGGGGTTTTTGGGAGCAGGGGTTGTGGAGGTGTCCCCTGCTCCTTTAAAAATAATGCAGGGTTGTGCGGGTGTCCCCAGCAGGTTCCATGCCTTAATGTTGCCACAAAAATATGGTAATCTTTTTGTATGGCGATATTTTTGCGGGGATTTTAACACATGGAACTGTTATACAACACTGCTTGCTGTCTATTATTCATCAGCACCTTTTGTTTGTTGAGTTTGTCCTATGGCTGTAATGTGGATTGGGGGCTCACGCTGTGGGTAATTTTGTTACTGCGCTCTTTGCTGGGGGACATGTGTGTATGCTGTTTAGAACGTTCCATATATGATCGATAAAGGTATGTAGTCTATTGTAGATGTGGGGAGGTGACATGTTTTGGGATTCACGTGTTTCACATCTTTGACATGTCCATCTCTTGCTTGCCTACTTCAGTGCTTTGCAGTACAGGCATATTGGCCAATGGTTGACGTTGGTGTGTGATGCATGCATGCTGTGGTTGACATGGCACTTCTTTTGTGAATATGTTCATGGGTGTTAAGTAATGTTGTGGGTTGTTTGTGGATTCCATGATGGTATTACTTTGATTAACTTGGACATGTGTTTTACATGTAGGGGAGAGACCATCAAACAGCCTGAGGGGCAAGGGCTGGTTGCCTGATACCAATCCTTGTGCAGTAGCACTGCATGTTTGGTGCCCGTGTTTCCCTTTTGGTGTCAATGCACGGATGCGGTTGGTGATAAGTTAAATGTTTCTTGATGGTGTTTGGGGTCTCTCATTGGGGATGGGTGCTCATTTCTTCATGTGTCTTGCCACATGTTCGGCAAAGGTTTAGATGGTTGTTGTTTTTGATGACAGCTCATTCACCTACCTGAGGTTCCATTCATTGGCATGTTATTCCTTTCTGGCCCATTGATGTTTTGGTGTCCCTTTGGCTTGTCAATGTGGATGTGCTCACACTTCATTCACAGGTATGGGTCATTGGCATTGGGGATGTTCAGGTGGGAATTGGCTCCACTCTGGATCACTGGGCTATGCACATCACATGTGAACTATGACAAATGTACATCGAGGGAGTAAAATGTGGCTGCTTTAACAACATTGCTGGCTGTTGATGTGAATCTGAGTGTGATCAAAAAGGGGGCTGTGGAAGAGGCTATGGTCCTGGATTCTACAGCACTGCTTTCAGGAGTTCATGATGGAGGAGGATGCCTGGTAGATGTACTGCATGGTGGACCGAGGGCAGAAGAGTTGGTTGGTGCTCCACAATGGACTTCGACAAGGGGAGGTTGCGGGTGCTCCCTCGAGTTGGGGGGTTTTGGGCACAGGTCAATGGGACTACTGAGACTAGGGAAGACTTGCAAGTACTGCCTTGGGTTAGAGGGTTGGGGCACAGGTCAGTAGGGGTAAGGGGTGAGGGTGGACTTGCGGGTGCTCCCTTGAGTTGGGGGGTTTTGGGCACAGGTCAATGGGACTACACAGACTAGGGAAGACTTGCAAGTACTGCCTTGGGTTAGAGGGTTGGGGCACAGGTCAGTAGGGGTACAGGGGTGAGGGTGGACTTGCGGGTGCTCCCTTGAGTTGGGGGGTTTTGGGCACAGGTCAATGGGACTACTGAGACTAGGGAAGACTTGCAAGTACTGCCTTGGGTTAGAGGGTTGGGGCACAGGTCAGTAGGGGTACAGGGGTGAGGGTGGACTTGCGGGTGCTCCCTTGGTTTGGGGGTTGCTGCACAGGTCAGTGGGTGTTCTGGGGCGAGGGTAGACCTGCGGGTGCTGCCTTGTGTTGGGGCACAGGTCAGTGGGGGTACTAGGAAGAGGGCAGACTTGTGGGTGCTTCCTTGAGTTGGAGTAAAGGTCAGTGAGGATACTGGAATGATGGTGGACTTGCGGGTATTGCCTTGGGTTAGGCCACAGGTCAGTGGGGGTACTGAAACAAGGGCAGACCTGTGTGCTGCTGCCTTGAGTTGGGGCACAGGTCAAGGGGGCACTGGGACAAAGGCAGACTATCGGTAATGCTTCAAGTTAGGGGGCTGAGGCGCAGGTTCATCAGGGTAGGCAGTTGCAGCTTTAAGTTAGGGGACCGAGACGCAGTTTCATTGGGGTACGCGGTTTCTCTTCAAGTTAGGGGACAGAAGCAAATTTTTGTTGGGGTAGGTGGGTTCTGCATCAAGGTATGGGAGTGAGCCGCAGTTTCAACAGTGTACATGGGTGCTACTTCAAGTTACAGTGGCGAGGAGCAGTTTTGTCAGGTTACGGGGCAGCTGTTTGCAGTTAGGGGGACGAGGCGCAATTTAGTCAGGGTTGCTCGGACAAGGAACTGTCGTTTGCAGGAGTGAAGAGGGAGTAATTATGATTACTGGTAAGTAATCTGCAATTACTTTTTTCTATGTGTTGTTTGAAATTTCTTTTTTATGTAGATTTCCATGCACAACTCATTATTCTTTGACCAGCAGATTTCTTCTTTTCATCTGTGCAATGTTCTTTCTCATGCTAACTACTTTGCATGGACTTGGTGCTTTTTTGGTAAATTAGACCTCAAGTGTATTCCAAAAATGTTTGCTAGATGTAGAACGCTTGAATGTCTATTAACGGATTACATCTTATAATTTGTGGGTGTGGGCAGATCAGAACATATTTGACCTAAAAAACGTATTACAAATAGAGTGCATTACACTTAACCATAAAAGGAGAAAAAGTCCATTATGCAAAGAAAATCACATATATAATTAAAGTGCACAAAACCAGAAGGCCTGTAACATACTAATTGAAAAACTATAGGTTCCAGAAGCACTACATAAAGTTTAGTAAATAATTAATTAACAAACACAAAGCAGCCAATAAGGAAAACACAAACTATAGAACACAAATCATCAGAAAAGTCTCACTCTTCTTACCTTATATACTTGAATGCTTTAAGTAGCTTAAGCAAAGGTGGTCGCCAGGCAGCTGTGCTGAGCCTCTGTTTGCCCGTTTAGTTTGCAAAATAAATCTTATGTGCCTTCCTCTGAATGATGCAAGACATCTCTTGGCTCTGCCTAAAATACCCTTTTTAACTTTTGGCATCTTCATATCATCTTTTAAGCAAATGCCATACAAATCTGCAAATGATTTACTTGTCCACGTGTCAATTCCGACAAGGCATGTTCATAGAGGTCAAAGATTTTGGAAGTAGCCAGGTATTTTAAATAGATGACCCCATTCACATGGTAACCTCATTCACAGAGGAGTGATATGTGAAGTGGACAGGGCACTCAAAAGTGTTACGCAGCTGCCTGCAATTCCAAGATTCGGCCTAGTGCCCAACACTCAGACATGCATGGCCCCCAGTAAGACCATGCCAATTAATTCAAACAAATTCAAAATCACCCGAATTTCGAGTGAGTTGTCCAAGCTGAGCTTATCCAAACTGTCTTCAGGGTTTAGGCAAAGTGATCTGGCAAGGGTCACTTAAAAACGTATACACGTCTTGTTTTAATGGAGTTGTTTATAAGTCTTGTAGAAGGTTTCTCGAGCAGGAAGGTGTAGAAAATTGCATTTGAATCCAGAAAATTGAAATAGGATTTAATTCAGTGAGAGGTGGAACATTGAAATAAGATTGATTTGGGGAAATATTATTAGCCTAAGAATAAGTCATCTTTTTGTGAATACTATGGGAGGACAGAATGACAGTGACCACCTTGAATAGGTTCTCCTCTGATTTCATCTTCACTGTCCCATGCCCCCTGTGCCTCCTGCTGCTTCTGCTTTTTCTCCTGGGTTGCCACACTCCACTGGAACCTGCGACCCATCACAATCAGAGTTTAGCTTACACTTCACTTACTTGCTAAAGAGGGAGGTCCCTCTGTGCACTAGCCCATCCTCCCTACTTGACCCAACAACCCCTCACGTGACTCTTAAATATGTAATTTTGCATATTTATGTAGTACTCCTCTAATTTGAAGCGCTCCCCCTTTAAGTTCATTTTACCTCTAGAAGTCACATGTTTCTTATATATATTTTACATTTATTTAGTTTTTTTGTTCTACTTTCTTTTTGTACAGCCTCATAAAATGCCTCACAACTTGTTCTCATCTCTGGACTATTGTACAGCCACTCATCTAGGACAGAGGTGGAGAGGCAACAACAGGCAACAGAAAGGTTTTCAGAAAGAGCACCAGTTGGATAACAGGAAGCCAATGTTAAGGAGAAACACAGGCAAAGTGCCATAAGCTAACAATTAAATGGGTGCCAACATTTGTGGACAGCAAACAAGGGAGTTATGCACATTTGCAAAATATTTCAGAAGTTAGCATCAAATACCCCTGCTTACGTATGATTACCTGAGGTTATTGTAATGAGATCACTGATGTTATGCTGCAAAGAATCAATGGCCATCTGTCAGCACACCTGTTAGGGAGAATTCTCATCTTATGGCTAATTTCCCTTACCTATAGAGTCCCCCAGCAGCTTTGCTGGATTTGAAGTGTGTGTTTCTTCCTCCTGTTAAGAGTGAGACTCTTTTCCCACTATTAGGCATTTTTGCTATGTGTGTTCTAGGCTATTTTTGTGTTTAATGTCTATGGGGTTTTTCTCACCCCCATAGGGACCATCTTTATTCACATGTGTTACACAGCCCCCTCCGTGCAGTGACACAGGGTTGTTGTAGCGACCCCCAAACATAGACTCCATACCCTGGGACTGACTACTGTCTCCCAGGGCATGTAAAGATCCAATTGACTTTACTAGTCAATTGTTATGAACTAAACCAGTACAACCCATCTTACTATGGAGGTACTGGAAAGGGTTAATAGTTTTTCCCTGGTGTACATTTTCGAGAGGGTACCGTACATTCCCTCTTTCAAAAGTTTCTGGCTGGTGGCAGTGGTTACTACTGTAAATATTCGACCGCAAATATTTTCCTATGGGATTTTCCCATTGTTCGAGACTATGACATTTTCTGACAGCCTCTAACATACTGCCTGTGCATTTTAATATTAACTTTACTCCGGTAAGTTTTATTTGCCAGAACTTTAATATAACTTCTTTCTCGTGTCTTTCTCTAAACTCCTAACCCAGGTCGGGGATCCTTTGTTCGTCCTTTTGGCGGGCTTCTGCCAAGAAGCCCTCCTTTCGGCGCCACTGAGTCTGGGGTGGGTCCATTGTGCGGGAGGGGAGTAGGACCCCTGGACAGGGTTGCCTCGGCAACCCATGTCGCACTCTATCCTGATAGGCTGGAGGGTCTCCCGCCAAGATGACCACTTCACTGTATGAGTGACAGCTATGCTGTATGAATGGGGATCTTTTTGCATAAAAGCAGGGTCTTGAGGACTGGAAGAGCAAGACATCGCCACTGGAACTAAGAAGCCAAAGAGGAGAGAAGCCAAAGACACCTGCAATGACTGAACCACCGGTGAAGCCCTGCTGCAGCGTCTCACCACTTTTCTCCACACGACAAGAGAAGATCTTCATCTGCAAGAGCCTTCTTCCCTTGAGCTGGTGGGGCCAACCAGTTTGCCAATTGCCTTCCTGCACCTGCCCTGCCCAAGCACCCGTCCACCTGGACCGCGATTTAAAGGAGCGTACCTTTTATTCATTGGGCAGTACCGCGGCTGGTTTCATCCCTGGGTAGTGCAGTAACTCAAACCTTCCTCCACTGGCGGGAAGCGGGAGCGAGAGGGAGGAAAGGGAGGAGCCAAGGTGGGAAACTGCAGTTTCGTTGTGTAACAGTAAAATAAAGCAGACGTATCATCCACTCCTCCGGTGGCGCGTCCTTCCTGGCAAGCATGCCTGGCAACAACTGGCGACAAGGATGTTTTCCCGCGCACTGGACACCATGCTCTGCACTTCCAGAGCAGTGATCCCAATGCACCCGTCCTCCAAGAGGTGATCCTACCTCGCGAGCTGCATACCAGAGGCCTAGCAATCCAGCCACGCGCCCGCTTCGGTGGCAATCCGCTACTCCATATCCATGCAGAATTTCGTGCTGGCATCCTACAGTGCTCGGCGATCCCACCGCAGACACACTCCAAAGGCTTTCCGCCATTCCTCCGTGCTGCAATCCGACAGCAACCTGCTCCCAAAGACATCCCTGCAGCAGGAGCTGCTACCCTACAACAATTCTACCCGTATTGACAGCAGAGGACGATGTAAAGACAGGAAAAGGAAGTAAGTGAAAGGCGATCCCACCAAAAATGCACGCCTGCTACCAAGGCACCCCTCACAACACGGCCACACAGCCCACCGCCTGAGACCACCAAAGAGCCTGCAAGCCACGTGCACACTGCACAGCAGGTGCTACACACCAGAGCCCCACTTCCTGACCCTGGAAAGAGACACAGACAGGACATTACAAGTGTGCCAGCATCCCAACGGCAGGAGGCACGTCATGTATAAGGCACACAGCCTACCAGGTGCCAAAAAAAAGAACAGGCCTAGACCACTTCGTAGGCACCCACCTACCAGCCTGCCATTATGAGCAGCCTGAGGCACAACCACCCTCCCCTGCACCCACGTCCAAGGCAGCGCTGCTGCGCAAACCACTCCTGTTCACCCTGATGTGAGTGGGTGGAAGACTACAATCACTTTGTGAAGGCAGAGGGTGAGGAGTAATCCTCAAATTTAAGCAACATGATCATCAACCTGGTTGGCAGCGAAATAAAAACCACTCTCAAAATAATTGCCCCAGAAGACAAGACGGATTTCACTGCACTGATCACCTCCCTCAACAGAAAACTCATTATTGAACCCAACAGGGTCTATGAGGGATACATATGTAACCAATGCACGCAGAAACCAGAGGAGTCCATCGACGAGTTCATCACTCGCCTACAGCTGAAAAGTGGCCACTGTCAATTCAACCTATTATACACTGACAAGGCAATCAGACTACGAGTAATAGAAGGATGCCTGTCACCTGCCCTCAGGAAACAACTATTAAAAAAAATCTTTCTATAGATGACATGAACGAGATGGCCAGGATCTTTGAGAGGGTAGACGCGCAAGCGGCTTCCATTGAAGGCCATTCCAATGCAAAACATGTGAAGGGAGAGACTAATTCTGCCATCCAACCAATACCAGAACGACCTGCAGAATGAGGGGCCACAATCAGCAGGACGCCCAACCAAATGGGATTCAGAACACACATACTGGAACAACCCGTGGGACAGAGTGGCTGTCGACCTCTATGCTCCTATAGAGTCAGGAGAATATTTACTAGTATTTTGGATGAATACTCAAGGTTTCCCATTATAGAGAAGTTGACAACAACGGCATACCCTCAGGTGGCCGCCACCTTCCATGAGGTACTCAGCAATTGGGGCATTCCCCGCTCCATCAAGTCTGATAACGGACTCCTGTTTAACAGTCATGAATTCTCAGCATTTGCAAGGCACATGGGATTCACACATCAGAATATTACCCCCCGCTGGCCACAAGCCAACAGAATGGCGGAACACTTCATGGCGTCAATTAAAAAGACGATCCAGATATCTCACATAGAGTCCACCAATCCACACCAAGCACTCTGCAGGATGCTCCGGGACTATCACATCACGCCCCATGAAGCCCCCAACAAATCACCTGCAGAAATAATGATGTGCTATCAAGTTCACAACAGGATTGTGAGAAACACCAGTGAACAAGAGAAAGCTAGCAAAGAAATCATAAGGAGAGACACAGAAGGGAAAGAGCGAGTAGAAGTAGACACTGACTCAAGACGGAGAGCTGTGCCCAAAGAATTCCAGTTTGGATATGACATTCTGGTACATCAAGCCATGAACAGGAAAACCGATGCAAGATACGCACAAAAACCTCTAAACGTGGCTGCCTAAAGGATCCACGGTGACAGCCCAAAACCCAGCCCGTGAGATAACGGGAAACAGTTCACAATTCAAGCACCTGCTCAAAAGAGAGGAGCCTGAACTGCTCCCACCAGAACCTGACCCAGAACCCAGGAAACACAGGGATGAGACAAGGATCCCTCCCAAGAAAGATTGACGTGAAACACTGTACCCATCAAGAGCAGCCAAAGCAGCAGGACCCAGTGAGGCATGGCTGCATCCACAATGCATAACGAGGAAGCCTGCATGCCTGGTGGAAGAATGATAAGCCAGAAGACAGAACATTTGTCTGGGGGTGATGTTAGGGGTCTCTGCACCTTTAAGTGAGAGACCAGGGCACTGGAGGGAAGCGGGAACGAGAGGGAAGAAAGGGAGGAAGAGGAACCAAGGAGGCAAACAGCAGTTTCAGTGTAACAGTTAAATAAAGCAGACGTATCATCCACTCCTCCTATGTTGCGTCCTTCTTGGCAAGCAAGCCTTGCAACACTGATGTCTCACAGCACATTCCTTGATTTCTGACAGGATTCATGATCTCATGATGTAGATTAAAATGAACAGTGCACCAGACACTAGCGTACACAGCCAAGAAGAAAAAAGCGTTTATGTCCCTTGAGAGGGAACAAATGACCAAAATGAAAGGTCTGGTGACAATACACTTTGCCTTTCCCAGTGACACCAACTTCCATAAATTGGTAAAGTCTAGGAGATAGTGCTACAAAATGTGAACATTAAATGTGTCGAAGGAGAAGAAGTGTATTCCTAGGGTTAAAAAATCTTACGGGATATTTAAAGAGATGTTTATTTCTACAAGGAGATATAAAACCCCAACTCCTAGGACAACGATGCAGATATTGAAGCAAATATTTTAGGCCAACATGAAAAAAATATGTATACTAACTTGATAGGAGAATTGAAAAATTAAATAGCCTGAGAAAGAACCTTAAGGAGTTTAAAACATTTAAGACTATGGCCAAGCAGTGTCACTGTTGTCTTGTTCTAGCCATTTGTGGATGCACTTACCACCCAGGTTACTAACTCTCTTCAATAATATGGGGATTGTAATGAGCTTGACCCTGGAGGCTATGTTTACTCTGATTCTAAACTTAATGTGGATCCCACTTCTCACATGAATGACATACCAATAACTGGGGTTTGTTTTGGGGCATACGTCTATGTCTGCATCCCATACCAGGGTCCTACTATCCAGCCTCTTTGCAGCAGAAACCTCTCCTGACAGTCTAGCTAGTCTGGCTTTAGACTCAGAGAAAGCCTTCAGTTTAGTGGGATGTCATTTCATAACCACGGATCCGCACTGGCATTTGCTGGGTCCTAGTTTTGTTCTGTTTGTCAATTACATGTTTGGAGGCTCAAGGCCTCGGTGTTCTGGAAAATTGTTCTTACATGATATGATATATGATATGTTATTTATAACGCGCCTATACACAAGTGCTTCAAGGCGTGACAAGGCCAGGGAGGGGAACAAAGGGAGGACGGACATCGATCCTACTAGGCCAGGTGTCATTCAGATCGTGCAAGTGCCAGGGAAGGCGGATGGGACAGTGCAGTACATGCGGATAGGTAATAACAATAAGTAAAGTAACGACCAGCAAGTGGCAAGTTCAAGGATAAGTGCATAGGTAAGTGCAGGCATCAGGTGTCAAGGGCTGGGAGGGGGACTGTAGGGATACAAAAACAGTCCCCAGGAGCGGGGGTTGCCAGGTGGGCTGTGCAGGTGTGACGCTGGCAGTGAAGGTACCTGGGCCTAAGATCAGAAGGTGTCCAGGTAGCCAGTGCAGTTCCGGTTACAGAAGTCAGCAGAGGAGAGGGGGAGAAAAAGTAGAAACAAATAGAAAGGTTTTGAGGTGCTTCTGGAACCAGAGATGGTTCTGCTCAAGTTTAAGGGAGGCAGGGAGGCTGTTCCAGACGGAGACACCAGCCGAAGAAAGAGATCTACCACCAACTCACTGCTTGGCGAAGCGACTTACCCTGAGAGAGTTGGAGGCAGATGATCGAAGAGCACGAGAAGGAAGATATTTAGGAAGAAAGAGTTGAAGGTATTGAGGCCCAAATGATATACAACGTGTATTGATGAACATCAATGTGTTTATCTCCTTAGTGAGCCATGTAGGAAGGACAGAAAGATTGGTATAGGTACCCAAAGAAGCCATTTGGTGTACAAACCCGGGGGAACGGCTTCACTTGACACTCCCAGAAATTCAGCAAGCAATCCTACAAATCAGTCCTAAGCAATCCTTGCCATACCTTTTCCACTTTGAATCTCCCAAAATTGATTGCGGTTTGAGAATTATATGGAAAGTTGAGGTGAATTAAGGGTATTGTTAATGGACTACAAGGCACCTCAAATTTTCAAACGTTTTCACCAAAAATGTCTGCAGGACAGTTTATGGGAAGTTCAGTCCCTCTTACTATGAAAGGCAGCAGTTTTGATTAGTTTGGTACAGGCTCCTGTCCAACTCTAGCTGGTGATGTGCTCAACTCCTGCAACGTTGTAGATAATTCACCCCAACGTGGTAGAACATTGAGGACTTGAGGCTGGCCCAGCTCAGTGCACATCTCTGTGGCTAAGCAATGTTACACAATGTTTTTGTGAATGGGTTGCGATCCATCAGAGTTTTGGTGCCCATTTTAAGAACATGGGTTTTACCCATTGTCAAAATGCCTTGTTTCTTTACTTGCTGCTATGCACAAGATCTTGAATATTGCGTTTGGTATATTTTAATAGATGTTTAAAAAAATGTAAATAAGAGAATCATATACTATGCTATTGTTTTTAAAGTATTATAATACTTTTGAGAACTTATTGTATGTATTTGTTTTTTCTATATGTTTTATGGAATTTAAGTGAAGAAACATTATTTATTTAATTGATGTCATTAATTTTTCATATCAGTCTATAACTCATTCCCACAGAAGAGTGGATTTTCCATGGTTCTCTACATGTATATAGTTAAATATAGTCCTCATATGTGTAAATCACAAATTAGCAGCCACAAACATTTGGCATAATCTATTGCAAGGCCATTTTGAGTAACACATTGAAAGTAGAAGACATGCCCTTTAAAAATCCATAGTTTGCGCTAACCAGTCGTTGTACCTCCTCAGTCTATTTCAGAACATATTCAAACACCTTTTACCAAAACATTTAGGTGGCAAAGATAGAGTTCAGACAACCATGCGATTGCATTCGAAATGCACCCTACCATGCTTATTAAAAACAGGGAACAGAAATTATAGCCTCCAAGAAGTTGAACTATCTTGAACCATCACCCCTCTGGCACTTTATTATAAAGGACTGTTGGAATCACTGATTCCCAGAGTGATTTGTTCAGGAAAACTCTCTCTGTTCCCCGTTCCTAGTCCAACACTGCATGGTTTACACAGTATAGCGTCCTTTCAGCGACACCCGTTTTTCTGTGGCATTTCTGCTGAAAAAAAACTTTTTCAAAATGTTTTTTGGGGTTGGGCAATTACATATAAAGTGTTGGGGGGGTTGGGAAATAAAGAAAATAGGTAAATGACGGGGCAGTTGGGGGAGCAGAATTATTTTGGATTACATTTCAAAATGTTTTTTTGGCGGGCAAGATTCCGCGGCAAAACACTGTCGTAAAAACGGGTGTAGATGAAAGGACATAGAACCGTTTACGCAGATGGGAAAGTGTAAGTAAGACTCGGTTCTTTTCAAACCTCTGTCTGCCTTGCAGCATCACAACTAGAAATCCTCATGCTGACCATAAGCATGACTATTCTGTTTAACAGGACCACCCATAAAATAGTTGAAATGTATGCCTGGGATAAGCCCCTAGACACACATAAACTTAGTGTGGGGGCCACCCTGATGTCAAAAGATCCTCCTCCCTTTATTCACATCAGTCCTGAGTAAAACTCTGGGGAATTCATTGTCCCAATCCCAGATTCGTTGAAATTCCCGAACTTTTAAGAGAATTGAGAAAACAAGTTTGGGCAGGTAGATTCACCTAGCTATATATAGGGAAGCTGCTGTAACTCTTCAGCAGTCTCTGTGAGATGGAGGAAGGCACTCTGGACTGTTTCAGAACTGGATCATTTAACTTTCCTTAACAGGCAGGACTTTTTGGGCGTGTCTGTTTATTTATATGGAGAGACAGAAAGAAGGACGTTTTAAAAGTAAAGGAAGCTTTTGGTGTCTGTTGCTGTTCGAGTGATGGAGCACGTTGCTATTATTTAATGGTAGGGATTTTAAAAATCATTGCATGTGTATTTGTTTATTTTTTTTGCAAACACTTATTACTGAAAAACAACCTGAATTTCACAGAAAGGGAAGCTGAATTGAATTAACTTGCCACAACTTTGGTGGAACATAAACAAATTTGGGGGTGCGTAACAATTGTTGGAGGTGGTGATTATTGGTTGTGGGCATTAGTGGCAGATTGACTGGGTGTGGAATTTCTTTGAGCAATTTCAATTTCTCTGCCAGGACCTCAACAATTTGCTTTGCACATATGTACAGGGGCTTGACGCAACCCACCACCTGCATTTGCAAACTGAGCATTAGGCAAAATGTGGAATTCAGCTTGTCTGAATGGGGGCACTCGCACACAAAGAAAGAAGGTGAATTTATTTTGGGGATTTTATAGAAAAATGTGGGGGTGCTGGAAAAATTGTTAGAGTCAGTGGAAAATGAGTGGCAGGTTGATTGGCTGTGTGATGCAATATACCACCTGTGCACACTGTGAACAGTAGGCCAGAGGATGAATTTGCACTTGGCTAGTGTGTTTGAACGGGCACACTAATAAAACAAGCAGCTGAATTGTTTTCAGGGAGTGAACAGGCCGATGTGGAACAATGGCAGTCCAGCACCGAAATGCCAGGCCATTCTCTTCTGAACAAGAGCACAAACAGCAACCCGAGACACATGCTTTGGCCTGGTTGGGCCTCGTCAGTAAGGTGGAGCACTGCGTCTCTAAGAACAGTGAGCAAAGGTTCCACGTCCGGAATACCCTAGTAACTTAGTGTGAAAACCCAACGCTAGCTAATATGCATAAGTATGGGGAGTTCTGGCCGTTTCTCTCCCCTGGCCTATATCCCGGGTTTGAGTCTCAACCAGAGTCTTTAGCTCACCATCCTTTCACAGTGAGCCTGTTCCTTCCACTGAGTTATGAAGGTGTGGTGTGTGGGAGGAGAAAATGGGTTAGCTGTACAAACAACAATGTCTACATCCTGGGTTTCATCTATGTGCTCACACTTGATTCACAGGTATGGCTCATTGGCATTGGGGAGGCTGAGGTGGGATGTGGCCTCAGTTTGGAGCACTGGGCCATGCACATCACATCACATGTGCACTATGTCACATGTCCATCGAGGGAATAAAGTGCAGCTGCTGTAACAGTATGGTTTGCTGTTGATGTGCATCTGAATGTGACCAAACAGAGGGCCATGGAAGAGACTATGGTCCTGGATTCAACAGCACTGCTCTCAGCAGTTCATGTTGGTGGAGGATGTCTGGCAGGTGTACTGCATGGTGGACCGAGGGCAGAAGAGTTGAGGTAGGTTGGTACTCCACAATGGACTGGGACAAGGGAGGAGTTGCGGGTACCTGGTTGAGTGGGGGTTTGGGGCACAGGTCAGTTGAGCTACTGAGACTAGGGCAGACCTGTAAGTACTGCCTTGGGTTGGAGGGTTGGGGCACAGGTCAGTGGGGGTACTGGGATGAGAGTGGACTTGCGGGTGTGCCTTGAGTTTGGGGTTGTGTGCACAGGTCATTGGGAGTACTGGGACAAGGGCAGCCTTGCCGGTGCTGCCTTGGGTTTGTTCACAGGTCATTGGGAGTACTGGGACAAGGGCAGCCTTGCCGGTGCTGCCTTGGGTTTGTTCACAGGTCAGTGGGAGTACTGGGAAGAGGGCGGACTTGCAGATGGTGCCTTGGGATTGGGCACAGGTCCATGAGGATACTGGTATGAGGGCAGACTTGTGGGTGCTGCCTTGGGTTGGGCCAAAGGTCATTGGGGGTACTGGAACGAAGACAGACTTGCGGGTGCTGCCTTGGGTTGGGGGTTGGGGCACGGGTCAGTGGGGGTACTAGGACAAGGGCGGATTTGCCAGTACTGCTTTAAATTAGGTGACCGAGGTGCAGTTTCTCAGGGTAGGCGGGTGCAGTTTTAAGTTAGGGGGCCAAGGCAAAAGTCTGTCAGCGTATGTGGGTACTGCTCTATTTTAGAGGGTCAAGGCACAGTTTTGTCACGGTACGCAGATGCTGCCTTAAATTAGGTGACTGAGATGCAGTTTTGTTGGGGTACACAGGTTCTCTTCAAGTTAGGGGGCCAAAGGTGCATCTTTGTTGGGGTTCGTGGATGCTGCTTCAAATAAGGGGTGTGGTGAACCTCAGTTTCATCAGGGTACACAAGTGCTGTTACAAGTTACGGGGCTGAGAAGCAGTTTTGTCAAGTTACCGGGCTGCTGCTTTCAGGTAGGGGGCTGAGGCACAATTTAGTCATGGGTGCTGGGACAAGGACTTGTTAGTTGCAGGAGTGGAGAGGGAGTAATTATGATTACTGGTGAGTCATCTGTGATTACTTTTTTCCATGGGTTGTTCGACGTTGCTATGTTCTGTTTTTAATGGGGGCATTCCATGCGCAACTCATTATTCTTTGACCTGCAGATTTCAGCGTGCTTTTGAATCTATGAATCAGCACCCCTGCAGTTTTCTTCCGTGCAATGTTCTTTCTCATGCTAACTACTTTGCATGGAGTTGGCGCTTTTTTTTTTGTAAATTAGACCCAAAGTGTATTCCAAAAATGTATACTAGATGAAGAACGCTTGAAGGTCAATTAACGGGATTAGATCATATAATTTGTGGGTGTGGGCAGATCAGAAAACATATGACATAAAAAACGAATTAAAAATAGAGTACCCTACACTTAACCATAAAAGGAGAAGAAGTGATATGCAAAGAAAATCTTATATTCAATTAAAGTGCACAAAACCAGAAGGCCTGTAACATACTAATGGAAAAACTACATGCTCCAGAAGCACTGCATAAAGTTTAGTGAATAATTAATTTAAAAAACACAAAGCAGCAAATAAGCAAACACAGACTAGGGGGCACTGTTGAGCAGCACAGAGGAATGGCTGCCTAGCTTGCGAACTCCGCATCACGGTGCAGATATTTCTGTGAAGAGGCGGCGACATCCTACTTTGTGGTGCACCACGACAGCAGAATTTAGTTGTTAAACCCCAGAGCGGGTCTGGTCTGAGACACAAGCCTCTGGCAGTCAGTCTGGATTGATGAGGACTGGCCAACTGCGAATTGCGACCAGTGCATGAGTGGAGCGTATGCAGTGAACAGGCTGGCCCTTATATGTGGGATTCCAAGCCGCAGAGGCGCCAGAGACGGACTGACAGCATTAAGGTGCTGGTTCCTTGCTGGGACAAATATTCCCCCCAACGCCTCGCTGAGACTCCTCCTTCCTTCAGCCCTGGGATCCCGCTCAGAGGGATCGCTGCGGGCTGGCCAACTTCCTCCCAGCATCCAGATTTGGAGGCCTCAAGATATGTCCTACACAGCCACGCTCCGGCCGTATCCCTGGAGTGAGGGAGCTTGGAGCCGTCGTGGTCTGCCTGGGCCGCCAGCGGAGACTGGACCAAAAGAGTGGGAACTTTATGTTTGCAGTGGCGGGCCGGGCCGTGGGCGGTGATCGCATTGGCCGTTGCGGGATAAAGTGACACCTATGCTTCCACATCAGAGGTGAGGAATGTCAGCCCCCCCAGTTCCCCAGTCACACCGTGCAAGCCCTGAGGTGGCCAGGCGACCATAGTCATACCTCTGGAATCGGCCCACACAATGGAGGACTTTAATGGGGACAAAATGGCCCCTGCAGTGTGTGATCCTCGCTGGGCTCCCCCCCTCTAAATACCAATGCCTACTGCGGCATGAGTTGGCCAGTCAACAGGGGGGGAACCCAGGGCTAATTTACTCTTTGGCCCGTGAATATATTGTACGGACCCTGGCATTGCTGTGCCCACGCAAGGGGGAATATCGGCCTCTCGCCCCATCCAGTCATTGGCCCTTGAGGAGGATACCACAATTCTTCATACTAAGCTCTGGCATCCCAGTAGCTGGAGAGTCCTATATGGTGGCAGCCCACCTTAACAAATCCCTCTGGAGATACATGCCTACACAGTACGACAAGAAGTCAGAACCCACAAAAGAAGCATGACACGTAGTTTGTGGCAACCTGCCTCTGTCCCCCGGGGACACCCAATGGATCCCTGCTGCATTGGTTTCCTCCAATCTGAGTGAGAGCGGGACAGGCTCACCTCGGCCTACATCCTGACCCTGGCCTGTGTATATTGTTTGCTGATCTCCCATAGTGTGACCTGGGTACGCATCATCACCAAGGGCTCAGGTGGGGGGAAAAAGTCTGGCGCCATGGATAAATTTGCAAGGTCGACTCCGAAGGGCGAACAGGGCCAATTAAGGCAGGCCCAGTTAGAACCATCCATACTAGCCCCGGGTCCCTTTCCAACCCCCGATTTGACAATCATGATGGAGGCTATGGCGAAAGGGTTTGTGGCCGTGTATGAGAAGCTCGATGACATCACCCCAAGCGTTGCATCCATGAGATCCCAACTGGCCCATGAGGGAGCTCGGATTACTGAGGAGGAACCCAGGATAGGAGCTGCCAAAGACAACGTGCATGTGCTTCAAGACAATGTTGCTTTCCTTGCTAGAGACATGAAATATGTCAAGAACAAATGTGAGGACATTGAGTCCCGCCCTTAAAGGAACAGTATTTGGACAGTCAGAGACCCAGACGACACCCTTACTGGAGGCATGGAACTGGCTGTTGAGAACCTACTTAAGGATCTCCTGGGGGGCCCAGAACTTTCTTCACTGTGGAGCGAGCCCCCAGGCCCAAACTAGTTGACTTTCCGAGGCCCATAATTGCATAAATCCTTTGTTACCGTGACAGAGATCACCTGCTCCGGCTATCTCCAGAGAAGAAAGAACTGAGACTGGGATGCCAAATCATCTGCATTTTTCCTGACTTTTCCATCTCCATACAGCAGGAGTGCCAACAATTTATAGGAGTGGAGAAGATGCTCAGGGAGTGGAACAAACAGTATGTTATGCTGTTTCCGGCATGCCTAAAGCTCCAGTTCCGAGGCACACTTTGCTTTATCACAGTCCGAGTGAGGCTGTGAAGTTTATCGAAGCACAGATCCCCTTGAATAATCCAGTTGCTGAGCCAGCTGACGAGAACTTACCTGAATAATAATGCAAAAGTTGTATGGTTTAATCTCATGATCGTGGATGCCTGACACAGTATGTGCTGATAGTAGTGCATATTAGGCATTGGTTGCCTCTTTACGTTATATATGTTGGATGATGTATCCCAAGTACAAGTTTAATTGTTGTGCGGCAACAGCGTACCCCACTGTAGTTGCTTTGTGTGAATCAAGGGTTAAGCGTGCCCCTGTTCATGTTTGGAACATGAGAGCTGTTAAGGGGAGGGGAGGGTTGGGTAAATGCACTGCTAGGGAATCCCCATATCTAGGGAATACCCTTGATATGGGGAGGGGGTTGACATGAACTTGATCCTAGACCGTTCGCTTGACAGAACTGGTTTGGCACCTTGACCCCAACGCAGAGCCGCCCGTCAACTGCTTTCCCTCATAAAGACACTGGACCTAAGTGACACATGGCCTATATCGCACCCACACACGAAAGAATATTCCTTTTACTCGTCGGTGCATGACATGCCGTCCCACATAGATATGTTCCTGATCTCCGGTTCACTGATGGGGAAGGTTATAGATGCAGATATTAGACCTCGGACGCTGTCAGACCATTCTCCTGTGTCACTCGTGCTGCAGATTGGTGGCAGGCGGACGAGCTGTACCTGGAGGTTTACATTGGCCGCCTTGGAAGACAGTGTTCCGTGCCGAGATTAAGGCTGATAAAGACACTTTCCTGCAATGCGGTTGACTACGCCTCCCAGGGCATCAGATGGCAAATGTCACGACCCTTAACCCAGAACCCCACTGGCAAGTCCACTTGCCAGGTAAGGTCAGGGTTTGGGGCTCCATTAAGGCCTTGGAGGCCTTGCATCCACTCCCAAGACTCTCTTGGAGTCAGTCCTGGGGCCTCTGGCGCCAGACTCATATTCATTGTGGAGAACATGTTTGAAGGGGGACTACTTTTCATTGGGCCTGCAGTTAACATGGAGGCAATCGCATAGCTTGGTTCCTGAGTGGTAGGTGAAAGGGTAAGTGCAGACATCAGGTGTCAAGTGCTGATAGAGGGCTATAGGGATACAGAAAAAGCCCTGGAGTGCAAGGGTTGCTGGGAGGGGGGGCAGTGCAGGTGTGCAACTGGCGGGGTGGGGTCCTGGGCCCAAGAACAGAGGGTAGCCAGGTAACCAGTGCAGTTTCAGTTTCAGGCAGGAGTTCATCAGGGGGGAGGAGGAGAAAAAGCAGAAGCAAATAGGGAGGTGTTGAGGTGCTTCCGGAACCGGAGATGGTTCTCCTCAATTTTCAGAGAGGCAGGGAGGCTGTTCCAGAGGGAGGCACCAGCCGAAGAAAATGATCTACCACCAACTCGTTGCTTGGAGAAACAAATTACCCTGAGAGAGTTGGAGGTGGATAAGCGAAGGGCACGAGAAGTAAGATATTTAGGAAGAGAGAGTTGAAGGTATTGATGTCCCAGGCCCCAGAAGGCCGTGTGGACAATGCAGAGCGTTTTTAACTTAATCCTCTCAGCCACTGCGAGCAAGTGCAAAGATTTCAGTCATGGAGAGTTACGATCCCTAGGCTTGATGCCTAGGACAAGTCTTGCAGTCCTGTTTTGGATGAGTTGCAGAGGTCGTAGAGTAGAGGCAGGCAGATTTAGAAAGAGGCTGTTGCAGTAATCCAGCCTAGAGAGAACCAGATCTCTAGAGACAGTGAGCTTCTGGGGGAAGGAGAGGAAAAATAGAATACCTCTGAGAAGGTGCAGCTGGTAGTGTGACTTCTTAGAGATGTCAGAGATGTGAGGAGAGAAGGAGAGTGTGGAGTCAAAGATGTACCAAGGTTTTTAGCCTCACAGGAAGGAGCAGGAAGAGGGCCAAGAGAGGCCAGCCATAGAGTGACAGGAAAGGAAGGTGAGGGTGTGCTGATGAGGAGAATCTCAGTATATTGGCATTAAGGCAGAGATCATTGATGGCACACCACTCCTGGATAGCAGACAGACAGTCCGAGATAAGAGAAAGAGAAGAGGTGGCTGAAGGGAGCATAAATATGAGCTGAGTGTCATCCGCATAGCACTGGAAGATGGGGCAGAGAGCGACAATGCGGTGGGCAAGAAGGGACAGGTATTGTTTGAACCGCCAGGGAGAGAGGTTAGACCCCTGGGGAAGACCACAGGTAGAGATGGAGATAGAGGAGAGGAAGGACCCAAGTTGGAGCTGGGAGGGTCGATCGGAGAGCCAAGCCAGGGCCTGATTCGTGATACCCAGGTTATCACAGAGACGGTTGAGCAAGATGGCTCCCGTTGGCTCTCGTTGTGGAATTTCCCCGGACTAAGACCACTGCGGGATAGAGCGATCGAGATGAGATGGGAGGCTCTGGGGCACTGATGGACAGATGGGGAATTTATCACACCACAGACCTGGAGCCCGGGGCACAGTGCAGCTGGAGCAGAGTTATTCCAGTACTATAGAATCCGCTCTACTGTGTCGACTAGATGGCCGGAGAATCCCTCCAAGCCCCCTGAGACACCTATACTGGCGTACATAGCAAACTCAGGGAACTGTAGACATATCCTATCTACCCATTATAAAATGATACAAGACAAAATGGCCACCTCACCCTAAGAGTGAGTGCCTGCTGGTCCGAAGAAATGGGTCTAGACCTCACTGATGCCCAATGATTGAACATGTGCATTCATACTAGGAGAGTCCCTTAATTTTAGATTTAGGTTCATGCAATTTAAAATTCTACATAGGTTATACTACACAAAGGCTAGGCTCTCCAAGATGTCCCCAACTATGGAGCAGTGCTGCCCCAGATGCCAGTATGTGCCGGTAGATCATTTACATATGTTCCAGGACTGTTCTCAGCTGAAAGGGTTCTGGGACAAAATTCTTGATATTATGTCCAGTGTGGTGGGAGTCCCGGTTACAAGGAATCCACTTGGGGCAATATTTGGAATATGGGCTGACATCCAGAGTAAAAGACACTGTGTGTTCGTGAATATGGGCTGTATGATTGTCAAAAGAACCATCCTGTTGAAATGGAAAAATAAGAACCCTCAAATGAGAAATAATGGCTATTCTCATTGACCTGGCCCAGGAGAACGTGGAGCAATATGTGAGCACCTTGCACCCTACAGCCGACACCAGGATACCTTGGTGGAATTCCGCTCTTATTTGGCTTGAATGACTTCTAACGATTAAGTCGAGAACTACTGTAATGGATAATATACCCCACAGGGTCAAAGCTTGGTGATATTGATGTGTGAGATAAAAGAATGTAAAGTGCCACTGTGACCAGCTATGTTGTAAACTGTCTGTATGATATCATGAACTCTCTGTTGTACTCGTTATACTACCAATAAAGCAAAAGGTAAAAAAAACATAAGCAAACAAAAACTAAAGCACAAAAATCAACATAAGAGTCATGCAAAAACATGTTTAGTTCTCACTCTTCTTGCCTTATATTATTTGTATGTTTTAAGTAACTTAAGCTAAAATGGTCATCAGCCAGCTGTGGCGAGCCTCTGTTTTGCTGTTTTAAAAAAAAAATACATTTTATGTGCCATCCTCTGAATGATGCAATAAATCTCTTGGCTGTGCCTTCAATACCCTTTTCAACTTTTGGCATCTTCATATCATCTGCAAATGATTTATTTGTCCATGTGTCAATTCGGACAAGGCCTGTTCCAAGAAAGTAAAGCTTTTGGAAGTAGCCAGGTATTTTAAAAAGATGATCCCATTAACTTGGTAACCTCATTCACAGAAAGGGCACTCAAAAGTGTTGCGCAGCTGTCTACAATTCTAAGATTCGGCCTAGTGCCCAACACTCAGACCTGCATGGCCCCCAGTAAGACCATACCAATTCATACAAACAAATTCAAAATCACCTGAATTTCGAGGTATTTGTCCAAGCTGAACCTATCCAAACTGTCTTCAGGGTTAGGGCAAAGTGGTTTGGCAAGGGTGACTTAAAAATGTATATACAACTTGTTTTAATGGAGTTGTTGTTAAGCCTTGTAGGAGGTTGCTCGAGCAGGAATAGGTAGAAAATTGCATTTGGATTCAGAAAATTGAAATAGGATTTAATTCAGTTAGAGGTTGAAGATTGAAAAAGGATTGATTTGGGGAAATATAATCAGCCTGAGATAGTATAAGCCATCTTTTCGTAAATACTATGGGAGGACAGCATGACAGTGACCGCCTTGAATAGGTTCTCCTCTGATTTCATCTTCACTGTCCCATGCCCCCTGTGCCTCCTCCTGCTTCTGCCTTTTCTCCTGAGTTGCACCACTCTACTGGAACCTGTGACCGATCACAATCAAAGCTTAGCTTGCACTTCACTTACTTGCTAAAGAGGGAGGTCCCTCTGTGCTTTAGCCCATCCTCCCTACTTGACCCAACAACCCCTCATGTGACTCTTAAATATGTCATTTTGCATATTTATGTAGTTATCCTCTATAGTTTGAAGTGCTCCCCTTTTAAGTTCAGATTACCTTTCTTATGTATATTTTCCATTTATTTTGTTTTTTGTTCTACTTTCTCTTTGTACAGCCTCATAAAAAGCCTCACAGCTTGTTCTCATCTCTGTGCTAATGTACAGCCACTCATATAGGGCAGAGGTGGAGAATCAACAACAGGCAACAGAAAGGTTTTCAGAAAGAGCACCAATTGGATAACAGGAAGCAAATGTTAAGGAGAAACACACGCAAAATGGCATTAGCTAAAAAATCAATGGGTGCCAAAATTCTGTAGGACCTCAAGATGTTTAAAACAATAGCATGGAAGACCCAATTAAAGAGATCTAAAATGTAAGGAAGAATGTGATTGTCACCATAGGCGCAGAAGAAGAAGATAGATGGACCATGGCTGATGTAAGGGTAAATATTAAGCTAATGACTACATCTTTGTGGACAGCAAACAGGGGGGCTATACACATTTGTTTGATTGCCTGAGGTTATTGTAATAAGATCACTGATGTTATGCTCCAAAGAATCAATGGCCATCTGTCAGAACACCTGAGCATACAAGCTTTTGAAACCCTTATTGACAGGACATTGGGCAAAATCTCAATAATGCTGACACATATGTATTTCCCCTGCGCACAACTCCCAGTTCTGCATCTGGTATGTATTTCTTCTACATCAATTCCATTGTAACTTATTATACAATATACCTGAACCCACAAGTCATAACTCATTGTTCTGATGCCACTGCAGTGAAACATGAAGTTCATATTTCACTACAGTGACATAACACTCCTACACACCTACCACACTCTGTAATGCTCTTCTGGACCTTCCTCACATCACTACCGCCTGTTGTCCACAGCACATTCCTTCATTTCTGACAGGATTCATGACCCCATGATGGACTTTAAGTTGAAGAGTGTACCAAATACTAGTGCACGTCGTATGAGGTGCTTCCACATCTTCTCTCATAAACAATATCATTAAGTTCCTAGCCAAGAAGAAAAAAGCCTTTATGGCCCTTGAGAGGGAACAAATCACCAAAATGAAAGGTCGTGTGACAATACACTTTACCTTTCCCAGTGACCCCAACTTCCATAAATTGCTAAAGTCTAGGATATATTGCTACAAAATGTCAACTTTAAATGTGTCAAAAGGAGAAGAAGTTTATTCCTAGAGTTAAAACATTTTACAGGGATATTCAAACAGATGCCTCTTTCTACAAGGGATATTTAAACCCCAACTCCTAGGATAACAATGCAGATAGTGAAGCATATTGTCATGATGCCTACCATGTATCCGGATCGTGTCCATCAGCCCCGGGAGCAGGCATCCAGATACTCATTAAAACCCCAACAGCCCCGGCAGGGGGCTGTTTGGATTCAGTACTGGCGCCTTAGGCGTCAGGCTCATCATAGAAAACAGTCCTGGCGCCATAGGCGCCAGGCTCATAGACTTTACTTACCTTATGCAGACCATGCTGCAAATGAGTCCAAGCCAACGTGAGGCCTGGATGGGACTATTTTATTACAGGGACTATTTTTCACTTGGGTGTGGTTCTGGGGAACTTCTTACCTGGGACTACTTTGCAGGCTATTTAAACCACTTCCGAACAGCAGCCCATGCTTCTCGTTATTCTGCATCCAGCAGCGTGATGCTCACCGTGTCTGCAAGTCAGCATCCAGTCTTCTGCCACGCCCGCCTCGAATCCGGAGCTCCTAGACAAAAGGAAAAGAAAGAAGAAGAGGTTAGATCACAGACATTATTTGATTCCTTACCTGATTCCGGACCCAGCACATCTCCGGGCCTGGAAAGGACATTATTTCAGCACGCGTCGCTTCGCCAGCAGCAGCGCCGCGTTATACTCACCAGTCCACCGCATCTTTCGACTCGGCGCTGCCTCCATCATTTTCTTCGTCGAAATCCAGCACCTGGGGGAAAACAAAAAGAATAACAAGGTGAGCCGAGAAAACCGACAAAGACAATCTCTTTGCCACCATAGGCTTACCTGCTTTACCACCGGAGATAGTATTCTTTAATTCGCTGCATCTTCCTATGCCGCATCTGTAAAGGGAGAGAAAACAGCAAGTTAAACTCATGCAACTTTTACCGGACAGTGTTTGGTAATACAGACTCTTACCTGAACGCCATCAGCTGCCTCCAGGCAATATTCTTTTGGACCCAGCTGCAACCTAACGAGGGAATGGAACAAGAGTGAACATCAGCCATACAGAACTATTTGAACTATATAGACACTGGAGTTAATATTCCTCCGGAACTCCTCCAGTACCTTCAACCCAGTGAAGTAATTTACGCGCCCCTGCATGCCATGCAGGATGGAGAGCTCATCATTTAAAAACATAAGGTGAGATTACCAAAAGGGGATATCAGAGGTGATTAGTGGGGAGAACGAGAACTGTTGGGGGCCATCACTAAAGTCCAGGCGCGGCTAAATCCCTTTTTCCACTTGCAGGAGAATACTTCTACGAGTCCAGCAGACAAGATTAGGTGGGCCAGTCCAGACTGTCATCTCTTCACTACGCATCACGTTGGTGGAGACCGCAGCTGTCCGGGTCCTATCGACGCCCCTGTGGGAACCAGGTGAGCAAAACACATATATTTTAGGCCAACATAAAAAAAATTATACTACCTTGATTGGAGAATTGAAAAATTAAATAGCCCCAGAAAGAACCTTAAGGAGTTAAAAAAATGTAAGTCTATGGTCAAGCACTTTCACTATTGTCTTGTTCTAGCCATTTGTGGATGCATTTACCCCCAGATTACTAACTCTATTCAATAATATGGGTATTGTAATGAGCATGACCCTGGAGGCTATGTTTACTCTGATTCCAAACTTAATGTGGATCCCAATTCTCACATGAATTACATACCAAGAACAAGGGTTTGTTTTGGGGCATACGTCTACGTCTGCAGCACATACCAGAGTCAACCTCTCCAGCCTCATTGCAGCAGAAACCTCTCTGGACAGTTTAGCTAGTCTGGCTTTAGACTCAGAGAAAGCTTTCAGTCAGGTGGGATGTCATTTCATAACAAGGGTTTTGCACTGGCATTTGTTGGGTCCTAGTTTTGTTTTCTTTGTCAATTACATGATCCGATCGGAGCTTCAAGGCCTTGGTGTTCTGGTAAATTGTTGTTACATGTCAAATGATAAATTCACAATGTGTATTGCAGAAAATCAATGGCTTTATCTCCTTAGAGAGCTATGTAAGAAGGACAGAAAGATTGGTATAGGTACCCTAATGAGGTCATTTGGTGTACTAACCGAGGGAAGTGGCTTGACTTGACACTCTCAGAAATTCAGCAAGCAATTCTAAACATCTGAAAATGCCCTTGGCCATGATGAGATACCTGCCGAACTACTTGAGAGATACAAACATATTTTAATATGTTTGCAATATTTCATTCATTTACCATACCTTTTACACTTTGAATCTCCCAAAATTGATTGAGGTTTGAGAATTATATGAAGAGTTAAGGTGAATTGCGGATATTGTTATTGGCCTGCAAAGCACCTCGAAATTTCAAAGGTTTTCACCAAAAAGGTCTGTGGGACAGTCCCCCTTACTATGAAAGGCACCTAGTTTCATACAGGCTCCTGACCAACTCTAGCTGGTGATGTGCTCAAATCCTGCAACGTAGTAGATAATTCGCCACAACGTAGTGGAAAATTGAGGACCTGAGGCTCGCACAGCTCAGAACACATATCTGTTGCTGAGCAACGTTACAAAATGTTTTTTGTGAATGGTTTGTGACCATTCGGCACTAGAATTTTGGTGCCCATTTTAAAAACATGGATTTTATCCATTGTCAATATGCTTTTGTTTCTTTACTTGCTGCTCTGCAGAGGATCTTGAATTTTGCATTTGGTATATTTTAATAGAAGTTTACAAACATTTAAATAAGAGAATCATATACTATCCTATTGTTTTTAAAGTATTAGAACAGTTTTGGGAACTTATTGCATGCATTTGTTTTTTCTATATGTTTTATGGAATTTAAGTGAAGAAACATTATTTATTTAATTGATATCATACATTTTTCATATCACTGTATAACCCATTCCCATAGATGTGTGGATTTGTCATGGTTCTCTACATTTATATAGTTAAATATAGTCCTCATATGTGTAAATCACAAACCAGCAGCCACAAACATTTGGCATAATTTACTGCAAGGCAATTTTGATTAACACATTAACAGTAGTAGATAGGCCCTTTAAAAATCCATAGTTTGTGCTGACCACTAGTTGTAAGTCCTCAGTCTATTTCAGGACCTCTTAAAACAGCTTTCACCAAAACATTTTAGGTGGCAAATATAGAGATCAGCCAACCATGCGATTGCATTCTATATTCACCCTATCATGCTTATTAAAAACAGGGAACGGAAAATATATCCTCCAAGAAGTAGAACTATCTTCCACCATCACCCCTCTGGTACTGTATTATGAAGGATTGTTGGCATCACTGATTCCCAGAGTGATCTGTTCAGGAAAATTCACTTTGTTCCCCATTCCTAGTCTGACACTGCACTGTTTACACGATATAGCGTCCTTTCATTGACACCCGTTTTTATGATTAGTGTTTTGCCTCAGCATTTTTGTCCTAAAACAACTTTTCGAAATGTTTTTTGAGGGCTGAGCAAGAGCATATAAAGGGTCAGCGGCATTGGGAAATAAATAAAAATAGGTAAATGACGGGGCGGTTGGTGGAGAACCCCCCAAAAATATTTTTAAAACATTTCAAAATGTTTTTTCAGCAAAAAGTTTGCGGCAAAACACCCATCGTAAAAACATGTGTCGAAGGAATGACAGAACCGTTTACACAGATGGGAAAGTGTTAGTAAGATTTGGTTATTTTCAAACCTCTGTCCGCCTTGCAGCAGCACAACTAGAAATTGCCATGCCAACCACAAGCATTACTATTCTGTTTAACAATAACACCCATAAAATATTTGAAATGTATACCTGGGATAAGCCCCTAGACACACATAAGCATAATGTGGGGGCCACCCTGATGTCAAAAGATCTTCCTCCCTTTATTCACATCAGTGCTAGGTAAGCCTCTTGGGAATTAATTGTCCCATCCTAGAATCATGGACATTCCCGAACTTTTAAGAGAATAGAGTAAACAAGTTTGGGAAGGTAGATTCACCTAGCTATATATAGGGAAGCTTCCGTAGCTCTTCAGCAGTCTTTGGGAGATGGAAGAAGGCATTGAGGACAGGATCATTTAACTTTCCTAAAAAGGCAGGACCTTTTGGGCATGTGTGTTTATTTATATGGAGAGACAGAAATAAGGACATTTTAAAAGCAAAGGAAGCTTTAGGTGTCTGTAGCTGTTCGAGTGCTGGAGCACTTTACTATCGTTTGAAGGTAGGGCTTTCAAACATCACTGCATGTGTATTTATTAATATAGGAGAATGCTTGGGTATTTTGATTTTGAGTGGTGCTCATCAGAATATAATTGTTTTTTAATTTTTGCAAACACAACTTAAAAACAACCAGAATTTCACAGAAAGGGAATCCAGACTTTGTTTTTTTTAGAGACATTTCACTTTCTATACCAGGCAACAGAACAGTTTACTTTGCATACATTCACTGGCGCTGCTCGATTGACCACACATTCACACGCAAGCAGTTACATTGAATGAACTTGCCACAGTTTTGGTGGAACATAAACAAATTTGGGGGTGTTGTAACAATTGTTGGAGAGGGTGATTACCGGTTGTGGGAATTAGTGGCAGATTAACTGCCTATGGAATTTCTTTGAGCAATTTCAATTTCTCTGCCAGGACCTCAACAATTTGCTTTGCCCATATGCACAGGAGCAGGATGCAACCCACCACCTCCATTAGCAAACCGAGCAGTAGGCAGAAGTGGAATTCAGTTTGTCAGAATGGGTGCACTCACACACAAAGAAAGCAGGTGAATTATTTTGGGGGAATAGAAAAATGTGGGGGTGCTAGAAAAACTGTTAGAGCCGGTAGAAAATAAGTGGCAGGTTGATTGGCTGTGTGATGCAATACACTATCTGCTTGAGCACACTGTGAACAGAAGGCTAGAGGAGAAATTTGCATTTGGCTAGCATGTTTGAATGGGCCCACTGATAAAACAAGCAGCTGAATTGTTTTCAGGGAGTGAACAGGATGATCTGGAATTAGCTATGGGTAAGCTTGTTTGAATGGGTGCCCTCACACACACAAAGCAAGCAGTAGAATTATTTCAGGAGAAGAGAAACAAACTTGTGACTGTACCAGAGATCATTATTGGGAGGTGATTTATTTATTTCTTTATTTGGGCATTTGTAAAGCGTGCCTAACCCTGGGGCATCTGGGCACTGATATTATTCAAGGGTTACAAGGTTGCAAGGTTACAATTTTACTATGTTACAATGTTACATTCATGTTAGCATTGATGTTCATAATGAAGAGGGGTACACACTTGATATTGGGTCAACAGGAGCATATAGATTAATCATTTGCAATCGAGTAGGGCATAAGCAACACAGTCAGTTACAGCAATTGAGGTCGAGGATAGGGAGAATGTGTAAGACGTTGTGTAAGACGTTGCAGTGTTAAGTTGGGCTAAGTATGTTACTCAAGTGTGAATAGTCGAGTTTTCAGTAATTTGCAGAAAATCCAGAAGGATGCTTTGGACCTTAGAGAAGGTCGCAAGGCATTCCAATGTTTTGCCACTAGTACTGGAAAGCTGTTGCCTCCAGCTTTCTCTAGTTTGAAATTTGGAATAGAGAGGAGGTGTGTGTAGGCACTGTGCGTTGGTCTGTTGGGTTTGTTCAATGCAAATTTATTAGATAGGTATTTGGGAGCTGATCTAGAGTCAGGGAAATAGTTTTAAATAGGATGCGGTCATGAACTGGCAGCCAATGGGCTGAGCGTCTTGCCTCGCTGATGTTGTTCTTCTTGGTAATGTTCAAGGCTGCTCTAAATGTGTTATTCTGAATCAGCTGAAGTTTCCTTCTGTTGCTTTTGCAATAATCCATTCTGGATAGGATCAGAGCTCTGGTTAGAGTTGTGCAAATGGCTGCAGACATGAATGGTCTACAAGCGATAATGAGCTTGGATACGTAGGAAGCCGCTGAGGCAGTAGCATTAACTTGGCCCTTTAGCGTGAGGGCTGAGCCAAGATAGATGCCCAGGGTTTTTACTTCCTTAGATGCGTTAATTGTATTGCCATCAATTGTAAAGGAACAGTAAGTATTGTCAAGTTTATTTATTTGGTTATGTGGGCCGATAAGGAGATGCTCTGTATTTTCATCTGGTATGACATATCATCTGACAGACAAAACACTGTCACAAAAATTGTACAGTTTTGGCTTAAACATGCTGAACCACAAATAATGTGGTTGCTATGAAGCTGCAGACCATTTTACAGTCACAGCCTTATATGGAAAATCTGAAAACACAGTCTGGCTAAGCCTTGGTCCTGTTACATCCAGAAAAAGAGTACTCAAATCATACCAAGGCATAGAAATAATTGCCAAAAATGATCTCAACATACAGTACATTTTGAAAAACAATTTATTGGACACAAACTACCCAAACAGGAGTACTGCTTTAGAAACCATGTGTCTTTACATCATAGCCCGACATTTCTCATACAAGATTAATATTAAACCAAATGAAAAGAAAGGTAAATATACAGTCAAAACATGTGAAGGCAGCCTCGTTAAAATTAGCAAACCCAGTATGATTAATCATATGAAGCTATCATTTAAAACTCCTCAACATAGAGAACTTTACTAGATGTCCCATTTCCACTTCTTAAACTATGGAGAAAAGAAGAGGATTTATTGGACAACCATGACTCCTATGAAGATGCTTTCAATGCAAGTGAAAGCAGTATAACAGATATGAATTTCAAGCAGTAAAAAAATATGTGGGACAATGAACGTCAACAAGAGGAAGAAGTTCAAGCATAAATAAATGTAGACACTCCTGAGGGCAGTCAACCTTGTGTTACAGGAATCCAAGAACCACTTGGAGAGCCACTCATAGTAAATGAAGCAGAATTAGCCATAACTGAAGTAGAAAACACCATGTATCAGTGTGAGGAATCTGAAGAAAACTTTGCTCTACTGAAATCACAACTCAATGATGAACAACGTAGCATTTTCCTGGAAGGAACTAAAGAATTTGAACATGGTGTGCAGCACGAAAATAAAACTTGTAGCTGTCAAAATTATAGACCTGTACTCCTGTATGTAAGTGGTGAAGCTGGTTCAGGCAAAACATTCTTAATAAAAATCATCAGCAAGTTACTCCAAAAATTGAAAAACAACAAGCTTTTAGCTATTGTAACAGCCTCCACAGGTTTATCTGTCTGCAACATAGGTGGTGTTACTTTACACTGATTGCTGCTGTTTCCAGTAGAAAACATTAGAGGACTACATACTTTCAACAGAAGCTGTTATGGAGTGATGCAGAATTCTGAAACAAATGAAAATGCTCCTAATAGATGAGGTGAGCATGTTTTCCAACCGAATGTTGATTTTGATTCACCTCAGATTGCAAGAGGTCCTTAAAACGATCTACAAAGAACTCTTTGAAGGAAAACACGTTATTGTTTTTGGAGATCTTCTTCAATTAACACCAGTGAAAGGTAAACCTATTTTTAAAACCTTAGGACACAAACTGTGCCGTAACACACTTGGCAGCATAGGAAATGTAAATCACTGTTAACATTTCCAATACAGAGAACTAACTCAAAACATGCATCAGTCTGCAGATCTCACCTATGCTAACATTTTGAAAAGCATTCAGATTGATCTGCTTTCTAAGTAAGCACAGTCAGTCTTAAATAGTAGACTCATCCATGAGCTATGCGGGCATAACACATCTGCTGCTGATGTCATGGAACAATTAGCACACAAAAATGTGAAATCTATGCCCTTAATGCCAACCCTAGCAAACTGTGCACAATTTAATGAAACATTGTTGAAAAAAGAAATGCAACCAATAGTGCACAACTCCATGGACAAACTGGAAGTGCACGGTATGACACTGCCTATGTGTCAACAAGCCACAGCATGACTAAATAGCTTAGAAAACTCTATCTCCAACACAGCTGGTTTGGAGAAAATGTTAATATTGTGTTTAAACTGTAGAGTAATTCTAAAATGTAACCTTGACGTGGAGCAAGGTTTAGTTAATGGAGCACTTGGTACAGTTGTTGGTCCCAGACATATCTATGTGACAACAACATTCAGTTTGTCAACATCCACTTTGACAAACTTTCAGAAGTTAAAAGGATAGTACGTTCAAAAGCCCGATTCCTTCTTTTCAAAGATATGTATGTACGCAGAGAACAGTTTTCTCTGTCTCTTGCATATGCAGTCACTATTCCATAAATCGCAAGGTTTAACCCTAGATCAGGCATTGATTGACATTGGCAGCACAGTCTTTAAAGAAGGTATGAGTTAGGTAGCACTGTCATGGCTACATACACTTGAAGGACTATTTCTAGTCAATTTTGATGCAAACAAAGTCAAGGCTGACATTCCTTGCATCATAGAATACAACAGACTACATTGACTCTACACACCCCATCTCGATATGTACCCTATTACTCAAAAAGGAAAACTTGTTAAAAGAAAATTAATGCAAACAGAACTAATAAGAGATCTCCCAACAGTACCACCAAAGAAATTGAAAACATCTGCTACTCCATCAAGTAGCACAACCACAAACGGATGTAGTGAAAATGCAAATGCACATCCAACAGCACAAACAAAGAGAAGTATGTCTTAAAAAAAAACAAGTAGAGCTCCAGCAAATGACTCAGGCACAGAACTGTCAAGTCCAAATTTTCCAACACAACTGGTGTAAATTGCTATGCAAATGTATCAATCAATATTCTGTTCCAATTGCCACCAATTGTTCCAAACATTTACTTGAACGGCACAGACCAGTTGTGTTGGCAAATGCTACTTCGTCATATAAATGCAACAAACAATCCTGACAACACTTACAGTGTCTCAGAAATAAGGCAGTAATTAGACTACTGTGCGGGAATGTTGAGATTCACGAAAAACACACAAGAAGATCCACAAGAATTTCTAATGTACTTACTGCAAGTGCTTGAAAGCAAAAACATACCTATAAATGATATCTTCCAGATTTTATATATTTGGAAACATAAATGCACCCTCTGCAGCCATGTGGCGCAGAAGCAAGTCCCTAATCAGACCTTCCAGGATTTTGCGGCATGAAATGGCAAATTTTGCGGCATGAAATGGCAAATTTTGCGGCACAAACCTTTATTTATTGCGGCCTTTGTGCGGGACATTTTGTATTAACTGGAGGGTGTAAGATTGCCACATTGGAGGAAATAAGCAGAGTGCAAGGCTACAAGAGAGCCACGGTATCATTATTAGGTATCTTTTGTATTAATTTAATAGGAAGAGTCCCAGATGTCTCTGGCTTGGCAGAACAGTGTTTGATTTGGCTACATTTCTCATTTAATGTACATGCCTATTTAATAGTATTAACTAAATTGCTCATTATCAATTGTAATGCTGAAAATATTCTCCTTCTATGTTCTCCAATCCCCCAAACACCCACACACCTCTCTCACCAACACACATCTCACCAACTCTCCATCACAACTTACATTCCTTAACCTCTCACTCTGTCATACAAATACCCACGTGCTATGTCACACTGTCAAGTCACAATTTGCACTGCCCAGCCCCTGCCACACTCCAAATCATACTCCCAACTCACACCTTACACTCTACAATTCCTCTCGCAATATACAGTCCTTCATTCTTTTGTGCTGCATCTGCATCTTGCATCCTTTCTCCCATTCTATCGCACTCTTCACTCATCCTTTTTCCCCAATTTGCAGCTCACTGCCTCTTTCTGGCCAACCGCTTCCTCTCTGCTTTCTGGCTCACTGACCACACACTCCCTCTACTTTCTGTACCTCTGCTCGCTCTCAGATTTCTGGCCCACCACATCACTGCTTCCTCTGCTCTCTTGTGCACCACTTCCTCCTCTGACCCACTGCTCTCCCTCTGCTTTCTTGCCTATCACTTCACATCTCACCCATCACTCTCCCTCTCTCTCATAGTGTAACCATTTTATTTTTTTTTTTAAATTTAGATTTTGACCCATTTCCTCAAATAATGGGGCATTTAAAAAAGAACGGAGGATATGCTATATTATTTTAAGATAACCCATTTTTGGAAATGAGCAGGTCACCTTATTCTCAAAGGTGACCGGCGCATTTCCACAGGCTTGAGCTGTAGTGCAAATTGTGCGCTGGCCAGCTGCCTTGAATAGTGTTCTGGGTTGTTTGACCGAAGTGTAATTCTTTGCAGCGGAATTGACCGTAGTCAATTTCGCTGCAAATTGATTTGCAATTCAGCCAAACAACCCAAAATGTACCTTTCACCACCACCCACCCCCCCCCTACTTAACTGCTTGGTCGCTGCCGCTTCCCCTGCAACCCTGCGGTGCCAGATCCGTCCCTCTAACGCAGGTTGGATCCGACTCCACAGGGTCCCTTTTTCGTTATTTTCTTTTTTTTCTGTCCCCACCTCCAATTTTGAGGAAAAAGGGGAAAACACTTCTGCAACCACCCTATACCAAAAATACTGAACATGGGGAGCGGATGAAACCCCCAACACACATGTTCAGTATTTATAAAAATTCGACATAATAGTACTGGACAAAATAGGTCAAATTGTAACATTCAATTGATTTTTGTCATCAAAATGGGCAGTACTTTGAATAGAATCGCTCTCCCGACAGTGTTCTGCAAGCTCCCAGTGCCTTTCACAGGGACAGGTCCTCCAGGTGCCTGCCGCTGTAAAATGCGACCAAAAAATGCATTTTTATCCTGTTTGAGGAACAGAAATGCAAGCGACACAGCAGCGGTTCATACCTTAAAAGAAATGCATGACAGGGTCAGGAAAGACCCTGTCATGCAGTAGCAGCCCCACATCCCGTGCGCATAGGGTTGCCTACAATTTCTGCACATTTAAAAGTGCATCTTGCTTGGAAATGAGGGATGTGCTTTTAAATTGACAGAAACACCACTTTATTTGATCAAGGAGGTGAAAAAGGCCATCTGAATGGGCGCGCATTTAAAATGTGCCCATTCATTTGTCCCTTGTGTATTGGGCTGCATTTTTTTGGGGCGCAAGTGATGAGATGTGTTAGCGCATTTCATTTCTTGTGTAAAACAAAGTTGAGAACCTGGCACCCTGAGTATTATTTTTTTAAAACAGTAATTTGTTTTTTTAAAAAAGATGCTGTTTTTGCACAAAACGCCCGTTTTTGCGGGATTTTGCGCACAACGGCCGTTTTCGCGACATTTTGCAGGATCGCAAAATCGCTATAAGCTGGAGGGTCTGCCTAATGAGCTCTTTGTGTATGTATCTATACCTAATTGTGAATCCATTCCATTTCAGAAGCCGGTGTAAAATGCAAATCATGGCATATTATGTACTGCTTGCAATTTAGACAATCGTTCCACCTTACACATAAACTCAAATAGCCAATACGTAATAATAATGTTTTTAAGATACAACGCAGTTGGTACCAAAAACAACTGCAAGCTTACTAGCTTCACACATGGGCAAGTATCGCTCAGCAAGAAAACCTTCACAACAGTAGGCATAATCTACCACACAGGTGTCACAACCAGTGCAGATCACTATACGGCATACATTAAAAGGAAATGTGGGTGGTTTGAATGCAATGATACTTCCATTACTCTAAAGCAGATATTTCCAGCAAATCTTACAAATGCCTACTTAATATTCCTTAAACCAAAATGTACTCACTGACCTATAACAGTAGCAAAGCCTACTACACGATAGCCACCAACAGGTCTGTAACTGCAAATGAAAAATACCCTTCTGCCCTCTGAAACTGTAACAAATTATATACACCAACTGGCCTGTGAGTACATCAGTTGCACTGCTGTACAGTTTTTTCCCCAATGATTATGAACACAGAAACAACATCTGTGGAAAACACACTAATATTGTTTCACCCATAGTACTTAAAAAGTACTAACTATGAGGATCTACAAACTGTCCCCACTAACCTGTAAAACTACCAACTGTTACAATAAGCCACTGCTCTCTAACTGTACCCATACCAATGCAATGAATGTGGCAACTGGCATCTACCATAATACTACAATGTCACCTGGCAATAATGGAAAACCTAAATCTGCCAAAAAGAATGAAGGTGCTGCAAAACGTACCCTGCAAAACGGTGAAACTGTGAACAGTTAGAATACGCCAACTGGTATCTAACTGCACCCATAATACTGCAATATTATTTCCCATGGCTACAAAACTTAAAATCCACCAGCAAAAATGAAAGTTCTTCTGAAGATGCCCTTCAAGACTCGTAGACTATCAACAGGCAGAATATGCCAACCGGTATCTCAGTACAACCACAGTACTGCAATGTTACTTCCAGCAGTCTAATTGCTAACATCCACCTTCAAGAATGAAACTGTTTCAAAAGATACCCTCGAGAACTGTGAAACTAGCAACAGTTAGAATACGCCAACAGGTATCTAACTGCCCCAACAATACGGCAATATTAGTTTTCAATGGTACAGTACTTAAAATACACCAACAAGAATCAAACTGCATAAACGGATAGTGTTAAAAAGTGAAAACGGATAAACAGTTAGAGTACGCCAAATGTTATCAAACTGCAACAATACAATGACCACTTCCAAAATGCAAAACACATACACCATTTCAATTCCTCCTACTGCACCAGTGCTTGTAACAGAAAAACCACGTAGATGAGCACCTTAAACATTCATGTAAGTACTTCAAACTTCAATGAAACATAGTGTGACACATAAAATTAAATAAATGTAGTAGGGATTTTTATTATCCTGCATGGATTTTTTTTTCTCCCACAGGCCCAATGATTATGCAACCGAACACAGGAACTGAGCACATTGCACAGTAAACTTGTTTGAAGCATAGTATTTGTAATGTACTAATTATGAGGGTCTACAAAGTACATTCATATGTGAAATTGTTTACAATACGACATTATGAAATACCTTCCCTAACGTTATGCTGTTTTTTTCAGACAATTAAACAAAGATTTCTCCTGCATTTCCACATGCAACAAACAAAATGTCTGCCTGCAATGGCACAATATTGAAAAGTGCTATTTCCACTTCATTGGTGTTCTGTCACTGTCATTGGCCCTTTAGCGTGACTGTCTTCCAAAAAGTATTCTTATTGGTGTCATGCTTCTTTGTAATGCGCAAATTGCATTTATATACACATGTTTGTGCAATGCTTATGCCAGTGTGCACATTCTTGGCTGCATGGCTGTATTATGCTGTGATGGTTGTGGTCAGACTGTAGACTCTTGTGTGCATGGCTCATGGCCTACGGCCTCTGGCCATGCACCCAAGAGTCTAGGGGCTGGCCACAACCACCACAGCATAATACAGCCTTGCACTCAAGAATCTGACCAGCAGCCTCAACCAACACACAACAATTAACCCTTACCTTCCTGTTTGAATACCATCAGAACATATTGAAGTAGCCCACCAACCCTATTTTTCCCCAATGCCATTATCACCAAAGCATGCAGACTCCACTCCCCTACTGTAGGAATCCTCATGCGGTCACCAAATAAGCCCAAACAGGTTTCTGCAACTGGCCACCAAACATTAGCTACTGCAATAGTTGTGGGTAAAGTCTTGGTTGCATGGCCGTATGGTAGTGCAATCATTCTACCAGTGCCTAGATTCTTCAACGTATGGCCTATTTTGAACCTATCCAAACATCCTCTTATCATCTACATTCCACTCACCTAAACTTATGAAGCCTGTCTGCACTCACCACACATTTATTATTTTTTTATTATGACTTAAAATGGTTTACAACATTGGAAATCTTCAGTCAAAATGAAGGCACATTGCACACGATTAAAAATTTAGTACTTAATAAGACTAAACGAAACTCACAATACATTTTTTTTAAAAACATATATCCACCTTGACATGCGCATGCAGTTACAAATGTTCTAATGAATAGGTCTAGTTACTCCAGAGCTCTTCTTCTGATCTTCTATTATTTAACGGCACCTGTTCTCTACAGTCTCTTTCCTAAATGTTTAGAGTCTTTATGTCCTATTCTTCTTCCTGATCCCTTGCTCCAGCCACTTCCAATTTTGCAAAAATTGCTAACAGGAATGTTGCCAGTGCCAGTATGATGTGGGTTTTATCTGCTTCAATTAGAATCCACCACCATGCATTTGCTGACTGTGATCCATACTTTGCGATAATGGGTCCCATTTCTTGAATTCTTTCCCTAAACAACACAGGGCAACTGATTACTTGATGTTTTAATGAGTCAGCCTCATCAGGTTGTTGACATAGTCTGCATATGCGGGCATGTTGAATGTCCTTTCCTCTTTCTAGCCATCTGCCCACAATCCACACACATAAGACAGCCACCAGAGGCCCTATCCTGGATGAATATTTACCAAACCGTACAGACAAAGTATATGGCCAGCTCTGAATTGTTCCAGCAAGTTTGGTGAGGTTTTGTGAAGGGGGCAAATTTGTAGGGGGCATCCCAAAATATTTTTTTCCCATACACACAATGGAAAAAGCTCAAACCGCTGGACAGATTTTCACCAAATGTGCAGTAAGTGCAGCGACTTAGTGCCAAAAGCATGCTTTTGTGAATTTGGTGGAAATCCATCTGGTACTTTTTTAAAAACAGGCAAAATGTAGGTCCCCAAAAATGTGTGATATCTGGGTCCGCTCCACGGATTGATTTACCTGTTTGCTGTGCGAACAGGCCTCGGATAGGTCCGGAACGCTGTGTGATGTCCGCGGACATACATCGCACCTGCTGATTGGCTGGAGGGCACCGTGATGTGCGTTATATTTTTCTGAAATGCACACCATGTTGTATCCGTGGATATCCGCGGATAGCGCAGTGGGGAACAGGGCTGGGAAACATGTTTTGGGGCATTTGGTGTTGGGAAAAGGGGTTGGGAGGTGTGGGGAAGTGAAAAATCATTGATATGATGTATTTGTTTAGGGGGAAGAAGTCCGTGTGGTGCCCGCAGCAGTCCGCGGACACCGCAGTAGTCTGCAGACAGGTCCTTGGGCAGGCAGCTTGTCTGGTGTGTCTGGTGAATGCAAGGAGGCTTTATTAAGGTGGGTGAGTGGAATGTAGGTGATATGAGGAGGTTTGCATAGGTTACAGAGAGTTCATGCACCAAGAATCTAGGCAATGGAACAACAACTGCAGTGTCATATGGCCATACCACCAAGAACGTATCCACAAGTATTGCAGTGCTCTTCCTAGGAGTTAAGCAACTTAACCATTACTACAGGGCCACTACAGCAGGCCGAGTAATATATATATATATATAAGCAAAATATATATATATATGTATATTCAGTAAAAAAACTTTGTTAAAGGGACGTTATGGTTCAAAGTAAAACCGAAAAACCCCTGAAATTCGGCAGTTATGGTAAGATAAGCAACCATAACCTGCGCCACCATGTACTGCTAACACTAACACCCAGTACATCAAAGATGACATCACAAATGTCATTGATGACATCACTGACAACATCACGTGTGCCTTTACCTTTCATGAAAAGTCTGTACAAAGGTTTCTTATTGTAATGTTAATTAACAAAAAGTGTCAAGGATCATTCTAATCAATATCAAGTGCTAATTAGACCATCCAGTATACTAAGGTGCTCATGTAGAAACATAGGCATTGTGTGCAGCATACATGATGGAGGTGAAATATTCATAAGCTTGCCATGTTAAATAGTAATAGAAATGATAACTGTTTTCTTATTAGACTTTTGCATACTGTGAAACATGGGATAAGTAGATAATAAAACCCACTTACTACATAATTGCATTATTATAGACAAAATGCAAAGAGAGAACACCACATACAAATATTAGTATATACAAGGAAATTGAAGTAAGAAAAAAAACAGCAGTAGTAGCAAAAAGTGTTCATAACCTAACTGATTACTTTTATGCAGAGAAATGATTGCTTTGTTTCAAAGCTGCTACTTACCCTATGTATATATTTATCACATGATGTGCCTGGACTCTAAGGAAAGTAGTGTGAATACAAGATATAAAAATAGGAGCATATACAGGGAAAGTACAGTAATAAAAAACAACAGAACTATCAGAAAGTGCTGAGAACTCTACTGATTATTTTAATGCACAGAACTATCAGAAAGTGCTGAGAACTCTACTGATTATTTTAATGCACAGAAAGGATTGCTGTCTTTCAAGCTTGTGTCTTCCACTATGTATATGTTTCATATGATATGACTGGACCCTAAGGGAATTATTGTAAGAACATACTTGAAGGATAAGTCTGCAAATATACTACCTTTTCCACTTTTAATTCGTGACTGTTACTGAAGAAAACCATGTGGCCTAGATATGTCAGTAAAGGAAAAAAGGGGGAGCCAGCCATGTGATGTCATCAATGACATTTGTGATGTCATCTTTGATGTCCTGGGTGTTAGTGTTAGCAGTGCACGGTGGCGCGAGTTATGGTTGCTTATCTTACCATAACTGCCGAATTTCAGGGGCTTTTCTGTTTTACTTTGAACCTTTAACAAAGTTTTTTTACTGAATTTGATAGGTTTTTAGTAGCGCAACTTAACCATAACGTCCCTTTTAACAACGTGTTTTCACTGAATTTCATAGGTTTTTATTAGCGCAACTTAACCATAACGTCCCTTTAACAAAGTTTTTTTACTGAATTTCATATGTTTTTAGTAGCACAACTAAACCATAATATCCCTGACTTTATATACATGTAACATAGAACATACTGAACCCCTAGCTAGTGATTTCGATGTCCGCGGACTACCGCCATGTCCGCGGACATATCGAAAATCTGAGCGTGGTGAATGTAAATTTAGATAGTGTGCCCCATTTCCCCTTTGATGTTGGCTCTGAAAAGAGGCATTTTTTTTTTTTTGCAGATGCTTGACAGACACTTGTTATTTTGTATTTTTTTTTCTTACTTTACTCCTAAAATCTTCACATAACCTTCTCCAACCCTTACATTCCAAAACAGAATGGCATTTCCCATAAAAGATAAGGAAATGCCATCTTCTTTAAAATAAACAGCATTACTGGAATCAATATTCTCATTATTACAGAAGAACATACCAGCTCTAAGCATGAAGGCACACATGCCTCGGTTGATTACACACCTAGCATTGTTTTGCTGAGGAAAAAAAAACTGAACTATTGTCCCATATTGCCCTAGGTACTAATCCAGACAATCCAGATAAAATTACTTTGGCATTTGGAAGGATGTTCATTACTGCTTGAACCAAGTGTTCCAAATCTGCCAACAAAGTAGGGGCACTGACATAGCCCAAATGGAAAGCACCATAGTGCAAAACTACCACATGGGGACTGTTGATCCTGCCCATATATTCACAAACTTGTACAATTCCCTGTACATTGCAATCAGGCACAGTGCTCCACACGACCTCCACTCCTTTAACATCAAAATTCTTTGCAACATGCCTGCATTGAGCATACTGTTGTAAACCATGCACAAACATATCTCCGAGCACCAACACCCTGAATTTCGCCACTTCTGCCATCTTCACTACACACAGTCTCTTTCAACACAAATCCACAACCTCAACATCTGATTGGCTGATCCCTACAGTCTTCTTTCCATGCTGGATTTGCTGGAAAACCTCGGATGTAGCTCGCCCTGTCCACGGACAGCCGCAGTGTCCGCGGACCGCGTAACTCTCGGACAGCCCTTCTACCATTTCCACTTCACTCTCTGTGCCATTCCCTCATTGCATACAGCTAAGCAGTCACACAATACGGAGAACGTCCTCAGAACACCCCCATTTTGTTTATTTACGAACATTTCAGGAAACCGCGAGTGTTCTTATAACACATGCAACTTGCCAGCGAACAATACGAACAACGTCCTCAGAACACCCCCATTTTCTTTATGTACGAACATTTCAGGACACCGCGAGTGTTCTTCTTCTTTTGCTGACATATCTAGGCCACATGGTTTTCTCAGTAACAGTCAGAAACTAAAAATGGTATTTTATTTGTAGATGTATCCTACAAGTAGGTTCTTATAGTAATTCCCTTAGAGTCCAGTCACATCATATGAAACATATACATAGGGGAAGACACAAGCTTTAAGGACAGCATTATTTTCAAGCAAATAAATGATGATTTCTCTGTTTCTAAGCTGCTATTTACCCTATGTATATGTATATTGGTATGTGTTTGTGTCTCTCTCTGTTTTCTCTATAGTAATGCAATTATGTAATACATGGGTTTTATTAGCTACTTATTACATATTTCACAGTACACAAAACTCTATTAAGAAAACAATTATCATTTAATTATTCAACATATTAACATTACGAATATTATATCTTCATCTTGTACGCTGCACACAATGCTATGTTTCTGCATTAGTAGCTTAGTATACTAGATAGAACCCCATAATAGAATGCAATTTATATCAATGCATCGTTCAAAGCATTAATTAGGGTATGAAATTTATTGCAATGATCCTTGACACTTGTTTCACAACATTATAATAAGAATCCATTGTACACATATTTCATGAAAAGTACATACACATGTGATGTCATCAGTGATGTCATCAATGACATTTGTGATGTCATCTTTGATGTCCTGGGTGTTAGTCTTAGCAGTGCACAGTGGCGCGAGTTATGGTTGCTTATCTTACCATAACTGCCGAATTTCAGCGGTTTTCCGGTTTTACTTTGAACCATAACGTCCCTTTAACAAAGTTTTTTTATTAGCACGCAAACAATATACAAAGATGGAGTGTAAAAGGAAATTTCTCAGAGATGGCTGTACATAGAATGTTGCAAACTAAGAATTTATGGTCGTTTACAGTGGAGGTTAGCTGCTTCCATTTTTTGCTTGCGTGCCGGAGAGGCCCACGACTCGCACTATAAGGTTCTATTGTTTTTTTACCTTGACAGGTGCTAAAAGACTTCTTTTGAAGGAGTGTTGCAAAAATGTAAGACACGATAAGGATGAAATTTCTAAAACGAAACCACTTTTATATATTATATCACTATGAGACAGATCGTTGGCACAGACGGAGTCGTATTTTGGGACTGCACTACGCTTAGACAATGGAAAATGCCAATGTAATGTAAGTAACCCTTTAGATTATTTTATACCGGAATATAATAACAATAGCGTGGCGTTAAAGCCCTTTTAAGTTGTACTTGTTCGTTCAATGTGGCATAGTGTTTTCTACCGCGCACTATCACAGCCAAATTGGTCCCCTGTCGCTTAGAGGGCTCTGAAAAAGGCAGAGGACAGAGGGTGGGTTAATGGGAATAAGTTAACATACTCCGTTGCACTATCCTCGCTAGCAAATAGTTTCACGCCCTAATAAATAAAATGAATATTTTTAATGAAGATCGGAAGGTGAGACTGATTTATGTTTTTTACAACAGGTATGTCCTTCCGTACTGTCAATGCCACGATTTTCACACCCCGGCCGACAGATTTTTCAACTGCTAGATGCAGCTACTTCTAAACAACTTCATGACCCTCACCATTTTATGGGACAATCGCCAAGGACCAATATGCCCTTACGTGGTACTAGCGGCTAGAAGCAACATACCAACCATTATGGTGGTCTAATGCCTCGTTGTTGGAACAGCCTTCCGATTATCAGTGCAACCATAGTGCTTCTTTTATCATAAACCAACACCCTGTGTACCGCAAAAGAACAGCACGTGACTCAAGATGAACTTTTGTGGATCGACAGCAAAGACAAATGCAAATCGCTGAACATTCTCTAAACATTTCATGTGAAATAAAAGTACTTTACGAAATGTACAATCTTGCTGTTTGCTTTTAAATCACAGTTTCATATTCCGAATTGTGGCGCGCTGTGTTGTGAGATGATCTGTGTTGTTTTACGGGTTCTGTGTAAAGTCGCGTAGGACTGGAGACGACTGGGCCTTACGCGGTACTAGCGGACAGAAGCAACATACCAACCATTATGGTAGTCTAATACCTCGTTGTTGGAACAGCCTTCCGATTATCAGTGCAACCATAGTGCTTCTTTTATCATAAACCAACACCCTGTGTACCGCAAAGGAACAGCGCGTGACTCAAAGTGAACTTTTGCGGATCGACAGCAAAGACAAATGCAAATCGCTGAATATTCTCTAAACATTTGATGTCAAATAAAAGTACTTTACGAAATGTACAATTTTGCTGTTTGCTTTTAAATCACAGTTTCATATTCCGAATTGTTGCGGGCTGTGTTGTGAGATGATCTGTGTTGTTTTCCGGGTTCTGTGTAAAGTCGCGTAGGACTGGAGACGACTGGGCACGTTTGGCTACGCACCCTGTACCGTCACGAAGAGAGACGGGGAATTCGAATGCTTTGATAATGTCAGGCTTAGGGGCGGGAGATATGATTTAGTGTCGCAAAAGCAGGTCAGCCAGGTCGATGGGGCAAGTGATAGAATGATCGCATAATGTTGACGCACAGCAGCCTGATTTATCGTTTATTTAGTGGACATAAAGTCGGGTAAGGGCCATAGGAAATTGTAATGTCAACGGAAATAAGGAGGGTTCTTAGAAAACTTTCAACCTGATAACGAACAATACGAACAGCGTTCTCAGAACACCCCCATTTTGTTTAATTGCAAACATTACCTCCACGTCCACTCTTCCTTGTCCCAGTACTTACTTCATGAGGCCCCTGCTTCCGACAAAGGACCTTCTTCTATTTCTTTAAATTCTGATAACTCCTCCCCCACATCCACATCACTCAGTTTCATATTACCAAGCCGGAGCATGGGACCTTCCCCGCAGGGAGGGTGAGGAGGGTCGTCAGTACTGTGACGAGGAAGTGTATTCAGGACACCGCGAGTGTTCTTAGAACACATTCAACCTGCCAGAGTACAATACGGACAGCGTCCTCAGGATACCCCCATTTTGTTTATGTACGAACATTTAAGGACACTGCGAGTGTTCTTAGCTCAATTTTAGCTTGCTTGCGAACAAAACGGACACATACTCTGTCCTCAGAACACCCCACCATTTAGTTTATATAGAACATTTCAGAACAGCCGTGTTGTCTGCAGACAAATTGAACACAACAAAATTGTCTAGCATATAAAAAAAACAGAATATTGAACCTATCTCATACTCCCCCACCCTCCCCAAACACTCTTACACACCAACACACTCCACTAAATACAATTTTTAATCCACGTTTCACTGCGCTGTCCGCGGTCGTCCGCGAATGCAAGATGGCGGGCGCCACAGAAAATCTGACGCGCTTCATGCACCACGCCCTCCAATCAACGAACACGTCGCATGTCCGGGAAGTCCGTCCGCGGAGCGAACAGAGATATCACTGATTTTTTTGCCTTACATTTTGGTCATTTTAAAAAAAAACTACTGGACGGATTTACACCAAATTTGCAAAAGCAAGCTTTCGGGACCAAGCCCCTGCTCCTGCCATGAATTTGGTGTAAATCCATCCAGCGGTTTGGGCTGTAGGAGTGCGCAAAGTTTTTTCCCATTATGTCTATGGGAAAAAACAAAAGTTTTGGGACCCCCCCTATAACTTTGCCCCCCCTGGACCATACCTCTCCAAACTTTGCAAACAAATTCAGAGTGGGCCATAAACTTTTTTTTTGCAAAGTTTGGTGAGGATTCGTCCAGGGGGAGCGAAGTTATAAGCCACCCAAAAAATGCTCTTCCTATGGAAACACCAACTTAACCATAACTACATGGACGCTACCGCGTTCATGTAATATATATATATATATATATAAATATATACTTTGCTTGGCATACATGCACCAATGAATGTCAGACTATACCAAAAAGCTGATTTCCTAATCAGGGTGAAGTTCATTTGTGGTTGGTTATATCCTTGAGAGCTGTCTGTCTTTGGTCGATAAAGCTATTTGTAAAATAGCACTGCTTTATAAGACAAAGACAATTTCCAGGCTTTCTGGTAAGAGCATCAAGTGTTCTAATAAAACAGTTAAAAAAGACTTAGATAGCAATATGAAAGAACTACAAAATTACAAAAGACTACAGACCTTTCTGTAGAGCCTTTGAGAGATGATGAGCACTAATAATGAGCTTGTTTAGCCAAATTCAAGGTGCTGTCCGACTTCAAGCTGCTGTCCAACTTTGAGCTGCTGGCCAACTGCAAGCTTCTGACTAATGTCAAGCTGCTGACATATAGATATGCTAATAGGAAGTGTTAACAGTGAGAGCCCATATAATATAAAGAGGGCTGCATTTGAGTCCCACCGAGGCAAATTTTGCTATGTGCAAACTGGGAGCTGGCAGGCAGACAAGAGGCACACAGAAGGCTGAGAGAGAGCAGCAGTGGAGCAGAGGGGAGGGGTCAAGTCCCTCTTTTTCACTGGCTGGAATTTAAAGCCACTAAATAACATTTTTGGCTTTTCTGAGTCATTTGGAGTCCTCAGAGAACTCTCTCTACTGACTTTTGAGCAGAGCTTTTGATATTGATTGAGCTCTATGGGTAATAATGTTTACTGTTCCACCCAAGGCAAGACAGCTAACAACCTCAATTCTAATTGGCTGCATGCTGACACATGATCAATCCCAATGGTCTTTAATTCATTTTGGAGCATTTCTCCTCAATGTGTATGCATTTTGATGAAATGACCATGGTGATATTTATTCATAGTTTTTGATGTTTTCTGGGCATTTTTCTTGAACTGTGTAAACCACTTCAGACTCCAGGCTCCTCCAGCTCTCATCTACCTGCCTATTACAGATAGTGAGTAGGGAAGGTTTTTTACCCTTCAATGATATCACATTGAGAATGCTATAGAGGTATGGGGCTATTGAAAGGGGAGGTGCTTTTAGTTGCTTCTATGAAGGTTGCCTAGTGAGACCTGGTGAGGCAGGTCTTTGTTTATTGAGGTGACTATAATATCTTGGATCTTGGATGGGTTGATCAGCCATGAGTAGATGTAGACACAATGAGAATGATTGCTGCTTATTCATTAATGACTTTTTGCATTGTAAGTGTGTTGTGCATAGTGACCATTATGGTAGTAATGTTTCTTTATGACTTATGTCTCATTACATAAAGATTTACTTTATACATGAGTGTGTAAAAAGCATGAATTGGGTTTTCTTTACTGAGTATCTTGTTAGAAGCATTTCAACATGAATTTTAAGAGTGGGAAATCTAAGTAAATGTATTGTGTATTGATGTGTTATATATGGTACATGTCGTTTAATAGACTTATGCAGGGTTACTGGAAGATGTGAACAGCGGACCGGACTAGCAATAAAAAATAATGTGACATTAGTAAAACTCCCCTGTGTATATGAATGAGTAGCAGCCACACACTGCTGGGGGTGGATTGCCTGCTATCTTTACTGATGCACATTTAGAGGTATATGCTCTTCCCTATCTCTGTTCCTAACACAGCCCCTGCTGGGGGGTCTTAGACACACCCCTGGGAGCAGAAGAGGTGCTGTGGAGATAGGGGTGACAAGAATCACATCAAGGAAGTTCAGAACATTTAGAAATGTATGTTTATATGAAATTCTGCAACATTTTAATTATCGAGAATATGTCAGAAAACATTGAACAGAGATGTTTGTTTTAAAAGTAAATCAATAGCTAGCTGCTTAGTAAAACATTAACACCAATAGCGCCATTAATCATCAAACACATACATGTGTCTCACAAAAAAATAACTGTATTATTATTATTGCTTATAAATTTTACCATGACATGATGGATCTGAATTTTCCAGGAAATGTTCAGAATGTATAAGCTGCATTTATACCCATTCAAACATTAAGTGCCCAGATTTTAATAATTGCATTAAAATGGTAAATGAAGAAAGGGAGCAATAAAAGCTGCTTGATATAGAGTTAACAAAAGATACAAAAACTTTAACAACAACTTCAAATTCAGATGTAATGTGTCTAGTTGAACAACTGCTAGATGAAGATGAATCCATATTTAAAATAAAGGAGGTGCTTTGTGAAATGTAGCAAGATGACTAACAAAAACATGATTGACAAAACTAGTTGCCAAATTAAATAGCTAACTAAAAGAAGAATTTAAACAATTTGTTATTAATATTTACCACAAATTCTCACATAAACTACAGTTTTATGAGTGTTAAAAGTTTAAACATACACTGTTATATATTAGTAGAGAAACAGGCATAGGAAATTGTTATTTAACATATGATATGTCTATCTTTGTGCAAGACCCTTTTAGCATGTGTTACAACAGCACCCACTGGTTTTGCAGCTTCTAATATTTGTGTTCTAACCATACAGAAACTAGTTATGTTACACATAGAAAATGATAAACAACTTGGATATCAAAACTTCATGCTGAATCTACACAGGGAGTTGCACGCATTTTCAAAGGTATAGAAATATTAATAATTGACACAATAAGCATGGTGGAAAACATAATGCTTGCATTCATATGCCTCAGAATCCAATACATCATAACATTTTATGATAACATTTTTGGTGGTAAACATGAATGTTTCTGTACCTTATATTTAACAACAGTTAATGGAGAACATGTCCTTAAAACAATTACAACATAAATAGTGTACAAATAATTGGTAAAGTACATCTATGGAGTTATTATTTATACTGTAACTTAACTCAAAACGTGAGACAGAGTGTAGATGTGCAATACACTAACATACTTTAAGAAATTTGAATGTTCAAAGTCAACACAAACTCCATCACAATATTCCTAACAAGTCTAATTCAATTGTTACATCAGATAATATCAGCACATGAATATAGTATATTAGTAAAAGAAGGTAAAGCAATTGTGTGTCTTATGTCCACTTCAGTCAATTGTGATGCATTTAATTAAAAAGGATTTGAAAAGAAAAACAGCCAATAATGTCATGAGAAAATTTAGACTAAGTGCACAATTATTGAATAAGGAAAAAGATTTAAGAAAATCCAAAAAAGCAATTAAAAGATGCACAGCATACAGTGTCACATACTGCTGAACTTTATAGACGTTTTCATATGTATGTAAAATCAAGTATGATAATAAAAAAGGCATGTGAATATTGTACATTACTTACTTAATGGAGCAATGCACTACATAGGTAGTTTTAAAAACCATGCCAGGAAAATATTTTTGGAATATATTTCAATAATATTTGACAACATTAAAGAACTTTAAAAAAAAATATCTAAAGAACTTCAACAAATAAAAAGAGTAAATGTCAATTTTCAACTTTTAAAAGTGGTTTATGTTTAGCGCAGACAATTTTGTCATGGCTTAAGATTAGTCACAACATTAATAGATATTCAATGTAAAGTGTTCAATAGTTGCATGAGCTATGTAGCTTTATCAAGAACACACACAAAGAATGGACTTTACTCAATAAGCATGATGCTTTTAAAATTGCAGCTCATACCATGCATTACATAAAACAATTGATTGTGTTTTACTTATCCACCATATTTGCCAACCATTGAAATGCCTAAACAATTTTGAAGAACACATGCTATCATCAAATCCAAATTAAAAAATAGTGTTTCTCTATTAATTCTTCTTAGCTCAAAATATTAACAATGAACATGCAGTTTTTCTTCACATTCCAGATATTCAAAAGATTACATTTAAATAAGTGCTTAATAACAGTATCGCTGAAGACACTTGTACATTTTGTCAATAACCAATTTAACAAACTTTTCAAATTAGAGTATTAGAGTGAATAATAGTGTTTTACATATCTGGCTAAGATACAGAGCACATGGTTCAAAACTAAATATTGTAATTGTTATTACAAACATTCCCAAGTGTCTGCTGGTGATGCAAATTATAAAACCAAAATTATTATTTACCACTGTGGAACCACAGCAAATAGCAGACACTGCATAGCATATGGAAAACCAATCTTTTATGGTTTTAACACAATGATGAACAAAAAAAAAACATAAAAGAAATTCTATCTAGAATTTAAAAGATGCCTAAATGATATCATGAAAAAAGAACAACACCAACGTATACATTATTGTTATAAAGCCTTTATAAGTACAACTGTCCCTGTTAACATATCAACATGTTTAAGCTATTAAAGTCCTCAGTGGCCTGTAGAGCTTTGCCAATCTTTATGAGGATGCAGTTTTTAGACACACCTGGGAAGACCATCTTCCCCATCTAAAGCAGGTGTTTCAAGTCATGCAAAATGTTCACTTAACTAACAAGGGTTCAAAGTGGCAGATAGTGCAGGGTACTGTTACTTAACTTAGTATTCCAAATGGATGGAGATAAGAAACATAATCTACAAGAAAATGCACAAGTGATTCAGGATTGGGACATTCCAGCCACACAGACTTAGGCGAGAGTCCTCTTGTGCCTCAGTAGGTGCTACAGACCTTTTATTAAGGGGTATGGGACCATTGCCCCAACATTCAATCACTTGATGTCTAAAATAATGCTGATGAAAGTATATTGGGCTGCTGCCTGCCAAACTGCATTACAGAACTTAAAATAGGGCTTGTGAAAAGCCCCAGTTCTGAAGATCCCATATTAGAAAAAGACATTCATTATCCAGACAGAAAGCTGTGAATTTGGAATTGGAGAAGTTTTAGATCAGCTAAACACTGAAGGGGTTTAACAACTTGTTGCTTACATTAGTAGGCAACTGACTAAAAGAGAGTGCAATTGGGCTGATATTGAAAAGGAGGCATGTACAGTAGTTTGGTCTGTAAACAATCTGGTAACCACTGTTTCAAGACAGTTCTGACACAGCAAAGGCCCTCTCGCACAAGGGTGCTAGTTACTGGATTCCTTTTGGTAGTAGGCAGACATGAGTACAGAGTGTAGGTAGAGTAGTCAATGAGAGGTTAAGCCAAGAGATGAGTTCTTTAATCTTGTATTCTGCTAGTGTTACCCATACTTCCTGGCCCCTCCCCACATCCTGCAGACAAGGCACTCTGGCTATGTCATCAGAAGGCAAAGAACACTTTCAAGAACATCCTTCATTGGAACCCTGACAACAGGCTTGCTTTGGACCAATCTGTCATAGCAATGGGCCTTTATAAGGGGAGAAAATCCTGCCCCTAGTTGATTCATCTTTGGACTTTGAGACAAGAAGGATTTACCTGGAACTCTGATGGGAATACAGTCTATTCCAAAGCTCTGTGCAACAGGGTGAAGACAGAAGGCTCCAAGGCAGAGGCAAGCTCTGATGCCTACCCATCCCAAGGGCACATTTGGGATGGCCAGCTGGCTGTGCCAGGCCAACTGCCAATGAGACACTAATACTGGATGAAGCAGAACTCTATAAGTATGTTTTTCAACCCTCCTGTCTGGGAGGGAGAAGAAGAAAGGACTCTACTGCCCCGTGGAGATGCTGGATTGGGTCTCCCCATAACCCAGAAGTAAAGGAGCTGCTTTTGACACTTGCTGCTTTCTGATCTGAGGGTGAGCCGTTGCGCCATTGACTCAAACCCATCATGTGCTCTAGCATCTTCGAGCAGATTTCTGCCAAAGTTCTAAACCCTCAGTGAGTTATGCTCATGCAGACCCAACAGACCTCGAGACACTGACTCGATCTAACACTTCCCTATGCTTCCTCTGATTGAACACATCATCAGTGCAGAGTCCACACTGGATTGTTGGACTGCTTCAAGCCAACTAGATCTGTCTCAACACCCACACCCACAAACATTTGGGAACATTGAGTAACATTGATTCCAAGTGCCTGACACATGCACAATGCATTGAGAGATGAGCTGCATGAGCTTAGCTGCATCATGCAAACACACACACACACACTGAGCATAGGGCGAAACTGCTCACTTACTGCAGGGTCTCTGCAAGAGGTTACAGTTAGAGTGCATATGTGCTCTCCCTCTTGCAGCTACTGTGAGTCTTCCCCGCTCATGGTCTCATGGAATCAGGAATTAAGGCAATCCCAGTGTTAGAAAAAAAAAACACCCCCACTTCACCACCAAGGTAGCAGGAACTGCACCAGCTAACTTGGAAGAGTCCTAATACATAGAGATTAGCAAACGTTAACACCCCTCCCTCCTACTCTCAAATACATAGGCAGGATGTTAGGAGGAGGTACATGTCTATGAATCACTGCACTGATGTCCACAGAGGATGATAGGGAGGGACACCAAATGGCAGAAGATTAACAGACAGAATGGTGGTGGAAGGCCAGAGACAAAGGAAACCACATTTCACTCTCATTTTCATGAACACTATTTGGACCTGGAGAACTACAAATGGCTCACTCACATGTCACCTATTTGACAACTGGATCACTTTCATTTTAAAGAAACACAGTATCTATTTACTTAAAGGGCATGTTCTCTGATGCCCACTCTCATGAAAGCTCACTTGTTAGCCCACCCACTGCACTGGCAGTGTATTTTATCTCACGCTACTTGTTTTCAAGCAGGCTTTGGTTTGGTATTCACAGACCTATGTGTATATGGCTCTGGAGGCAAGAACCAATAAGACTGTTATTGTGCTCCAGAACAGCTAGGGTAACATGAAGTCTTGCTTGTGGTACAGATAGACTAAGGGCCTAATTCATAGAAGGTATGGCATGCTGCAAAGGCACTTTGCACAGAAAAAGTTCACTTTGCGGCACACTAAACTCATGTTACCGATTCATGGATCAGACTTTGCATGGATCCTTCCCTACTTTGCATGATGCCTTGTGCTTTGCGCGACACACTTCACAAAGAATGGGAAGGGTCAGCGCAAAGAAACAAATGGGGGCGGAACCTGCTTATTCCCCATTACCTGTGCAAAATGAGGAAGAACAAGGAATAAAGTGGGTGTGTTGAGTGACGCCCCACTCACCACCCCTCTTTCCTGGTCCAACAATTCTCTCCTCTCCTCTCACCTGGGTCTTTTCTGCCATCTGACCTCCCCCAGTCTTGCCAAACCTCGTTCATGAACATCCATCTGATGGAACGAGTGTCAGTTGCTGCCTTCCCATCTACCATCATCCCCCCTCCCCCACCTACTGCAGACTCTACTCCTGACTCCTGTCTCAGCAACCTCCATCTTGTCATCACTAATACTCTTGACACTCTTGACCAAGTCATGAGGATCCGCCTGAAACATGCCTCCAAGCGTAACACCTGGTATGACTGCGAACTTGCAGCCCTGAAACGCAAGTGCAGAGCTGCAGAACAGAAGTGGCAGTACTTAGGCTCCAAAGACATTACCAACTCTCCATTCACTCCAATAAAAGGGCCCACATCCAGGCTTGCTTCTCTGGTGCAGATGACCAACAACAGAGCTGAAGTCTTTAAAATCTGCAAGGAACTAGCCAACCCTTCCACATTCTCCGCTTAACCTTTTCCCTCCCAGCCCCTCTGCAACGCACTGGCCTCACACTTCACTGCAAAACCTCAGGACATCCTGAGCACCCTCGCTTCCCTTTCCCCCTCTCCTTCCCCCACCCTCTGCCTCGTAGGACCTCTCATCCCCCCCTGCCATTGTTCCCTATCACTCGCGATGAGGTCACCAGAGTTCTCTGCTCTATGAATGTCTCCTCCAAACAGATCTCCTCTGTTACTCCAGAACCTCTGGCCACTGCACTAGCTGATTTCTGCAACCACTCTTTTCTACGGGATCTTGCCCCTCCTCCCACAAGCACTACCTTCTGTACCCCCTCCTGAAAAAAAACCTTCTGCAGACCCGCCTTGTCCGGCTAAATACTGCCCCATCTCTATCACCCCCTTCCTTGGGACACTCTTGGAGAAGCTGGTCTTTCCCCAACTGACCCAGCACACTAAACTATTTGGTTGCCTACACGACCATCAATCTGGATTTGGAGCATCCAGATGCACGGAAACCACCTGTGAAGACCTGCTCGCATCTCTTGATACTAACACTCCAGCTGTTCTCATTCCACTTGATCTCTCCTCTGCATTTGACATCGTCAACCACTCCATCCTCATAAAATGGCTCCACAATACCCGAGGTATCTCTGAGCAAGCACTGGACTGGCTGACCTCCTTCCTCAATTACCATCCTTCCCAGGTTATTCTGCACTCCTTCTCCTCACCCACCTCTATCTCCACCTGCAGCATTCCCCAGGGCTCCAACCTTTCTCCCTGGCTCTTTAACATCTGTCTTGCTCCGCACGCACACCACATTTCCACCTTCTCCCCTAATTTCCAGTGTTACGCAGATGACACACAACTCTTCTTCAAACTTCCCTCTGATCCTCTCCTTACTTCCTCCATCAATCCTGAATGCCTACCTGGCATCCAGTCCTGGTGTGACTCTAATGTTCTTTGTATCAATGCCAGCAAGAATGAGATCCTCCTGCTCCCTCTTTCTGGGCTCCATCCAGGAGCTCTCCCCCTTCTTCTTAATCTGAAGCCAGAAACTTTGGAGTCATCTTCAACACCTCTCTTTTCTTCCTTCCTCACATTCAGGACCTTTCCAGGAAGTCCCACTTTTGACTCCACCTCCTCAAAGGGATCCTTCCTTATCTCACATCCCCCCAGAAGCTCAATGTCTCTAGATCTCTGGTTCTCTTTAGGCTTCACTACTGCAATAGCCTCTTACTTAATCTATCCTCTTCTTCTCTACGGCCCCTCCAGCTAATCCAGAATAGGGCTGTAAGATGTATCCTTGGCCTCAAGCCCAGGGACTGCATCTCTCCAGCCCTAAAATCGCTCAACTGGCTCCCGGTTGCTGCAAGGATCAAATTCAAATCCCTCTGCATCATCCATAAGGCTGTCTGGGGCCAGGGGCCACACTATCTACAACTTGCTTTCACTAAATAGTCTCCCTCCAGATCTTTATGTTCCTCCGGCACCAACTCTCTGTGTGTCAAGCGCTTCTCTAAACAGCGAGCTGGTGGGCGATCTCTTTCCTTGGCTGGCTCCCTCCTATGGAACAGCCTCCCCCCTTCCTCTTCGTCTTGAGCCAGATCACCTCAAATTCCAGAAGCTATTCAAGACCTTTCGTTTTCACCTCCTCCTTCCCTTCCTCACTCCTCTGCTAAACCCCACAGTTTCTGAGATTGTTGGGAAGGGCCCTATGTGTCCACCAGGACCCTAGCCTCCCAGACCCAATCGTCTTCAGTCTCCGCCTGCTCTCAGCACTAGGCACCCACTCGCCTGTGCTATCACAGGTTTACATTTACTCATTTATTGTCAGTTGACTACTCTTAACAAGTCACTTAACAGCTGCTTACTCCCTTGCACTTACTTCCGTGGTACTCCTAGCACTTAACCCACACCCCCCCCATCCCTTCTCTCTCTCTTTCTCTCTCTCTCTCTCTCTCTCTCTCTCTCTCTCTCTCTCTCTCTCTCTGCACTTGCACATTCTGAATGCTCACAAGTCCTAGTAGGTCTGCTTCTATCTTTCATTGTTGTATTTCCATTTCATTCCCATGTTCCCTCCCTGTTGCCCTGTGGTTGCTTTGAAACACAATTTACTTGATGTATAAGCACTTAAAAATGCACAATAACTAAATAATTACATGACCAACAGGGACATCTACCCATTAGCATTGGGCCATCCACTTACACTGAGATCACACAGACATGCTCAAGGGTGTGAGACTCATCCCGGCACGGCCAGTTGGGCATCTGTCACCTGGCTATGCACTCAGATCAGAGGTAACAGAATGCAACTTTAGGGGATTTTTATTGGGCGGATCCTCAATGAATGTCCAGGAGCCCCTCAGGCACATCGAGTGATGTGGGAAGTCCAGAGTGTACTGTGCCATTTGTTCATAAAACTGCAGACACAGGGCATGTGATGTGAAGTGGCATCTTCCCAGTGCTGCTCAAAGGTCTCAAGTCTTTTTCATGGGGCTCAACCCATGGACGGTATTCTGCCACTGGCAGATCCCGGCACAGTGTTGTTGACTGAGGCCAGACCCTGGATGGTGATGTTTTTGCTGGCACTGCCTTGTAGCCAGACATCCAGCTGTTCCTTTGGCTGGTTCCTTTTGTAATGCACAACTGCCCATGTTGCTGGGTTAGGCCTTCTTGATGGCCTGATTGACAGCTGCCCCAGCTGTGTCCCACATTTGTCTGCAGCCGGCCTCCATGGACCCCATGTTGTGCATGCATTGTACTCTGTGGTCGTTGTCTCTCTGTGTGACGGGCATGTGACATGGGAGCTTGAGGGGCTCCCCTGTGCTGCTATGGGGCCACCAGAGCAGGCGTGTGACTACAGACCTGGATGCAGTGGGAGTGGCTGAGCAAGGTCAGCAGTTGAGGGTCCAGGCTGGACTGGGGCCCCAGTAGGTGTCCCAGGGAAGTGCTAATGTGGTTCTATAAGACTGTTGGGGTCCCCAAGCCTCTCCAGGGGGTATTGGTATGCTTTGTCAATGGAATAGCCCCAGTTGTGCACATTGTGGCCACAATTGTTGGCCACTGTGTGGGGCATGGCAGCCAAGTTTTCCTATCCCATGTGTGAATCCACGTGGTAATCCTGCTGTAGCCTTTCCCACACTTCATATTTATGCATGCAGACAAGGTGATTATGCAAGACATGCAATGGTGTTAGTGAGACATGTGCCCAGATGCACTTCTATGGGCCTGCATGGTTCAGAATTGTCAGGTGCTGGGAGCTATTTAGCTCATGGTAACAGCCAGGGTGAGCCTGATTAGCTTGCAACCAACAACTGCCATCAGATTCGAATGACTCCACAGGCAAATGATGCCATGTGAACATTGCTATGTGATATTGAGCATTTAGTTGTGGGAATGTGTTTGATAGAGATTGAAGGACAGAACTAAGGAACATTTAGAGAAAATATTTTATCTGAAAAACCTTAGGATACTTGCAGGTCAGCAGAGGAATCAGCGAGGGAGATGGTGGCACCCTGCAAGCCCTCAAGCCAACAACAGAGGCCCGCGTAGAGGCAGAGGACCTTGATTGTGAGTCAGCCCTGGTCAAGGTGTTGCCGGAGATTGGAGAGGAACATCACACTGCCAAAGTAAATTGTTACTTAGGGTTAGGTTTAATTTCAGACTTTTTTATGGTTTATCACTGGGCAGTTTTACCCTTCCCATCATTTTATTGTCCATAGTATGTTTTTAATACAAGATTTTATTCAGTTTGTTTCACGATTCTAGCAGTCTGTTTGTGTGCACATTTACTTTTTTCATGTTCTCCCAGTTCATATTTTATGTTTCTGTTATGTTGATTGGGTCCTCACTGTGTGCTTCATGTTGTTACGGTGATGTTAGTGGGGACGTGTGCGCCTGCTACATGGATGGTAGTGGTGATGTGTGAGTGGTGGGCAACGTGTGTGCCTGCTACATAAATGGTAGTGGTGTTAGGCAGAATTACATGCAGTACCCTTTGGAAACTCTACACACAATTAAGACTACAGGTGTAAGCACAATCTCACCTTTGGTACACGCCTTTACTACACAGTTATGTGGTAACAGTGGCTGAGCAGCCAGACTTATCTCAAGAGGGATGTGAGCAGTATAAGGTGTTACACAAATGACTTGCAATCACAGTGGTTCAAACAAACACTCAAGGTTTCTTGGTAAAACAATATACATTTATTTACACATTTAGTTAGAAAACATTCCACTAGTAATAATCAGCTCAATATTACACATCAATACACTACAGTACTAAACCAATAAGTTTCTGAACAAGTTAGGCTCCCCTGAAGTGGGAGCAAACTGCCACTTCAGTAACTTTCAAAAGGGTTAGAAAGACAAAGGTTGTAAGAATCAAAACACAGTTACTTTCATAGAAAGGGCAAATAGTTTCAGTTCACTACAAGAGGCAATTCAATTCAATGGCCCTGGGCCAAAGTCAATGGTTCAGTGTCTTGGATAGGATAGCACAGTTCTGGTAGTAAACGATTAAGTCAAGTAGTTTGCACGAAAAAGAGTTATATGTCGAGTTAGGAGTGATCAAGACTCCAAAGTTGGGAAGGTTTCACAAACTTTCACTGCGGCAAAGAGGATGTCTCTACCGCATTTGCACAGTACCTTTTCAATGAAGAAAAGCTGTAGCTGAGGCAGTTGTTCCTGGCAGTTCCTGCAGATCTCGCTGTTCCTGAGCCTCAGTCGTGGGACAAGCGGGAGGACGTTGGGAGGTTCCTGCACTGCACAAGGAAGAAGCCACAAGCTTGGCAAAATGTTGGTTTAAGGTATGAGTGCCTTAAAGTCCACAATCTGGTATCCTTCTCACTGGCTATCCGGTTTTCAACAGCACTCTGCAGAAAATTCGACCAGTTTGGAGATGGTTTCCAGGTGGCTTGCGAGTTGGTTGTTCCCACCAGCTCAAGGGAAGAAGTCATCCTTGAAGGGTTTCTCTGTCGAGGGAGTGTCAGGCAATTCGGACCTGCAGCAGGGCTTCACTGGGAAAACCAATGGTCCAGGATTTGCAGCAGTCATCTTCCTTTAGCTCATCTTTGGTTCTTTCGTTCCATTGGTTGACTCTGCCTTCCAAGTCCCAGAGACCTGCTTTTAAACAGTTTTCTCCCATTTATTCCAGCCTAGCTGTCACTCACCCAGCAGGGTGGCTGTCCTTGCCGAACAGTCAGCCAGCCAATCACGTCAGAGTGCATTCAGGTCTCCTTGGAGACTAAGCAAAGGGAGTTTCTGGCACCTCCCTCACATCCTGTCTACCCCAGGCACTGAGGCGCCAAAGGGGTGCTTCATCACTGAAGTCTGCCAAAGGCCAACAAACAAAGGGACCAAACCTGGTTTGGCGCACAGAGACAAATACTAGAAGGATCTTTCCAAAAAGAAATGGTGCAAAAAGTCGATCAGAACCTGTTTTTTCAGAGGGGGCTCAGACGCCATCTTGAAAAACATGGCTCTGGTGGAATTCAGCTACCGGAGCGTTTAAAGGGGTCGTGGTCGGGGAAATCATGGTAATACCACTTCCACCAGCCATTCTGAGAGGAAAGGGTAGCTTTTGAGGGCTACATGAGTTTCCTAGGCATAGGGAACACTAGGCATTCCCTCCAGCACTCTGATTTAAGGCAGTGTGTGTTGCATCTAGCAATTTAAAAAGACTAGTAAAGTCAATTTAAATTTACATTCACTGGGAGACAGTAATCAGTCCTAGAGAAGGTATTTAAACCTTGGGAAGTTTAAAAGTCATCCCTGTGCCCCTGCACTGGCGCGTCAGTCAGTAAGGGGTCAAGACTTGATGGGGCTACCTGGTGGTTGGGCAGAGGTCAAGTGGGTGGGTGATGTCAGGACTTGAGGTGGCTGCATGGAGGTTGGGGCGGAGGTCAGTGGTGGGGTGGTATCAGGACTTGCAGGGGCTGCCTTTGGGTTGGGGCAGAGGTCAGTGGGGGGGTGGTATCAGGATTTGAAGGTGCTGCCTGGAGGTTGGGTGTGGGTCAGGACTTGAGGGGGGTGCATTTCGGATTGGGGGTAGTCAGTGGGGGGAGGTGAGCGGCGTCTGGACTTGAGGGGGCTGCCTTGGGGTTGGGCCAGAGGTCAAGGGGCTGGGTGGGTAGTGTCAGGACTTGAGGGAGCTGCCTGGGAGTTGGGGTGGTGGTCAGTGGGGGTCTGGGGGTGTCAGGACTTGAGGGGGCTGCATGGGGGTTGGGGCCCGACTCGACAGTGAATAGTTTAGTCGGCGCTTGAAGTTAGGGGTTCCACTTGGAATTAGGGGTAACTGTCCACTGTTTTACTGGGGTGCTGCCTTGAGGTACAGGGACACTCACAGTATCGCCAGCGGGGTTCCTTGAGTTATGGGGGACAGTACGTAGTATTGCCGGAGTGCTGCTTTGAGTTACGGAGGAAGGTACGCATTTTTGTTGGGCTGCTGCCTTGAGCTATAGGGGACAGTACCCAGTATCGCCAGGGCACTGGATGGTGGCACGTTGGAATCCATGAATCCGCGGACTGTGCAAAACTGTTTATGGTGCTAAGTAGTTTGCAGGGACTTAGCACATTTTCTATGAATTAGGCCCTAAGTGTCTGAATAATTGCCCCTCGCAGCACTGCCAGATTGCTCTCCAGTACCCTGCACCTACATTACAAAGTGAGGGGAGGTGCAGCATAAGTCACCAGAGCAATATGTATGGGGAATAATGCATTCTAAATGAGTGTATAACAATGTAGGTTAACCCTCAAGGCTTGGTACTTGGTCCTCTTCTTTTTTCTCTTTCTACTGCTCCTCGTTCTACTCTCCTCCTTCCATCTCTCTTTTCCTCTGTACGCCAATGATACACAGATCTTTTTCTCTTTGTCCTCCCTTGATTCTGCTCTCCACTCTACTGTTTCAAACAACTGTCTTTCTGTCGTGTAAAACTGGATGTTCTCTCATTTTCTACATCTCAATCCCTTTAACACGGAGGTCCTGTTCTTTCCTCCTCTACTATTTCTCCCAGTCCTTCCCCTCCCTTTGTCTCCTTTCCTCTCTATTTTCTTCCTTTCTCGCCATTTGCGCACAACCTGGACATTATCTTTGATCCCTCTCTCTCATTTTCTCTTCATATTTCCTCTATTGCCCGCGCTTGTCGTTATGCACTTTTTAACATCTGTCATGCTTGCCCCTATCTTTCTTTTCATGCCATGACACCTCTTCTTTTCTCTCTGGTATTTTCCCATATTGACTAGTGCTCATCTCTATTGCTTGGTCTACCTGCTTCCCATCTCCTTCCTCTTTGCTCTGTGTATAACTCCTCCATTCCTCTCCTGTTCTCTGTATCCCCTCAGTCTGCCTTTACAGTAGGTGCTGTGCTTAAATTGTCAAAGGGAAACGTGGTTTCTTTTGGTAGTTTATTTTCCCCAGCGCACATGTCCAATGGACCATTCATGGCTCATTGGCGTTGCATGCTGGGTGTGGGGTTCATTTAAAGGCCCTAGACAGGAACCCCCCTCACCTGAACAGCAGCATTTAAACACTGCCACCAAAAACAGCCCTGTGTTGCTTTTATTTCCTTTGAATGACAAGAAGTTCTACACTGCAACAAATAACAGCCCTGCTTTACTGTTATTTCACATGAGGGGCAAGAATTGCAACACTACAAAGAAAAACAGCTTTTGTTTTCCCTTTCACATGAACAGCAGCCCTTCAAACACTGCAAACAAAAAATGTCTTGGCTTTCTCTTTGTGTTCATGTCAAATTAAAAAAACATGTGGAAGGGGACCTACCCCTCATTATCAATGGACCAATAGCAAATGCAAACTTACCCAAAAATGAGAAATCAGTCAAAGAATCCTGTGACCTGCAAGACAGGATTTTAAACATTGGAAGCAAAAAGCCTGCACACGTGTGAAAAGAATAACAGCTTTAAAAAGCCACAGTGAAAGGATAGCACTGCCCACACAGAAAATGGCGAGGAAATATGATGTGGGGGGTTGACCAGAGACAATGTACATTATGTTCCAACCCAGAAACTCCAGTCACCTTTGCAGAGACACTTACTGCTGGAAAAAAAAACAATTTGGGCTGAGGCAGGAGCTTCAAATGACAAAGCGACACTTCTCGCTGAATATCACACGTATCCTACAACCATCCCGCCATAAAATGTGATGCTGCTGAGGGTATCATAATTCTCTGCTCTGCCAGACATGAAGGCAAAAGCCCAAAGATTTTAAAGGAGGCAAAGTGTGGCTAGAGCTTGAACAGGAGGTGTGAGCTCCTTTTTGCACCCCTTTCAAAAGAACCCACACCCCTTCAAAGAGACTTATAAAAAAAAACTCTTGTTACAGGCTGAGCCCAGGCCCTCCCTCAGGTGGAACAAGACACTCCCAAGTTACATTAAAAGACTGATTTCATTTAAGGCATTTTCGCAGCAATCAGAATACGAATCAATTGTGTTTTATGCTATTTTTTCATGTAATTTCCAGGTGGTTTTAAAGAGACTAATTGCATTTCCCTAGGACTTTGAGGACTGAAATGGCAACTTAAGACTAGTTTCTGGCTGAACAGATGACAAATATGACAGTTGATGAAAAGATGGAAAATGAAATTAGGAACATGCTGGATTATTTGCAGGGTCATAACTGTCATACATTTTATGAAAGTGACAAAAATGGGCCAAAATGCCATGCTACCTCGTACAGAGTTTGCGATCGGCTTACCTAATTCCATATGAGCAACTGAAACCACATAACTTTTTCATATGGTCGGGCTAGTATAATTATGAAGTTATGAGACATAACTATTTTTTGCCAAAAAGTGGTCCTGAGAACACAGAATTGTAATAAATGCAAAAAGAGAGATGGTGCTCTCTTCCCTTGAACCAATCATCACTGGGGGCGGAGAAACAGAGAGAAACTGTCCAATCTTGGTGGCAGAGATAATTACAGGGTACTCCCCCTAGATTGAAAAGTTAGTGATGTAATTTGTGCTATATAAGGGGGGTTGTACTAGGTCAGAGACAGACAGACAAAACCGGGAGACAGGAGAAGGCGGACCAAGAGAAGATGGCTGAACCTTACCATCTTTGAGAGTGCAGTGACCAGACCTCTGGCCCTAGCTGTACAGAGTGTCCTGAGATCCAGCTGGCTTTCCTGAATCCAAAATCAAGGCTTGCTTTATAAGTAACATAGACACCAGCCCTAAATTGCATAAACCCTTCATTTTTGTAGCATTGCATCCAATATTTCCCCCATTGAAAACCCCCAAAATTGCCAATGTAATTCAGTCACCTTCCCATAGAAGAATCTACTAGTAGCCTGTGTATGTTAGCATATCTCCTTTAAAAATATCTTAGTGTCTGTGTAAATCTTTAGTATATTTTAAAGTAGATTAATTAATTCCCCCATTTAAATTCAAGGTACTAGATTGTTGAAATTCAAAATTAACCATCCTGTAACTGGTGTTGTATTTAAATATTCTAGCCATTAAAGTGTTGCCTCAAAAGAATTAGCCTCCTTGTAACGGAAAACCTAATTTGTACGTATATTGTGTGCATTACCAAACAAATTCCCCTTTGCATCTGTCCTATTAAACCCCAAACCATTGTTCCATTGTGAACGATCCCTTTTGCTAGAAGTCTACATGTTATGTGCCTCTGTCCTTGCCATTGAAAACCGATGTTTCTATTGTAAGCTAAACCCCTTCCCTAAGCTGCCTGTCATTGTAAACCTCAGTATAAACTAATGTCCATTTGCCACTATGTTATCCCTTTTGCATTTGCTTTCTCTAAAAAACTGATTTTCCAATATAATTTCTACTTTGCTCTGGTGTGCTGATTAGTATTCTCTAAACTTTCCCTATCTACTAAAGTGTATGCAATTCAAGTTCCTTTCATTCTGTCCCCTAACAGTTGTGAGTAAGAACCAAAACTGCATTCTGCCGTTTTGCTCCAAAAACGGGTTTTCACTTTTTTTGCTAGCTTCCCATTTTGTGGTGGTGGATTTACCCCAAATCTGATTTTCTCTCTCCATTCCTACTCCTTGACACTGCCTTCCATTCAAAGGAATTAGGTTTAGCTGATGTTTGGGGTTGAGTGTTTCAGGGCGAGTGCTAAACCGTTTGTGCTATCACTTTATAAAACATGTTCTTTTTCCTGTTTTTCCATTAAAGAACTGTGTGAATTGTAATAGGACATCTTCATCTAATTGTTCTGTAGAGATTATTGCATTTGTGTTGCTACAACATTGGTGGCGGCTGTATATTGATTATTTTCCTTTTTCATTAAATAATGAATTAATAAATATCTTATTGATAAACACCGGTCTGGTTCCTAGTCCATTGTGACACGTGGTGTTTGTGGAGGTTTGGTGCGAGAGGGGTGGGAGGCCTACTCAAAAGAACCCGTAGTATATTAAAAATAAAAAGCCTTTCATTGTGCGCCACATCCATTGTAGGGGAAGGAGTTCCCTAGCTGCCGTGTGCCGTGTTATAAACTGTGACATGGGGAACTGCATGTCTGATTTTTCAAAGGGGTGCTATGCCTCTCTGCACATTCCATCAGATTGGGACAGTATCTCAGAAGCAGAAACTACAAAGTACTCTTTGCTTCCTGGTTCCTGTTCATGCTATGGGACCCCAAGCTCTTTCAAGGAGGTGCTGTCTGTTAGAGCATCTGTACCAGTACAGAAGGTAAGACTAGCTTTAAAATGTATGTATGTGTATGTATGTGTGCATGCTTATATAATGTGTGAGTGTATGATGTGATCGCTGTGCATGTGAATGATCGAGTGCATGGTGTATGGGCGTGCATGTGAATGAACAGGTGAATACTGTGTGTGAATGTGCAAGTGAATATTGTGTGTGAGTGTGTGTGTGTGTGTGTGGGCTTGTGTTTGCTGTATCTTGTGGAATGATTTTGGCAGGCGGAGGTGAGACGAGGAAGGAGGATGTGTTGTTTATTGCTGGGCATCTATGATAAAGCAAGCATAATAAATATTATTATGTGGATTTACACGGATATCTTGCGCTTGAAAAGAATTATTCTAATTCTTTATATCTTATTTTGAGTGATTTTTATTATTCTTGTTTTTACAGTGATTAAAGTTGTCAGCCGACACGTGATTCGACCTCTTAGTATGGACGTCATTTAGGGGTCACCAGGGGTCGGAACTGTGACCCCTGTGGTCTCCCTTGCTACCCCTAAAAAGACATTTAAATATATATATATATATATATATATATATATATATATATATATATATATATATATATATATATATATATATATATATTACATGGCCACGGTAGTGGCCATGTAGTTATGGTTAAGTTGCTGTTTCCATAGGAAGAGCACTTTTTGGGCGGCTTATAACTTCGCTCTCCCTGGACAGATCCTCACCAAACTTTGCAAAAAAAGTATTTGGGTCACTCTGAATTTTGGTGAGGATTCGTCCAGGGGGGGCAAAGTTATAGGGGGGGTCCCAAAACTTTTTTTTTTCCCATAGACTGAATGGGGAAAAAAATGTGCTCGCGTCTACAGCCCAAACCGCTGGATGGATTTTCACCAAATTTGGACCAGGAGCAGCGGCTTGGTCCCGAAAGCGTGCTTTTGCAAATTTGGTGAAAATCTGTCCAGTAGTTTTTTTAAAAATGACCAAAAAGTTGGTCAAAATAAATTAGTGATATCTGTGTTCGGTCCGTGGACGGACTTCCCAGTTCGCTCCGCGGACAGTGTACCGATTGGCCAATTGGCTTGCGTGATGTTCGCAGACATGCAACATGTTTGCTGATTGGACGGCGTGGAGCGTGAAGCGCGTCAGATTTTCGGTAGCGCCCGCCATCTTGGATTCGCGGACAGCGCGGTGAAACTTTGTTCAAAATTTGTAGTTAGTAGAGTGTGTTGGTGTGTAGGAGTGTTTGGGGAGGGTGGGAGTGTATGAGATAGGATGAAAGTTGTGTTTTTTATGTGTTAGACGTGCTTTTTGTGTTCGATTTATCTGCGGACATCACGGGTGTTCTGAAATGTTCTAAATAAACTGAATGGGGAGTGTTCTGAGGACTCAATATGTGTCTGTTTTGTTCGCAAGCAAACTGAAACTGTTCTAAGAACACTCCCAGTGTCCTGAAATGTTCGCAAATAAACTAAATGGGGGTGTCCTGAGGACGCTGTCCATATTGTTCGTTGTCAAGTTGAATATGTTCTAAGAACACTCGCGGTGTCCTGAATTGTTCGCAAATACACAAAATGGGGGTGTTCTGAAGACGTTGTCGAACACTCGCTGTGTCCTGAAATGTTTGCAAATATGAATAGGGTTGTGGCTGACAAGTTGAATGTGTTCTAAGAACACTCGCGGTGTCCTGAAATGTTCGCAAATAAACAAAATGGGGGTGTCCTGAGGACGCTGTCCGTATTGTTCTCTGTCAAGTTGAATGTGTTCTAAGAACTCTCGCGGTGTCGTGAAATGTTTGCAAATAAACAAAATGGGGGTGTCCTGCGGACGCTGTCCGTATTGTTCTCTGTCAAGTTGAATGTGTTCTTAGAACACTCATGGTGTCCTGAAATGTTCGCAAATAAACGAAATGGGGGTATTCTGAGGACACTGTCCGTATTGTTCGTTGTCAAGTTGAATGTGTTCTAAGAACACTCGCGGTGTCCTGAAATGTTCGCAAATAAACAAGATGGTGGTGTTCTGAAGACGCTTCTAAGAACACTCGCGTGGTCCGGGGAATGTTCGCAGGGGGTGTCCTGAGAACGCTGTCCGTATTGTTCTCTGTCAAGTTGAATGTGTTCTAAGAACACTCGCAGTGTCCTGAAATGTTCGCAAATAAACAAAATGGAGGTGTTTTGAAGACGTTTCTAAGAACACTCCCGGTGTCCTGGAATGTTCGTTGGGGGTGTCCTGAAGGCGTAGTCCGTATTGTTCGCTGGCAAGTTGAATGTGTTCTAAGAACACTCGCAGTGTCCTGAAATGTTCGCAAATAAACAAAATGGGGGTGTCCTGAGGACGCTGTCCGTATTGTTCTCTGTCAAGTTGAATGTGTTCTTAGAACACTCATGGTGTCCTGAAATGTTCGCAAGTAAACGAAATGGGGGTGTTCTGAGGACACTGTCCATATTGTTCATTGTCAAGTTGAATGTGTTCTAAGAACACTCATGGTGTCCTGAAATGTTTGCAAATAAACAAGATGGTGGTGTTCTGAAGACGCTTCTAAGAACACTCGCGGTGTCCGGGGAATGTTCGTAGGGGGTGTCCTAAGGACGCTGTCTGTATTGTTCTCTGTCAAGTTGAATGTGTTCTAAGAAAACTCGCGGTGTCCTGAAATGTTCACAAATAAACAAAATGGAGGTGTTCTGAAGACGTTTCTAAGACACTCCCGGTGTCCTGGAATGTTCGTTGGGGGTGTCCTGAAGGCGTAGTCAGTATTGTTTGCTGGCAAGTTGAATGTGTTCTAAGAACACTCGCAGTGTCCTGAAATGTTCGCAAATAAACAAAATGGGGATGTCCTGAGGACGCTGTCCGTATTGTTCCCTGTCAAATTGTATGTGTTCTTAGAACACTCATGGTGTCCTGAAATGTTCGCAAATAAACAAAATGGGGGTGTTCTGAGGACACTGTCCGTATTGTTCGTTGTCAAGTTGAATGTGTTCTAAGAACACTCGCGGTGTCCTGAAATGTTCGCAAATAAACAAAATGGGGGTGTTCTGAAGATGTTTCTAAGAACACTCACGGTATCCTGGAATGTTCGTAGGGGGTGTCCTGAAGGCGTAGTCCGTATTGTTCACTGGCAAGTTTAATGTGTTCTAAGAACACTCGCAGTGTCCCGAAATGTTTGTAAATAAACAAAATGGGGGTGTCCTGAGGACACTGTCCGTATTGTTCGATGTCAAGTTGAAAGTGTTCTAAGAACTATCGCGTTGTTCTGAAATGTTCGTAGGGGGTGTCCTGAAAACGATGTCCGTATTGTTCGCTGGCAAGTTGAAAGTGTTCTAAGAACACTCATAATGTCCGCGGACATTAAAAGTTTCCATAGACTATAGTTGAAATGTTTGACTCTATGGATGTGATATGCTGTGAAGGTTGTTGCCAGGGCATACAGTCTTGGGTGCATGGCCATTTGGCCATTTGGCCATGCACCTAGGATTGTATGCCCTGGCAACAACCACCGCAGCATATCACATTCATATTTGCTTATAACTTTGGGTGAAAAACAAATGTATAAGGAACAAAGGTATTAGATACTATGGATGTGATATGCTGCTATGGTTCTCCTTATTATTGTATACTTACTGTTTGGTCTAGTAACGGGAGTCCATGTTTTTCTTGTTCATTTCTGTGATAAAAGAAAATAGCATGTTAGTATTAGTATTTTGTAATGACTTATTACATTGTATAATCAATATACTTTTTTTTTTTAAACCCTCATATTTAGTAGATTACAAATCAGAGTACTGTTCAATTTGCTCAGTTTCTGTATTTGTTGCTAAAATCATTGGGTCTGTGGGAGAAAAAACAAATCCATGTTGGATTAAAGAAAAAACCTTTTCTGTTATGCTACAGTTTATTTGTTTGTTTGTTTTCAGTGTTCACTTGTTGTTTCTGGCTAATGCTTAATACTTTGGCTTGTTGTATTTTTTTGGAGCAGTAATATATTATTTATTTGTTTTGATATTAAATTTTTTTGATATGTACCAAGAAGGAAGAGGGGTTCACATGTATGCAACCGGAGAGCAAATCGCCGGGATAAACTGCAATAAGCACAGGAATCAAGTCGGGGGATAGATCAGGTCAAGGAAAGTAAAATTTCATCAATCTTTAATGGACACATATTCAGTTATATCGTACATAGTGCTGAAATGACAATAAAAGCAGCATAAAAACATACCATCAATACTCCACATTTCCTATTAAAGTGCATATAAGCTTGATAGTATTCCTAACATATTGGAATAAATACACTGGGAAAATTATAATGGTAGTTTGAATTAACTAGAGAAAACAAAAAGGAAAAATTATATATTCAAAAAGAAAAAACCAAAAAGAAAAAGAAAAAACAGAAAAAACAGAAAAACAAGGGCACTCATCCAGGCAAGACTGAACATTCAGTATCTCCTGCGAGGTGAACAAGTTGTCCCCTATTCAATCCAATAAATTGTTATGGGAAACAGACAAGTGTAGTCGCGTCGTAGCTTAATAGAACAGAAGCAATTACTTGTCTCCAATCTGACCATGATAGTCAACAACCAGTACCTCGTACAGCGACCGACCATTTCATGGGCTGTACTGGTATCATACACGGGTGGTTTCGACGACTAATTAGCACAGTCTAGGCAGTCTATCTCCTGCCCTAGCAGGAGAGAGAAGGCCTGACAGTCGTCTTCCTCAGGACAGGACAGATTAGATAATTTAGTAATACAATTTGAACATTTCATTTCTTCACATATCTCAAGGCACAAAGCACTTGGTTACAGGCAATATGGAAATAATTTTGAAATTCTTCCATGCAGATATTTATCTTCATGTAGATCTTCCGTGATTCACAACGATGAGATACTTCTCCATCTTAGTGATACTCAAAACTAACATTTGAAAAAAGATATACATCAAGGAAGGAAGAAAAGAGAAGGAACTAATTAGAACAATAGACAATATTTTATTTAAACATTAAAATCACTCATTAAAATATTCCCTTGACCTGATCTAGCAACCCCATACGTGACCCTATCCGTGCAGTAAAAAGTCATATTCCCATCTATGTTAACTCCAGGGATAGCCCCACAATCTGTTCTAGGGAAGAACTAGAGGTGAGCAGCTCCCGATCAATTTAAGGAGAAAACCAGGGGCCTGATCGTCCCTGCCTATTATGCCGTGAATATGCAGTTAAGTCAATCCAGCCAGGCAGTTAAATCAATCCAGCCAGGCAGTACGGGAAAGGGAGCCTAAAGGCATTTCAAGCTCACACTATCATCCCGTCGGTCAAAGAGCTCAAAAGCAGAGTGCAAGCCAACCAAACGGTTCAATGTAAAATTATAGAAAAAAGTGCATCCCGTACCTTCAAATTGAAGAAAGGTAAGGTGTTTATAAAATGATTTATAAACACTGGCACCTCCTCCAACTTAATAATTCAGAATTGGAACGACCTTTATTCGCGTTCAAAAAAGGCAAAAATCTTAAAAACTGGCTGTCTAAGGCAGATCGAGCTAAACCTCCTTTGCGACAACCCACATTGACATCTCAGTGGGGCCTTCCTCCGATTGTAGGACATTTTCCATGCGGGTCCTGCAATGCTTGCAAATTCACTACAGCATGCACTACCATATTTATTAATGGTAGAGTTTGGTCGCTTAGACAACACACTACATGTAATTCCTTTAATGTTGTCTATGTTATTGTCTGCCCATGTAATAAATCTTACATTGGCAAGACAGCTAGACCCATTAAAACTAGAATTTCGGAGCACAAATCTAGAATCCGGACCAGCACTCACAATGCTCCACTAGTGGCCCATTTCTTGGAATTGGGCCACAGCTGTGATGAATTTAAATGGTGGATATTGGAACGAGTCCAAGGTACTGATCGCCATAACACAGCATCTAAATTAGCACAAAGGGAGCAGTGGTGGATGTACCACACTGACAGTTATTATACTGGACTCAACCACCAAGAAGAATGGCTACAATGTGCCATTTGAGAACCGATCCTGGGACGGCGTCTCTCGTTTCCAATTCTGCCTCAATTGGGCCTAATGAATGGACTTTTTCTCTGTCAATGTCATCGGAGTCTTTTCCTTTCATTTCATTACTTTGCTCATAATTATTTTACTTTTCATTATTTTTTCACTTATCTTTTTTCTAATGACAGGACTATGACATCCATGTCATATGACAACCAGCAACTTTGGGTCTTTACCTCTGTCTCCCTCTCCTTGGGGCTTTCTTTTCTCTCCCGTCTATTCCTCTTGTATGCACTGTCCCTTTAAGGACGCGACTTTCTAGTCCGCGTCATGTGATCTTTGACGGCAGTCACATGGGACGTGGAGACGGTATTTTAGGCAATTTGAGTAGCTCCCTCTTTTGACTTCCGGGAACTAAGCCGAAGCCATTGGAGGTACTTACGCATTCAGCAGCAGTCAGTTGACTCTGACCTGCATAGCGGCTACAGCCTCATAGGAGGACTACATCGTGGATAGGTAAGAGTGGGAGGTTCTATTTAGTCTCTTTCGGCTTTCTTCTGTTGCTCATATGCTAGTCCTCTCCTTATTTTCTTTAACTCCGAGATGGGTTTCCCTTTTACAGGATACGGACCGCATTGGGTCTCTAGATGGCCCTACCTTCTCGTGTCCTAGCGAATCCCGCATTGCATCTTTACAAGAATTCGGAGCTGTATTGTTTAGACTCACTCATATTTTGGAGGAGCCCCCCTTTCTTCAATTTGAAGGTACGGGATGCACTTTTTTCTATAATTTTACATTGAACCGTTTGGTTGGCTTGCACTCTGCTTTTGAGCTCTTTGACCGACGGGATGATAGTGTGAGCTTGAAATGCCTTTAGGCTCCCTTTCCCGTACTGCCTGGCTGGATTGATTTAACTGCCTGGCTGGATTGACTTAACTGCATATTCACGGCATAATAGGCAGGGACGATCAGGCCCCTGGTTTTCTCCTTAAATTGATCGGGAGCTGCTCACCTCTAGTTCTTCCCTAGAACAGATTGTGGGGCTATCCCTGGAGTTAACATAGATGGGAATATGACTTTTTACTGCACGGATAGGGTCACGTATGGGGTTGCTAGATCAGGTCAAGGGAATATTTTAATGAGTGATTTTAATGTTTAAATAAAATATTGTCTATTGTTCTAATTAGTTCCTTCTCTTTTCTTCCTTCCTTGATGTATATCTTTTTTCAAATGTTAGTTTTGAGTATCACTAAGATGGAGAAGTATCTCATCGTTGTGAATCACGGAAGATCTACATGAAGATAAATATCTGCATGGAAGAATTTCAAAATTATTTCCATATTGCCTGTAACCAAGTGCTTTGTGCCTTGAGATATGTGAAGAAATGAAATGTTCAAATTGTATTACTAAATTATCTAATCTGTCCTGTCCTGAGGAAGACGACTGTCAGGCCTTCTCTCTCCTGCTAGGGCAGGAGATAGACTGCCTAGACTGTGCTAATTAGTCGTCGAAACCACCCGTGTATGATACCAGTACAGCCCATGAAATGGTCGGTCGCTGTACGAGGTACTGGTTGTTGACTATCATGGTCAGATTGGAGACAAGTAATTGCTTCTGTTCTATTAAGCTACGACGCGACTACACTTGTCTGTTTCCCATAACAATTTATTGGATTGAATAGGGGACAACTTGTTCACCTCGCAGGAGATACTGAATGTTCAGTCTTGCCTGGATGAGTGCCCTTGTTTTTCTGTTTTTTCTGTTTTTTCTTTTTCTTTTTGGTTTTTTCTTTTTGAATATATAATTTTTCCTTTTTGTTTTCTCTAGTTAATTCAAACTACCATTATAATTTTCCCAGTGTATTTATTCCAATATGTTAGGAATACTATCAAGCTTATATGCACTTTAATAGGAAATGTGGAGTATTGATGGTATGTTTTTATGCTGCTTTTATTGTCATTTCAGCACTATGTACGATATAACTGAATATGTGTCCATTAAAGATTGATGAAATTTTACTTTCCTTGACCTGATCTATCCCCCGACTTGATTCCTGTGCTTATTGCAGTTTATCCCGGCGATTTGCTCTCCGGTTGCATACATGTGAACCCCTCTTCCTTCTTGGTACATATTATTTTGGTTCTCCCCTGGGTTCATGTGGTCGGGGACGCCTATTCTTTGTTTTAAAATTAATTAAATTTTTTTGAAGCATTTAGATACCAATTGGCGTATTCTAACTGTCTATTTTTTTGATATATTTTAGTGGTATTGATTTATCTATTTGGATATTGTTAAATTTTGGGACAGTTAGATACCAATTGGCGTATTCTAACTCTATATTTTTTGGTCTAATTTAGTGGTATTCATTTATCTGATTAGTTGTTGTAGAATCTTTGAGCAGTTAGATAGTTTTTGGAGTATTCTAACAGTATATATTTTTTAACACAAGTTTACTTAGGGTTTAAATACAGTTTAGTTATCAAATTTTGGTTTTAAGAACATCAAATAAGCGTTTGTAAGATTTCCTGGTAATCTCTGCTTTAGAGTAATGGTACTATCATTACATTCAAACCATCCACATTTCTTTTTTATATATACAGTGTAGTGCCCTGAATTGGTTGTGGCTCCTGCGTGGTAGATTATACCTATTGTTGTGAAGGTTTTCTTACCAAGTGATATTTGACAATATGTGAATCCAGTCAGCTTGCAGTTGTTTTTGGTACCATCTGCATTGTAACGTAGAAGCATTAGTGTTATGTATTTACGATGTGTTTGTATTACTAACGTGGAGCGATTATCTGAATTGCAGGTAGAGCATAATCTACCATGGTTTGCATTTTGTACAAGTCGCTGAAATGGAATGGATTCACAATTTGGTATTGATATATATATGAAGCGTTCATTGGGGATTTCTTCTTGTGTCACATTGTTGCAGAGAGTGCATGTATGTTTCCACATGTATGAAATCTGAAAGATTTCATTTATAGGTATGTTTTTGTTTTCCAGTACTTGTAGTAAGTACATTAGAAATTCTTGTGGATCTTCCTGTGAATTTATAGTGAATTTCACCATTCCAGCACAGTAGTCCAATTGTTGTCTTATTCCAAAAACACTATACGTGTTGTCAGGATTGTTTGCTGCATTTCTGTGAAGTACTAACATTTGCAAACACAATGGGTCTGTACTGTGTAAGTAAATGTTGTCAACAATTGGTGGTAATTGAAATAGAATATTCATTGCTACATTTGCGTAGCAACTTACACAAACTATATTTGAGAATTTAAATGGTCCAGGTAGTTCTGTATCTAACTGCTTTTTTTGGAGTTTGTCTTCCTTCTTTAAAGAAGTACTTGGTTTACCTTCCCTAATTGATTCTTTTTTGCTTGTGGTACTTGATGAAGTATTAGTTTCTTTTACTCTCTTTGGAGGATTTGCAGTGACATCCTGTTGCATTTCTGTTTGATTTATTTTTCTTTTATAACATTTTACTTTTTGTGGACCAGAATATGTGTTTAGGTGGGGGTTGTATAGTGAGCGAAGTCTATTGTATTCTAAAATGCAAGGAATATCAGCGTTTATTTTACTTGCATCAAAGTTGATTAGAAATAGACCGTCAAGTGTACGTAAGCGTGATAGTGCTACATAGCTCATGCCTTCTTTAAAGACTGTGTTACCAATATCTATCATTGCTTTGTCTAGGGTAAGACCTTGTGATTTATGAATTGAGACTGCGTATGCAAGAGTTAGAGAAAATTGTTCTCTGCGTACATACATATCTTTGAAGAGAAGGAATCTAGCTGTTGAGCGTCCTATCCTTTTTACTTCTGAAAGTTTGTCAAAGTGTATATTGACAAACTGAATTTTGTTGTCGCGTGGGTATGTTTGAAAGCCAACAACTGTACCCAGTGCTCCATTAAATAGTCCTTGGTCCACGTCAAGGTTACGTTTAAGCATTACTCTGCAATTTAAGCATAATTTTAATATCTTTTCTAAGCCTGCTGTGTTTGAGATTGATTTTTCTAAACTATTTAGTCTTGTTGTGGCTTGGTCACACATGGGTAGTGTCATACCATGTACATCTAGTTTGTCTGTGGCGCTAATTTCCATGATTGGTTGCATTTCTTTACTTAGCATGATTTCATTGAATTTGAAACAGCTTGCAAGAGTTGGCATTAAGGCCATACAATTGACATTTTTGTGGGCTAATTGTTCCATAACATCTATAGCACATGCATTATCGCCATAAAGTGCATTAATGTGCCGGGTTTTCAATATTCCTTCGGCTTCTTTAGAAAGTATACCAACTCTGATACTTTTTAAAATGTTGGCATAAGTGAGATCTGCAGATTGCCGCATGTTTTCTGTTAATTCTCTGTATTGGAAATGTTGCCAAAGGTTGACATTTCCAATGCTGCCAACAGTTTTACGGCAGAGTTTGTGTCCTAATGTTTTAAAAATAGGCTCACCTTTTACTGGTGTTAATTGAAGCAGATCTCCAAAAACAATAATGTGTTTTCCTGCAAAGAGCTCTTCATAGTCTGTTTTGAGTACTTCTTGTAATCTGAGGTGAATCAAAGGTAACATCAGGTTGGAGACAATGCTCACTTCATCTATTCGTAGCATTTTCATTTGTTTCAATATTCTGCGTAATTCCATTGCAGCTTCTGCTGAAAGTTTGTCATAGTCTAATTTGTTCTGGTGTTCTACTGGTAATAGTAGTAATCGGTGTAATGTAACACCACCTATGTTGTAGGCAGCTAAACCTGTGGGGGCAGTGACAACAGCTGACAGTTTGTTGTTTGTCAATTGTTGAAGGAACTTACTAATGATTTTGATTAGGAATGTTTTGCCAGAACCAGCTTCACCACTGACGTACAGTAGTATAGGTTTATAATTATGGCAGGAACTTTCTTTATTTTCATGTTTTACACCATGTGCAATTTGTTTTGTTACTTCTTTAAAAATGCTACTTTGCTCATTGTTTAGTTTTGATTGTAGTATAGTTAAGTCTTCCTTATCGTCATACTGACACATGGTGTTTTCTACTTCTATCATAGCTAATTCTGCCTCATTTATTATTAGTGGTTCTTGGCTTCCTGTTACAGAAGGTTGACTACTGTCAGGAGTGTCCTTATCTAGTTGGGCTTGGAGTTCTTCTTCGTGTTGCTGTTCATTGTGCAACATTGTTTTGTACTGTGTAAAGTTTACATCAGTTATAGTGCTTTCATTTGCTTTGAAAGCATCCTCATATGAGTCATAGTTATCTAATAATTGTTCTTCTTTTCTCCATGGTTTGAAGAGTTGTAGCAGGGACATGTAATATACTTCTTTATGTTGAGGAGTCTTTAATGACAATTTGATATGATTCATTAAATTTGGTTTAGTGAGTTTAACTAAGCTGCCTTCACAGTTTGTCACTCTATATTTACCTTTTTTTCATCAGGTTTCATATTATTTTTGTATGTGTAGTTTTGGGCTATGTGGTATAGACACATGTTTTCCAAAGTATTACTTCTGTTTGGGTAGTATGTGTCCAATAAATTGTTTTTTAAAATGTCTTGGCTGTTGGGATCATGTTTGGCTATTGTTTCTATATCTTCATATGATTTTAGAACTATTTTTCTGGATTTAGCTGGACCAAGACTTAGCCATACTATATTTTCAGATTTACCATACAATGCAGTACCAGTTAAACGATCAGCTGCTTCATATGATCCACATTCTCTATGGGTGAGCATTTTTATGCCCAAGCTGTATAATTTCTGAGATACTGTTTTATCTGATGACAGGTCATTCCAGAGGTCTTGGAGCTCTGTCTTTTCTGCTTTAGTTAAGTATGCTGTGACATATCGTGCAACTGCAGTAGAATTGGCTGCAATGTACTGCACATCTATGTTTGCATTCCATAAGTGGGCAATGATTGCATTACAATCATTGATATATTTTTCTTCTTCTTTTCTTTTTATGTAATATGTATTTTTAGGTGACTTACCTTTAACACTATGTCTAACTGAAGACATGAGGTTGTTCACTTGACCTGCATTTGTAACTGGTCTAGGGAAACCAAATCGGCATTTGGTGTAGTATTTCCCTTTGTTTTTGTATTTGCGACGATAATATTTTCCACATTTGTGTCTTTGAAATTGTAAAATGTGTGCATGAAGATCACTATTTGTGGCTTCTGATGGAATTTCACAAGTGACATATTTTTCAATAAACTGTAAAACAGTGGCATCACTGTCTTGACCACATTTAGGAGCATCTTTAATCCATAAAAGCATGTGGATATGTGGTGCTCCTCTGGCTTGGTATTCTTTTCTCCAAAAGAAGTGTTGCACTTCTCCAAGGGGAGGAACAGTTTTATTACAAATAAAATGTAGCATAGCAATGAAGCGATGGTGAAAATATCTTGAAACATTAACAGGATCCAAAGAACAAAGTTCTCCAGGTGTTAGTATATCTATGTTTGTTTTGTTTTTATTTGATATACGTAGGAAATCATGTAAATATTCCCATGCATATTCTGCACAACTTAATGTAACAAACCAAGTGGGTGGGCCAAGGTTTCTGATCATACAACGTACATCTCCATGACATCGAAACCAGTACTCTTTAGTACCATGCATATTTGCTAATAGATGTGTAATATTTGATTGTAAAACCTCATCCTTTTGTTGCACTTTTTCTAATAATTGTGTAGCTCTCATATTTTGAAAGTGTGATCCTGATTTTAATATGTGTGCAACTCCGTAACATAAAGTTGCTAGTTCACTTTCAAAGAGTAGGTGGAATATGTATTCCACATTTTGTCTAAATCTGGGATCTTCAGAATACATCCGTAATGAGCGGTATTCTGAAGCTGATATTTGAATAGGTCTATCATCATACCTTCCTCCTTTGCCAGTAGGAAAGAGTAGAGGAAAAGCACCTGCTTCTATACTTTTTTCCCATATGCTGATTGGCGATCCTTTTGTTTGACGCATTTGGTAAGTTTCCAGTGCATCTTCTACGGTGTCATTACAGTGCAAAGGATGAATTGTATAATGGTCTAAAGTATTTGATATTGTAGCAGGATCTAGTAGCTCAAATTGACCAGCTTCTTGTGTTTCTTGAATTATTTCAGTTGTATCTTTCAAGGTTTCTTCAATATTAATTTCTTTGTAATATTCATTATTCTCTTTAAGATATTGGAAGGCTTGTCTAACTTTATATAAATCTACCAGCTGTTGCCATATTTTTTTGTCTTTTGTAGGTACTCCATTTACTAAGATAATTAAAGATTGCTGCATTGGACGTTGCACTCCTAGAGTATGCACATTTTCTTTTAGATCTAATGGTAAATAAACAACTTTTCCACAAATGCCTTTTACCAATTCAGAAGGAGGTAATTTTGCTGTTTTTGGTTGAAGGCGTATTATTGCTTGAAATGGGTGTACTGTTTGAATTATGATGCTCTCATATAAATTAAGTTGTTGTAGGGGTTTTGGTACTGGGTATAATTCCACATTATTTGTGATAGCACGTGAAGGAGTTTGGTTGTTGTCAAGTTTTGTAGTGCAGTAACTGCAAAGAATTAAGGGCTCAGTTATTTCGTATTTGTTTTCTGCTACAAGGTAGAGAGCTAATTCAAACCATTTAGAATATTCATTCTCTTCTATTTTGTATGATAGGTCTACAGTTTTTGTGTTACTTTTATAAAAAGTTCTACGGCAACATACACATACATGGTTTGGTACTTCAGCTGATGTACTTTTAAATTTTAGTATTTCTTTTTTGGATGTGTTTAGCAAAAAGTTGCCATGTGTAGAATTGTTGCTTAATTGGTTTAAAGCTATTTCATTCTGTAAATGGCTTTCACTTCCAAAATATTTTTTCTGGATATAGTGAATTTCTTCAAGTAGGTCTTTTGCTGGACCAGGTAGAAGGATGTTATTTAACTTTGCTAGTGCTAAAGCATGACTTTTAGCATAGTACAGTTTATAGACTAGATTTCTTATAGTTGAACGATGTGTTGATATCCTTTTGATATCATGGAAAGTGGTTTTACAAGTAGGTCCTGTAATGCAGGCCAATGAATGTCCTTGTAGTCCTGTGTACTTGCGCACTGGACAGGTATCCACATTTTGCAGGAATTTAATTTTGATTTTGTCTTTGCGTTTTACATATTTATTGAGGAATTGGTGTAAATATTTGAAACATTGTTTGGGAATGTTACACATTGACGTGCATGGCCATTTGTACACTAGACGTTCTGATTCAGTTGAATGGAGGGGTAACTCTAAGTTTTCAGGGTATATTTTTGTAAGGAGTACTTCTGTTTCCATTATGGTATTATTCACTTTTTCATAACCTCGACCACTGCTATGTATGGCAATTGTATTTGTTTGCTTTTGTTTGTACGCTTCTTCATTAAAATATGGTTCTGTGCTCGTAGTGTGATTCCATTCACCTCCGCAGATACTTAAGAAGTTCTTTCTGTTGACATTTCGCTTATTGAGAAGTCTTTTTTGTAATTTAGTTATTAGTTTTGTTAGTGGTTTCATTTTGTTTAACAGTAAAATAAATAACTTTCTTTTTAGAAGAATTGCACTGTCCATCAACGCTTATAAGATTAATTTCCTACGATAGGTTTTAAGCATTGAACCTGATTTCTCTCCTGTTTTTATAAGATTTTGAAGGACTTTGTGACGGTACATTTTTGCTAAAATACTTTTCTTGGTATGCTTAATTTGCAACTATAGTAAAATTTGAAGAAGTAGTTTTATCTGTAGTGATAGCTGATGTTCTGTTAATTGTTTTTTGGTTTGTTTCACATTTTGATAGAGGAGGCAAAGTTTTTGTACTTGAAACTTCTTGTGTTTCACTAAATGACTGTATTAGCTGTTTTGTTTCAACTTTTTTTTACAAATTCTGCTAGAGATGGATGCTTATGTTGGACACTTTTATTTTCATTTGCTCTACTTTTGCGTTGCTTTCTACGGACTTGACTTTTGGTAGGCATTCTTTAGGGTCTGTTGAAAAAAATAAAAGATATGGGTTGGGGTGTTCTGGAATGTATGTTTGCTGTGTGCATGAGTGTTTGAGTAAGATGATAAAGATGTATGTAATGGTGTGTGATTGTGCATTGGGAACTACAACTAGTAGGGATAGGTATTCTTGAATTTATGTGTTACTAAACTGGGGTTCAGATGACAAAAAAAAGTAAACTATTGGTGTGGAAAAGTACAAATAGTAAATCTAATGTATACAATTAAAACAGATGTTTGTTCTATAATATGAAAATTGTAGCGGTTCAGTTGGGTAATTTGTGTGTCCAAAAATAGGAATTTGTGGGCCATTCTGGCTGTAAATCGCTGTTTAAGACATGGAGATTTTTGGACAAAATGGTACACAATCTCTATTTTTAGGCACCAAAATAGCTTGTATTAATGTTATAGTATGTGTGATTAATAATACAAATATTATGGTGATATTCTACTTACTTTTTTTCTTAAATGAACAGGTAACTTCTTAGTTCTTCTTTGTTCTTCGAATTCGGCTGCTTCTTTTCAGTAGACTGGTCTTCACTGCAATTGTAAAAGCTTCAAATTAGTAACTTTGTTTGTCTATAGCGCTGTTTTTAATTTAGATATTGATTTTTTTAATTGAAATCCTCAGTGCCTTCTTTAAAACCATTAAACTAATTTATTTACATAACATACATTGCATCAGTTCAGTACATATGATATGTTCTTAATGAACAAATTGGATTGAATGACTAACTGTAGCAAAAAAATATATCTTTACTATGTCTTGTGAAATTTATAATATAACAGTGAATACTACTATTTCTGTAAGTAAGCTGTTCTAGGTAATAGCGCCTCAATGTCATGTCTAAATTAAAGTAATTAAGTAAATAAATAAATAAAAACAAAAAAATATGAAATTGTATAAGTATTTTTTTAAAGATTTAAACATAGATTGTGCTTGCATGCAATTTTGTTTGAATATATGTAGTCTATATATTTCATTTAAAAAATGTTAGTTTAACATGATTTCAGTGTGTGTGTATAAAGAAAGTAAATAGTATAAAGGTTTATAAGTGATAGTTGATTTTAGGATATTGAAAAAAATACAGTAAATTCATTTTATAGATTACACAAGCTAAAAGTCTGTTTGAAAATGTGTTCATCTACTGTACAGAAAATATGCATACCTGAAGTTTGTGTTCATGCATATGGATATGCATGGAGCTGCAAGTAGAAATCTTGGAGACTTGTACAGTATTTCTGGTAGATGGTGCTAGCCAATGATATGACACTTGTACTCAGAGAGATTTACAGTACATTTGCAGTGCTGATCTATGATGATGCAGTTAGATCTAGAGGTCTTGAATGTGATTGGTGCATGGTCATGTGATTTTTTAGCTACATCCAATGAGGGAATGGCAGAGAGAGTGAAGTGGAAATGGTAGAAGGGCTGTTCATGTTACGATATGTCCGCGGACATGGCGGTAGTTCGCGGACATCGGGAGTTACATCCGGGGATTTTTGGGTTCAGAAGTCATGCAAATGAGAATAAGCACTGAAAGGGATTGGTCAGGAAAGTTTAGTGGGTGTGTTGTGCCAGGAGAGAGTTTCTCAGATACTCTTTTTGCTGAGAGAACAAAAGATAGCTATGGCTGTGTGTTTCAGAAAACAGATTGTTTGGATTTTGGGAGATTCATGGATACATTGGTTGAAGGTGCATGCAGAAAGCTGTGGAGTAGCTGTAGATCTTGGATTCCCACATGTGGAAGTAGACGGGCATGGAGTACGTGGAATGCAGTGGTTGGACTTGCTACCTCTCTGTGCTACTTTGGAGACAGAGCAACATCCAGACATAATTGTAATTCATTGTGGAGGGAACAGTTTAGGACATGTGACTGGAATTTTTTTGCAATTTGCTATGAAAGAAGGACTTGGGAAGGTTATGGACATGTTTCCTAATTCTCAAGTGATATTTTCACAGATTGCGCAGAGACAAATGTGGCTTCGTTCTTCTTCATTTGGTCCACAAATGGAAAAAGCAAGGCGCAATGTTAATAAGGCTGTTTGTGCCTTTCTAAGAGATTTTGGCATGTCCTCTTTTCACAATGAAAATATTATGTTTCGTAGTACATACATTTTTCGCAGAGATGGAGTCCATCTTACTTATGCTGGCAATCAGATTTTTCTGAGAAATGTACAAAATTCATTGCGACCTTTTTTGGAATTACAACAACTATTTTGAAGTAGGTGTTAAGCATTTATAATTTTTGACTTACAAACACCACCCAAAGGCTCTTTTCAGAGCCACCACTTCTTCCCAGAGAAAATTGCAATGTTTGTGATGGGGTAGCAACCCAATTTTTTAAATGTTTGCGAACTGTCCGCGGACTTCTAAAAAATACAAAGGGCCCTGCTTCATTTATTTTCACTTCTATTTTTTAACTGGGAAAGGCGGCTCTGAAAAGAGCCTTATTTTTTTTGATTTTTGATATTTTGTATTTTTTTTGTTTTTTTATACACGACACACTAGGAGAGGAGGGGAAAGGAAGGTAAAGGGGGGGACACCAACCACAGGGATAAGAAAGGGCGAGCTGAGAGAGGAAGATGTAGAGTGGGTTTTATTTGGGTAGTGAGCAGATCTTCTCGTGCTCTGAGACGATAGTCGCAAAAGCACTACGAAGTCGCTCCCCCCGGCAGAGTACTGTGTCACAGTACATACATACAACTGTGACCCCCGAAAGGTAAGGGTCATCAGCATTCTGTATGGCCTGTGAGGCAGCTTGAGGAAGACGCTGTCCCACAGAGGTGGTCCTTGTGGTGACAGGATCAGAAACAGAGGATGAAGTAGAGGAAATCAACCTGCTACGTTCTTCGCAAGGTACAACCGTGCGAATAGCCCCAGAGTGAAATGACCTCAGGTGTCGCTTCATAGTAGTGGTCCCAAAGCTGTACTTACCGTGCATCCAGCGACTGAGTATCATTTTGCACTCATTGCAGGTAACACGGTTCGCACGAGCCTTAGGAACATTACCATGAATGGTAAATAACCGCCACACCCAAGACTCACGCCTAGTGCGGGTAGTAGGGTTTTCCTCTACCTCATTCTCATCATCCTCTTCTTCCTCCTCCGCATCCTCACTCCTGTTCCCCTCTTCAGGCCCTTGGGGAGGTGGTGCTGAAGCAGGTGCAGCACCAGGTGGCAGTTCAGCAGCCAGGGATGCCATCAAAGATGCGATGGAAATCTGCAGTTGGCAGCAAAAATCGTTGTGTTTCGAAGAATAGCCAGAAACACAATGAGAATAAGCTCTAGGGCGTGGTCTTTTATAGGGGTGCTTGTGCGCGGTCCGCGGACATGCACGCTGTCCGCGGACAGATCGAACACAAAAAAAAGTTTGAAACGTTTCAAAAGGTATGTAGAAACTCAGGATTACTATGTGGGACTTGTGCCATGGTGAGATTTTATTGAAAAATATTATGGATTAATTGAAAATGTACTTTTAATTTGTTCGGGGACCCAAACAGTGTCTGTATTCAGAACACGCGATCAGCATGGGCGCGGTCATATGATCCATTTTCGAACAAGTCCGCGAAGGAAGCCCATGTCCGCAGGACACCAAATTCACAGAGATTGGCTAGCGCATTCGCCTTGATGTTCTACGGACACTGTTCGGGTCCTGAACTAATTAAAATTGCGTCACACGTGAAACGAACATTTCAGGACACTGCGTGTGTTCTTAGAACAGTTTAAATTTGCTAGCGAACAGTAAGGACAGATATACTGTTCTTCAGGACACGTTCAATTTCGTTTATGTACGAACATTTCAGGACATCAATTGTGTTCTTAGAACATTTTCAAGTTGCTAGCGAACAGTACGGACAGGTATAGTGTTCTTTAAGACACCTCCATTTTCGTTTAATTACGAACAATTCAGGACACCGCGTGTGTTCTTAGAACAGTTTGAACTTCCTAGCGAACACTACGGACAGATATAGTGTTCTTTAGGACACTTTAATTTTTTTTTTTACGAACATTTCAGGACACTGCGTGTGTTCTTAGAATAGTTTCATCTTGCTAGCGAACAGTACGAACAGGTATAGTGTTCTTCAGGACACCTCCATTTTCATTTATTTACGAACATTTTAGAACACCTGCACTGTCCGCGGACACCTACATTGTTTTTAAAATAAAAAAAAAAACTATTTACAACACAATATAAAAGTTAAACTTTATTTAACATATATTAATCATTTATGACAGAGAAGGTGAGGCAGAAACAGAAACAAAAACAGGAAAATTAGGGGTTTCATCATGATTGTTATTAGGTGAAGAAGGGATGGAAGTCTCATCAAAACGTTTTGGGTTATGGAGAGGGTTTGGGGATAATTGACTGGGATATGGTGAGGGGAACAAGTACATGTGGGGCAATGGTATGACGTTTTTGATTTAAAATGATCTTCAACAAAAGTTTTCAAATTGTTAAAATTGGTCAACAATAAATCATTTTTTTCTTTTATGTTGTCAAGCGTGTTTTCCATAACAGCTTCTTCAGAGGTAGTTTCTATTTTGTTATGCTCTGTACAAAAAAATATATATATGTTAAATGTATTCAAAATAATAATATTTAAATGGTTTATATTATAAAGTGTTTACCATTAGTTTCACTATCTTGTGACATTTCTTCATGTGGGAAATGTTCCTCTAGCCATTCCAGAGTATTAGACATTTCTGTGAGAGAAAAAAAAAAGATAATATATTTTTTTTATCTCATACAGAACGTTTATAAATATATGAATAAAATTAAGTACACTTACTATTTCAGGTAAGATATGTCCTATGTACTCAGTGGGTCTGCTCTTGTTCTCAGTTCTGTTGTGTTTGTGAGGTAATTATGTTGGAAGCCAATTTATTTTCTTGTGGTATATTCCATTTTAGAACATAGTGCATTTAAATGAATGGTTAGTGTGTTGTATATATGGGTTCCATTTATTATGTATTAGTACATCTAATGTGTTTGTGTGCTTTTTTTTAAATTTGTTAAATGTTCCTATGTTATGATATAACAATCAAACATACCCCCCCCAGAGTTTTTTAGGTAGTGGTACTGTTCTTCGAACATGTCCGCGAACATTAAATGAGTTCGCGGACATCAAGTACAGTAGAAGAGATTCAGTCAGTTCCATATGATATGTATATAAAGTGAAAGTCATTATTGTTAAGTTGCACTACTAAAAACCTACGAAATTCAATGACAAAACTTTGTTAAAGGGACATTATGGTTAAGTTGCGCTACTAAAAACCTATGAAATTCAGTGAAAAAACTTTGTTAAAGGGACGTTATGGTTAAGTTGCGCTACTAAAAACCTATGAAATTCAGTGAAAAAACTTTGTTAAAGGGACATTATGGTTCCAAGTAAAACCGAAAAACCCTTGAAATTCGCCAGTTATGGTAAGCTAAGCAACCATAAGTCGCGCCACCACCGTGGACTGCTAAGACTAACACCCAGGACATCAAAGATGACATCACAAATGTCATTGATGACATCACTGATGACATCACATGTCTGGCTCACTCTTTTTTCTTTTGCTGACATATCTAGGCCACAAGGTTTTCTTCAGTAACAGTCAGAAACTAAACATTTTATTTTATTTGTAGACGTATCCTTCAAGTAGGTTCTTACAGTAATTCCCTTAGAGTCCAGTCACATCATATGAAACATATACATACGGGAAGACACAAGCTTGAAAGACAGCTATCCTTTTTGTGCATAAAGATAATCAATAGACTTATGAGCACTTTCTGATAGTTCTATTTTTTTTTATGGCTGTACTTTCCCTGTATATGGTCATATTTGTATACATTGTACTCACACTATTTTCCTTAGGGTCCAATCACATCAAGTGATACATATACATAGGGTAAATAGCAGCTTTGAAACAGAGCAATCATTTATTTGCATGAAAATAATCAGTTAAGTTATGAATTGTTTCTGCTACTACTTGTGCTTTTTTGCTAACTTCACTTTCCCTGTATATACCCATAATGGTATGTGTTCTTGTGTCTTTGTGTTTTGTCTATAGTAATGCAATTATGTAATACATGTGTTTTATTAGCTACTTATTACATATTTCACAGTACACAAAAATCTATTAAGAAAACAATTATCATTTCATTATTCAACATATTAACATTACGAATATTATACCTTCATCTTGTACTCTGCACACAATGTTATGTTTCTGTATGAGTAGCTTAGTATACTAGATAGAACCCCATAATAGAATGCTATTTATATCAATGCATCGCTCAATGCACTAATTAGGGTATGATATTTATTGCAATGATCCTTGACACATTTTTCGCAACATTATAGTAAGAATCCCTTGTACACATATTTCATGAAAAGTACATACACATGTGATGTCATCAGTGATGTCATCAATGACATTTGTGATGTCATATTTGATGTCCTGGGTGTTAGTCTTAGCAGTGCACGGTGGTGGCGCGAGTTATGGTTGCTTAGCTTACCATAACTGGCGAATTTCAAGGGTTTTTCGGTTTTACTTGGAACCATAATGTCCCTTTAACAAAGTTTTTTCACTGAATTTCATAGGTTTTTAGTAGCGCAACTTAACCATAACGTCCCTTTAACAAAGTTTTTTCACTGAATATATATATATATATTTTCTTTTTTTTTACATTGAGGCCAGCAGCATGTGGCTCTTTGTTTGTGGAGTGGCTGGTTTTCTGCTATAGCCAGTAAGATAGCTCAGTGAGTGGAGCACTGGTTGCTGCAATGTGTGTGTGATCTGCAGGTGGCAGGTTCGACTCGCAGCAAGGTCAATTCAGCCTTTCATCCTGCTGAGGTTGGAGTACCAAATGAGTACCAACACAGGTTGGGTGATATTGTGTGTATATTTGTTCTATAAGAAGCGCTTAAGCACAAGTTCTATACAATAACACATCATGATCGTTTGGCCTTGGATGTCTGCTTGCATTCACAGTGATTCGGTGATATGGGCCTACACGCACTGATATTAACAATATATATATATATGGTGATCCATCCTTGTATGAAATGTATATCACTTTACAGTGATATCGTAGCCATATTTTTCGCAGTGTTCTTAGAAACAATGTTATGGGATGCCACTTGCTGTTTTGTCAAGGGGGGAAAGGTCATGTTCCATTGCTTCCCTTGAAGTCAATCCCGGGTGAGGTCAAATGACATCACTTCCCGTAATGTCATCAGAGGTCAAGGGTCGTGTAATGACACTTCCACTACTTCTAGCATTTTGGTGAAATTACGTCCCTGCCTCTTAGGGCTTTATCAAGGCAAATACGTTGTGTCCTTATAGACCGGGTGGTGAAAAGGATCTGGATTTCTGGTTGGATTGGAAACCTCCCACTGTTAGTCCTTTTAGACTATCGTGCCCAGCTGGGCATAGCTTCTGACCAGTTGGCCGGATGATCCTCTTGTGCTTCCATCTGGTTTGGAAAATGCTAGGAACACAGAAAAAGAAATTAAACTGATCAATGATGGTAAGCAAAGCAATTCTGCTCATAAATTAACTGTTACCAGAACAAAAACTTTACAATTCTGTCTATTGATCTTCATGAGTTCATCCATACAGAATTTGACAAAGTGGGATTGCATTTTAACTTTCTGGGTTCTAAACATCTACTGTGCATCTTGCCATAAACCACATTCAGCATTTTAAAGACTTTGGGCCCGATTCATTGAAAAGTGCACATATACCCCGCAAGGTTCATGGACGAGAAGGACTTTGCGTGCCCCCTCACGCATGAGGCACCTGTGCACGATGTGCGTATTCATGGGATCTTTCCCGCAAAGTAGCCCTATGCGTATGCCAAGGCCAGAACGCCCCAACATGCCCCAGCAAAGCAAATGTAGTCATTAATGCCTACCTATGCACAGTCCTCGGGGGTGAACTCATGCACCCCGGTAATCCTGCATGGCGTCTCCCACAACCAAGCCAACACCCCGGTGGCACTGCTCAGGGTCCCCTGTAACTTTTCACAGCACCCCGAAAACATGCGCACTCCTTTCAAGTAATTTCATGGTCAATCTGCGTGCAAACCCCCGTAAAGCATGCCTGCACCCTCTACTCTGCATATGTGTTCCTCCCTGTGAAGGGCACCTGTACTGTGTGTACACACCCCTGTATTCCCACTCGGGCCTTGCCTTCGTGGGGTGCGATTCAGACCATACGCCTGCTTTCATGTGGCTAATAGATCCAGGACTTTGAGAGCTGAATCCCCCAACGTGATGTTGCACGGTCGGTTCCTTGGATACACTTGGTTGTGCACAGTTGGGGGCGTGCGATCACCTCTCAGGAAGTCATCCCTCGGCACGACCACATGTTCCCTTATTCTTCCTCATTTTGCAATTTCCGCCCCCTATTTCGGACTCTGTGTAGGCCCAACCCACACTCTGCGATTAGTCTTGCGCAAGCCGTGCAATTGCTCCCAGAGGCGTGCCAGACCTGTGCAAAGTCTGCGCAAGTCAAGGAGCCATCCCCCACAGTTAATTCCATGAATCGACAAACAGGGTTTGAATCGAGCCCTTCATCAGGGTTTCACATGTAACACATTTTTCTAATAGTAAGTAGCAGGTGTGAATCATTGATGCATTTATGTGGATCGTGTTGTGGGTCCTAGTAATGATGGCTGTTCCAATTACATTTCAATCACTGTGTCAAATCTTCAACATTTTTTCCGACAGTCACACATTTTCCATACTCCGTTTCAACTTTGCACAGCTTCCCTGCAAAATGAAAATCCTTACGAATTTCTAGACTTTGCACAAATGTGTGTTCTCTTATTTTTTTGCAGAAAAAACAAGAATGGTTCACAGCCATTGGAGCCACGACATTGCATTCTGTTGTCAGTGCCTTTTAAACACTCTGGAGGAAAAAGAATACAACAAAATGCTGTTAACTTTTGCAATTCAAAGGTGAGATTAGTACAAGCATATATTAGCAATTGTGCCATACTCACTTTCCAAGAGCATTGTGACTTTCATTGTTTAGGGAGTACACGTCGAGAGGCCATCATCCAAATCATTGTGTGAAGATTTCTTCTAGTTTTCCATACCCTCATAGAAGCCGCTATCATTATTTTCCTCGTTCACAACCACCACATAGAACAGTGCTTGGGGTCTCCCACTGAATCCACAGCATTGATACCCACCTCTTTTTCCTTGTTAAAAAAAGTCCTCAATGTCCTCAATGCAATAGCAACAATTATGAGTGGGCTTAGAGGTTGATAGCAAACGTTCAAAACCATTTCTGAACCGGTTCTGTTTGTTCTCTTTAAAGTATTTTTGGGTTTATCTGTGGACATCTTGTATTGGTTTAGAGATGAATGAACACATTGAAAAGAGAAACCAGTCTTGCCCACAGCAGTCCTGGTCCCTGTGCCGCCATCTTCTTAAATGCTACCGGAGGACATTTTTACACATTTTTTAAAGGACCTCACGGATGTCTAAAGACCTAGAAAAAATACTATGAGTAAGAGCACCCAGGAGGTCCTTAAATGTAATGAAAGATCATACCTAAAAAACATGCAAACTAAATGTTACTTCGTAATCTTCAAATGACTGCGCCGCTGGACGAGGAAGGAAGAAGCCCACAGGACAGCCAGCATTTATATGATTGTGTTTTATTTGACCTCCCTGTTGGATTTAGACAAAAATCAAAAATACTATTTTAATTGTTTGAGCCACCTTGGAGCATCTTCACCCCTCCAGAATGTTCTGAATACGTTTGGTGCACTTGTGGCTGCACGTGAATGACTGCAGCGCCTGTGAAGCTATCAGATATTGTAAACTCCCAACATATATGATGGTATTACTGAGGTGTTTGAATTGACATTTGATGATCGCAGCAGAAAGCTCATGCCAAAACAGTATGATTTCCCAGGAACAGAATGGCACTGGATTTGCCTGTTTTGTAAATGAAGCAGTTTGTTTTTTCTGTGTGCTTAAACCCAGGTCATTAACGTTGCAGAGGGATCACAGTGCAGTTGGACACATGTTCTTCCCATCCTATGATATGTGGCATTCTGACTAAGCATGTTTATGGGGCCAATCGCCTAGAGTACTATTTCCAGCCAAATGTTTTTCTCAGAAAACATAGTAAATGAGCCAAAAGCAAGTCCTTGTACTTTTAACAAGATATCATTTGGGGTGCACTCATTGAACAAACAATCATTTCATCATCGTCCTGCTGGCTGTGCCAATCTAGTCGCCAGAAGCGTGGCTTGCATGGCAATTTTTCAACTAACAGTCTGACATCTTTGCTGCCACCATAATCACTACAAACTGGGAAGACACTTTCAATCTGGAATATGTTTTTATTTTTATAAATGAAAAGACCATAGACATTTACAACCTATGCTGTGTTGGGGTTGTCCCATACAGTTGAGTGGAAGGAGGGGGCACTTGAGAGCCCCCCTCCCTTATTCCTACGCTTCCTGGGTAGGCCCAGCCACGGCTGCTTTGGGTCCAGGGCCCCGGCCCCGGGGCACTCGTGCTGGAACACCTTTAGGAACCGTGAACCCTTTCATACAGGAATATCTCTGGGTGCTGCGATACCCTTGTATAGCAAAACCACGGGTGATTAAGACTCTATTTTGCAATAGTAAATGGCTATTAAGGTCCCACTCCAGCCTGCAGCCCTCCCCATCGAGCGCACACAGCAAGCAAGATTCTCCCCCCACCTCCTCCTCTCTGCCGTCCACACAACTGCTTGGTTCCCATGAGAAGGCTGGCTGTGAGAATGCAACAAAATCCACACTATATCACCCGCCTTCCGACTCCCTTCACTGACTCAGATACAACCCAGAACAAGGGCCTGATCTGTCTCTATAAACCTGCCCCACCCCCGCAACCCACCCGACACTGGCCATAAAAATATAATTCCCGTGCACTCAAGGGCAAAGCCAACAGTTGAAAAATACCGTTAAACCAGTGAACCTATTTTTTCCTTTGACATGGATAAAAGTAAGCATGCTTTCTCGTCTTGTGCAAAATTATACAAACCTGCTGATAAGCTAAGAAGGCCTATGAGTAAACAATGTATATACTTATACGTGTGTAACAGTAAGTTCCTATACTAACATGCTATGTTGAAAGCATAATATATGTCGACCTATAATTCTGAAATGCTCATAATGCTAATTGCAAAATTACAATAGTTAACGAAATATAGATCAATACATGCTTGCACAATGCTACCTCATTCTTGACAAAGCTGAATGTAACTACATGTATAATGTCAGATAAGTATAATGCAGAAGTTAGTTGCTCCTAGCTGGTACTCTCATAGATCTTTACTCACAGCCTGCATGTCTATGAATAAGTGAATCTCGAGTCAAAGAAATGTTTTATTACTTGGTTATTCATCGACAAATCCTCTATCTCTCTTTTTTAGTAAAATTGCTTAGTTGTATAAAGATAAAAGTATGTTCCGAGCCCATGTGACTCAAATGTAAAACAACCAGTTATGTGTTAAAAAGTTGTATGTTAATTGTATTCTGAAAGGCCTTGAGCCATTGTATAGTGTGGGACCAAACTGCAAAGGGGGCCTCAGCTCGTCCCAAATCACCTTGGCGTAAACAGAGAGGTAGTGATGCTTGGACATTCAGACCCTGAGCCCCCTTTAATGAAATGTACGTTTATCATGATATGTACCTTTTGTAACCCAGTCATCCTAGCCATATATTCTGAAATTCCCCTTGTCGATGCTGAATGGACACCCCCGACCATACATTAACCCCTTAACCTCTACCCCTTGCCTAGTATCTTCTGAATATGTTTTGACAGGGAAGTAATACCTTTGATGAGGGCGGATAATTCATTTCCAGTAATAAATAAGCTAGCCTGAGAACCCTGTTTTCACAAGTGTTAAGATACAGGCCCTGCCGCTGGACGCACAGGTCAGAGTTCTGAATGGATAAGAATGTGTGGCCACAAGGGCAAAATGTTGCAAAGATAGGATGTCAAAGAATCAACATGGCATGCCAGGCTGATGAGCCCAGCTGAACGTTTGACCCCAAGCACCATGTCATCTCGTCACGTGCCCGTGGACCAATCAGCCATCGCCGACCCTATAGCACCTATAGGTGCCTACTCTTAGTGTCCAATCCCGATTGACTCTGTGCCCCTTAGGCCACCCCTCTCTTGGATGACAAAAACTGTATAAAAATTAGTTGTAACATGTTACCTGCAGAGTGCTCTCGGCGTGAACAGAGTAGATTCTGTTTGCCCTAATTTTAGATAAAGCCTTTAACCACACTCTCACTTGGTCTTGGTCTTATTCCCTCCTGGGATGTATCTTTATTGACTCTGTTGGGTGATTTGCCAGCAGAATCGGGTGTGTCTCACTTTCACAGTTTACATTTTTTCGTAGCTCATCCATATTGATCCAGTGACAGGCTTGTCCTGTTGAGGCTAGGCACTAACCCGGCACAATGAGTCCTCGATGAGCACCGTATGCAAGCGCACAAAACAATGGTGCACAACCCAACTCAAAATGGACTTAGCAGCCGCACTGTATTCTAAGTTTATCACACGTTTTAGTGCCCATGTAGAACCAGTTAAACTTCCTTCAGCAATTGGTAAATTGAAAATAAACTCCTGAACATAAGTGCTTAAATGTTAATCAGAAGAACACTGACAACTGTACACAAACAGGACGTTCTTGGATGAGGGAACAGGTTGATCCCTCATCACTCACCACCATTTGTATCAGCTGCTTTTGTATCAGCTGCTTGCAGGGTTTCTTAAATGGGTTCTTTGGAGTGTTGGATTGCCACACTTCTCTCCTTGCTCCTCACTGGTTGTAGGACTTCTGACAGCTGACAAACCACCAGGTTGGTGCTTCTCGGATTCTGGGCCATTGAACTCTGCCACCACACATGAGTGTTGCCCCGTTTCTTGTATCTAAACAATGAATGTGCTGCTGCCGATGCCAATTCCTGGTATTCTGATTGCCTGACGCTTCCATGCAGGCAGGTTGCCATCCAATCCTAGAGAGTGTATACCGCATCTCTCACCATCTGCTGCCATTAACGCTGACTCCAGGAAGTTATGGATGTTAATTGCTATGGCACTTTATTGATCTCACCACCTGATGATTGCACCCTACACTCGGATACAGACACATGGATCCATCGCTGTTTAACTCTGGTCCAGGCTGATGCTTATCACCAGCCACAGGAAGGTACCAGCGGTTATTGCCACTGCTTGTCATGGTTGGTCACCACTGGCATGGGGTGGTTTTCTGCAATAGAGTTCCCTCACCACACAGGATCGCTCTGCAACAGCTGAGGATGGCCAATAATCATCTTTCAGTTAAGGGTGCATTCCTGGGTTTGGCTGGCGGCTGGAGGAAGGTGTGCTGGCAGTGGTCAGCTGCACGTTATTTTCTTCCAGGGAGAAAGACCACAGGGATGCTTGTGGTGCATGCAGCACATCAGGCAATAGGTGAGGTTTCTCCTAGTGATTCCGAAAGAGGACAAGCAAATACTGTGGCATTTATTGATGACATCATTGAAGCACTGGCCAATCACCCATTGACCAGCTGCTTCTTTGTGTCCCCTTAGCTAACCCTGTATTGGCCTATGGATATGCACATTTGGCCTTGACCAATGAAAGATCAATATGATTCTCAGAGATTTGGTTTCCTGACTGATTTGCTGCTTGGCTTGCAGTCAGGTGAAAACAGCAGTGTTCTTTTCCAATCCCTTTTCCATCCTTCTTTTGTCTCCGCCATGCTATGCTCAAGCCCCTCAAACCTCTTCCTACAGTAGCTAGGGTCATAATTCAAAGCCTCACATAAGCTACTCCTCCAAATGCATCCCACATGAAAGGACTCAACACTTTCCATATATTAACAAGTCTTTTCAAAGTGAAGGTCTACTTTTATCTCCATCAAAGTCAGAGAAATATTGCCCAACCAAGTTCATGAAGTAGGTGAGGGCTGAGGAGGAGCACAGGAATCATCCAGGAAGAAAGAGGTAAGAGCTTCAGAAAAGACATAAGGAGAGGGACCCGAAGAAAGGAGGAAGTTAGCAACAAAACAGGAAAGAATGAGCCACAGTTAAAGGAAATTAAAGATGGGTCAAGAAGAAGAGAGAAAAGATATTATGTTTGTTATGTTATGTTATATTACCATTATTTGTAATGCACATGGTCGCCCAAGGGTAACATGGTGCAACGGACACAGACAGCCGAGAGGTAAGGACCTAATACAGTGAAGTTTTCAAAAGATGACAGAATTGAATATAGTTCTCCACCTGCCTAAGAGCAACAGGCAGATTATTTCCGGATTCTGGCCGTCGCTACTGAGAAAGCAAGGCCACCCATTATGATCCAGTGAAACTTGGGCATGGCTACTAGAAGTGCGGTTGCAGTGCGGAGGGCTCGACCGGGCATGTAGTGCTGGAATTTATACTCTGCGCCTAGATGATAGAAAGCCCTGTGCACCAGGCACAGGACCTTAAATTCAATCCTTTTAGCCACTGGTAACCAGTATAGGGAGTGAAGCACCAGGCCGATATGTGACCCATAAGGGGTACAGGTGGTTACCCTAGCAGCTAGATTTTGAAGGCGCTGCAACCGCTGGGTCTCACAGGCTTATCGGGTGGGAGGTTGAGCAACGTAAACATGGTTTAAAGAGGTTGAACAGCACTCATGTCCTGGATTTAGTTACACAAATTCCCTCGCTCAGATCACTTCACTCTGGGGATATTGACTTCATCTCCCTGTCAATTAATGGAAACAACCGGATGGTCTCCAAATTCTTTTCCAATATAGTTTCTAACCTATTATGGGAACAGATTGCCATATTTCACACTCTTGGCTGTGACATATACCAACTAACAAATGATTAAATGGTTGAACAATGCTTGTCCCTGCCTGAATCTGTCCGGTAGTCTGCATCTGTTCCCAATAGTGTTGCTTCACGTGTGTTGGCCATAGTGCAGACAGAACTGGCTACATCCAAGAGACCCCAGGATAATCAAGATTGGTCTTAGATCAAGGCTGCTATTAAGACCTTTTTATCTCTGGGTGGTAGACCAACTCAATCCTAGCATATGTAATCTTAGGCTGCTGTCTTGGAATGTTTGTGGAATGACTAATTTAAAGTGAGCCTTGTGTTGGGTATCCAAATGGTGTAAATACAATATGCTCTTTTTTCAAGAAATCATGTGTCTGGGGAACTTTGACCTGGATGGTTTCTTCATTTTCTCCTGTTCGGCCACTACCAGAGGGAATGGGCCTTCCTGTGGGGGTATGCCTATTGCCATTGATGTTAACATTTCATCCTCCTCTTCATTATGGTATGTGTCTCAAGGCATCTTGGCTGTACATGTTTGCTTCTTGGGTGGTATAGGAGATGTACTGCTGGTTAATCTCTACTGGAACCCGACTAAACAACCTATCTAATAATTTCTGGTGTTACCTACAAGTCTATTTGACCGTTGGCTGGCCAATGGATATCAGCATGCTCTGATTGTGGGAGGTGATTTTAATGCCTACTGTGCGGAAGGTCAGATTCATAATGGTAAATCTACCATACCTCGCGTATGTTCCCATAATCCTAGGGAGGGTATGGATTGGGATTCTTTCATGACCTCTTGGGATCTTTTGCAATTAGAGGCCTCCTCCTCACTTGGCACCCCTGTTTATACTTGGCATAGGGGTTCCTTTACTTCATGGATCAACTACTTGTTTGTTTCTTCTTCCATGAAGTCTAGGTGTACTCCTATGTGTTTGCTGGATCCTGGAAGTAGTGACCATTTTATCATCCATTTTACCTTGGTGGCATCTTCATATAGGTGTGATAGTTTGCTCTCATTGATTCCTGTTAAACCTTCTAGGAATGATTTATCCTGTAGATTCAATAATATGAGCTATCGACGTCTGGAATATAAGGGGCGCCAACTCCCTGGGTCATGATTCTGTTATGAAAACACAGACTTCGCACCATCAGGGGATGACTGCAAGGGGTAACACACCTTTTAATTATCCCTTTGGGACAATAAAGCATAGAGGGCCCAGCTGGCGCCAGGCTCATGAACAAATGTAAGCTGACACACTTTATTTGGTGCAAAAGTACTTTATTTCACCTGCAGGAACTTCAACGTGTATTTATTCGGGCATGGCTGCTGGGGAAATCTGGATTGCACATGTAGCATCCTTTAGAAGTGGCAGCGTGGGGCTGGTAAGCCAAGGCTAATGGGCGTGGCCAAAGCTAGACTATATAAGTCCACCCAGCCTTCATGCAAGCGCTTCGCGTTATTCTGCACTGACGACAGCATAACGCTCACTGCCGCCTGAGCGCATCTTTCCTTTGATTCCAGCTACCAGCCTCAGCACTTACCTTGGGACCTGTTCTCGTCGGCACGCATCACCGCTGACCCTGGAATTCATCATCCATCTCGAGACCTCTGGAAAGCAGCACTTCAACCCCGACATCACGGCACGGCGAGCAGTTCATCCGAAGACGGCACTTGCAAGAGAAAAACATAAAGACAAGGTTAGAAATTACAATGACATGGAGTCATTCCGAGGTTGGAGGTAAGGGATAAACGATGCCGGTAAAGGTTTACCGGCATTGCTTACCGCTCCGGGCTATTCCGACCAGCCAAACCGCTATTAGCGGCATCGTAAATACCGGTGCCTCTAATAGCGGCATGGGCACGCAGGCCATCATACTGGCAATAGCGGCATGCCATGAACTGGAGGAGAGCACAAGTGAAGCGGACATGCAAATACCGGCATCATGAAGGCGTTAAAAATGGTGTCTGGCATACCGTAAATACCAGCATCTCTGACCAACCGTAAAATGCCATGTGCAGTGTTCCTAACTGCCACAGGTGCATACCATCAGCACAGGTAGAGGCAATGTAGTATGGGCCTGACCAAAAGGAGCACAGCCACACACCACACCCCTTTCCACACCAAGTTCAATCCAATAGTAGCATCAACACTTCAGCAGGAGGACATGTATGCTTTGCAACACCAGCAACAACAGAAACACCAACAGCAGGCACCACAGAGGAGAGGCAGCAGGAGAAGGAGGATAAGACAGGCCCAGCATGCCCCATCAGTGCAGCCGGCGTAACCATGCATGCAGCCCCCAATCCCAAATATCATAGCCAGTACCTCCGACCCAACACCGAAGCACAACCACAACCTGTACCGTCTGGACCGGGACACCATCAACACCATTGTGGACATGATGCACGATTGTCAGCCTCATTAAAATATGCACCGCCATTCCCCCTCTACTGAAGGTAGTGTCAGTGCTCCACTTCCTTTCCACAGCCACCTATAAGCACACAATGGGGTACATGCATGGCATATCACCACCCTTATTCACTCGCATCCTGAAGCAAGTGCTGGATTCCCTCCTCAAGCACACAACAGAATACCTATCCCTACCACGGACTCGCCAGGAGATTCGTCAAACAAAAGCTGGCTCCATGCCATGGAGGTGGTTTACTGCAATCGCAAGTAATACCACTACAAACAGGTGCAGATAGAAGGCGACGCAAGCAAGATCATCACACATTGTTGTGCCTGATATCCCGGATCAACCACAAGAATGCTGCATGTCACCATGGGAAAAATCAACGCAGAATGACTAACATTGCAGAGCCTACTGCCAATGCTCCCCATCAGAAAATCCTACAGAACACAACACATCACGCAATTTACACAAACACAGCTGTATGCGTACCCAATGCATGAGCTACAAGACGGCAGAGCACACTGTGTATCATCTTGAAGATGCAGCCCACAACATTATTCCATGGCACAGGACACATTGAGGGCATAAAATGGCGTGCATACAACCAGGGACATGTGCATGTGACCAACGGTAATCTGCCGACATGTGTGACTAGTACAGCTGTCCATCATCAATCGACTGACATGTAGCTTTTTATGCCTCTCATGCAGGTGATAGTGGCTATCCCTTGAAGCCGTGGCTCCTCACCCCTGTCCAAAACCCACAGAACAGGCATGAGGAGGACTATAATCGTTCCCATACCTGTACCCGTGTGGTCATCAAGCAGACCTTTGGCCTGTTGAAGGCACGATTTTGCTGCCTCAGCCGGTTGGGTGGGCCACTCCTCTACAGGCATGGGAAAGTGGCCAAGACCATCACGGCATGTGTTATGCTGCACAACATGTGTATCCGACGTAATGTTCTCCATACCCCTGACATTGAACTGCTACCACCTGATGATGATGAAGGGGATGAAGAAGAAATGGCTGCACATCATTGCGGTGGCGATGCACAGGAGGGACGTGCTGTGCGTCAGTCAGTGATTGCACAATATTACTGATAGACATGGCTGCAGAGGGTGACATGATATTCTGACTGAGGCCACTGGGTGTGTGGGTACATGCACACTATGCACTGTATATGAATAAATGACACATGCGCAATGATGAATGTCCACTCAGGTCTTTTGACACAAAGGGTGTATTAAATGAAACAATTTACCCCTCCACCCACAACTCCCCCACACACCCTCACCCCGTCCCCCTACCCCCACAACTCCCCCACACACCCTCACCCACCTCCCCCTCCCCCCACAACTCCCCCACACACCTTCACCCCCCACAACTCCCCCACACATGTCCCATCAAGTCTCTAATGCCTACATCAGGCTACCCAGACTATTAATTTGCACTCCCTGGTCCAGGTGGTGGCGTGTTTGGCCGGCGCAGGGTGCGTGATGACCTGCGGAGCGGGCTCAACTGGGTCGAGCTAGATGATAACGGTGTGGCTGCTTGCTCGAATTGGGTTGCCGGACGCCCTGCCTCCGTGGCATCTGCTATGCGGCCTAGTAACTGGCGCAGGGCGGAGACCTCCTTGCAGAGGCGGCTTGTGTTATTGGGAAATATTTTGCCCATGGAGGCAGTGTTCTCAGAGATGGTCCTACCTAGAGAGGTGATGTTCTCAGACTAAAGTGCCCTTCAATTTGCTCCCACCCAGACTCCTCCGGGTGGTGGTGTGGTCTGTCTCAAGGGATGAGATTTGGGGGGATGCCAGGGGAATGGGCGTGCGGGGCAGTTCTGATGAATCATCCTCAACGGGCACCCATACCTCATCCTGTGTCTCCTCCACAGCCTGGGGTGCTGTGGCTGCCACCTCCCCAGCCACACTTGCCTCCTCCAAGTGTGGTGCCTCGGCTGATTCCTCAGGCACCGGTGCACTGGCAAGCTGGGGTGTCTTGACTGGTGGTGCACGGAGGCCCCTGGGTTGGCCCTTCGAGGTGGAAGCATGGTTGGTGTCATCCCGGGACCTCTTCTGGGGTGTGGCCTTCGCGGGGGTTGAGTCCTGGCCATCACTGTCATGGTCAGAGCCTGTGGGTGTTGAATAGAGGGACAGCATGAGTGATGTTTTGATAGGCATCATACATACATTTGGACAATTGATCATCCACATAATCGAGGGTAATAGGCATTTGAGTTTGGATGATCACGTTGTTTGATACATGGGTGGGTTATGCAGGCATACGTCGGGGTCACTCATGTTGGCCAAGACCTATGCTATGTGACATGCATATTTGTTGGGGCCTGCATGCTGTGTGACTTATGGCATTTACATCTTTGTGTGGTATGTGTCAGGTACGGCATTGCCTTGCTGCAGGCATCTGCATGTGTCTGTGATGCATCCGGCTACTTTGCTGGGAGTGTTTGTGTTTTGGGCCATGGCTTGCCTCTTTGGACTGACATATTGGTTGACTTTCATCAGACTCTGCATTACAGTGTTTTCTTACGACACTCACCTCCATCGGCCGATGTTGTTGCGCCACACTCCATCTCGCCGACACCTTCGATTGCCTCCATTCCAATCATGCTGGCGCAGATGTCCTCCCATGGGGTCAGCTTGATGTGTGAGCTGGGACCTCGTCCTGTTGCCATTGCCTGGCTCCTGTTGACCGAGAGTATGTTCCTTACTCTGAGCCGCAAGTCGTCCCAGCAGTTACGGCAGTCTTTTGTGGTGCGTGGGGTGTTTCCAACTGCACTAACTTTCTGTGCCACAAGTGCCCAGATCTCTTTTTTCTTTAAGATGGCCTCCCTCTTCATGCTATTGGCAAACACAAACCCAGCATGTTCCTGCAGTGTCCCTGCTAGCATCTCCAACTTGTCCTTGTTGAAGCGCTCCTTGCTCTGGCTGGCAGCTCCCTTCTTAAGGGCCTTGGGCATTGTGGTGTGTTGGATTAAGGTTTTCCGACAAACAGCAGAGTCCCACAGGTTCTGTTTGCTGAGGATGGCAATGGATTGTGTTTTTAAAGATGGCCGCCGTGCTCCTTCCCGTTACTGTGCGATGACGCTTCTTCCGGTTCTGCTTATTTACGGTGACCGTTATTAGCGGTGACTGCTAATAGCGGTCACCGCTAATGCCGCATTGGTTCATGCCGGTAGTGCTATTGCGCTATGCATGATGCCGCTAAGGGCATTTTTCGTGCCTTTAACGGCATGGCGGTAATGCCCTTACTGGCATGGCGCAAAGCTCGTGCCCGCAAAGTCGTAATAGCCCTCTATTAGCGGGCTATTGACTACACGGACATGCTATTTGCGCAATGCCGGTAAGGTCTGTTACTTACCTCCAAACTCGGAATGACCCCCATTACATTTAAGGTTGAGCTGTTGACAAATCTTAGCGCTCAAACTTAAACCAACACTCACCTGCTGTTGGAGCATCGTGGGCTCCATTCTCTTCCAATTTGGCCTCGCTTCATGCACTGCAACTACCGCAGGGCCGCAATTTCACCTGTTGGGAGAAAGCAGAAGAGAGACATCATTAAAAGACACGGACACTAATCAGGAAGTAACATCAGAATATTTTAAAGCCATAAGACACATACCATCAGGAGTGCTTAAGCCACAGCTGGTCTGGGCTGCCACGTACAATGGGCCAGTGAAGGAACTCGGTCCATCAAGAAGTGCCCCTGCAGTGAGAAGCAGGACGGAGAGCTTGTCATCATTAATGAACAGGAGCAGTGTCACCAATTGTCGCAGCCCACAGCATATGTGTAGGGGAAGAAGCCTTACAAGGGTGGTCCACTTCCAGGGAGGGCTGTAACCATGCCCCAACGTCCCCACAGAGACCAGGTGAGCGTAACAGATTCCCTGTCGATTATTGGTGAGAAATCCTTGGACAGATGCATTGTTTTTTTTAACATTTCTTTTTATTATTTTCAACAAGAAAAGCGGCACATGTACAGATTGTGATCACCATAAGGTGACTTTACAGCGAAAACATAACACATGACAATTCAGTTAATGGTAAGTCTGTCGGAGGAGGAGGAGGGTAGATATGTTGTATCGTGTGATGGTGTGGGGCATGGCCAGGCTCTTCTCGGGATTTTATACTTATTCCTCCCATTTCCCCCATATCTTGAGGAACTTCCGTGGGCATCCCCTTGCCGTGTAGATGCGTCTTTCTAGGGAGGCACACCTGTCCATTTCATTGGTCCATCGGTCAATACCTATCCTATCCGCAGAGCCCGAGGTGCTTGCTGTTAGCCTTTTCCCCAGCCCCAGTGCCACACTTAGAAATGCCCTTTTGTTATTAGTGAGGTCCGTTTCTACCCCTATTCCCAGTAGGATGAGTTTGGGGTCGTGTGGGATTGGGACTCCCAGCACTCTGGAGAGGCGCCACAGGCACGCTGTCCAAAATTCCTGCAAAACCCCACATTCCCAGATCATGTGGTAAAAGCTGCCCTCTGCCTTCTTGCAGCGGAGGCAGGTTGCTTCGTCGTCTCCCCTCCATCTGGATCTTTGTGTTCTGGCGTAGTACGATCTGTGCAGGATCCTGAGTTGTATCAGTCTGACTTTTGCGTCTATTCCAATCTCGCGTGGGAACATCAGTGCCTCCACCCATTCTTCTGTTTCCAATGCCCCCAGATCTTGCTCCCATTTCTCTCGGAGGCGTGTGAGTTCACCAGAGCCAAAAGAGTTGATCACCTGGTAGAGGGTGGATGTAATCTTGGAGGGGATTCGGTGCGGAAGAGTGTTTGTTTCTAGGGGGGAGCATGCGGGTATGTCGGTGAGGCTCTGCAATTGGATGTTGATGGTGTGTGTGAGTTGGAGATATCTGAAGTGGTCCATAAGCCTTAGTCCATATGCTGCATTCATTGTTTCAAAGTCTCTCAGCTGGCCCTTGTGGATTATGTCCGCAAGTGTAGATATCCCTTTCCTCTCCCAGGTTTCAAAGTGGCCCATTCGCAGGATTTCGGGGACGTGTGCATTGTGCCATAGAGGCTGGATAGGGTTGGTTTGTCCTCCCAGCCAATATGTTTGTGTATCTCCTTCCAGATACGGCAGATGTGCAATGTCCTCCTGGGGGCTCCCTTCAGGTTTTCTTTGTTGTCGTATAATATTTGTAGAGGATGCGGAAGGCCGGTGTCTATTGTTTCAATCCGGATGTGCGGGAGCGTTGGGTCCCCGTGTAGCCAGTGATTTGCCACCTCTGCTTGTGCAGCCCAATAGTAGATGCAAATCTCGGGCAGTCCAATACCTCCTTCCCACACTGACCGACAGAGTGTTTTGAGGGCGATGCAGGCTTGTTTCCCGTTCCATAACAGCGTGCGTAGGGATCTGTCGATGTCTGTGAATGTGATAGCCGGGATTGGGAGTGGGGCATTTTGGAGGACGTATAGAAATCTCGGGAGTGCTAGCATTTTGAATAGTGCGGCCTTGCCCAACAGAGAGAGAGGAAGGGCTTGCCAGTGAGAAACGTTTTTTTCAAACCTATCCAGTATTGGTCATGAGTTCAGCTTGAGGAAATCGTCTGGTGCGATGGTTATCTGTATGCACAGGTAGGTGAAACCTGCATTGTTGAGGGCATTAGTACAGCCTTGAATGGAAAGATTCTTCTCCACTCGGTCCCTCACACTCATCAGTTCGACCCTAGAATGAATCAGTCTAAGAGACACAAGAGACAGGCTATAAAGCATCTGAGGGGTTTGGGACTTTCGGACTGTGAATATCATAGAGTAGGGGGTTAACAACACACCATCAAGGGAGGCCAGAGGGAGAAAGGGGGGTAACAACACACCTTCAAGGAAGACCCAAGGGGAGGAGGGGCACACAACAACCATGCAAGGGTCTGTGGGAAATTCAACAAAATGAATACAACATGCATTGAAATGAGTAAGCCATGCATTGAGATGACTATAACATGTATTGAGATGACTATACCATGCATTGAAAAGAGTATGACATGTATTGAAATGAGTATGACATACATTGAAATTCAACGAATAAGACATGCATTGAAATGAATAGCTCACCCATTGAAATGAATATGACACACATTGAAGTGAGTACGACATGCGTTGGAATGCATATGACACCCATTGAAATGAATATGGCACATTTTGAAGTGAATATAATATGCATTGAAATGAGTAAGACATGCATTGAAATGAATAGGACACCTATTGAAATGAATGTGACACACACTAAAGTGAGTACGACATGCAATGGAATGCACATGACACACATTGAAATGAATATGACACACATTGAAATGAATATGACACACATTGAAGTGAATATAGGATTTGTATTTGTATTTATTGTTTTTATATAGCGCTTTAATCCAAAGCGCTTTGCAGTTTAACAAGAATTCATAGAACATGAAACAGTACAAGCAATGACAATATATGAATCAAACCAGCAAAACAGCATGAAGAACAATTTGCATATTAGGAGGAAGAAGGGAGGAGGCGGTGGGGAAGGAAAGGATGAGGGAGAGGGTGAAGGGAGTAGAGTGAGTCATTATGAAGAGGGGAGGACTTAGGAGAGAAGGTGGGAGGTAAAGAGAAGTAAGACGGGGGTACAAGAGAGGAGACAGTGAAAGGTGAAAGGGGAAAAGGTGTCAGGGTGGGGAATGAAGAAGGAGTGATTTGAAGGAGGAGCGGAAGGAGAAATAGGTGGGGATGGAGCAGATAGAAAGAGGTAGGGAGTTCTAGTGTTGTATAAGATGTTCCAGTGTAATGTTCCAGTGTGATGTTCCAGAGTAATATAAGATGCATTGAAATTAATATGACATGCAATGGAATAAATATGACATGCATTGAAATGAATATGACATGCAATGGAATGAATATGACACCCATTGAAGTGAATATGACATACATTGAAGTAATTATACCATGCATTAGAATGAATAAGACATGCATTGAAAAGAAAAGGACATTAATTATAACTAATATAACACCCATTGTACTCAAAATGACATGCAATGGAATGAATATGACACCCATTGAAATGAATATGACACACATTGACGTGAATATAACATGCATTGGAATGAATAAGACATGCATTGAAATGAATATGACACACATTGAAATGAATATGCCACCCATTGCAATATGTATGACTCACGTTCAAGTGAATACAACATGGATTGGGATAAATATGACACCCATTGAAATTAATATGACACACATTGAAGTCAATGTAACATGCATTGAAATTAATATATCATGCATTGGAATGAATATGACATACATTTAAATGAATGTGATACACATTGAAGTGAATGAAACATGGATTGACATGGATATAACATGAATGAATAAGACGTACATTTGAATTAATATAACACCCATTGTAATCAATATGACACACGTGGAAGTGAATATGACATCCATTGAATTGAATATGACACACATTGAAGTGAATGTAGTATGCATTGGAATGAATAAAACATGCATTGGAATGAATGATACATGCATTGACATGAATATGACACCCATTGAAAGGAATATGGCACAGGTTGAATTGAATACAATATGCAATGGAGTGAATATGACACCCAATAAAATGAATATGAGACACATTGAAGTGAATGTAACATGCATTGAAATGAGTACAACATGCATTGGAATAAATATGACACCCATTGAAATGAATATGATATATGTTGAAGTGAATGAGACATGAAATGGAATGATTATGAAACCCATTGAAATGAATATGACACACATTGAAGTGAATGTATCTTGAATTGAAAAGAATAGGACATGCATTAAAATAAATATGACACACGTTGAAGTGAATATGACACACGATGAAGTGAATAGGACATGCAATAGAATGATTATGAAACCCATTGAAATGAATATGACACACATTGAGGTGAATGGAATGTGCATTGACATTGATTTAACATGCATTAAAATGAATAAGACATTACCTCCACGTCCCTCTTCCTTGTCCCAGTACTTACATTTGAGTACATTCAGTGCTCACTGGAACTTTTTTCTTTTCAAGCTGGCTTCCTCTGGCCCCTCTCCTCCTGTCAAAAGAGAAATGATATCGTGCCTCCTATTGCAATAAATATATGCATATTGGCCTACGCCAAGCTGCTCGAAAGTCGCTTGCGAAAGATTCCGTGTTGCAAGGTCCTGACCTTAAAATCAATGTAAGTCGCCATTTTAGATTCATATTCCATTTTAGGATTCGCTTTGTAAAAGTCACACTGTGAGTTAAAATGGTGGACAATGTCATTCCAAAATACAACATGGCCGTCTTGACCTCTGTACAAAGCTAATATGTAACTTGCCTGCAGGCCACTTGTTGAGATCATGAACTGAGACCTTGTCCTTCGTAGACTTGTGTGTAAGCGATTACTCGTGTAAAGAAACTAAGCCAGGAGTATACTATAAAAACAATGTATTCAAATACTGAACATAGAACACTTGTTTAACCACATTGTATTAATCTTTAAGAAGACTAACATGGAAAATCCCAGATCACACAGTTATTGCATAGGCTTGTTGATACATGTGTTAAACGCAAACCAGTTATATGCGGTTGTTCGAGACTTGGCACGAACCCTAGATCGGTGATGTATTAAGTGGAATATTAACCCGAAGTGGGTCTGGACATCGTGCCCACCAAGTGTATAAAAAGCGAATGCATTCTAATGTACAGCGTCTCTCACTGAACACACTGAACCACAATGGAGGTTGTTGTGTTTTACTGAGGGCCGATAGCTATCTGATTTTGCTCTGTTTTTGTAACTGGATTCAGTATAAAATAAAGTACTTTGTATGTTCCTTTGTAACCCATGTTCGGTGTATTTCCTTTTGGGGTATTCAGCCTCGATATTTTGGTTTTGTTTTCACAGTTGACTCCCGAATAGGGACCTTAAGATTGATGCCGGATTGTTGAAGGTTGAAGCAGGCTATCGAACTGGGATTGGACGGTGTGACAAAAAGGGGCCCCACTAAACGAGACGTGACACCTCAGCAGAGCTGCATGACCCGATCCCTGGACGATTAGCTTGTGGTCTGAGACGGCATCTTGACGAGGGTCCACTTATCGAGGCGGGCAGATTTGCCGAAATCACCATATACGAGGTAAGATTAGTTGGGTAAGATTCTTTGAAATCCGATCGGACCTCCTTAGGTTTGTTCAGGTGAGTTGTGACCCGACTCTAAATTCAACCCTGAAAATTTGAATTTGGCGCATTGTATCTGCAGACACAATTAGTGACCAGGTAACACCAATAATTTGATATGCCTGGGAAATTGTCTACCTGCTTCGGGGCATTGTTCCACAGCAATAGACAATCTTTGGAATTTAGCCATCCGGCACCACAGGAGGGGTCACCGGCATGTACTATCTATGTACTGTAAGCCTGGCATTGGAAGTATAGTATTTAATGATATTTGGCACAGACAAACCAGACATGCCTCTGAACGTCAGTGGCCAATCAATGGCAGTTTTGAAATCCCTCGTATTGAGTATTTAGAGTCAATTCTATTGAAGAAAAAGGCTAGACCTGCAGCATTTGATGTTTTGCAGAATTGGAAAAAAGAAGCGTTGCAACAACTTAAAAGTAGAGAGAAGCATGTGCGCCGTCATAAGACGAACGCCGAAAAGGCATTATTGTATGACCAAGATAAACATTCTGAATCGACTAGAAATATGGACAGGGCTTTCTCACTTGGAATTCAAAAAATATATCCGTCCAAAGACCTCCATGCTTCCGATGAATTTATAGATACATTGTTAAATGAACGAAGGCCTGGTGCCTCTGCACCACCTCCGTATGTTCCTCTTCCTGCTGCCTTGCCTCTTCCTCCTGTTATTCCTGTTCTACCTGCTGTTGTTCCTGTTGTTCTTGCTCCTCCTAATGTTCCCCTTCCTCCAGCTCCTCCACGTCTTCTTATCGCACCAGTTATAGGACCCTCATTGAATTTGCCCACTCCCTCTCTTCCAAGTGGTTCTGAGCCACTTGTAATCGATCGAGGTGCAGGGTCAAAGGTTGTCACTCGCAATACTGTACCACCGGAGAAGAAACGTGAGTTAATTGCATGGGCTAAGCATTGTATGGAGAAGGGTGATGAAGCTAATGTTTCTGCCACACTTTGTAATATGGATAATTTTCCTGAGAAAAATGATTTTATTGAAGGTTTAGGGATTCAGTTATGTGTAATGTGGGGAAAATTAAATAATGCAGATCTCCCGCAAGGGTTAAGGGATCTAAATACTTTAGTGTTTTCTAGAGACACTGTGGAGAAGGTAAATGAGCATGTTGAGAGGTTATTTGGGTATAGAAAGGATTTAGAAAAGTTGCAGAATGAGGATGACGAGGAGGAAAGTATGTATGTACAGAAACGGTTCCTTCCTTGTCGTAAATCGATATCTGAGGAAGCACAAATTTGTACAAAGGACGCACTTAGATGGATTTCGGATTTGTCGATAACTCCAGTTGAAGTATATGACACGTATAGTCAGTATACACCAGAAATGCAGAGGAAAGTGATACAGGTGATGATAGAGTACCTACAGGATGATTATATAAAAAGAAAGATTAGTTGTCCCACAGAGTTATTGAGTATTTACAAGAGAGCTTTTTCACTTGACACTTCTTCGACTGCTTTAGCGTTCGATTTGACTCTGTTGCTTAGTAAGCGTTCGGAGTCACCTACTTCTCAGTTGCCTATGAGAGAGGTTCCTCCGACATTTGTCCCGAAGGTTGAGGTTGCGGCCGATGCTGCACAGGGTATAGTTGCTGTGAACATTCCTGCACATTATGTATCGCAGTTCGTTCACGTCCCATTCTCAAGACAGGAAGTGAATACTATTAGGCAATCTATTCCTGATATTAGGAAAAATCCAACAGGATTCTATAAAGAAATAGAGTCCGTCTTGCAATCCTCAGTATTCACCTTAGGCAATATTGATTTGTTATTCCCTGTACTCCTGCCCGTAGATTTGTGGAAACAAGTTAGAACTATAGACGACATACCAGGGTTGGGAGATACATGGGTGAATAACACTAGACTCGATGGAGAAAGGCCAGCTGGTGAAAGACCGCCTCAGGTGATATTAACTTTGCCTGATAGAATTATTGCAAAATTAAAAACTATAATTCCAGAAAAAAGAATTATATTGGACAAACTTACGGCCTGTGTCCAAGGAAAGTCTGAGGGTGCTACCGAGTTCTTTAATCGGTTCGAACAGGTATTCTCGGATTTCAGTGGACAAGACCTAGGCACAGAGACTGGAAAAAGGTTGTTTGTGGACAAACTTGTGCGTGGATTGCTGCCTGACATCCAGTCACAAATTATGTCTTCTGAGAGCGCTTGGCAGGCGAAATCACAATCAGAAGTACTGCACATGGCTCAGTACTACGAGAACCGTGTCAATAATGAAAAAGATAGGGTTGAAAAACGAAAAGGCGATTTGAAAACTAAAGTGCTATTGCAGCAAATTGTTAGAGGCCCCAGAGGGGGTAGGTCTCAGGTTAGAGGTCAGTATGTCCCACAGGGGAATGTGCCCTTGGGTCCTGTGAACATTAACCAGTACGCTTATTGTCGTCGAGAGGGTCATTGGCGAGCACAATGCACCGTCCTTCAACAAATGTCAAATAATACATTTGGAAATATGGGTAGACGATCCAGAGGTCGCCCGGGTGTAGGGGGCCCTGTTAGAGGTCAGTTTGCACAGGACCCTCAGCAACCTTTCTCGCAGGATAAACAGATTTCAAGTGTGGACACAAGGAACATATTTGATCATCCTTCCGCTGCATATTTATCTGAAGAGCTTCCTTTTGATGATATTCTGTTTCGTTAGGATTGCCCGAAGCAGGATTTGGAACCTACACCTATTCCCGTCAATCAGAAAGGTCCCTACATTGAAATGATGGTGGGAAATAGGAAACATCAGTTTTTGAAAGACACTGGAGCACAGAAGTGTTCCATTGATCATTCACGGGTTCCAGACATTCCACTGTCAGGGCAAACCAATGTTTCTGTAGGGTTTTCTGGCACACCAGTTGTTTGTCCGGTTTCTTTGCCGGTACCTGTTTCTTTGGGTCCCTTTACGGACCACTGTCCATTTCTGTTGACTTAAAATTGTGGAGAGAACTTGCTGGGGTTGAATCTGTTAAAAGAATTAAATGCAGTGATTTATTGTTCTTCTGATGGAGAGCGCTTGACGATTTCACCACAGCAATCTTCTGTCTCGCAATTCTTAATTAGACCTTTGCGCCAGAATTCATTTATGAACCAGAGAGCTTATGGGCTGCTGACGACAATGATGTCGGTGTTTTACAGATTGAACCTGTTAAGATAGTTTTGAAGCATGGAATTGAGCTGCCACGCATTCCCCAGTATAAGATTTCAGTTGTAGGCGAGCGAGCCTTGAAATGCATTGTTTCGATTTTGTGCATCGAGGGGTGATTGAAGAAATTTCAGGAAGTTTGTGTAACAGTCTGATTTTACCCGTGTATAAGAAAGGCGATAATGCAATTCCATTCCGTTTCATAATCGGTTTACGTGCCATTAATAAAGTTGTGGCTTCACAATTTCCAATTGTGCCGGATGTAACGACAATTCGAACCATGATTCCAGCTACAGCTACTTACTTTAGTGTGGTGGATCTAAAGAATGCTTTATTTAGTATTCCTATACACAAGGATAGTAGATATTTGTTCGCATTCACCTTAGGGGGACGCTTGTTCACATTTACTCGTGCACCTCAAGGGTACACAGAGAGTCCTAGCATTTATAGTAGGGCTTTGAAAGAGCAACTTGATACCCTTGAATTGCCCTCTACCTGTATTTTGCTTCAGTACGTTGATGATTTCCTTTTAGCTGCTGACTCTGAGAGTGCCTGTAAGGAGGGCACTGTGTTATTGCTTATCCATCTAGCTAAGCATGTTCACAAAGCTTTGCTTACAAAATTTCAATATTGTTGCCAGGAGGTCACCTATTTAGGCTATCTCCTGTTAAAGGAGGGAAGAAGATTGACACCTGAAAGAATAAAACACATTTCTGGCATGTCTGTCCCAAATACACAGAAGGAAGTTAGAGCCTTGATAGGTATGGCTTCTTACTGTAGGTTGTGGATCCCACATTTTTCACTAGTGATCAAACCAATGTTGGCGTTGACGAAGAAGGGCATTTCTTCGCCATTGCCATGGAACGCGGAACACCAGTAATCGTTTGACTTGCTTAAGACTGCATTATGCTCTGCATCAGTTTTGGGCACACAAAACTATGAAAAGGCCTTTGTGTTGTTTGTGCATGAATGTGATGGATGTGCTTTGGCTGTATTAACACAGGAACACGGAGGGAAGAATAGGCCGTGCGGTTACTTTTCTTCCGCCCTTGATCCTGTAGCATGCGCTTTGCCAAGATGTTTGCGAGCTGTCGCTGCTGCTAAAGCGTCTGTAAAACAGAGTGAGGGAATGATCCTAGGCCATGATCTAACCCTGATGGTGCCTCGCTCTGTAGATGTTCTACTGAACCGAACTCAAACGCAACACCTCACTTCTGCACGGTTCACAAGATATGAATTGATCTTGTTTGCTTCTCACATTCAAATTAAGAGGTGTTGTGTTCTAAATCCAGCTGAACTCCTACCTTTCCCGCAAGATACTACTTGCGGCGATGAAGTGCCACATGATTGTTTGTATACGACCGAACAAGAGACAAAGGGTAGAATTGATTTGAAAGATACTCCTTTGGATAACCCGCAAGGAGAGCTGTTTTGTGATGGCTCCTGCTTCAAACTTCCGGATGGTACATCCACAGCCGCTTATGCGATCACTACATTGAGCACGATTGTGGAAACTAAGAGAATCACGCATAATTCTGCGCAGGCCGCAGAGATTATAGCATTAACCCGAGCTTGTGAACTTTCCGAAGGGCTTGGAGTAAATATATATACTGATAGTCAGTATGCCTTTGGGGTGGTTCACAACTTTGGGAGATTTTGGTCAGAGAGAGGGTTCCTAACTTCACATGGCACCAAAATCCAACATGGCTCCCTAATAGTACAACTACTCTCAGCGCTTGCGCTTCCTACTCAGTTAGCAGTTATGAAATGTGCAGCACATCAAAAGATTACAGATGATATAGGGAAAGGGAATGCTTTCGCTGATCAGATAGCTAGACAAACTGCTACCGATCTCCTAACGGAGATGTATGTTTCAAAGGAGTCTGTAAATACTTATGCAATGGATGAGGGTGTTGGGTCTGTACGGGATATGGAAGCTGATGCCACGTTAGAAGAATCCAAAAGGTGGGCTGAAGGCTTGGGGAAACTTGATGATGACGGGTGTTGGGTGGACATAGTTGAAGGGAAATGGCTACTCCCTGACGCGTATATAATGATGATGGTCACCATGGCCCATGGTCCTACGCATGTATGTGCCCAGAAGATGACGAAAATGTTAGAGAAGGTTTGGATGAATGACAAAATTTCGAAAATTGCCCAGCGCTACATCCAGGATTGCATGATTTGCCTACAACACAATGTGGGAAAGGGGACAGTAACTCCAAGGGGAAGTTTTGGGCCACCCTCTGTCCCGTTCGAAGTGATCCACTTTGACTTTATTGAAATGGAACGCTGTGATAATAAAAAATATGTGCTGGTGGTTATCTGCGCTTTTAATAAATGGGTTGATGCTTTCCCTGTTAAAGGTGCTACAGCCATGACTACTGCAAAAATCATGTTAGGGGAATACTTCCCGCGGTTCGGGCTACCAAGAATTATCTGGTCGGACAATGGTCCACATTTTGTCGCTGCTGTAATTCTGCAGATATGTACGGCATTACGAATTGACAAACGGTTCCATTTGGCCAGGCATGCTCAGAGCACCGGACTAGTGGAAAGACCCAACGGTATCATTAAGAACAAGCTCGCTAAGACGTGTGCCGGCATCAAACTAAAATGGCCTGACGCCTTACCGATCGTGTTGTTATCCATGCGTACAACCCCTCAAACTAAGACTGGGCTCTCTCCATTTGAGGTGGTAATGGGGAGACCTGCCAATATTTGGGACCTTACTAAGTGCAATTCATTGGGAAATGTTGAAAATGTATTACTTTCAGATTATTGTAGCCAGTTGACTAAAAGCCTGTATTTGATTTATCACCAGGTACGACACGCTTTACCTGTGCGATACGAGGGCCCGGGCCACAGTATACAGCCTGGAAGCTGGGTGCTCGTTAAGGTATATGACCGCTCCTCTTACCTTGCGCCTCGCTGGTGTGGCCCGTTCCAAGTCCTGTTGGTCACCCAGACAGCGGTGCGGGTCGCTGGGCGAAAGAACTGGATCCACGCGTCCCACGTCAAGAAACTTCCTCACCTTTTGCCACATGTTACAGAAGAAACAGAACCCCTCGCTAACACTGCAACCAACGATCCCAAAGCAGTAAGTAGCACGGAGAGTGTGTAAGAGAATCTCTCTGAGCCCGTGAGGCCTGAGGAAGCTGCCATTTTGTATCCACACTCTCCAAAAGATTTGCACCCGGAAACTGCTATTTCAAATTCGGCATCTTCACTTGGTTCCGACACGTTTGCTTCCAACAGGAAGTGATGACATATTGTTTCCGGATCAATCAGTACCAGGAAAAGTGAGGTACAACCTGTGTCCAAGAAGATAGACTTACGGCACAGTTTTGCTGTGCATCTGATAAACTCACGGCACGGTTCGGCTGTGCATTTGAAGAAGAAAAGGATCATCGAGGGTTTGTTTTTGCCCAAATTTGAGAAATGGGATTCTGTTGGCTATGGTTGTGGAAGTACTAAGAAGTCGCTCGACCAGGAGGTCACCAGCACTGAACATTGGGATATCCGTTTGAAGACTACAATGCCTGCTACCGCTACCGCCCGTATGGGACTTGTAAATAAGGGGGTGACCAACCGGGACATTGGACAAAATGCCTGGGCCCCGAAAATGTATTGCTGTATTTTTATAATGATATTTGGGTTCTTAATAGTCGCTGCCTTAGGATTGTGGTACCTTGAGGAAACTAATTCTTTAGAACTTTTGTTACCTACTGAAAGTACACCTATTGTTCCTACTCCCTTTTTACATTTGCATACTCTATCCCGTAGGGATTCTCAGCATAGACAAAGGTACCACAATAACACTCTACTACTTATCATGAATACTACACATGCCATTTTTAATAAGTCTAACTGTTGTGTCTGCTCACATTCACCGTAACATGGGGATAAGGGGCTAGGTTGGTATAATCACCCTTTACCTTTGACAACTGTTTGCTATGCTTCTCTTAGAGCGCTGTTCTTTGGCCGTTGGAATGATAGCATCTCAGGGAACTTTGATGGCACTAATTTGAATAGTTTTGAGAAACGTGTTTTCACTCCCCTGGGATGCTCGCTTTTCACAAACAGGAGTAAACCAAATTTTGCTTCTATTAGGCCTTTTGATAAACTGTCTCGTCCTTTCCAATCTTTGATTTCCTTTAAAATGGCTCCAATAGGCAATAAGGATGCCATGCCTCCTTCTTACACTGTTAATCATAGCCCTGATGCAGTTTCTTTTTGCATATAGAGGAATGGAACTCAGTCAATGGGAAATTTTCTAGGTTGTGTCAACGTTGCAAATTTGACTGGGGAAAACAGACCTTTGTATGTAGGCGAATCTGTCTACTTTGTCTGCGGTAATGTAGCATTCCCATGGTTGCCCAGGGATTGGCAGGGAACCTGTTATTTAGGGATCCTATTAGCTTGGGTGTTTATAGCTAGTACAAGATAAGTTTCAAAGGCTCGTCCACGGCGGGACGAGAATGGTGACACCCTAGCACAAATCTTGGGAGATATAGCAAAATCACTTGTGCCATTTTGGGGGCAGATAGCGAATTCGGAAGACATTAGAAAGCTAGCGAGAGTACTGGAGAGAACCATCAACCGGACCACGGACATACTCTATAATATGACGTTAGAACAAAAGGCGATAAGACTAGTAGCACTTCAAAACCGAATGGCATTAGATGTCATTCTGGCTGAGCGTGGTGGAGTGTGTAAATTAGTGGAGTCTGCTTGCTGTGTTTTCGTACCAGATTCCTCCCCAACTATCTTCAAGGCAATACAGAATATACACGTCCTTAGTTCCAAAGTGCATGTTCCCGAGGGAAACTGGGATCTTAGCGCTTGGTTCTGGGACTTCTTGCGATCTTGGGGTTGGAAGGTACTTTCGGTCTTGCTGATTATTTTGGGAATCCTATTGTTTCTTTGTTGCTGTATTCAGTGTCTACCTGGTATGTGTTCGATGCTAGGGGGATGTTGCGCAGAAGCAATAAGTTCGATAGGACATAAAGTGTATGCCCCAGATAAAACTTCCAAAGAATATGTGTTGAAAGAAATTTTAGCAAATTACGTAATGGCAATAGATATTTCTGACAGTGATTCAGGGTGCATGGACGATGATGCATGGAGTTATTTGCAAGGAGATCCAAAGTAGTTTTAGCACTTGGCATAGGCCAAAAGGAGGGTTTGTCAAAAGAGAAATTATATCGTGCCTCCTATTGCAATAAATATATGCATATTGGCCTACGCCAAGCTGCTCGAAAGTCGCTTGCGAAAGAATCCATGTTGCAAGGTCCCGACCTTAAAATCAATGTAAGTCGCCATTTTAGGTTCATCCGCCATTTTAGGATTCGCTTTATAAAAGTCACCCTGTGAGTTAACATGGTGGACGATGTAATTCCAAAATTGAACATGGCCATCTTGACCTCTGTACATAGCTAATATGTAACTTGCCTGCAGGCCACTTGTTGAGGTCATGAACTGAGACCTTGTCCTTCGTTAACTTGTGTGTAAGGGATTACTCGTGTAAAGAAACTAAGCCACGAGTATACTATAAAAACAATGTATTCAAATACTGAACATAGAACACTTGTTTAACCACATTGTATTAATGTTTAAGAAGACTAACATGGAAAATCAGAGATCACACAGTTATTGCATAGGCTGGTTGAAGGCAAACCAGTTATATGCAGTTGTTCGAGACTTGGCACGAACCCTAGATCGGTGATGTATTAAGTGGAATATTAACCCGAAGTGGGTCTAAACATCATGCCCACCAAGTGTATAAAAAGCGAATGCATTCTAATGTACAGTGTCTCTCACTGAACACACTGAACCACGCTGGAGTTCTTTGTGTTGTACTGAGGGCCGATAGCTATCTGATTTTGCTCTGTTTTTATAACTGGATTCGGTATAAAATAAAGTACTTTGTATGTTCCTTTGTAACCCGTGTTCGGTGTATTTCCTTTTGGGGTACTCGGCCTCGATATTTTGGTTTTGTCTTCACACTCCCAGGAGGTACAACCTCCAAACCAACCAGCCCATAGCAGTTCTTTCGTTCCTGCCGGAACTGGTGAATCCTCTCTATGCTGGGCAGGACGGGCAACTGCTGGCGGCCCTCACTCGGCAACACCTCTGCAGGCCTTGGAGGTTGCCCGGGTGTCAGGATGCCTGCCAGGGCCCCTGCGGCACTGTGGGTTCCGGCAGATGGAGTCTGGTAGCCAAGTGCAAGCAGGGTGTCCCCGTCGGCCTCCGGAAGTTGGCCATTCGGCTGGCTTAGGGCCGGGGGATTCCGTGCCCTGCTCTGAGCATCAGTAATTTGGTGGGAGCTGATGGCGGAGCCTGCGGGTCTTCCACTGTGGCCGCCAAGCTTCCTTACACCTGTCTGGAGATCAGGTTTACTCTTACTTGGATGATTGGTTGATCATTGCTGGGTCTTGGATCCAGGTTGGCCCATTTTAGACTTTTCTGTCGAGCCCCGTGCAGGTGGGGTTTCTTGCTCAATCTTCTGAATCTCACTTGTCCCCTTCTCAGCCTCTAAAGTTCATCAGTACACTGTTCTGCACCAGGGAGGGACCGGTGCGTCTCCCACTGGACAGGGCCTCCCGGGCTCTAGTGTCTGCTGCAAATTGTTTTTGACAGGGATTGGGTTTTGGCCAGGGAATTGTTATGTCTCAGGGGCACATGGCTTCCTGTGTTTTGGTGGTCCCCTGGGCGCGGCTGCATTTGAGACTGTTGGTGCATCATCTTCTGTTCCATTAGACACCGGCATCTCTTCAGTTCAACTGTCTGATCCTAGTGGCTTCTCCCCTCCAGAACTCCCTCTGGTGGTGGTTGGTGCGGTCCCATCTCCGGAGGCGTGTACCCTTATCCCGGGGCTTGACAATCATTCTTACCATCGAAACCAGCAGTCTGGGCTGGAGGTTGACTCTTCTAGACTTCTCTCATCAGGCAAGGTGGTCTCTTCAGGACAAGGAGAGGTCCTCCAATTGTAAGGAGTTGGTGGCCATTCTAAGGGATTTGGTGGTCTTTAGGTCTTCGATCCAGGGGAAGGATGTGCTGGATTGGATGGATAACACTTCAGCTCTGGCTTTCATCAACCATCAGCGGGTACGGGGTCCCCCTCCCTGGACGATCTGGCTTTGTCCATCAGGACCTGGGTCGAGGCACACCTGCTCACCTTTAGAGCAGTCCATGTCCGGGGGTGGACAATGTGACTGTGGACTGGCTCAGAAGGGTGTTTCTGGTCTCAGGGACAATGTCTCTTCATCCCAAGGTTTTTCAGGAGGTGTGTTGGTGGTTCATGGATCCCTGGATGAACCTCTTTGCCTACCTCTGCAACTCACAACTTCCTTGGTTTTGCTCGAGGACTCTGTCTCCCAGGGCCTGGGCGCTCTTTCCTTGTCTTGGCCCCAGACTTTCTTTATGCCTTTTCTTCAATTCTCCTGATTCCGAAGGTCATCAGCAGAATCAGATCATTTCCGGGTTGTTTTATCCTGGTCGTCCCATACTGGCCTCAGAGGTGGTAATTCCTGGGCCTTCTGGAGATGCAGTTAGTTCCTCCTTTGGTGATGCCCAGACGCTGTCTCCGTTGCAGGTGGTCAATGCCCCTTTCTCATTTCTCATCTGTTGAGGGGCATGAAAACTGAGAGCAGGGGTCTCCAGACGTTAGCCCTTTCTGCTGTGGTTGCTGGGACATGCCTGAGGGCATGTCAGGCCTCAACACTTAGGTCATATGACCAACATTGGGCTAATTTTCTGGCTTGGTGTTCCACGGAGGGTGTCCAGGGACTGGAGTGTGGGCTCCCATTTTGCAATTACTTCATGAAGTGGAAGAGAAGTGGTTGGGGGGCTCTACTCTCTGTTCTCACTGGGCGGCCATTCGGGCTTTCCGGGTGTCCTGGTGCCCTCCGGTGGGGAGATTTTCATTCTGTGAGCCCGGTTGGGGATCCCCCATGAGACCTTCCTTTAGTCCTATCCATGTTTCATAAGCCTCCATTTGAGCCCCTGGAGGAGGAGGCGCTGAAGTGGCTGACGCTGAAGACTACCTTCCTGATTGCCATTACTTCGGCTCAGTGTTTGGGTGAAATTGGGTCCCTCTTGCGTAGGCCTCTATTTCTGGTGGTCCCGGTGGAGGCGCTAGTGCTGCGCTGTGACCCCTCATTTGTGCCAAAAATCGCCTCTTGGTTCCATTGAGTTCTCCCAGCTTTCTTTCCTGCTTTGTACTCAACTGAGGAGGAGGCTTGAAATTGGCTGCATGTCAAGTGGGCGGTCTTACATTATTTGTCCTGGACTGAGTAATTCCGTCTCACTGATCATCTCTTAGTCCCCTTTGGGGCGGGGCGGTGGACTGTGGTTGCTGGGCTTCCACTCCAATGTTTAGTTGGTCGAATACATCTATTTATTCTGCAGGCCTATGGGTCAGTCCACGAGAGGGCTGACTGCCTCCTGGACACGCCTGCAAGGGGTAACTTTGTTGGACATTTGCTGAGATGCCCCATGTGCTACACCCAACACATTCATTCGGCATTACCAACTCAATGTGGAGGGGCCCCAGTCTACTTTCTTTGGTGTGGGTGCTCTGGAGGCTGTGTCTGGATGAGGTGGTAGGAGGAGTTGTGGGCGGACTGCTTTTTGCTTTTTGCTGTTCCTTGAATAAATTTGTGTTGGGTGGGTTTCACATTACCCTTGTTGTATGTTTATTTTGTGATGGGTATGGGCATCCTTCCTGTTTATACTTTGGTACAACTCAAAGGTAAGTACTTGGACGAGGAAGTGGGACGTGGAGGTAATGCTCAGATTACTTACCGGCAATCTTCATTACTCCTAGTTGTACTCTTCCTCGCCCCAGTACGGACTTCCCTTCTCTTCCGCCCAATGGATGAAGGTTCCCATGCCTGGGTTTTGGATTACTGTCTTGGGCTGGTTGTTTGAGTGGTCACACCTTCTGGGAGTGATCACAGAACAGACTCAAAGGTAAGTACAGGAACAAGGAAGAGTGGGACTAGGAGCAATGAAGATTACCAGTAAGTAATCCATCCATGCTTTGAAATTAGTAGGACATGCATTGAAATAACTTTGACAACCACTGAAATGAATGTAACACTGATAGATATGAATATAACACTGATTGAAGTTAACATAACATGCACTTAAATGGATATGACATGCATTGAAATGCATATAACCTGGGTTGAAATTCTTATTAGACAGATTCAAATGAATGTAGCATGCATTGGATAAGGTACTCTGAATTGTGAGTATAACACTTGCTGAAAAGCACATGACATAGTCAACCAATCATATTGCAATGAAATGAAAGCTGCAAAGACTTTCAGTGAATGCTGCTCACTCTTCTTTCTTCAGGCCTAGAGGTAAGAACTTGGGTTTCTCTGTGCATAGGGCCTCTGCACACAATGTATCCGTGTTTAGTACTCTTATTTGCACAGCTTTTCTGGGCTCCGCTGCCTCAGCCTGACAGAGCTGGCAGCATGTGCTGTTGGAGGGTTTATATTTTGTTGTGATCATATTTTTGTTTACTGATATCTTTGGTCCTGGAGCGCTGGTTTGTTTACGTTTACCAAGCGCTTTCTCTTTCTCCTGACCAGCTCAGGCCAGACATTCAAGCACTGCCAGTTTCCCAAGTCACAGTTAGGCAGACACACACACAACGTCCGTGGCTCTGCAGGTTGTTAAGGTGCTCAGGTTGCAAACATATTTCGTTTATCTGTGTATATCTGGGTTTATTACACAACTTATTTTAAGCTGCCTGTACAATGTGGCCCCCTCTGTCAGTGCACATGACAGCCACCTAAAATAACCTAGAACTATCCCTGGTCCACCACACCATCACTTGCTGGCACCTGGTGGTGGTTTCATATTATTTTGCTGCATTACCTATCATTTAAGATAAATGATAAGGAGTGCACCATAAATAAATACCAGAACTGTGGTAGAAGAAGGAGATTCCCGGGTATAGAGAACACAGGGACCGGGGGAAAGTTGAGATGTTGCGGTCTGTGCTACACTGCATACACCTGCTACAAACATGCGAAAAAACATGATTTGTGCCAGACAGTTATCACCTGCCCACAAAGGCATCTCACATCCTGGATGTGAGCACCTGGCACATGCTCCCTCTATCTACCCCTCTCCACAATTGTGCCAACAGGCACCTAGAGGTACTCGTACAGCTCTGTGTTCTTTCAGGGCATATAAACTGCAAGAGCAGGCTTTGCCCTAAGCCAGCAGAATGGCTAACTTCCGGAGGCCGACGGGGACACTCTGCTTGTACTTGCTACCGGACTCCATCTGCTGGAATTCACAGCGCTGCAGAGGAGTCGCCGACTGAGGGCCGCCAGCCGTTTCCCTTCCTGCCCAACACAGAGAGCATGCACCAGTTCTCGCAGGAATGAAATAACAGCGGTGGGATGGTTGGTTGGGAGTTCATACCTCCTGTGAGGGGAGGGGCCAGAGGAGGCCAGCTTGAAGAGAAAAAAGTTCCAGTGATCATGCAATGTACTCAAAGGTAAGTACTGGGACAAGGAAGAGAGACGTGGAGGTATTGTCTCGTTCATTCTAATGCTTGTTATATTAATTCCAATGCATGTTACATTCACTTCGATGTCTGTCATATTCAGTTCAATGGGTTTCATAATCATTCTATTGCATGTCCTATTCACTTCAACGTGTGTCATATTCACTTCAACATGTGTCATATTTATTTCACTGCATGTCCTATTCTTTTCAATGCATATTACATTCACGTCAATGTGTGTCATAATAATTTCAATGGGTTTGATGATCATTCCATTGCATGTCGCATTCACTTCAACATGTGTCATGTCCATTTCAATATTTATTCCAATGCATCTCCTATTCATTTCAATGTATGTCTTATTCATTCGAATGCATGTTATATTCATTACAATGGGCCTCATTACGACCCTGGCGGTAAGCGAAAAACGATGGCGGTAAATGATTACCGCCATCGTTTTCCGCTAGGTCTGATTATGACCCTTGACCGTTAACTACAATGCCATTAGCGGCATCGTAGTCAACGCTGCCGCTATCTGCGCCAAGGACGCGCGCACGCGATCTCCCACACCGTACTTAGCACCATGGCGGAAAGGTACGCGAATGCCGACCCAAGCGGACATGCACCTAACGCCAGCACCCAGCCCGTTAAGTACCTTACCGCCATGGCGCTAAGTACGCCATCGCGAACCAACCGTAAATTGCCATGTAAAGTGAATCCAGCTGCCACAGGTGCACAGAAACAGCACAGGTGGAGGCAATACAGACTCAGGAAGTACAAAAAGAGCACACCCCACCCCTTCCCACACCCAGTCACACTCCACAATGTTACCAATACGACTTTCAATGTTGGGGCTGGAGGACCTGATAGCAATGCTACTACAACAACAACAACAACAACAACAACAGGCAGCACAGAGGAGATGCAGGAGGAGAAGGAGGGCAAGGCAGGGCCAGCAAGCACAGCCAGTGCCACCACGCAGGCAGCCCCCAATCCCACGCATCAGAGCCAGTCCATTCAACCTCACTGCTGAGCAGATCCACACCCTGTACCGTTTGGACGGGGACACCATCAACGCCATCGTAGACATGACACACAACGACATCGTCAGCATGATAGAAAGTCCAACCGCCATCCCACCCCTGCTGAAGGTAGTGTCTGTACTCCACTTCCTAGCCACAGGCACCACCAGCACACAGTGGGGCACTTGCATGGCATTTCACAACCATTATTCTCACATACACTCATCCAAGTGCTCGATGCCCTCCTCAAGCACACAGACGACCACATCTCATTACCACGGACTGCCCAGGAGATTGCAAACACCAAAGTGGGTTTCCATGCACTAGCCGGCATACCTGGTTGCATTGGTGCCATGTGGAATTGGTGGTTCCACGTGCCATGGAGGTACCGTACCGCAACCAGAAACAATCCCACTCAATCAACGTGCAAATGGTCTGTGACTCCAACAAGATCATCACACATTGTTGTGCCCGATTCCCCCGATCAACCCATGATTCAATGGTCCTGAGGAACTCCACAACACCACGCTACATGGAGCGACATGCAGGCCCAAGATCCTGGCTACTCGGTGAGTCTAATGTCATGACCATGGAAATGTGAAGTGGGTAGGTGAATGACGTACCAATGCATACTCCACCTGGCTGAAAGGGGGGGGGAAATGATGCATACTCCACCTGGCTGAAAGGGGGGGGAATGATGCATACTCCACCTGGCTGGGAGTAGCAGAGAGAACGGAGACAGATGATACCCTAAAGCAACCCAAACTCCACCCAACACCAGTGAAGCCAATACCCAATGTATGCAGCCCTACCATGTGAATGAGGTTGTGTCCCAACCATGACACAACCATCTGCAAGTGCATTCTACCAATTCAGACCACATTGTCAACAATGAAATGCACCTACATGCACGTCACCAAACACCATCAACCGAAAGGCCTGTCCCCCATAACTGCCCACGAAGGAGGCACATGACGGACAGAAACATCAAAACACCATTACACAGACAGCAGGGCCCCCAAAATGTCACTATCAACATCAGCATTGCTCACTGGGGTAATGATGAGGCCCACAGCAATGTTGCAATGATGTGTGCATTGACATCACAGGACACGTGCCAGGCCAACAAAACAAACGGCATGAACGGACACAGTGGATGGGCACTCACAATGCACTCCACCCCTCTGCATACATTGGGTGATGGCATGCAAAACAGGCCATGAGAGCCATGAGCATATACTGGTTGCATTGTGTGAATCAATTAGTGCATTTAGAAGTTGTCCAAAGTAACAGTTGGATGCAAGCCATGGTGGCACATCATGTTCTTGATCAGACGTCATGACTGACACATACATTCTCGCCTACATACAGGTGATGCAGGCTATCCCCTGAAGAGGTGGCTCCTTAAACCAGTCCGGAACCCGCAGAACCAGCACGAGGAGGACTTCAACCGTGCACATACACGTACCCGTGTGGTCATTGAGCAGACATTCGGCCTATTGAAGGCACGGTTCCGATGCCTCAGCAGGTCTGGTGGGGCACTCCTGTACCGCCATGAGAAGGTGGCAAAGATGGTCATGGCATGTGTCATGCTACACAATATGTGCGTCAGACAAAATGTGCCCCTGCCCCCTGACGCAGAACTGCAACCACCTGACGATGAGGATGAGGAGGGTGCAGATGGGGCCGCACCTCATGGAGGAGGCGATGCACAGGAGGGGCGTGAAATGCGTCAAAATATCATCGACCAATGCTTCTAGGATGGTGTGTATCACATGGAGACGGCACTTGGGGCACTGTGTGTCTCTGGGAAATGCACACTGTGGACTGTACACCAATAAAGCACACATAAGCAATGAAAATGTCCACACATTTCATTTCGGAAAAAGGAAAAAGTGTATTTTAATCATAAATTGTCGTGACACACCAACTCCCCCCTCCCCCCTGCACACCCCAACACACCTCCTCCCCCCTGCACACCCCAACACACCCCCTCCCCCTCCACCCTCCCCCCTGCACACCCCAACACACCCCCTCCTCCCTCCACCCTCCCCCCTGCACACCCCAACACACACCCTCCCCCCTCCACCCTCCCCCCTGCACACCCCAACACACCCCCTGTGAGTGTCTACAGATGCCTGTAACAGTGGGCACAGGCTATTACAAGCCCCCTCTCCCGGCGCCCGGGGCACCCCTGCCTGTGGAGCGCAGGTTCCGTCCTGAACGTCGGACGGGGCTGCTCTGGGCAGAACTGGCAGCGGAGGATGTCCCTGCCTGCTCCCGTGCATGCATGTCCTGTAGGGTGTGGGAGAGCTCAGAGAGCACACGGCGCATCCCGGCAAGTTCGCCACAAATGTCCCTTGACATGGACTGCATTGCATCCCTCAGGGTGTCAGTGTTCTGTGCAATTTCGGCCCTTAGGGTCTCCGTAGCCTGTTCGATGGCTGCCCTAGCCCCCACACCTTCCGCAGCATGCTCGGTGAGTAGCGTGGACAGCTGTTCCTGCCGTTGAATGATGTCCTCAAGGGACTGTTGCCCCTGCTGGGCCATGCCCATTGCTGGTGGTGTGATGGAGGGGCTGCTCCCCTCCTGTGGACTTAGAACTGGGCATGGGGTAGATGGCCACTCCTATTCCTCTGTGTGCCCCTGTGTGGGATCCTCATGGGGGCTGGCATGGGACAAACAGGGGGAATGTGGAAGGTCAGTGGGGTGTCTGGCGTCGTGCTCCTCAATGTCGAAGTCTGAGCATGCTGCAATGGCAGCTGATTCTCCAATGCTGCTGCTGGCTGCAGAACCGGTGCCTTCTGTGGCAGGCAATGTTGGAACAGGTGGTGCTGCTGCTGCTGGCCTGCTGCCTACTGGGGTGCTTGCCAGTGGGCCGTCCTGTTTGCTGGCAGTGGATTGAGCTTGCTGTGGGGTCTGGCTCACTGCAGCTGAGATTGAGGGTGCGTGTATGGTTGTCTTGGCCTTCTTGGCTCTTTTTGTCTAAGGGTTGTCCTCGTCCTCTGGGTGTGAGTCTGAGCCTGTGGTGGAGCAAAGGAAAGAGAGCGTTATTGATGGGTCTGCGGACATTGGAATGACAATGATTGACATGATTTTGGTCAGTAGATGAGGCACATTTGAGGCAGGGGCATGCAGGTTGTCTCCTTTTTGTGTGGAATGAGGATGGAGGTATGTGGGTGCCGGCAGTTAGGGTGTGCATGCTACATGTATACAGGGTGGAGCTCGCATGTGGCTGTGGGCAGTGTCCAGCTAATGTGTTGCATTTACACTCTAGGGCAACATTGTGCTACACATGAATGGACTTCAGTGACTATGGCATGTCTTGATTTGAGGCACCTACCTTCATCGCCTGATGTCAGTACTCCTCTTTCCATCCCTCCGACGCCTTCAATGCATTCCATGCCAATCGTGCTGGCACATATTTCCTCCCACGGTTGGAGTTTCAGTGGGGATTCAGAACCTCCACCGGTAGCCAGGGCAAGGTTGCGGTTGGCAGAGATGATGCTTCTTACACGTAGCCTAAGGTCATCCAACCGCTTCCTGCACTGCTGTGGGGTGCGGGGTACGGTCCCCACCGCGCTGACGCGCTCTGCCACCAGGGCCCATATGGCCTTCTTTTTGGCTATCGCCGGCCTGGTCATTTGCGGCGAAAAAACAACGGCTGCATTGTCTTGTAGGGTCTCCGCGAGCATGCTCAGTTCCTCCCGGGAGAATCTGTCCTGGCGCTGGCGGTCGCATGCCTTCTTGACAACTTTGGCCATTTTTGGGTGGTTAAGTGGGTGGGTGATGGGTTGGGACAAGTGTCAGGGTTGGATCTGGTGTTGTTGGGAAGGATGGCAATGGATTGTGTTTTTAAAGATGGCCGCCGTGCTGTTTCCCGTTCCGCCGCGATGACGCTATATCCGGTTCCGCTTTTTACGGTGACCGCTAATTGCGGCCACCGCTGATTACGGTGGCTGCTGAGATGGGTGGCGGTAGTGCACCTTGCGCGGCCTACGATGCCGGTAGGGGCCCTTTCCGCCATGGCGTTATTTACATTACCGCCATGGCGTAATGCTCGTGCGCGATGCATCGGAATGTGGCGCTCTTTCCGCCATCGGTCCACGGCGTAAACGTTCATTACTTACTTCAGTACTTACCGCCAGGGTCGTGCATGTGCCATATTCATTTCAATGGGTGTCATATTCATTTCAATGCATGTCTCATTCATTCCAATGCATGTCATATTCATTCCAGTGCATGCTACATTCACTTCAATGTGTGCCATATTCATTCCAATGGGTGTCGTATTCACTTCAACATGTTTCATATTGATTTCAATGGGTGTCATATTAATTCGTGCATGACCTATTCATTTCAATGCATGTCATATTCATTCCAATGCATGCTACATTCACTTCAATGTGTGTCATAGTAATTTCAATGGGTTTCATGATCATGCCATTGCATGTCGCATTCACTTCATCATTTGTCATGTTCATTTCAACGGGTGTCATATTTATTTCAATGCATGTCCTATTAATTTCAATGCATGTCTTATTCATTCCAATGCATGCTATATGCATTTCAATGCATGTTTCATTCTCTTCAATGTGTGTCATTAATTTCAATGGGTGCCATATTCATTCCTTTGCATCTCATATTCACTTCAATGTGTGTCATATTCATTTCAACGGGTGTCATATTCATTCCAATGCATGTCCTATTCATTTCAATGCATGTCTTACTCATTCCAATGCATGTCATATTCACTTCAATGTGTTTCATATTCATTTCAATGGGTGCCATATGTATTCCACTGCATGTCGTGCTCACTTCAATGTGAGAAATATTCATTTCAATGGGTGTCATATGCATTCCATTGCATGTCATACTCACTTCAATGTGTTTCATATTCATTTCAATGGGTTTCCTATTTGTTTCAATGCATGTCTTATTCGTTGAATTTAAATGTATGTCATCTCAAGGCATTCCATACTCATTTCAGTGCATGTTGTGTTCATTTCAATATGTCAAATTCATAAAGGTGTATTTTTGACCTGAACGGCTTCCCATACTAAACATGTTCACTATCCACCAGCAATAACATTTGCAAATACTGTGATATATACTCCAGTAAAACATGAGTGAAGCTTTTCTTTTTAATATGGTATATGGCAAAGTGATTTGCTTCTAGGGTTCAACAATATTAGCAGCTAATGCCCAGTAAGATTAAATGATTTGTCCAGGATCACAGACTTTGGTTTAGTGGTTAATCCAGGATGCGAGCCCAGTGCGGAATTAATGCATTTGGCTACATATCTTCCCAACTCTATTCAGTACTACAGAGTATTAACATTCTGCTTTGTAGGGCTAAATTGAAAAGTACATAAATCAAATAGTTGAGCCTGATAAAATATAAACCATCCAAATTTAAAAACAAGTATAATATTAACATTATGTTCCTCTTCTGAAAGAGAATGAATGACACACCGTGAAATAAAATGCATTATAAGGTAATTGCATCTAACAGGATGCCCTACTGGTAGGGGAGCAAACTAGCGGGGGCTGCCTGTGGTTGGGGCAGAGGTCCACAGGAGTAGTGGGAGATGGCAGGACTTGAGGTTGGGACGGAGTTCAGTGGGGATTGTGGGAGGTAGCAGGGCTTGAGAGGGCTGCCTGGGGTTGGTGCAGATGTCCGTGGGCATAGTGGGTGGTGGAAGGACTTGAGGGAGTTGTCTGGAGTTAGAGGCGGAGGTTAGGAGGGTAGTAATAATAATAATAATAACTTGGTACATATATAGCTCTACGAACCCTCTGCTTATTATTACCCATGGTGTGTGATGCTCATTTAAAGGCTGAGTTTGGCCCCGCCGGGATTCGAACCTGCGTTAGCAGGCTCTGCACGGATGCCAAAGCGAGCGCTCTACTCGTTGTGCCACTTGACCGGCTGGAAGTAGGAGGCAGAGGGAAGGTAGCAGGTGGCTGCCTGGGGTTGGGGCAGGGGTCAGTGGGGGTATTGGGAGGTGAGAGGACTTGAGGGGGAAGACTGGGTTTTTGGGGGCAGAGACCAGTGGGGCTAGTGGGAGGATGGTGGACTAGCAGGTGGTTGCCTGGGGTTGGGGCAGAGATCAGTGGGGGTAGTCAGAGTAGGGTGGACCTGAGGGTGTTGCCTGTGGTTTGGTAGACTAGCAGGGCGTTGCCTGGTGATGGAGGCAGAGGTCAGTGGGGGTAGTGGGAAGTCACAGGACTTGATGGGCCACCTGGGGTTAGGGCAGAGGCCAATGGGGGTAGTCGGAGGTGGCTGGATTGGAAGGGGATGCCTGGGGTTGGGGCAGAGATAAGTTGGGGCAGTCAGAGGAGGGTGGACTTGAGGATGCAGCCTGCGGTTGGAGCAGAGGTCAGTAGTGGGAGGAGGGCAGACTATCAGGTGACTGCCTCAGGTTGGGTCGGAGGTCAGTGGGGGTAGTGGGAGGATGGTGGACTAGCAGGGGGCTGCCTGGGGTTGGAGGCACAGGTCAGTGAGGGTAGTGGGTGGAGGACAGACTAGCAGGGGTCTGCCTGGGGTTGTGGCAGAGGTCAGTGGGGGTAGTGGAAGGTGGCAGGAGTTGAGGGGGCTGCCCTGGGTTGAGGTGAAAGTCAGTGGGGGTAGTGGGAGGTGACACAAATTTAGAGGGTTGCCTGGGGTTGGGGCAGAGGTCAGTGGGGGTAGTGGGTGGAGGGGAGATAGCAGGGGGCTGCTTGGGGTTGAGTCCAAGGTTAGTGGGGGTAGTGGTATGTTGCAGGTCTTGAGGGGGTTCCTGGGGTTGGGGCAGAGGACAGTGGGTGCAGTGGGAAGTGCCAGTACTTGAAGGGGTTTCCTGGGGTTGGTGCAGAGGTTAGTGGGGGTAGGGGGAGTTGGCAGGGGGCTATGGGGCTGCCTGTTGTTGGTGGCGGGGTCAGTGGGGGTAGTGGAAGGAGGCAACTTGGGGGGCTGCCTGGGGTTGGGCACATAGGTCATTGGGGTTAACAGGAGATGGCAGGACTTGAGGAGGCTGCCTGACATTTGGGCAGAGGGCATTGGGGGTAGTCAGAGGAAGCAGGGGGCTACCTGGGGTTGGTGCAGAGGTCAGTGGGGGTAGTGGGAGGTGACAAGACTTGAGAGAGCTGCCTGGGGTTGGGGGAAGTAGTAAATGCAATTAGTGGGATGAGAGCAGACTTGAGGGGGCTGCCTGGGTTTGGAAGCAGAGGTCAGTGGGGGTAGTGGGAGGAAGTAAGACGATCAGAGGGTTGCCTGATATTGGGATGGAGGTCTGGAGGTCAGTGGGGGCAGTGGGATGTGCAGGACTTATGGGGGCTGCCTGGAGTTGGGGGCAGAGGTCAGTGGGAATAGTAGGAGGTGGCAGGAATTGAGTGGGCTGCCTGAGGTTGGGGCAGTGTTCAGTGGGGGAAGTGGCATGCACCAAGTGGAAGTACTTTGAAGTAACTCTTGGCCTCGCTTGCTGGTGGAGCTCTGAGAGATCTACTTTTGCTATGCTGGAAAGCACTCCTAATACTGTAAAATGGCGTGTTGGACTACAAACAGCGTTATTTGGCAAAGCCAAACCCCTTTTCTTGCGAGTGCATATAACAATCTAACCGTGCGCACCTCTTGGCCTCGCTTGCTCGTGGAGCTCTGAGAGATTTACTTTTGCCATTCTGGAAGTACGTGTTATCATCGTTCTCTTTAAAGATTCCAAGTGCACAATTTTGTATCCTCGGTAATTTGTGCTAATTCAAATCTATTTGTTTTGTTTAGAGCACTCCTAATACTGTAAAACATCGTTTTGGACTAAAAACAGCATTATTTGGCAAAGCCACACCCCTTTTGCTATGAGTGCCTATAACCATCTGACCATGCGCACCAGCGCACGCGCACCAAGCAGAAGTACCTGTGAAGTACCTCTTGGCCCTGCATGCCCGTGGAGAGCTGAGAGATTTACTTTTGCTATTCTGGAAGTATGTGGTATCATTGTTCTCTTTAAAGACTCTTAGTGGACAATTTTGTATCCTCAGTAATTTGTGCTTATTCGAATCTATTTGTTTTGTTTAGAGCACTCCTAATACTGTAAAACTCTGTTTTGGACAACAAACATTGTTATTTAGTGAAGCCACGCCCCTTTTGTTGCAAGTGCATATAACTATCTGACCGCGGGCACAAGCATGTGCACATTAAGCGGAAGTACCTGTGAAGTACCTCTAGGCCTCGTATGCTGTTGCAGCTCTGAGAGATTTACTTTTGCTATTCTGGAAGTACGTGGTATCATCGTTCTCTTTAAAGACTCTAAGTGGACAATTTTGTATCCTCTGTAATTTGTGCTAATTCCAATCTATTTGTTTTGTTTAGAGCACTCCTAATACTGTAAAACACTGTTTTGGACTAAAACCAGCATTATTGGGTGAAGCCACTCCCCTTTTGTTGTGAGTGCATATAACCATCTGACCGCGTGCACTAGCACGCGCACCAAGCTGAAGTACCTGTGAAGTACCTCTTGGCCTCTTTACCACGCTTTTCTCGGTGTCGGGCAGAGGAGTGATTTGTGGTACTTCCTGCTGGCCTCGTACAGCAGTATGCAGTTATGTACTCTGAAAACTTACATGCCGTTGAAGATTGGCAATACAGCGGTTTCGGGTGAGAGGGTTCTCGTGGCTCCGGTCACTCATGGAGCTGACGACGTAAAACCTCCACAAAATGGAGGAGGCAGCAGGGTAACCCCTGCGGGGTCATGCCGCCGGGAGCGGGGATCCTCACCCGGAAGGGTAAAGGGCAAGGGGGCGGAACGGCGCCAAGAAACTCAAGAGCCCGGAAAGCCCGCGAAGGGTAAACAAAAGGAATGGGGCGGGGCCTGCAGGATAAAAGCAGGCGGGATCGGGGACCAGGCATCTCGCTCCTGCACTGGGACCCGGTCGCCGCCACCTAACAAGGAAGAGGAATTTCGTTTCTCGTGGAATTCGTTGCGCCAGCACAGCAGAAGGAAGGCGGTCCAGAGGCCAGGCCGGGAAACGCCGCAAGGAAGCAGCGTCTGGAACAGGCAGCCGGTGGAGGACCGCCGGTGTACGCAGAGGGGTTGCCCAGCGGATCCGAGGTCGCGGCGTGGCAAGAGGAAGAAGCAGAGGACTGCCAACCGGAGCACCCACTTCGCAGTAAGAAGAAGGACCAGCGAACGCGGAAGGCAGTCGGCGGAGGAGACCGGGAAGCGTCGCGCAGCTGGGGAACGCAGCCGGCAGGTGGAGAGAGGCAGCACAGCTGAGCGGAGCAGCGGCGAAAGAAGGCGGGTCCAGCCCAGGACCAGGGACGAAGCTCCAAAGGCAGTGCAGGGCTACGGGTGAGCCCGCCTGGCGGAAGCCAGATTCGAGGAGCGGAGGCCGGGCGGAAGCGCAAGGCGAGGGGAACACTAGTCGGAAGAGCATCCGACTTGCGCAAGCCCGCGCCCGGCCTGTCGCTCACCCACCCCCCCCCCCGCACACGAGCTTAAAACTCCGGCGGAGGGGACAACGAGCCGGCCGGGCAGAAGCCGGATTTAAGGAGCGGAGGCAGGGCGGAGGAACAAGGCGAGGGGAAGGCATACCGGAAGCGGATCCGAGGATCGGAGCCGAGTGCCGGTCCCTCGGGTCGAATCCCCCCCCCCACCCGGACACGAGCATAAAACGTCCAGCGGAGGGGCCAACATCAGGGGCACGCAGACGCCCAACGCCCGCCCCCCCAAAAGCACACGACAGGCCGCAAGGAGCCAGCCACGAGGGACACCTGAGCACGGTTCTCGGGCAAGAGCAACAAGCAGCCCAGAGGGAGCAGGAAGCAGGTGGCCGGACAAGTTCGGAGACCACCAAATGGATCTAGCAGCATTCATGGAACTGGCCAGGGTGGCAGCAGCAACCCATGGCGCAGACTGGATGTCCAAGATGGTGGCACAGCCTAGCCAGGAGAGGCACAGCCAAGGAGTTGATAGCTCCCCTCTGATGTTTCAGGACAGTGGCAGTGAGGCCACCGTGATCGAGGTCGAGATCCACAGCCAAGGGGATGAAGAGGAAGAGAGGGAGAAGGAGACCCAGGGGAATAAAAGAAAAAAGACAATGACGGCCAAGGCGAAAGCGAGCAAGGAGCAAGCCAGCAGCATCAAGAGGCCACGGCAGAAGGGGAGGGCGCAGGAGGATGCGGCCTTAACGGCTCCTACACCTGCTGAGGCTCCAGGGAATCAAGTGAGCCCACCCAACGCGCCTGTGACCAGAACGGTGGATGTCGTGGGTGGAGGAACAACATCCCTGGAGGCAGTTAAAGGTATGGTGTTAGAATGGATGCAAGCATGGGGGAAAATGGGGCAAATACCGAATGTTTTGCCCAGTAATGGTATGGTGGCAGGGGGAGTGTCTCAAGGAAGTATAGCCACGCATCTAGGGGCGTCACAAGGACTGGGAGGGCTCTGGTGCAATGGTAGCACTCAAGGCTGGGCACAGACAGGTGGGCTAAGTCAGTTACCCCAGAAGAAGGGGATACCGCCCGGGGGTTTCTTGTCTGTCGGGCTGCCTAGCGTGGGCCCACCTATGGGAGGCGGGCAGCAGGTGCAATTGACGGGGCTCCCGTGGGGTCAAGAATGGTCAGGCCAGGGGCCAGGGGCGCCAGCAAGCCTGGGAGGGGCATTGCAATTGGCTGCGGGGTCCCCGGCAGGGGCACAGGGGATGCAAAAGGAGGCAGGGCCATGTGCGGTCTTGACAGGGGGGCTGAACGCAGCGCAGCCAGTAACAGCAGGCCCAAGCAGCAGTGAAACAGGGGGATTGTGGGGACAGGCAACCCAGTATGGGAGGCCAATGCCAGGGTTCGCACCTATGCGGGCTACGGTGAATTCGCTAGTGTGGCACATCCCATGGGCGGTCAAGGAAAGGTTATGGAGGAAGGAATTCATTGACATTTTTGACTTGTTGGGGATCATCCCCACGGGTGGAGGACTAAAGGAACTGTCTGAAAAGGAAAAAGAGAAAAGGGACAGGGAGGCTACCAGGGTAGAGCGTTCGATTAACAACTGGCTGAAAGCATATAGGATGTACATGTCAGTGATGTTGGAGAGGTACCCACAGGATGCACTGGCGATGATAGCATACGAGCAGTATGTACATGATTTGTATCAGAAGTATGGAGGCGAAGGATGGCTGGAGTATGACCGGGGCTTTAGATTAAAAATGCAGATATGGCCAGCAATGTCATGGGACGAGATGGATGTCGGGGGGTACATGGATAAAGTGGTGCCTTGCAGGGAATCACATGACGAGCCATCGGGGGAAAAATCTCGGGGAGGGAGAGGCAGAGGCGGGTTCCCGCAGCGAGGGAGAGGGTCCTTTCGCGGGCCCTCCTCCTGGGTGTACAAGGCAGCAGCCCACCAGGGGGAGCCAGAAATCTGCTGGAGGTTCGCGGAGGGGTATTGCTCATATGGGAAGTCATGCAGGTACAAGCATCAGAAGGGCGGGGGGACGGGCCCCCGCAGGGCCACTCCGGGAGAGGCTAAACCCGGGGATGGCGGGAAACAAAAGAATAAGGGGAATGTTGATTGATACGCCGACAAAACAAGGCAATACTGTGGGAACAATGATTGACAAAGGTATGATTAAAGGGGCATTGCCTACACCAGTTAGCCTTCTTGCCATGACTCCCTTCCTAAACAAGTACCACAACAAAGCTGACGCAAAACTGCTATGGCATGGGTTCAGGTGGGGCTTTAGGATCCCAGGGGCGGGTTCCCAAGGGGGAAGAGAGGCGGCCAACCTACGATCGGCTCTGGAGAATCCCGAGGTATTGGAAAAGAAGGTTAACAAAGAGGTTGGGCTGGGGAGAGTGGCCGGCCCATTTACTAGACCCCCCATGAACGATCTGGTGGTATCCCCGCTAGGACTGGTGCCAAAAAAGGAAGAGGGGCAATTCCGCATGATACACCACCTATCCTTCCCCGAGGGGCAGTCGGTGAACAGCGGCATTCCAGAAGAACAGTGCAGGGTGCAGTACGCCTCCCTGGAGGAGGCGATACTAATGGTGAAAGCGGCGGGGAAAGGGGCCTTGCTGGGGAAAGCTGACATTGAATCTGCCTTCCGTCTATTACCAATCCACGAGGATAGCCACCACTTGCTGGGTTTTAAGGTGGGGGACAAGTACTACTATGACAAATGTCTCCCCATGGGGTGCGCCATTTCCTGCTCATATTTTGAGGCATTCAGCACCTTTCTGGAATTTACGGTAAAGCAGGAGATAAAAAATGGGGGAATGTTGCACTACTTGGATGATTTTCTTTTCGTGGGGAGGGAAGGAACAGATGAGTGCAGGTCCATGATGGAGATATTTCAAAGCAGAATGGAACATCTAGGGGTTCCCCTTGCACCGGGAAAGACCGTGGGCCCGGCAACAACATTGACATTTCTGGGGATCGAGATCGATTCAGTTAAAGGGGAGTGTAGGCTCCCTCAGGACAAGGTCCAAAAACTGAAGGGCTTGATTCAGGAACTGATGGGCAAAAGCAAAGCAACCTTGAGGGAGTTGCAAGTGCTGGCAGGTAACCTCAATTTTGCAGGCAAGGTGATACCAGCGGGGAGGGCATTTGCCAGAAGTGTGGAACTAAAAACTGTCGGCTTACAGCATGCCGCACAGCACGTCAGATTGGGTTCAGAAGTAAAAGAGGATCTGAGAATGTGGGATAGTTTTCTATCAGGTTCCAGCGGGGTGGCAATCTGGAGGGCGGACTGGGCAAGCAGTCAGAGGCTCAAACTGTTCACAGATTCATCCGGGTCCCTGGGCTTTGGGGCTATCCTGGGGGACAGATGGTGCGGCATGGCATGGCCGGAGGAATGGCACAAGGAAGGGGTCACAAAGGATATCACGCTACTAGAGCTATTCCCCATAGTGGTGGCGTTCAAGTTGTGGGGCAGGCGGCTGCAGAATTCCAAGGTCATGTTATGGTCAGACAACTTGGCTGTGGTACAGATCATTAACACGGGAGCGTCCAGTAACCTGAGGGTGCTGAGGCTCCTCAGAGAACTCACCAGGAGTTTGTTAGAATTGAACATCGAGGTTAGAGCACGACACATTCCAGGGGTGAAAAACACGGCCGCTGATTCTCTGTCTCGTTTACAGTGGGACCGATTCCGGGAGAGCTGTCCCGAAGCAAGGGAGGAGATGACCCCATTCGAGGTACAATGGTGGGGGATGATTGGGGCGATCTGACCGCATTGGTGGAAACGGCCCTGGCACCCGGTACAACCAAGAGATACAGGGCTTGTTGGATTCGGTTTGCACGGTTCCAGGAAGAGGTACTAGCAGGGGACCCCGGGGAGAACCCGGTGAGAGCATTCATAGGCTGGTGCTGGAAAACAGGGAAAACCCGGGCGTGGGTAAGCTATCACCTTGCGGCCATAGCGCATTATGCAAAAATGCACGGGGAGAAGGACCCCACTAAGGAGCATTATGTCATGATGGCCATGAAAGGCTGGGCGAAGCAAAGCACGCCAAAACCAGATGAGAGACGGCCAATCGATATTTGGAAATTGCACGGTTTGATTAAATGCCTAGGGGAGGTATGTCAGGATGAATCAGAGCGTGTGCTCTTCTCGGCCGCATTTACGGTGGCGTTTTTTGGGGCGCTTAGAGTAGGCGAACTGGTGCCGGAAAACAAGAGCGGCAAGGGGAGTGGGTTCTTGCGCGTCAGGGACATTCATGTGGGGAGCACTCAGGTCATCATCTATGTGAGGCGGTCGAAGACGGATCAGAAAGGAAAGGGCACGACGCTGACCGTACATGCCATTCAGGCAAGCCGGGTTTGCCCGGTGGCGGCGTCGGCAAACTTTATGCGACAGAGGCAGCCATCTGGGGCAGAGGCGCCATGGCTCACGCACAAGGATGGGTCCGCACTAAGCCGCTTTCAGTTCAAAAAAGTAATGTCGCTTGGGCTGGAGAGAATGGGTCTGGCAGGGGGCCAGTTTGGGACGCATTCTTTTCGGATTGGGGCCGCCACCTCAGCATCAGTCGGGGGGCTAGGGGCCGAGGAGATTAAGAGATTGGGGAGATGGTCGTCAGGATGTTATAAACGTTATGTCAGGCCTGAAAAAGTGTAAAGATAACCATGCCGTTCCTTCCATGTCATTTACCAGCAGCGCACCAAAGGAGACCACGCACAGTATGGGTGGTGGGGCACTCATTCATCACAAGGGCAAAGGCAAGCTGGAACCAGCAGCATGAGGTCTTGACGGCTGGTGAATTCAAGATCGAATGGCACGGGGTGCCAGGGATGAAATGGGCTCAGCTGGAAGGGCATTTGCGCACGCTGCTAAAAAAGCGGCGGAGGCCAGAGGTGTTGGTAATACACTTAGGAGGGAACGATCTGACCAGTTTAGGGAGAGGGGTATTGCTGAGAGACATCACAAGCTCTTTACAGGAAATAGCGGCGCAAGTGGAGGAGACGGAGATCATCTGGTCCGAGGTGATTCCGCGGACTCAATGGAGGGGGGCAGCAAACCATTCGGCAGTGGAAAAATCTCGGAGGAAGCTGAACGGGGCAGTTGCAAAATTCTGCAAGGGCAGAGGTTTCCATCAGATCAGGCATGGTCTGATTAACGAGAAAACCCCCGAGTATTTCCTAGCCGATGGTGTGCACCTATCCCCAAAGGGCATGGAGCTCTTTTTTTGGAACATTTGCACCAAATTGCTGGAATTGTGAGGAGTGAGGATGAAGGGAGAGCCAACGGTGGACGGGAACCCACCGGTTGGCGTGGCGGTGTTTGGGCAACCAAGCACAAATGATAGACTCCGGATGAGCCAGAAGGAAACAGAATGGGTCTTCGCTCTTCTGGACCAGCGCCTCTTGGGGGCCTAAACGGCGGGGGCGCCTGGTAGGAACAAATAAGGCTCAGCTTCCCCCCCAAAACAAACGGCGCTCTCCCCACCCACGGACCCCTGCACGGGCAGGATAGGACAGGTACAATGGGTCGGGGGAGTTGGGGGCCTACTATACCAAGTATAGGGGGAAGCAAAGGAAATCCGGCAAGCAAGCGCCACATGTACAGAATGAGGTCACTATGGTGTACAAATACTTCTGTTGTCATGGAAATAAAACTGCGGCCAATTTTGCCAATTGAAATCTTGTGTCATGCCAATTCATGGGGGGTTTAAAGCATTGTCTGCATGAGCAAAAGAATTGGGGGTAAAGGCAAATGGACGGCTGCAGGGGTTATGGAGCTGACGACGTAAAACCTCCACAAAATGGAGGAGGCAGCAGGGTAACCCCTGCGGGGTCATGCCGCCGGGAGCGGGGATCCTCACCCGGAAGGGTAAAGGGCAAGGGGGCGGAACGGCGCCAAGAAACTCAAGAGCCCGGAAAGCCCGCGAAGGGTAAACAAAAGGAATGGGGCGGGGCCTGCAGGATAAAAGCAGGCGGGATCGGGGACCAGGCATCTCGCTCCTGCACTGGGACCCGGTCGCCGCCACCTAACAAGGAAGAGGAATTTCGTTTCCACCCACCCACCCACGAAATACGAGTAGGACGCACCCGGGTGTCGCTGTCGCAGGGCACCCAGGTCAGAGGATGACAAGTTGGCGGTGTTTGGGCAACCAAGCACAAATGATAGACTCCGGATGAGCCAGAAGGAAACAGAATGGGTCTTCGCTCTTCTGGACCAGCGCCTCTTGGGGGCCTAAACGGCGGGGGCGCCTGGTAGGAACAAATAAGGCTCAGCTTCCCCCCCAAAACAAACGGCGCTCTCCCCACCCACGGACCCCTGCACGGGCAGGATAGGACAGGTACAATGGGTCGGGGGAGTTGGGGGCCTACTATACCAAGTATAGGGGGAAGCAAAGGAAATCCGGCAAGCAAGCGCCACATGTACAGAATGAGGTCACTATGGTGTACAAATACTTCTGTTGTCATGGAAATAAAACTGCGGCCAATTTTGCCAATTGAAATCTTGTGTCATGCCAATTCATGGGGGGTTTAAAGCATTGTCTGCATGAGCAAAAGAATTGGGGGTAAAGGCAAATGGACGGCTGCAGGGGTTATTAGCATGCCTCCAGCATGATATGCTCAACTCTGCGTATGCGGATTCCTCGTAAAGGGTCAGTTCCATCCCCGAACATTGATAAATATAAAGATAGTCGAGCATTCTGTAAAGATGCCCGTGATAGAAATGCCTTAGACACAGGTCCATTGTCAAGGGTGGGAAAACTAATGGTGGCGAAAACAATGGAGAATCTGCCGCCCTTAACCACAACAGAAAATGTGTCAAATGTGATACAGGATTCATCTGCGTTACGTGCAGATGTCATTTCTAGTGTTGCAATAATAACTAACTCAGAATCTTTACCCGACCCAACAACTATCATGGGATCTGAATCATTATCTGATAGCATTATGCTAAATGCACTTCCACCAACTGCAAAGCCACCCAAATCCGGAGTTGCCACGGAACAACCTAATAATGATGTGGTAGTCATTGATTTAGATCCTGAGGGCTCAGACTTCTCAGCACAAACCTTACCGGATAATTTGTCCAATTCACATGTGCTGTTTGAAGCCCCGGATGCCACTCATAATAGTTCTGCATTAAGCATCTCATTTATTCATCCAACACCTAGAACACCTCAAGGTCCATCATTAAATGCAAACAAGCTGATTGTCGGTTCACAAAATGATAGGTTGCTGGAAGTTACACTTCAAGCCATGAATTGGGCAATACAATCTCTAGGTAAACTATCTTAAAACCATAGAGGCCAAATTAAGTAATCAGGCAGGATTTTTAGAAAATATGCAAATTTGGCAAAATACTGTTGGGCAGCTACTGAGTACCAGATCTTCCATTCTGTTGGTACCAGAAAAAAAACAAAAGTAATAATGGCATTGGCGGCGTGCCAAACACTGAAGCAGAGTGAACTCCAGGCCTCAAGTAAGTTAAAACAAAACGATCCCGGCAATTCCATGCATCGCTAACATAATTTATGACACAGTGAAAACAGAACAGAACCCCCTAATGTGGAAACATCAGTAAAGGATGTACCTCGACTGGTTAATTCCACCACTCCAAAAAAGGCGTACACCATTTTTAATTCAGGAAGAGTGGAACAATCCAAAAACGTTCGTCCTGGTAAATTAACTAAAATCCAGAAAATTGTGAAAAGTTCAGTGGGATCCGGATCCAAGCAGTTCTTCAAAGCTATTGACCTACCACAGACGAGTACTATAACTGCCTCACAGGCAATTGAAAAAAAATATAAGCAACAATTGCTACTGCTTATGGATAATGGGTGTCATGTAAATAATGGTTTGAATAAACTGGACTATGCCCCCCTAGATGCCTTGGTGCAAGAGGTGAATAAAGGCAACACAGCGAATCGCTTAAAAATGGGGGATCGCAAGTCATCCGAATGCCCTCGGGTGTCAAGCATTGACCTTGCTTATGAAAGGAATAAGGCAGCAATTACTGGCAGAAGATTCGGAAGGCCGCTGATGCCTACATGGCCGGTTATATGATGATGGACCCTTTGAGTTTGGGTAGGTCAAAAGCGCAGTCCTCGGTGGTAGATGAACCAACCAAAGATCCTGCTATGCAAAGTCAAGTTGAACTAAGGGTCGATTCCCAAAATACCTTTGGTAAAAAAACAAGTAATACAGGAGAAGGGGAGTCAGTGACACACACCTACGACTTGTCGCCCTTATCCTCCAAATTGACTATTGAGCCGACCGTGGTCGCAAATAAAGACCAGCTGGGAGTATTGGGCCAAATGGTGATGGTTCAAACATGGCTGTGGAAGTATTACAATGAATTGAAACAGCTTTAAGAAACATAGAACTCACAAATAAACACTCTCTATCTAGAGATAGTGGCAAGGATGATAAAAACGATCAACCTGCCTCTTCAACAACTCATGAGTGTAGATGATTGGCAATGCATTCTCTGACCCTAGCCTGCAGGCCGTCTCCATCTGTGCAATACGATCTCAAACGAAGGTAGGTAATGGCCATCTTTTCTGTCGTTGCACAGCTGGAGGACATTAACTCTTCTGATATCGATTGCGTGGAGTTCACTAATGATTGTAGCCTGAACTCAGTTAGAATTTGGTTGAATTCACGGGTTGCACAAAATGTAATCTGGTCAGCAAAAAAGATCCTATACGAGATGGGCTTTGATCTGAAAGTAGAGCCAATGTCAGCAATAAATCACGCCTTGGATACGAAACATAAAATGCAACCAAAGGCGAGGATGACCCAGAGTGTGAAGGGTAAAATCCCACAAGCAAAAGCCAATCTATGTCAATGTAAGTGTAACCAGGAGAAACAATAACTAGACATTACAAGTCCCAAAAGAGTGATTACATTGTTGAGCTGGAACACAAGAGGCTTTGGCCACCTGCTCAACAACAATAGAAGCAATTTGAGAGCAGTTGATATGATATTACTCCAAGAAACTTGGCTTACTTCACCTCCACTATGGGACAATCGTGACATATATTTCAATCCTGCTTTTAAAACTTTGTCTGGCAAAGCTTCTTCTGGTCTGTTAATTGCCATTTAAATTATGAAAGAAACATCATCAGAATTGTGGGCAATGCCAAACAACCATATGATAATGGTGAAGATGAAGGTGCAAAAATCTGGGTACTCTATTTTGAATATATATTGGAATTCAATCGCAATAACAGACAATATTTTCTTTAGAGATCTAACAATGTTACTGGATTTGGTTGATCTTGATCCTACCACGTCCTATTTAATTATAGCTGGTTACTTGAATATCAATTGCTTTAATGGAAAGGCACAAGGTAATAGGGCAAGAATACAGCGGTGGAATATGTTTGTCAAGTAGGGCAACCTTCATATGTTAAATGGTATGTTCAAAGCAGATATACCGCCCCATTCAACATGGAAAATAGGTCATATTCAAGCTGTAATCGATTATATTTATGTGAATGACAACTTGTTATCGTCTGTACTGGACTTTGAGGTTCGAATCTCCGATCAAAGTGATCATAACATTTTAGCGATGAAATGGGAGAGGGAAGATCAAAGTCCAGAGTGTGCAAATGCTAAACTAGGAGGCTATTTACTTGTTAATCCTGGGTTGCATCAACTCTGATGGTCTAAGGAGGGGTTGCAGCAATTTAATCTATATTTGGCAAATGTACACAATGATAATGGTGGGGAAATGGGTTACCAAGGGATAGAGTATAGTAATACAATGCAACTATTCTGGCATTCAAGATCAAATTATATAATAAAGAAGGAAAAACTCCATCTTCACATATTTGATCAGGCTGTAAAAATGAGGAAAACATTGTATCGTGCCAAAATGTGGCAAGCTGCACAATTCCCTTCTGACCTGAAGGTCATTCTCCTAAGGAAGATTCAAACCAATTATGTGAATTGGGTAAAAAAACATTGAGCACAAATGTATCAAAATGATGGTGCTAACATGTTGAGCACTTTAGCAACTAAAAATACAGCGAAAATGTGGACAATCATTAATCAGGTAGCAGTGGGTTCACAGATCACTATTCAATCTAGTGCAGTGAACGAACAAAGTTGGATACAATACTTTAGTCATCTGTATTCTGTGCCGGGGGCAGTTTAAGTTTAGACTATATTAAGTTCACGAAAAATGTCCATCTTAACTTTGATCAAGATGACTCATCAAAACAAGCAGTTCAAGGGCTTCTGGCCCTGATGGGTTGTCGAATCACATTTTAAAATTGCATCCTGATCTTTGGGGCTCTATACTATTCAATATATTCTCAGCCATAAATGTTGCCCAAGCACTACCAAAAGCTTGGACAGACTCAATTACGTTGCCAATCTTCAAGAAGAGGGATCGCCAGTCTCCAAGTAGTTACCGACCCATCTCATTGTTAGATGTCCCTGGTAAAATCTATAGGAGGTTATTGCTAAAGGAATTAAACTTATGGATCACTTAGAACCATTTAAAAGATCCATACCAATCGGGTTTTGTTGCAGGCATGGGAACTGTTCCAAACATGCTATGCTTAAATATGATCAAAAAGCAGTATGCTGCCCAAGGTCAATCATTATATCTAGCATTCATAGACTTTCGGGCAGCCTTCGACTCAATTGATCAGGTTTTGCTATATAATAAATTTAAAAAAACACAATTTTCCACCATCGGTATTAGTACTAGTCATGCTGATTCACTTGGAAACAACTATGCAAGTGTGATTAACATTTGAGGGCACCCTGTCTGCCCTAATAACGACTGAGGGGCCTGAATCAGGGGTGTACACTTGCATCATTCTTGTTTCATTTTTTTATACTTGATATGGTTGAGATTTTATTCAATACAGCCTGTGATGCGCCTATATTGGGAAATCAGAAAATAAGACACCTTTTATATGCTGATGATCTGGTGATGCTATCCCAGACACTGATCGGTTTACAGAACATGTTACATACTCTTGACACCTATGCAAAGGAAAATAACCTGGTAATAAACATTAGTACATCACAGGAGGTAGTATGTAAGAATAGTATAAAATGTAGAAAAATCACATATAGATAGAGGCTACAAAATACAGAATTGACAGTCGTTCCCCAGTATAAATAACTAGGAATCATGTTTTCAAATTCTAACAACCTTGAATCTCATAAGTGGGAATTGCAATGCAAACTACAGGCTATTACATCGCAAGCCAAGTTATTGACACGTAAATTTGGGAAATATTCATTAAAACATGTACTTGCGTTCTATCAAATGAAAGTAACACCAATATTGGTCTACGGTATGGAAGCATTCTGCCCTAAGAAGCGGGAGGAATGGGATAAATTGGAGTCCAAATTTCGGAAACAGGTTTTGTATTTACCAAATTGCACTCTGCTACCCATGCGTTGCTTCGTAAATGTTTATTGGGGACACAAATGCCTAACATCTTAGGCATAATCGCTCAGCATCTTTTAACAAACACCAGTGCGTTCTCCAGTAATTGTTGCAAAATCATATTTAATGCCATGGCTGAGGCTTCCATTGATCTGGAGCTATTCAAATATATCAATAATCCTGGATGAGCTCAAATCAAACTTTTCCAATCTGATTGGATATATAATTCAACTGCTTGTGACCATTAAAAGGATTTTGATGTAACTCTCTTTGGGAGGAAAAGGTGCAGGAAAATGGCAGAATAACTCATTTAGGGGGTAATTCATAGAATTTAGCGCACAAGTGGCGCACGCGGCTGGCGCACAGTGTGCGCGTGCGAATCCCTGCGCCAGCCGCGTGCGCTAAAATCCATTTCCGCGCACAGCGTATTCATGGATTCAGCTACCAAAACCAGCCGTGGCGCACAGTGGCGCAGCGACCCTGCAGCAGTGCCAGTTACGCCCCCAAGAACGCCTCTCGCGCAGGGAAAAGCCATCAAAATCCCCAATCCAGCGCAAAGGGCTGCGCTAACCCTGTACCAGCACGGCAAGCGGGCTACGTGTATCACTGGGGTGCGCGGGAAGTACCTCACGTCATTTCAGCTGGGTACGTGTATTTCAGGGGTGCGCTGGAAGTTCCACACGCAATTCCATCAGGGTACATGTACATCAGGGGTGCGCGGGAAGTTTCACTCGTGATTTCAGCAGGGTACGTGTACATCAGGGGTGCGCGGGAAGTTCCACACGTGAATGTCCTGGGTACGTGTATTTCGGGGTGCGCGGGAAGTTTCACACGCGATATCAGCAGGGTACGTGTATTCCAGGGGTGCGCTGGAAGTTCCACACGCGAATGTCCTGGCTACGTGTATCTTGGGGTGCGCAGGAAGTTTCACACGCGATATCAGCAGGGTACTTGTATATCAGGGGTGTGCGGGAAGTTCCACATGAAATGTCCTGGGTACGTGTATTTCGGGGTGCGCGGGAAGTTTCACAAGCGATATCAGCAGGGTATGTGTATTCCAGGGGTGCGCTGGAAGTTCCACACGCGAATGTCCTGGCTACGTATATCTTGGGGTGCGCGGGAAGTTTCACACGTGATATCAGCAGGGTACGTGTATATCAGGGGTGCGCGGGAAGTTCCACATGCGAATGTCCTGGGTACGTGTATTTCGGGGTGCGCGGGAAGTTTCACACGCGATATCAGCAGGGTACGTGTATTCCAGGGGTGCGCTGGAAGTTCCACACGCGAATGTCCTGGCTACGTGTATCTTGGGGTGCGCGGGAAGTTTCACACGCGATATCAGCAGGGTATGTGTATATCAGGGGTGCGCGGGAAGTTCCACACGCGAATGTCCTGGGTACGTGTATTTCGGGGTGCGCGGGAAGTTTCACACGTGATATCAGCAGGGTACGTGTATAACTGGGGTGCGCGGGAAGTTCCACACGCGAATGTCCTGGGTACGTGTATTCCAGGGGTGCGCTGGAAGTTCCACACGCGAATGTCCTGGCTACGTGTATCTTGCGGTGCGCGGGAAGTGTCACACGCGATATCAGCAGGGTACGTGTATTCCAGGGGTGCGCAGGAAGTTCCACACGCAAATGTCCTGGCTACGTGTATCTTGGGGTGCACGGGAGGTTTCACACGCGATATCAGCAGGGTATTTCAGGGGTTCCTACACTAGTACTAGACGTGAATTGGCCGTGTGGGTCCTCCCAGGTGTTCGCTCCACAACCTCCACGGCCCCTGCAGGCAGCCCACACCACGGGGGACTAGCCTGCACCCCCACTCGTCCCCCAGCACTGTGGGGCACCTGCCAGCAGGCCCCCACTCATGTCCAACTCATGTTCCCCTGCACCCCCACCCCCCAGCACTGTGGTGCACCCTCCACCAGGCTCCCACTCATGTCTCATCACCCCCACCCCCCAGCACTGTGGTGCACCCTCCACCAGGCCCCAACTCATGTTCCCCTGCACCCCCACCCCCCAGCACTGTGGTGCATCCTCCACCAGGCTCCCACTCATGTCTCCCATCACCCCCAGCCCCCAGCACTGTGGTGCACCCTCCACCAGGCCCCAACTCATGTTCCCCTGCACCCCCACCCCCCAGCACTGTGGTGCACCCTCCACCAGGCCCCAACTCATGTTCCCCTGCACCCCCACACCCCAGCACTGTGGGGCACCTGCCAGCAGGTCCCCACTCATGTCCAACTCATGGTCCCCTGCACCCCCACCCCCCAGCACTGTGGGGCACCTGCCAGCAGGCCCCCACTCATGTCCAACTCATGTCTCCCATCACCCCCACCCCCCAGCACTGCGGTGCACCCTCCACCAGGCCCCAACTCATGTTCCCCTGCACCCCCACCCCCAGCACTGTGGTGCACCCTCCACCAGTTTCCCACTCATGTCTCCCATCACCCCCACCCCCCAGCACTGTGGTGCACCCTCCACCAGGCCCCAACTCATGTTCCCCTGCGCCCCCACACCCCAGCACTGTGGGGCACCTGCCAGCAGGCCCCCACTCATGTCCAACTGAGGTTCCCCTGCACCCCCACCCCCAGCACTGTGGGGCACCTGCCAGCAGGCCCCCACTCATGTCCAACTCATGTCTCCCATCACCCCCACCCCCCAGCACTGTAATGCACCCTCCACCAGGCCCCAACTCATGTTCCCCTGCACCCCCACCCCCCAGCACTGTGGTGTACCCTCCACCAGTTTCCCACTCATGTCTCCCATCACCCCCACCCCCCAGCACTGTGGTGCACCCTCCACCAGGCTCCCACTCATGTCTCCCATCACCCCCACCCCCCAGCACTGTGGTGCACCCTCCACCAGGCCCCAACCCATGTTCCCCTGCACCCCCTCCCCCCAGCACTGTGGTGCATCCTCCACCAGGCTCCCACTCATGTCTCCCATCACCCCCACCACCCAGCACTGTGGTGCACCGTCCACCAGGCCCCAACTTATGTTCCCCTGCACCCCCACCCCCAGCACTGTGGTGCACCCTCCACCAGGCCCCAACTCATGTTCCCCTGCACCCCCACCCCCCAGCACTGTGGGGCACTTGCCAGCAGGCCCCCACTCATGTCCAACTCATGTTCCCCTGCACCCCCAGCCCCCAGCACTGTGGGGCACCTGCCAGCAGGCCCCCACTCATGTCCAACTCATGTCTCCCATCACCCCCACCCCCCAGCACTGTGGTGCACCCTCCACCAGGCCCCAACTCATTGAAGTTTGATCAAAAAATATGTATTAAAGGAAACATAAATTGAATCAAAAATAAACAAACAGAAATGGGAATGTAAAAAAATTAAAATAAGCATGTCCGTGAAAAGATGCAAAACCAAAAATCATAACCCAAAGGAATGGTGTCCAAAGTCACAGTCCACAAAAGAAAATCCAATGGAAAATTATAATTGAAAGCCATTGCTCCATGGGTAAGTTGTAAAATAAAAAGAAAATCCAACAGTGAACTATGTACAGATGAACAAACCAGGGTCCATGATCCCAACAAAAGAAATGAAACCTATCTAACAACACTACCTAATCAAAAAAAAACTATATACAAAAATGTGGCCCATTGTCCAAAAGGTCCAAAAAAATGCAAAAACAAAGGAAACCTAACACTAACTACAGAACTATGTACAAGGACAGCGGGCTAGTCCGACGGCTCACTTTTGGATGTCCCGGGCCAGGGCATCATCGAACTCCTGCTCAATGTCCCGGAGGTGGTCCTCCTCCATGGCCCCGAGGGTCCGCAGGGCTGTCGACGTGTCCACCTCCAACCCCCTGCGGATTGCCTCGAGGCACTCGGCCCGCCTCAGGGCCCTCCGCATGGAGTTCTCCGCCCTGACCATCGTGAGCCATGCCTCTTCCGCCCGCTGCCGCTCCGCATCTATGGCGTGGCCCAACCGCTGCCACACGGAAGACACTTTCTGTCCTGGGTCTTCCTGCCCTCCGGCCGATGCCTGCCCCTCCGATGTCGAAGGCCCCGAGCCTTCATGGCTCCCACCACTTTGCTGCTGCTGCTGTGCCTCTGCCCGTGCACTGCCTCCTGCTGCCTGCACATCCTCCGCTGGCTGGGGTGCAGTCGTTGATGTGGCCACCCCTGCTGGACGTCCGACTCCCAACTGTGGCAGGGATGCCTCCTCCACCAGCCTGGCCGCACCGTCAGAGGCATCTCCACAGGGCACACAGGTGACTGATGGGTGGGAAGATGGTACGGAGGACGACTGGCGCATAGGGGGTTCAGTTGAGGAGGGGGTCGCAGCAAGCCCCATCTAACGGAGGAATCCAGCCTGGGTGACCTGTCCCAGTAGGCCGACGCGGTCAACGAGCCATTCGAGATGACGTGCAGTCTCCTCATGAAAAGACTGCAGGTCACCTCGCATGGCCCGTTGACGCAACGCCACATCAGTCAGGACAGGCTCAACCCGGACCCGAATAGCCACTTCCGCAGGCAGAGGAAGGCCAGTTGTCGTGAGCTCATCCCCTGCCTGAAAACGGGTCTGGACGTAGGCATCCCTGCTGGTGCAAGATGATGTAGGGACAGGATCAGGGACAGGATTGCACACCGGCACCTCCGCGGCGGCCTGTGCTGCCTCCTGTCCCTGGTCCTGCACTGCACCACTAGCACCAGTGGAAAGCCCACCTCCAGACCCCGTCTCTGTTGCTTGCACGGCCTCCTCCTCCACCAAACCCCCCACCAACCTGGATGACTCCGTGCCATCTTCCCCCGTTGGGCCCTGTGGGGTCCCAGCTGCCCCTTCTGCTGCCGAGGAGTCCAACTCCAACCTCCGCCTCTTGGACCTCCCCCCGGCAGCTGCGGCCTGGGACGCGGCACCGGACTCCTCACTCCCCGATGAGATCACAACCTGGGAGGGGAGCCAGGCCTTGCGTCTCCGGCTGGCAGTGGGATCCCCGCCGCTGTGCTCCACAGCACCTTCTCCGCCCTCTTCATCAGTTGACGCTGCAGACAGGGAGAAATAAAACACAGGCATCAGGGCACTGTACAATGGACACATACACACATGACAGTTGTACATGAGTGGCATTGGCAAACTTCAGACATGCCATCACAATCCCCAGCACACATGTAATTTCAACTCGCACACATGAGCCATACCACAGCCATATCACAACTGCCAGCACCATCCATACACATACAACAGCATGAGCAGGCAAAGCTGAGCCAGACATCACATGCAACACAGGAAGTGCACTACACATGTACACACACCACCACACTTGCATGCATGTGTACACCTCTGCCAAGTGTCGCAGTGTTCAGATGGGCATCCATGTCACATCTGCCAATCAGGCTTCCACATCCCGCTGTCACATGCATCCATGTTGCATCACTGTTGCACCCTTGTCAAATACACACACATGCACATGTACACAGTGCTGATACACGCGGCGGAAAACAACATACATGTGTGACATCACAAACATGTCTACTTACATACACATTCATCCAAACATGTGTGCCCACACAACTGCATTTGGCATGCAAGCCTACACACACAAGCACTATCCATGTCTCACACATTACAGCCCTCGAATGTGTTAGCCTCACGGCCCTGTACACCCCCACCCATACTCGACCCCATACAAACAGATGTGCAACCTGCACACTACTGAAACATCACCACACGCACAGCTCACAATCAGGATGCATGTACACTTACCGCTCGACTCCAGACGGGTCTGCCTCTCAAGGACCTGGACGTGGAGCGCTGGGGATATGCGTTCCAGGACCCTCATCTGATCTTCCGACAAGTGGCCCCGGCGCTCCTTAGCATCCGCTGCCTTCAAGAGGCACCGGGCCTTGTTCAGGGTCCTGGACCTGAAGTCCTCCCAGCGCTTCTTGACATGTTGGAAGTCGCGGACTGCCACCCCCTCCGCGTTGATGGCAGTCACGATGTCAGTCCAGATACGAGTCCGTCCTTCCTTGTCGGCGCGCACACTTCCAAAGAGGGCATCATACTGCCCCAGGACTTGCTCCACCAGGACACCAACTTCCCTGGCACTGAAGCTGGTGCCCCTCTGCCTCTCTGGCCGAGGGTTGTCAGTGGTGCCAGATGTTGCAGTGCCCGACATGACAATCCCAGAGGCAGGAGTGGGTGGACAACTGGGTGCTGGGGCTGGGCTGTGGAGCGATGGAATCCCAGTCGGGAGTCTTCGGTTCCAGCAGGGGTGGTCACAGCAACAGCACCCCTGGCTGATGTGCAGGCAGCAATTGGCAGGGCACGTGGGCAGCAGGCAGTCAGGCAGCAGCAGATGGCAGGTGGGAGCGTGCTCGGGGCTCTGGGGGGCAGTAATTCGGCCTTCTGGGCAGGAGCGTGGTCTTCCGTGTGCTTACACGTGGCCAGCTTGATACGGAGTGATTTGGCACGTGAAAATTCTGCACGTCAGCGTGTAATTCGAGGAAAGGCCCTTAGCGCGTAAGCACGTCTGTACGCATACGCAATTTCATTGGACAGAAGGCCCCTCAAGCGCAAGCACCCCTGTGACGTGACATGCGCAGGCGTGCATGGACATTTCAGCGCACGTGAAAAACTGCACGTCCGCGTGTAATCCGAGGAAAGGGCCCATGCGCGTAAGGGACGTGACGCGCGCGGGCGTTTCTGTAACGCTCACCTGATTCTCGCAGAGGCGCCGGTCTTGACTGGGCGACTACCGTATCTTCAAAGGTGATGTGTAGCACCCGGTTGGCTCTTTGGGCTGGACCTCTGTGCACTGTATGCCTGACTTCAAGAGTAAGATGTCTGCAGACAGAAAATATGGGATTAATGAACTGGGGTTATTGGGGGTGTCCCTATCTCTTCCCTTTTTGCTCTCCTGTAGACCCCCAAAGGTTAACGCTCTCACCTTAGGTAAGTGAATGCCGAGCTCTCCATCTGCCTCGGGGCAGGGTGCTGTAATCAGTTTCTTCACTGGATCGGTAGCGCAGGCCTCTTGACTTCAGAGGACTGCTGTCCGTCGTTTACTGCACGAACGGTAAGTTTCGAGTAATTCTATTGTCTTTGAAGTCTTTAGCAATGATGTCTCTTATTTTGCAGGTTCCGGCGATGGCGGATGACGGGCTGAAGTGAGTTGAAGATGGAGTCCGTATGATGAATAGAAGCGCCTGGAAGCACGTAAGTAAGCGCTTGTTGCCTGCTTCACGATGCGCTCTAACTGTCTTTTATTTTGCAGGTACGAGTTCGGAGCGGCTGCAGGGTGCCGGAATACCCACTGGGGTTGATGTGGAAAGGAGTAATGGCACGTGAGTATTAAAGTTCCCCAATGTCTTTAAACGCACCTTGTTTTGTCTTTCAGATGCAGGATGCAGCGCCAAAGGCCTCCGGAGAGTGTGAAGAGTCGGTAAGCTTTTGTCTTTCAGATGCCGGAATGCAGTGTGAAGACCTCCGGAGCGCATGAAGAGTAGGTAAGCCTTTGTCTTTCAGATGCCGGAATGCTAACCTGTTCTTTCTTGTCTTTATAGGTGTTGCTGAAGACTGGATTCAGGATGGTAAGCCTTTTTCCTTAGGCCCAGGATCCGATGCAGAAGACACGATGAGCGTTCTGCTGCAGAGGATGCAGAATAACGCAAAGCAAGATTCATCCACCGGGTGTGGTTTAAATAGCCTCCTGTAGTGCTTAGGTGTCTCCTTCCACAGCCACGCCTAGGTAAGAAAAGAGTTCCTGCTTTCCAGAAGAGTTCCAGTGTTCTGAATCTAGGGAGTGGCTCCTGCCCCACCCAACAGGAAAAGTAGTTCCAAACAGAAGAGGATCAGAGGCTCAGCTGGCAGGCAAGTAAGCAGCATGGTCTGCTGCAGGTAAGTCTACCCAAGCATTATGAGCCCGGCGCTTCCAGCGCTGGGACTGGACACATTTATGAGCCTGGTGCCACTGGCGCCAGGACTGGGTCCAAAAGGTCCCAATTGGGGCTGGTTGGCCCTCGGAACCTGGGTTATGGATCTGCTTCCAAGGGAGTTGGGAAAACCCTGACCTTTTGGAAGCAGAGATCATGACAGTACCCCCCCTCAAGGCCCCTCCCAAACCGGGATTCTCCGGGGGTTTTGGCTTGTCAGGAAATGTTCGGTGAAATCTTTTGATTAGGCGAGGAGCGTGGACATATTCAGCAGGTTCCCAGGATCTCCCTTGGGGGCCGTAGCCTTTCCAGTCAATTAGGTAAAATAGTTTAGATTTGGAGATCTTGGAGTCCAGAATGCTTTTGACTTCAAACTCGAGTTCTCCATCAACTAGAATGGGTTTTGGAGATTTAGTTAGTCGGGTTTGAGGTTGCACGGGTTTTAATAGAGAGACGTGGAAGACCGGATGTATCTTCATGTGAGGGGGCAAGTCCAACTTGACCGCTACTGGGTTTACTATGGTAGTGATGGAATAGGGACCAAGGTATCTTGGGTTGAATGTGCGTGGCCCTTTTAGAGGTAGATATTTGGTGGATAACCAGACTTGGTCCCCTACTTGATATTGAGGGGCTTCCTTCCGATGTTGATCTGCTCCTTTCTTGTATTGTTCTTTAGCCCTTTGAAGGTGAGAAACAGCTTCCTTAAAGGCTTGGGTGATTGTAGAATGCAGGTAGTCTACTGCTGGTGTTTCAAGATCTTGGAGGGGATCCAACTCCGAGGTTCGAGGGTGACTGCCGTACAAAAGAAAAAACGGTGTTTTCCCAGTTCCCGAATGGACAGAGTTATTGTAGGCATATTCGGCTATCCAAAGGATGTCTTTCCAAGTTTTTTCAGTTTGTTGCAGCATGCAGCGTAAATACTGTTCCAGAGTTTGATTGGTCCTCTCGGTTTGTCCGTCGGTCTGAGGGTGGTGACTGGTCGATAGTCTCACATCAATTTGAGCCGACCGACAGCAACTTCGCCAAAAATGAGAAATAAATTGACTACCTCGATCCGAAATTAGAACCGAAGGAAAACCGTGTAGTCGGACAATGTTTTCGAGGAATTCTCGGGCCAGAGTTGCTGCTGTTGGCAAGCCTTTGAGCGGAATGAAATGCGCCATCTTGGAGAATAAGTCCACGATTACTAGAATCGTATTGTATCCGGAGCATGGAGGTAGATCGGTGATGAAGTCCATAGAAAGCGTATGCCAAGGGCGAGGTGGGATGTCAATAGGGCGTAAGAGGCCTGCTGGTCTTTCCTTTTGACTCTTGTTTTGGGCGCATACTCCACAAGACATTATAAAGTCTCTGATATCTTTTTTCCAAGACGGCCACCAGAAGTAGCGCTTGATCTTTTCTGAGGTCTTGGCCATACCGGGATGACCTTCCATTAAAGAATCGTGATAACAGGAGATTACTTTTTTCTGTAAATCTGTGCTGGGTAGGTATAATCGTTCTTGGAAATACAATAAGTTGTCCTTTACTGCAAAGTCCTTTCCCTGCAGATGCCAATTCTGTATGTCAGCTGGAGTTACAAGTTGCCTGGCTTTATCCTTAACTTCCTCTATGGAGTCTGTGGCGATTACACCCAGAATTCTTTGTTCGGGAATGATTGGTACAGGTTTAGGGTTGATCAAGTGTTCTTCCACTCCCATCCGAGAAAGGGCATCAGCTTTACCGTTCTTTGTACCAGGTCGATAGGTAATTATGAAGTCAAACTCGGCAAAGAATAATGCCCAACGGAGTTGTCTAGAGGATTGGGCTTTTGCGGTTTTCAAATATTGCAGGTTTCGGTGATCCGTAATCACAGTAACGGTGTGTCGGGCCCCCAGCAGATAATGCCGCCAAGCCTTAAAGGCAGACTTGATAGCCAGAAGTTCCTTGTCAGTAATCGTGTAATTGATTTCCGGAGGCGAGAATTTGCGGGACCAAAATGCCACGGGATGCAACTGATTGGTTACCGGGTCCTTTTGTGATAGAACTGCCCCCATGGCAAGGCTTGAAGCATCAGTTTCCACGATGTAGGGGAGTTCGGGGCGAGGGTGTTTTAAGATTGGTGCAGAGATAAATTTAGTCTTCAAATCCTGGAAAGCTTGTTCCGCCTCGGTAGACCATTCAAAACGTTTGTTTTTCTTTAACAAGGCAGTGATGGGCTGGACTATTCGAGAAAATTCGGGGATAAACCTGCGGTAAAAGTTAGCGAAGCCTAACATGCTTTGCACACCTTTTACGGAGGATGGTGATGGCCATTTGAGAACTGCATCGACCTTCTTTGAATCCATACGTACTCCGCCAGGTGATAATATGAACCCCAAGAATTCAACTTCAGTCACGTTGAAAACACATTTTTCCAACTTAGCGAAAAGCTTGTGTTGACGCAATCTTTCGAGGACCATTTTCACGTGTTTCCGATGTTCAGATTCCGATGAAGAATAAACGAGATGTCGTCAATGTAAACAACAACACACACATCTATGAGCTCTCTGAGGACATCGTTCATAAAATATTGAAAGGCGGCCGGGGCATTGCAAAGTCCGAAGGGCATGACCTGATATTCAAATAGCCCATACTTGGTGCGGAAGGCAGTCTTCCATTCATCGCCCTCTTTTACTCGTACCAAGTGGTAAGCTCCTCTAAGATCCAGCTTTGTATATATGCATGCTTTTCTGACTTGGTCCAGGAGTTCAGGGATCAAAGGTAACGGATATCTATTCTTAACGGTGATCTGGTTTAGGGAGCGATAATCGATACAAGTTCTAAGGTCTCCTTCCTTTTTTGGAAAGAAGAACAAAGATGAAGAAGCAGGGGACTTGGAAGGACGAATAAACCCATTCGCCAGGTATTGATCCAGGTATTGTCGAAGGTGAAGGTTCTCAGGCTCGGTGAGAGCATAAATTCTACTACAAGGAGGAGTAGATCCAGGTATCAGGTCTATCTGGCAGTCATAAGACCTATGAGGAGGTAGAGTGTTAGCCTGATCCTTCCGGAAAACATCTTGGTATTCAAGGTATTCGGGAGGTAACTGGGGAGTCTCTGAAGAAATTGCTGCCAGTGCAACACCAGGTGGAAGGTGACAAGTAGAGACACATTCTGGAAACTGGACCGTTCTTGCTCGCCAATCGATCAGAGGATTGTGTTTCTCTAACCAAGGTATTCCTAGAATAATCTGAAACTGAGGGGCCTTGATCACATCGAACACGATCTTCTCATGGTGTCCATCTTGACTTACTAGCGTCACCTCTTGAGTGGTATGCGTTACTGGCCCGGAGGCTATCTCCGTACCATCCACTGTAGTAATGACGTCCTTTACAGCCTTGGGACAAAGAGTTAGATTCATCCTCAAAACCATTTCATGATCCACATAATTGCCGATGGCACCGCTGTCGACGTAAGCTTCAATTGCATGTAATCGATCCGGATTATCAGGGCTAATGAGGACCATAGGTATCACGAAATGCGAGGTCACGGAACTGGTTTTCACGCTCGGCAAGAGGACCTCTATTCTTGTCGGGCGAGGTTGTTTCCCTGCTCAGAGTTTGTAACTTTGGTAACTGCAGCTCCTACTGCCTTCTTGGCAGGTTTCACCGGACAGCCTCGAAGAAAGTGCCCTGAGTTTCCGCAATATAGGCATAATTGCAACTGTTTTCTCCTTTCCCGCTCCTTTTGTGTTAGAGGACCTTTCAGACCCCCAATTTGCATGGGTTCCCCGGAGTCTACTCCTTTGGAAGGAGTTGGCGGTTTGGAAAATACTCGAGCATCAAACTTGGAACGGTCGGCCTTCCTGTTCTGCAGTCTATGATCTATTTGAACGACCAAGTCTATATAATACGAACAGTCTTGTGGGGGATTCACTACTTGGGCTAAAACGTCTTTGAGCTCTCCACGTAGACCTCTGTAAAACAGCGTAATCCTTTTGTCCTCAGGCCATTGAGTTTCCACTATTAGTCTATTGAAAGATGCAATATAAGCCAAAAGGTCTTGATTACCCTGTCGCAACGAAAGAAGCTCATTGTCCAAGGCCTGCCCCTGTGAATGTCTTGCGAACAGTTTTTCCATACTAAGCTGAAAGGCTTGAAAATCATGGAGAACCGGATCATCTTGATTAACTAGAGGGATCGACCAGTCTGCCGCATTGCCACTAAGGTACGAAAGTACAAAAGCTACTTTAGCTTGATCAGTTGGAAAGGCTGCTGGCCGGCATAAGAAGTGCAACCGGCACTGATTGATAAATACTGCAAACCACTTTGGGTCACCAGAAAATCGTTCGGGCGGAGCCAGAGGTACATTCCCAGGTAGGTTGCTCTGCCCTGGATTCATAGAGGATGTTGAAGGAAGATTTGCCCCTGATGCGGGTAACGGGGTTTGTCCGGCTTGTGACTGTAGCAATTGTCTAGCAAGACCGTCTGTTCTCTCCTTGGAAATAATTAGTTCCCTTCTTAGAGCATTCGTTTCCTGACGAGCTGCATGCACTTCTGCCCTTAGTTCCCCAAGTAACCGGGCTAGGTGGTCAGTATCCGAGGTTTCCATAGCGCCTGGGCGAGAGTTTTGCGGTAGGCTTTGCGTTCTGTAACGCTCACATGATTCTCGCAGAGGCGCCGGTCTTGACTGGGCGACTACCGTATCTTCAAAGGTGATGTGTAGCACCCGGTTGGCTCTTTGGGCTGGACCTCTGTGCACTGTATGCCTGACTTCAAGAGTAAGATGTCTGCAGACAGAAAATATGGGATTAATGAACTGGGGTTATTGGGGGTGTCCCTATCTCTTCTCTTTTTGCTCTCCTGTAGACCCCCAAAGGTTAACGCTCTCACCTTAGGTAAGTGAATGCCGAGCTCTCCATCTGCCTCGGGGCAGGGTGCTGTAATCAGTTTCTTCACTGGATCGGTAGCGCAGGCCTCTTGACTTCAGAGGACTGCTGTCCGTCGTTTACTGCACGAACGGTAAGTTTCGAGTAATTCTATTGTCTTTAAAGTCTTTAGCAATGATGTCTCTTATTTTGCAGGTTCCGGCGATGGCGGATGACGGGCTGAAGTGAGTTGAAGATGGAGTCCGTATGATGAATAGAAGCGCCTGGAAGCACGTAAGTAAGCGCTTGTTGCCTGCTTCACGATGCGCTCTAACTGTCTTTTATTTTGCAGGTACGAGTTCGGAGCGGCTGCAGGGTGCCGGAATACCCACTGGGGTTGATGTGGAAAGGAGTAATGGCACGTGAGTATTAAAGTTCCCCAATGTCTTTAAACGCACCTTGTTTTGTCTTTCAGATGCAGGATGCAGCGCCGAAGGCCTCCGGAGAGTGTGAAGAGTCGGTAAGCTTTTGTCTTTCAGATGCCGGAATGCAGTGTGAAGACCTCCGGAGCGCACGAAGAGTAGGTAAGCCTTTGTCTTTCAGATGCCGGAATGCTAACCTGTTCTTTCTTGTCTTTATAGGTGTTGCTGAAGACTGGATTCAGGATGGTAAGCCTTTTTCCTTAGGCCCAGGATCCGATGCAGAAGACACGATGAGCGTTCTGCTGCAGAGGATGCAGAATAACGCAAAGCAAGATTCATCCACCGGGTGTGGTTTAAATAGCCTCCTGTAGTGCTTAGGTGTCTCCTTCCACAGCCACGCCTAGGTAAGAAAAGAGTTCCTGCTTTCCAGAAGAGTTCCAGTGTTCTGAATCTAGGGAGTGGCTCCTGCCCCACCCAACAGGAAAAGTAGTTCCAAACAGAAGAGGATCAGAGGCTCAGCTGGCAGGCAAGTAAGCAGCATGGTCTGCTGCAGGTAAGTCTACCCAAGCATTATGAGCCCGGCGCTTCCAGCGCTGGGACTGGACACATTTATGAGCCTGGTGCCACTGGCGCCAGGACTGGGTCCAAAAGGTCCCAATTGGGACTGGTTGGCCCTCGGAACCTGGGTTATGGATCTGCTTCCAAGGGAGTTGGGAAAACCCTGACCTTTTGGAAGCAGAGATCATGACAGTTTCCCTCAGCACGGGTTAAAGGTGAGCGGGCCCAGCAGTTCGCTGTACGTGCCTTTCGTGGAGACCGACGTGTGTTGCTGCTCCCTGTTGTTTCGCGCGCCATCACAACTTCACAGATATCAAGAACGTATCTCTTCTTTTGGCGGGGGTATTGGCTACGCGTGTTTTTCTGCATCGCGCTAGTCAGACGGTGAGTCGCACACGCTCTTTTTCCCACTGCGAGTCCCCCTGTGTATCGCACCTATTTTCGATGTCATTGTAGCCTGCGTGTCCCACGCGTACGCGTTATTCGTGTTACTGGGTGCCACCGCGTACTGTGGGAGGTTGAATCCAAGCACGTAGGCGGCAGGGTTGCGTGCACGGTTTTACTGCAGTTTTGGGGTGCCTGAGCGTTGCGTGACCCGTCACTACAACACCGGGGTCACATACAGCCTTGCAGGTGCAGGGGGGCTGTTAACATCTTGCTTTCCACCCCTTTCACCCCAATTGCCCACGTCAATTGTGGTGTACACCTCCCATTGGCACCACTCCATCTGTGCCGGCACTACTACATCTGTGCCATGTTTGGGAGGACACCAAAGGTGAGCGGCGTCTCAGCTGGGCGTCCTCCTCGTGTCGGGCGTGGTCGGGGACGTGGCCGTGGTGACCAGGGAGTAGGGGGACTCCAGGGTGTCCAGGGCGGCCACAGAGGGGGAAGAGGCAGGGGTGCACCACTTGAGCACAATGTTGTGCCATGTGTCGATGCAGTCATGCCACCACCCCTGTGGTTCCGGGGGATGCAGCTTCTGCATCTGGCACTGGCGCCCGTGTGACACGGCAGTCTGTTCCATCGACTGCCACAGGCCCAAGGGTAGTGGTAGCTGCAGGTGCAGCTGTGGACACCGCCACCCAGGCTCAGGGTCTGCCAGCGCAGGCTGCGTTGGCACTTGAGGAGCCCTTGGTAGATCTCCAACAGGCCAGGAGGGAAACCATAGGGGCAGGCCAGGCTGCTCAGACCAAGACACGTGTCCCTGGGGCAGTCATGTCATCTGCTGCCCCGAACAGCCGAGTGTTGGCAAGTGCAGGGGCAGATGCACCCAACAACACCCCGGTTGTGAGTCTGCCAACCAGGACTGGTACGGTCAATGATCCTGCATCAGCTGATGTTGCTGCGCAGGGTCCATTAGAGGGCACCCAGCTGCCACTGACATAAGTCAGGCCTTTGGTCATCCCTCCACCTGCCACTCCCTTGGCTCAATCCACCGAACCCACTGGCCATACTGGTCAGGGCGGCATTAGCCAGCCAGGGTCTGCGCCACAGTCCAAGAGGAGGAAGGTTGCACCTGCAGCACAGGCTGGGACCCCACACACAGCCACGACCTCCTGCACGTTGAGGAAGAAGCCTTTCTGCAAGCAGGAACTGGACTTCCTCGTGGACTACGTGCGGGGCCACAGCCGTGACATGCTAGTGGGTGCCAATAGTCAGACTACAGCTGCCAAACGTGACACCCACTGGAAGCATGTTGCGGAACATCTCAGTTAATTTGGCCATGAGGTGCGCACGGGGCAAGAGTGCAAAAAGCGTTGGAATGACATCAAACGCAGCACTAAGACTAAGCGTGCCTCTAATTACAACTTGACTCTGGTGACTGGCGGTGGGCCTGCACCAGAGGAGGAAGTGCTCACTCCGCATGAGGCACTCGTTGCGGAGTTCATACCACCTGAATTGGTCGAAGGAGTGGGAGAGATGCTGGACTTTGATGCCCAGTCCAGTGAGTGTTGATGCGTGATTGTTGAGGACGTGTGTGTTTCACTTGTAGGATGTGTTGTGCATGATTGCCACTACATGTGACGTGTACATGGTTCTGATGTGTAAGTAATGCAATGCTTCCGTGATGCATGTCTCCTCTGCCTGCATGCGGGGACTCCATGTAGGCATGCTCCCTTGCCCCTTCTCCGCCACTCTGCACCCCAGTTCCACCTTTGCACTGGTGTTCTTCAATCTTGCCAATGTGAACTTTCTTGTTCGTGCGTCCTGTGTAGATGCTAGCTTCCAGCGTAGAATCTGCCAGACATATGCCGTGTGGTACAGCCTTAGTACTTGATGCAGGGCATCTCACTTGTACTGTGCATAGGTCAGATGTCACGCAGGGACATGAATGCCCATTCATGCTCCATGTGCATTGCACGCATGCCCCTATGTGTCCTTGACTGGATGATCACTGTAATACAAGTCCTTGGTTACATACATTGCCTGCCATCTCATCAGCCTATCCATGTCAACTGTGGCTCAGTCCTGCGTTGCACTCATGTTTAGGGTCTGACAATCTGTGTGGCTCACAGGCCTCAGCCTGTTCAATGGCCAATGACTCTGTCCAACTGTTGTTGTGTCTTCTTCACACATGGGCGGCATCCAGAGTTTTCATCATGTGTCCTGCTTACTGTCCCAGCATCATTTGCAGTGTTGTCACTTGAATCACATTAAGCTGTTGATGCCAGTCAACACTGCCTGTCAATACACAGGTGTATGGTCAGCTTTTTGATACCATGCTAGGCATCCCTGCTTTGGTACTGGGGTGGAGGGGTGCCTGGCTTCTAGATATGGTACACATTGAATGCACAATGCACGCGATGTCTGAATTTGACATTGCACTGCCTTCACATTTCCTGCACACACCATGGAGTCCTTGTACAAGTAGGTAGTGAGTGGCGTACACATTTTCTGCACTGCATAGACCCACTTCCATGGAAACTGCCACCTTTCAACAGGTCTGATCACAGAAGCAATTCAAAGTTGACCCAGCATGCATGCCAGGTTATATGTTGTGTGTCACATGTCTGCCTGATGCGTTTGCTGTCGGTGTGTGTGTGTGTTGTGTGCTTCTGACATGTGTAGTGACCTTTTTTCTCTCTATTTTTCAGGTGATGACGCAATGGAGGCAGAGAATGGTGTTGTCATGCCAGACACAGGGTTGTTACCACTACATCAATCCGGCACTAGTGGGGGTCGTGGGGTGGTAGGCCACGAAAACCCTCAAGTGCTACAGTCCATCTTGTCTCTGGCTGCCTATGAGTCCAGCCTTGATGACGACTCTGACGTCCATGTTGAGTTGTATGAGCATCAAGTCCATGTGTCAGGGGTGAGTGATTCTGATGTGGACACTCCTCTGTCTGCGACACCTGCACTGAGGGAGCAGACAGTCTTGGTTCCTCCGCCCGTGGTGGATCGGGATGCAGGGTCACCCTCCACACCAGTCACTGATGTGCCTGGGACATCACGTCGACAGGGGCATGTAGTCGTGCAGCCGCGGGTGGTGCCAACACAGCGAGGACCCCCGGTCCTTGGGTCCCGCAGGGGTCAAGCCCAGCAACGCGGTCGCCGCGCGCAACCGCAGTATACTGAGTGGGAGCAACACATGACTGCCAATTCAGAACGGCAGGGGGCAGCAATGGAGAACATCGCTGAGAGCATGGAGCATGTGGCCCGATCTGTGCTCCCCCCTGCTAGGCAGGTGCTTCTCCAGCAGCAGGCGGCACGGTCCATGGCCCGCTCGCTCAGGCTGGGCATGGCGGCATCAGACAGGGCACGCCAGGCTGAAATGTCGTCTCTGCGTCAAGCAATTGCTGCTCACGCAGAGGCGCACATGGATGCCCTGAGGGAGGAGTATGCTTCCCTCAAATCCACTCTGGGTGTCCTTATGATGTCCCAGAGGCAGCGGGCAGAGGAGAGGTTTGCACAACTTGAGCGTACCATCTTGGCTGAGCTACAGGCTTGCCGGGAGGTGCAGCGGTTGTCCAGCCAGGCCTTGCAGGAGGAACTCCGTGTTACACGTGCTACCTTGCAAGAGGAAGCACATGTATCACGTGAGGTTCTGCATGCAGACCTACGTCACATCGCCACACAGAACCAGGCTCACCCGTCCGGCAGACTTGCTGCCGACGAGGGGTAAGCTGCGGCTAGGCGTGGCCAGGCTACTGTGCCACGTCCTCCTTTCCAGGATGAGCCAGACTCGGACGACCATCTACCTCCCACATAGGTCGGGCTGTGCAGGCGTTGAGCCCATGGAGGTTTTTATTTTGGCTCAGCATCATCGCATGTGGATGTTGAGCAGCACCCTGTACTTCCCCCCTCCTGGGTGCCTCCCCTCCCCCCCAGGTCGTATGTGTCCATTTTTGATTTTTCTTTTAGTTTAGTTAGTTAAGTTTCTGTTTGATAGTTTAATTAGGTAATGTAGGTTTTCCATAGTTAGTGTAATTAGTTAATATAGTTTAAAGTTGCTTGTCTATTGTGCTTTCATGTGACGGTGCGGTGCTTTGTGGCTTTTGAAGGCATCCACTGTCTGTTCCAGCTGGGCCCTTCAGGCTTGTCTTGTGTATGTGTTTGCTGCTTGGGGTCCTTGAATCACATATGCCACTCCTGCCTCCCTTATTCATGGGCTCGCAAGGATGGTTCGGTGTCACAACCTTTTACACAAGGGCTTTGGACTGTCATATCTGTGGCATGTCTGGTGCTGTGTGACTTGTGTTTAAACCCCTAGTGGGGATGATTTTGGTGTTATTGTCCACTGTTCAGCTTTTGTCATGATCTCTGCTTCCAAAAGATCAGGACTTGCCCGACTCCCTTGGAAGCAGACCCATAACCCCGGTTCCGAGTGCCAGCCAGTCCCAATTGGAACCTTTTGGACCCTGTCCTGGCGCCAGTGGCACCAGGCTCATAAAGATGCCCAGTCCCAGCGCTGGAAGCGCCGGGCTCATAATGCTTGTGTGGACTTACCTGCAGCAGACCATGCTGCTTACTTACCTGCCAGTTGAACCCCTGATCCTCTTCTGTTTGGGACTACTTTTCCTGTTGGGTGGGGCAGGAGCCACTCCCTAGGTTCAGAACACTGGAACTCTTCTGGAAAGCAGGAACTCTTTTCTTACCTAGGCGTGGCTGTGGAAGGAGACACCTAAGCACTACAGGAGGCTATTTAAACCACACCCGATGAATGAATCTTGCTTTGCGTTATTCTGCATTCTCTGCAGCAGAACGCTCATCGTGTCTTCTGCTTCTGATCCTGGGCCTAAGGCAACAAAGGCTTACCATCCTGGAATCCAGTCTTCAGCAGCACCTGTAAAGACAAAGAAAGAACAGGTTAGCACTACGGTCTTCAGTGGCAGCGCATCTCTTACCTGGTCCATCGGCTGTCACCAACGCCTCGCACTGCATTCCGGAATCTGAAAGACAAAGGCTTACCTACTCTTCGCATGCTCCGGAGGTCTTCGCACTGCATTCCGGCATCTGAAAGACAAAAGCTTACCAGCTCTTTGCACGCTCCGGAGGCCTTCGGCGCTGCATCCCGCATCTGAAAGACAAAAGAAGGTGCGTTTAAAGACATTGGGCAACTTTATTACTCACGTGCCATTACTCCTTCCCACGCCGAATCCAGTGGGTATTCCAGCACCCTTCAGCTTCTCTAAAGCTCCGAACTTGTACCTGCAAGATAAAAGGGACAGTTAGTGCGCACCGTGAAGCAGGCTACAAGCGCTTACTTACGTGCTTCCAGGCGCTTCTATTCCTCACGCGGGTTCGATCCTCAACTCTCATCAGCCTGCCATCCGCCATCGCCGGAAACCTGCAAAACAAGAGATATCATTACAAAATACTTTTAAGACATTTGAAGTGCCCAGAACTTACCGTTCGCGCAGTTAACGACGGACAGCAGTCCTCTGAGGTCAAGAGGCCTGCACCCTTATCCTGTGAAGAAACTGGTTATGGCACCCTGCCCCGAGGCAGATGGAGAGCTCGGCGTTCACTTACCTAAGGTGAGGGTGTTAACCTTTGGGGTTCTACAGGAGAAGAGAAAGGGAAGAGGAGAGAGGCACCCAATAACCCCAGTTCATTAATCCCATATTTTCTATCTGCAGACATCTTACTCTTCGAGTCAGACATACAGTGCACAGAGGTCCAGCCCAAAGAGCCAACCGTGTGTTACACATCACCTTTGAAGATACGGCATTCACCCAGTCAAGACCGGCGCCTCTGCGGGAATCAGGTGAGCGTTACAACTTTTGCTAGATGGGGTGTTTCATGATTACTGTGTACATTCATTGCTATGCATTGTGTAGTATGTTTCTTATCTTTACTGTACACATGCTTGTTGCAATTCATGCTGTAGATAGTGTTCCACACTTTGGATGTGAAAGACAGACTGATTGTGTGATTTATGATGTGACTCTCTGACATGGCCAAGTAATGAGATGCCTGAAGAGACACACACAGATGACTTTGAAGCATTAATCATGTGTTTCATGCCCTTTCTGCAGGGGGATGACCCTCCAGAGCACCTTTGCCAGCAGACATGGCCCATTGGACGACAGAATTCTGGACACATTTGTTGGTGCCCACATGCACATGTGTGCACAAGCAGAGGCACAGGGATTGCAGACCTACATCCTAGAACTGCTGACGTGTTCCAAGGAACTCCAGGCAAGGTGAGCAGCACAGGGGGGCCACAACACAGCAAAGCTTGCACCAGGCGAGTTGCACATGCAGGCTTAGTCACAGCACTGAGGGTGAGCTTGGACGAATATTGGTGTTGAAGCACACAATGCAGCTCAGATGTGTTGGTGGACTGATGGCTGTTGATTGTAAGGTTGTCTGGGACACCTGCAGGGGCAGTGCACATACCCTCCGGTACACCAGGGTCCATCGAGGCACTTGTATCAACCATGTAGCCTTCCGAGACATGGAAAGGGGCAGCTCACAGGGACATACAGCAAGGGACATACTCGGGTGCAGTGCATTTCATTTCCATGTACATTATGATAAATGCACTGCCAACTTTGTTTCGGTCATGGTGGTACACAACTTGCTCTGAAGTCATGGCTTGCTATATGGGTATGTCTGCTTACCCAGGGAACATTGCATGTTGTGTGAATTGTGACACATTGGTGTTCCATTTGCCACGCACCCACCGACAGCTGACTTATTGCTTTGACTGTGTATGACCCATCACAGGGGTAATGTTATATATGGGTACGAAGCATCTACACCAGATTGTCTGTTTGTAGAGTAGTCTGTTGCTATGGGGCATGTTTGGTGGTGTGTTTTTGTGTAATTGGCACGTACAGGTTGTTGACTGTGGCTCTCTTTCCAGCGTTGCAGTGCTCCTGTAACCGAACCTGAGAGTGCGCAGGCAGGAGGCCAGCACTCAAAACCAGAGCTAAGTGTCTTGTTGTTTTTCTTTCAAACTGCTCTGCATAGGCTTGCTGGGGGGTGCACTAATGCATGGATGAATGTGTAATTCAATTTGGTATGTTTTTTCCCCCTAATCACCCGGAATCCTATGCAATGTTGAACCCTGTACCCTGTACCCGGTGTTCCTGCTTCCCGTACCTATCCAAGCAACGTTCCCTAACCCTCTTTCCCCGCTGGGGTTGCGGATGCCTGTGTAAGCCCCAAATTTGCAGGCGCCAAAAACCCTAGAGGGGGTGGTTGGTTCGTGCCACTCCTAAGCCTGGACTACAGAAGGCCATGACAATGATGTCCAAGTTTTTTTGGATTGTGTATGTGTTCATGCAGGTAGTACATTTTTGTGCATTCCCTACTTTCATGTGTCATTCCTCCTCCCCTCTCCTGCCACTCATTCGAGTTTTCCAGTGTGCCAACACCTGTCCCGACTGCATATCCCTGACCCTCCTTCCCCACCAGGGTCTCAGGGGCCTGTGTGAGTTTGACCTTGCAGGCACCCGGGACACGGTGGGGGTGGTTGTTTCGTGACACTCCCGCGCCTGTACACGGGACCTGTGACAGTACACATCCGTTCATGGTGCATCATTCTATGTTATGTACCACACATGGTTCACATCCTGTTGTGACATTGTTTTACTGTGCTACCTTGGTTGTTGCATGATTGTGGTAGTACTTGGCCTTTGTGAGGTACTGCTACGTCAAGTCATCTACTGGAGGGTGTTCTGGTTCGTTTTTATGCCTTGGATTTTGTGATTTTGGAAATGAGTGTGGATTCTGAGGGTGCAGGCACCTTTTTACACACAAGGTGGGAGATGGTGACGAAGGGGAAAGGTGATCCTGTGGCCAGGTGGAATTGAGGGTTGAAGGCTCCATGACCCAGGTGCAGTTGTTCAATGGGTCATGGTCATTAGTGAGGGAGGGGGAGGTTGTTGTTGATAGTTGCCTTGCCCTGCAGTGTGATGGGAACCCTGACATTGTAATGGTGGTATCCTATGTACATGTTGTGTTCTGCTGATCAATGCCTGTTCCTGTGTTGTGTTTACCTTTCAGGTGCGAGGGGATAGTTGTGGTTTGACATGCTGGGGTGTACACAGGGTGAATGTTCGCATGTGATGTGTAGAGAACACTGATGGTCACTTGATTGCACATGCATATGTTGAATGCATGTCCTTGCGGACCCACACACTTGCACTCTGATGCACTACATGTACTACCACCCTTGCATATCCAAGTGTACACTGTTTGCCTTCTGGTGCCCACTGTGCCCCTGCAGCACATGTTCTGTGACCAATTATGGATCCTGTACATGCCTAATTTGCTTTTTGATGTGGTCTATCGCTTAGATGTGATGCTCAGGGTGTGCATCACACACAATGGCTGTTCACTGTGCTGTGCGCTGAGCATTGTGTTGCAGGAGTAGGACACAGCACAAAGAAGCTGCAGTGTTGATTTTGCAATGCACAATGTGCATGTAGACAGGCATTCATTGTTTTGTTACGTCTACAACTCTTGTAATGCATTTGGAAATGACTTATTTTGGGTGGGAGGTCGTTGGTCAGTCATTTCATCTGATTCCAGGTCAGGCATCATTGTCTGATGCCACTGTACATTTTGGACATGGCAATGTGTGCCTTATTGTTACTGTGTTGGTGTATGGGTATTGCTTGCCATGTCATGTTGTGGTTTGGGAGGGTTTGAGTGACATAACAGTGATGGCCATGGTCTGTTTTGCAGGTGTGTGTGATTCACACCTTGCATGTCAGGGTCATCCGCTTCTCAAAGCAACTAGCTGGGGGTAGATCTCTCTCCGCGGCAGGGCCCTCCCTCTGGAACAGCCTTCCTGCCTCACTGGAACTTGAGGAGAACCATCTCTGGTTCGGGAAGCACCTCAAGACCTTCCTCTTTGCTTCTGCTTTCTCTCTGCCTCTCCCTTGCTAAATTCTTCAATGGAACTGCACTGGATCTGCAACTGGGCCACTCTCACCGACCTCGGTCCCTGGCCCAGCCACTCTCCACTTGCACTGCCTCCCTGGCAACTCCTGCACTGCGGTACTGTCTCTCTATCCCTACAGCCCCCCCTTCCCAGCACTTACCTTTGCAGTTGCCACCAGCTGGCCTATGTATTTGTTTTTTGGTCTACTTACCCTGTACTGCACTCCCCCCTCCCCTTGCACTTTTCCCTTCCCCCTACCCCTGCACTTGCACAATCTAAATGACACCTGGCCTAGTAGTACCGTTGTCTGTCTTCCTTTGTTCCCCCATCCCTGCCTCATCGCACCTTGAAATACTTGTGTATAGGCCATATCATGTCATGTCATATGTGTTCCTTTTGGTCACACAGGATAGCTTGTGTTTAGGTAGCTAGGGATGCAGACAATGTGGCACTTCCATGGCAACTATCTCAGGGTGGTAGGGTTGTGACAGTTGACTGTCTCTTTGTCATCATCGATTGTCACCTGGTATGTGCCAGGCCTGTGTGCACTCCGCAGGGGTGGGAGTTTAGGTGAAAAATGTGGCCACAAGCTGGGTCCGGGCTTCCTCGCCACGTGCCCTGTCCCCTCCCATGGGCAGCGCCTGTGCCTGTGGTTGGGGATGTGGGGGCACCACCATGTCCACCGGGACGCCCTGCCGTGTTGCAACATTGTGCAGGACACATGCTGCCACAATGATCCTGCACACTACTGGTGGTGCATAGAGTAGCTGCCCGCCAGAGTGGTCAAGGGAGCGGAAACGTGACGTGAGCACTCCGAATGTGCGCTCCACTATGGCCCTGGTTGCAATATGGGCGGCGTTGTATCTTACCTGGGGTGGTGTGGTGGGGTTCTGGATTGGCGTCATCATGTGGTTGCTTAGAGGGTAGGCTCTGTCCCCTGGGGAGGTGTAAATGGTTGTGATTATTGGGGTTTGTTTATGTGTGTGTGTGTGTGTGACATGCATGCATGTGCAACGGCATTTGTACTCACCTAGGAGCCATGTGTCGCCATGCTGCCCAGCTTCCAGGGCCCGGCTCAGGGCAGACATTCTATATATGAAACTGTCATGGGTGGAGCCAGGGTAGTTTGCATAGACAGAGGTGATGATTCCCTTTGCATCGCATACCACCTGTACATTGATGGAATGCCAGTGCTTGCGGTTTCGGTAGATGTGCTCAGTGGCCCTAGGTGGACGTAGGGCCACATGGGTGCAATCTATGGCACCGAGCACTTTGGGAAAGTGTGCCACCCTGAAAAAATCCAGGACAACGGCCTGCCTTTCTGCGGGTGTGCTGGGCATGTATATGTGCCTGCGGACTGAGGGGCGCGCTGTCATGATTGCCAGTACCTGGTGTAGGCACCGTGACTGCGTGGCCTGTGAGACCCCCCCACTATGGCAGTAGTCCGCTGAAATGACCCAGTGGCCAAAAAATGCAGGACATTGAGCAGCTTCTCCAAGGGGCTCAATGCTTGGGAGCAAAGGGTGGGGTATGTAAGGTCATCTTCCCACTCCCTGACCAGGTCTAGTATGATGTGGAGTGGAAACCTATACCTGCCATAGACCTGGTCGTCAGGCATCCCAAAAAGGCTTGTCCGTGGTGCGAAAATGCGTGCCCTGGCTATTCTCCTCCTCCTGCGGTGTCCCACGATCAGTGCTGCGACAAATCGGGCATTCATCGTAGCTGTATATACGTGTTTGTTGTTTGCGCGCACTTCTATACTGTACACGGGGACGCTTCCGCCTGCCTTCGTGTGGCGGACGCGTTGACGCCTGTGTGCGTCTTTTGCCGTGCACGGGTTTCCCGTATTCGAATCCATGTGGGCGTTCCGTGTAGTTCCCTGCAATACTTCCCCAGTTACGCCTTCTTTTTCACGCGTTATTCCCCATTCCGCATGTTACGCCCACTGTTCCGCCCACTTTGGTTGTGTGCGCCGTGCTATGTGCTCTTTTGCTGTGCGCGTAGCGCACGCCGTGTATGCCTGCGTGTGCCATGGCTGGATTGGGCGCACGGACAGCGGGAAACACGCGCAGCGTCTTCCTTGAATCGCACACGTGCACGTGCGCTGCGTTTCTCGTGCTTGCGCTACCTTGCGCCTGCTTGCGCTGGGATTTTCGCCGCACGTTTGCTCCATGAATCGACCCCTAAATGTCCATCACCTCACATCCAAAGTCAATACATGCGTTTTAGGTTTAATTTGTGGCATACCCGAAAAGTAGTAGATAGGAGGAAAGGAATTCCTAAAAATCAAAGTAATTGTCGCTACTGTTCAGACGAGCAAGAGATCGAATTACTACTACATCTTGTAGTAGAATGCACTGGCCTGAACTCATTTCGCAAAAAGTTCTTTCAGCATGTCTTTGATTTGAACATCCAGTTAAACCATGATGAAATATGGCAATTGATTTCCTCGTGCCCAAGATTGGTGTTAAAAGTGGCAATAGTCCACTTTCTTGAAGCAATACTGCCCGATATAAGGTCTGGAAAAAACGAATTGACAGTTGTATAAAGCGAAGAATGATTGGTATTAAACTAATTGTTTTAGTTATGATCGACAATCTAGATGGGTATTTTGAAGGACTAATTTGAATGGGTTATAAATGGTTGAAATTGTACCCTTGTTATCATTCAATTTGAAAATTCCCTTTTAGTTGTGTGTCATATCATTGTATTAACTGTGGCAGGGCTGCTAAGTGGAAATCAGAGGAACAGAAAATGGAGTAGCACAATGCAGTCCCTTCCATAATGTTTTTTATGGTTTAATGTTCACATTTTATCTTAATTTTATTGATTATGTATGAAATGTGTATGAAGTCTGTTTTTCTTTTATGTATGATATTTGAAACGTTGTGTTCTGCAACTAAACAAATAAAAAAAAAAAGTGGGGGAAGTGGGACATGGCAGGACTTGATGGTCTACCTGTGGTTGGGGTGGAGGTCATTGCGGGTAGTGAGAGGTGACAGGTCTTGACAGGGCTGTCTGGGGTTGGTGCAGATTTTCCCACTACATTGGGTGTAGTGGGAGCTGAAAGGACTAGAGGTGGCTGCCTGGGTATGTGGACAGAAGTCAGTTGGGGTAGCAGGAGGTGGCAGGACTTGAAGGTTCTGCCTGGAGGTGGGGTGGAGGTCAGTGGGCAAATTGGAACGTGGCAGGACTTGAGGGTCTGCCTGTGATAGGGGGAGGTCAGTGTAGGTAGTGGGAGGTGCCAAGTCTTGAGAGGGCTTTCTGGGGCTGGGGCAAAGTTTATTTGAGTATTGGGAGGTGGCAGGACTTGAGGGGGCTCCCTGGGGTTGGGGGTGGAAGTAAATGGGGGTATTGTGAAGTGGCTGCACTTGAGGGGCAGCCTTGGTTTGGGGCTGATGTCACTGGGGGTAGTGGAAGGTGGCAGGACTTGAGGGTGCTTCTTTAGTGTAGGGGGTGAATGCATACTTTTGCAGTTTGCTGGTGCTGCTTTAAGTTAGGAGGGACAAGCACAGTTTTGCTGTGGAGTTGCTTTATGTTACGGGGATCGGGTTGCAGTTTTGCCCGATATTACTCTTTGAGTTAGGATTGATGATGTGCAGTTTCACGGGGGGGGGGGGGGGGAGTTGCTTTGACTTGGGGGCTGGCCACAGTTTTGCCAGGGTGTTGCTTTGAGTTCAGAAGGGGGGGGATGTGCATTTTCGCCAGGGTGCTGCATTGTGTTATTGGAGTACAGGCCGCAGTTTCGGCACTGTGCTGCTTTGACTTAGGGCATACGGGTGGCTGTTTTGCCAGGGAGCTACTTTGTGTTATGGAGGATGGGCCGCAGTTTCGATGGGGTGTTGCCTGGACTTAGGGGGGACGATACGCAGTTTCGTCAGGATGCTACTTTAAGTTGGTGGGACAGCCACAGTTTTGCTGGTGTGCTACTTTGAGTTAGGGGGGATAGGCTGCAATTTCACCAGGGTGCTACTTTGAGTTAGTGGGGGCATGCCACAGTTTGACCAGGGTACTGGATGGTGGTGTAACGGTTTAATGTTGCATACTTGTTGGTATTCCTTGATTACTTTTTGACATTTGCCCAACACAAATGTTTTCTGATAGCGCTAGTTTTTGCTTGTGTGGGGTGGTGTTGTGGGCGTTCCGAGAGCAACACATTATTCCTTTTTGCGCTGCAGGTTATTTTGCATTTTAGAATCCATGAATCAACGTCCAGCAATAAACGTTTTGGGCAAACAATGTTCTTTATAGCGCAAAGAATTAGCACTGACTTAGAGCTTTTTCTATGAATCAGCCCCTGAGAGTAGAGAGAGAAGGGCAGACATGATAGGGTGAGAGCATATCTTTTTTTAAGTGTAATGGGCTGTCAGAATGATTCATGTCTTCCATGGAACCCACTTTGGCAAGAAACGACTGTGGCTTTTGACCAGTTTCTGTAGAAAATCAATGTTATTTTACCTTCACTGCACCTGCCCCTTACATCTGCTGATATTGCTATCTTGCTTCTTATGTCTGCCAATTGTTATCAGTGCCTGGCCAGATCCAACCTGTTCATGAAGGTCACATGAGGTAATGGTTATTACCAAACGCTGCATTCAAATGTTCAACATGTTTTTTTTCTTAGCTATCCTGGCTAATAAGCAATCCTTTAAATGTCTCCAATGAATATCAATAATGCGTCATGTGAGCAACTGACCGTGCTTTCATGAGCTATGATATGATATGATATATGTTAGGTTTTTTTTTAGCTATAGTAATCACCATATATCTAGCCTGAAGCTATTGTTGTTACTACAAATGTCAGTACTAAGTATTACTTCTGCACCCATAGAGATACCGCTCTGCTGTGTGTCTATTCACTATTCTAACTATTTATATGTGTAACTGAGCCACTCCCATTGACACCGAGGAGCGTTGCTACTTCAAATGGTTGTCCAATTGTTTCATCCATTACTTGTGCACACTGCTGCCCATTATTCTATTAGCTCAACTCAGATTGTTGTACCTAGCTGCACATCAGAAGGTCACTTATATGGTATTTAACAGAGCGTTGCCCATTGTATTTTGGCACACGTTGGTAGATTGTATCTAGTTGATCCCTACTATTACTGTATACTTCCACTGTAGATTTTAGAACCTGCATTGTACTCACTAGTATTACGCCTCTCCCCACGAACTGCGGCAGGGCAACTACTCCGGTCCACCAATGACCCGCACTCCTATGGTACTCTCCAACCTTGCTAACACTGCAATGCTACATTATCTAATTTTGGCTTGCTTTCTATATCTCATAGCCCGACATACCAGTGTGCATGTAACCCCCACCCTGCAGTCCGAGATGATTATGGCCCTTACACAGGACAACAGCCTGACCAAGCCTTTCCTATGCACCAAAGGCACCTATATCTACCAAGGTACAGGCTTGACTCGCATCTATTGCCTAAGACATCACCCCTCCCCTGCCCCACACCATTTCTGCCTAAAACAGCAGCCTTTTCTCCTACACCAAACAATCCCACCACCATAGCGAACAATACGCCCAAGGCATGCTAAGCTCCTCTTACCGATGCAATAGGCACAGAACTTATTCCCGCCACTCTACCCGAGTAAACATTGCCAACCCGCCATCGACCTCCATCCGCACTACCCCATGCCTAGGATCCATGCACCAGACTCGCCTTAAATCCAGATGCCATGTTTACACCCCAGCTCTCAAAAGGCCTATACTGGGAACCATCAGGAAATTCAGACTCTCCTCCCGCCCTCATAAGCGCCCTCCCACTACCTGGAAACAGAGTAGCCCACATTTGAATCGCCCTCAGACCACTCTCATTTACCCTCACAACATACCTTTATCCCCAACCCAGAAGCCAACCACCTTGACCACCACAGGTCAACCTAAAATCCAGCATGCTCACTCCAAGGTCCAGCCTACCAATTCTGCAAATGCAGACCCACCCCTCACACCCGGCACTCACAACTCCTCATCCAACACACACTTGAAAGGGGCACTATTGAATGGCCGATTCCTAGGGGCACACGCCATTGATGTTCACGATCTTATTTTGGAACACCAACTAGACTTCCTAGCAATGACTGAAACTTGGCTCCACACAGCAATTGGTTTACCTATGACTCTAGCCATCCCACCAGACTACACCATCCTCAGAACTGAACGTCAAGATGATATGGGTGGAGGAGTAACCATTATTGCCAAAACCTCCTTACAGTTTAGAGCCTGTAAAACAGAGAAAATAGACGGCTACAAGCTTCTAACCCTTAAACTAACGACTGACCCCAAGACAACCTTTAACTTACTCTTAGTCTTCAGAGCACCCAGTTCCTCCAATCATCACGAAATAGATATACAATTACTTGTTACCCCTCTCCTCAAACCCAAAACTAAATTTGTACTACTAGGGGACCTAAAATTGGGCTTTAATGATGTTTGTGATCATAAAGCCACAGCCTTCCACACTTCATTACTAGAAATGCAGTTTGCCCAAATCGTTAATGCAACCACCCACACCAAAAGCAGAATCTTAGATTGAATTTTAACTCAGAATACTATAGTTACTATTGAAAACATCCTAAGAATCCTGTGGTCAGACCACTTCCTAGTTCGTTTCAAAATATCAATCACAAAAACCCAAGAATCAATTTCACCACCTCCTAGTCCAATACTTGTGAGAAATTCATGAAAGATCACACCAGAAAATTTGACCGCTATGCTCAACAAATTAATTAAGGCACAACCCCAAATGAACTCCAACCCTGACATTATATCTCACTTCTACCATTCCAGTCTGAAAACTGCTATTGATGAAGTAGCCCCACTTAAATCCAATCTACCCAGACCTAAATATAGCAATTCTTGGTTCAACAACAAACTTATTGAACTCAGAAGAAACAAAAGAGCACTAGAACATCTAAACAGAAAAAAAAACCTCTAATGAGTCCAAAAAAGAGCTCCAGCTACTTTCACAAAAATATAAACTTGCAGTTATTACACACAAAGCTAGTACTATGAACTTATGCATCACCAATTCTGCATCTAATAGCAAAGAACTGTTTGCAATTCTTAGAGAATTAGAAACACCTATCCCTCCTCCTAGTTCTGCCATCGTTAGCAAAGCATGGTGTACCACCATACAGAACGCCCTAACCACACAAAATCAAATCCCTCCAAGACAAAATCGTTATGAAAAGAAAAATACTGGGCCATAGTGGGGACACCACCTCAAGTGTATTGGTTGATAATACAGCTTCAGCTAACCTGTTTAATTTCACCTTAGTCACCCAAGACCAAGTACCCAAGACTATTGCATCCCACAAACGTTCACATTGCAAAGGGGACAGCTTCCCTGCTAAACTAGTTTAGTCTTGTATACCTACTCTATCTGCCATCATCACCAATTTCATTAATGCTTTGTTCGGCACCAACTCTGTCCTGGCCGACATCAAAGAAGTGTAGGACATGCCCCTGCTGAAAAAAAACACTCTAGACCCCACGCTTCCCATCAACTACAGACCCATTACTACAGTCCCTTTTCTCCTCAAAATAATCGACAAAACCGCATACTCCCAAGTACAAACTCATATAGAAAGCAACCACCTGCTAGGTGATAACAATCAGGTTTTTGTCCTAAACACAGCACGGAGACTGCAATACTTGACCTAAATAATCAGATGGACACTTTTAGAGACTCAAGTAATCTAGGCATCCTCATATTACTTGACTTATCCCATGCGTTTATTTAGTGGACCATGATAAATGTTGTCTCACTTTATCCAAAAACATTCTATTCTCCCATAACGCAACCTCATGGATCAAATTGTTCCAATCTGAACGTACCTCCACAATAGTCATAGGGGAGGAGGCAGCGAATCCAATAGCTGTCCCTATAGGCGTACTGCAAGGATCGTGCCTCTCCCTCTCCCCCATCCTCTACAATGCATACACGAAACTCCTCTTCGCAGCATTAGATGCTATGGGAGTTATTTATACTAATTTTGCGGATGAAATACAGATACTCAATCCAATCTCTGGTAATCAAGAACAGAACGCCATACTCATAAATAAAATCGACTCCCTCATCCACTACTGGATGGCAACACATAGTCTCTGCCTTAATGGAGAAAAGGCTGAGATTCTGATTGAAGGCTCCCCAGCCCAACTAAATAAATTACATAAAGACTACACCTCTTTTGTCATAGATGGCACTCCAATTCCATCTCTAACCAAGTCAAAACCCTGGTGGTTTACCGAGACTCTAGCCTACCCATGAGTAAACATATCTTCTCACTCGCGTCTTCCACAGTTTATACAGCTAAACTAATTTCCCTAAGTTGACAGTTTCTTTCTACACACAACTGCATCACTCTAGCAAGAGTGCTTAATTTGCCTAAATTAGATACTCTTGCTAGGCACTACAAAGAAAAATCTAGTTAAATTGCAATTATTGCAAAATAAATCTGTCAGAGCAGCACTGGGTATCAAGAAAAGGGACCATATATCACAGTACAGGAGAGAGGTACACTGGGTACCCATACTAGTGAGAATACTTCACAAAACTCTCACCACCACACACAAATGCATTACCCATAACGCCCCACCTACCTAAATGAATGTCTTACCTGGAAAACCTCAACCAGACTCCTCAGATCTAACATGAGCGCTGAGTTATTCATTCCCCGTTATAAGAACTCATGAACAGGAAACTCCAGCTTCCCTGTAGCAGCCCCTAGAATATGGAACACACTCCCAAATATCATAAGTAATGAGCTGTCCCACAACCACTTTAAGAAACTTCTAAATACCTTTCAATTTAACACATTTTAACTTAACCGTATCATAAGACCTAATATACTTACTCTCAACCAAATGTCTTATGTAAACGATCTGCTGCAACTGTAATGTATGTCTCTGTCTACCTATCTCACAGTAACCACAATGCCAATACTTTTGTACAATCACCTGATGGTATGTTATGTTATGTTATGTTACTTGGCATTTACATAGCACCTTATTTATCATTGGTATGAACTCAACGGGCTGGTAGGTTGTACGCCCTTGGGAACCGCAGATCAAGTCAGTAGAGAGAGAGGGTGCCATATGGTGTGTGTGCGCACCGGATATGTGTGCAGCAGGTGTGGTTGTTGCATGATAGCTGCTTCTTAGTGTGGTGCTTCTCAGTGTGGTGCTGAGGAAATCAGTTGGATGTGTTCAGTCTGGAGGGTGGACACCTAGACCGAGTTCTGGCTGTGTTAGGCCTGAGGAGACGCCTAAGCTAGCCGGAATGTGCTTAGCTATCTTTGTTTTATTAGGATGATGAGGTGTTTGTGGGGTCATGTTAGTATGAGAACAGCTAGGGCGAATTTATCATGGTATAGCTGTGTTCTAGTTGATGGTAAGCTTAGTAGTGTGATATGGTGCTTATCAGTAAAGCGCCTGTGACCAGGCACGAGAGCAGGACAGGGGACGTACATAGCAGCATACGTATATAAAGCGACAGGATGGATAGGAGTAACACATGTGATACTGATAACATGGGGATACAGGTACATAGCATATATAGGAGATACAGATATGGATTATCTGCCGCAGCATCCGTATCGTCCGCAACATCCGCAGCATCAGTACTATCCGAAGCAATCACACCATCCGTAACATCCATAGCATCCGCACCGTCTGCAGCGTCTGCACCATCTGCAGAATCCGCACCATCCTCAGTGTCCGCACCCTCTGCACCCTCCACACCATCCGCAGTGTCTGCACCATCCAAACCTTCTGCACCATCCGCAGCATCGGCAGCATCCGCACCGTCCGCACTGTCCATAGCATCTGCCCTGTCCGCAGCATCTGCACCATCCATGGCATCCGCACCATCCTTGGTATCTGCAACCAGAAAGCTATACTACAACACCGTAAACTATGCTGTGACACCTCCGTGTTTGGGCGTATAATCAAATGTAATAAATAAATAAACCTGGCTAGTTGCAGCGTCTGAAACTATGCTCAGCAGTACACTCCCCCCATATCCCTCGCCGTCCATTTCAAGATGCAGGCACTGCACTCTTCAACTTGCTGGCACAGGGATGTTCAGTTCACCTCGTCCTCTCAGAACTTCATCAGCTCCTGCACCCTCAAAAAGCATCGTCTTTCATTCTGCAACTTCAGCCAGCACTTGGGGTACTTTTATAAATTTAAAATATTTCAAAGATGCCTCTTGGGACTTCAGGTAAGAACGACACGGAGCAGGAACACCAGATACACGTACATAGAAAAGGAAACTTCTTTATTCCATCTTAAATAGTTCAGTTGGAAAGTTAGGCAGCAAGGTTCAGGATATGCATCCATAATGTTCAGGCTCCTATCCTGATGTCCAGTACAACAGACTTTACTGGATTGACATTCTAATGCACCTTCAACAGTACAAATGTAATCAGTCAGGATGCAGCAGAAGCCTTTCAATGCCAAAGAATAATGCAAGTGTTAATGGGGGGAGTATCCATTTACAAGCAAGAGACCTCAGCAAGCAGATATACACGTCTTTCACATATTCCTGAACCTAAATACCACTACTGACTATGCATATGTTGGTACTTTAGAGGTAGTGGTGCATGCAGGATTGTTTGACTATGTTCTTTTACTCAAAGGGGAACATTAATGTATCCAAGAATAATGTAAGCAGATGTTTCTCTTATTTTAACTAAGAGTAGCTCTGTTAGTTTGCATTTTTCCTCAGAAGAAATTTAGCATTGAATAAGTCCAATTGAATGGAAGGAACAAAACGAACTGGAGGTATTGTGGTGGTTGGTTAAAAATAAGCAGGATAGAATAGGGGGCAAGGCAGTGGGTTAGTTGTGTCCTGATTGCAGCCAGCGTGACTAAGACCAGTTAATCTAACCTGCAGAGGACTGTCAATTATGCCATACATTGGTTATTATACCAAAAAGAGGACCACACTTCTACTCATGGCCTTTTGGCCTACAATGAGTGGCGGGGTGGTGGGCTGAGAGGGATATTGGCATGTGCAGAAGGAGACATGCTAGATTTAGTGATTGTTCACTGTCAAGGCAATTTGGTATCTCTCAGGATGGTGTGTTGCTGAAAGTGGAGATGGCACAGCATAGTGTTAGTGTCAGAACAATATTTCTTAGGTGTGCCCCTGCAAAGTGTGTGCGCACAATCACTGTAGGAAACTCTACATGCTCTTGCTTTTGGACACTTTCCATTGGACTGGTCACCATGTCCTGCAACCACACAGATTCCAAACATACTCCGCCAAGGACATGTTTACTCAGACGAGATACCAATCATACAGTGCTTGCTTAGTACACACGTTGTGGGGATTCAGAGTAGGCAAACATTGATTTGCTTTCTCTTCAAAATGATTATGGGTAGATGCTAAATAAATGAGTTTGAGGAACATTGCAGGGATGGAATGGCATTTGAGTGATGGGTATTACAGAATGGCAACAATGTTGCACTTTGCAGGAAGGATTAGTATAGCAAAAAGGAATGACAAATGCAATGAAGGAGCGGGAATAGGAACGAAAAAGAAGGGCAGCATGGATAAGCAAAGAGGAGGTATCAACTTAGGGATAGAATCGAAGAGGGGTGCGAGGGACCGTCTAGCAAAGGGTATTTAGCCCAGTGGTGGGTAAAAGAAGCCACTGTTGAGCTGTGCAGGAAGCAGCAGTTTAGCAAAAATGAATGAAAAATACAAGAGGAGTTCATATTGTTTTGATTAATGAGCATCTTTGAGAGATTGTTGCATTAGGCTGGCAGTATCACATTTCGGGTTGATGACTTATTGCTGAGACATCCCTTGCAGGTCCAACTCGCTGAATTCAAACCTAACATTGTCTGGTACCTGTTCTTCTTGCTCAGCACAGTACATTGCACATAAACAAACAACACCTGCAGACTCAGTGACTCTTTGTCCCGGCTCATATGTCATTCCTTCCTATCTGTACTTCAATGTCCATTCTTCTCCATTTGTACTCCAATGTAATAGTTTTGGCGTATAGGTGTCACAAGCGATCCCTAATATCCCAAACTAATGACATATATTTCCTCACTTACTAATGAATTACCATATCTAAGCCTAACATTTTTTTTTAAACTTCAGCAAATTTAAAATGCAGTAAAAGGTCAAGGAGCAGAGAAAGCTACTCTTACCAGCTGCACTGGCGTGATCCAGGACTACTGACAATTACAATGGCAAATCCAAATAGGGTGCAGAATGTTCACATACATGTGAACCCACAGGCATTACAGAGACATGTGCCACGTTAATGCATCTTGCACTTGAGAAACCGTGTTTGGCTCACTTTGAAATGTAGTCTTTGTGCAGAGGTTTTCAAAAACAATGACAACATGTATGTATTGCCACTTACAACTTTTTATGCAAAAATATGCCTGAGTGCAAGTGGCATGTCCAGACTCTTTTGTCTGGGGTTGCCCAAGTGGGGCACTGACTTATGCATGTGTGACATGAAGTACGATCGCGCACACAACTAATGATCATAGTTTAGGATCATGGGGTGGCACCTATGATGGCCAATCAGACTCCAGGGGTAGCTCGTGCCACCCCAGGCCACTCCCTGGAGACGCCACTGCTGGGTGTAAAACGGTACATGTTACAATTAACTGCGAGGCTAGTGTCTTCCCTTCTACTCCTGTCTCAGGTGTTCAGTTACTAGGTCCAGTAAACGACATGATATGATTTAAAAAAATAAAAATAAAAAAAAATTGTTTTTGGCTCAGTGAGCCTTTACAAAAGATAAAAAATGACAAATATTTTTGTACATGTACAACTTCAAACTAAATATCTCATTGTGTTCTAATTTTTACCAACCCAGCAAATTTTTATGGCATTTATACTTTTGGTCTTTATATTCTCAACATGCGTCTAAAAGAACAACATTATGGTGAACTATTTTCCAGGGCTGTGTGGCTTAAACAATGATTTCGCAATTGATTAGCACCTGGATAGCGGGCGATGTTAATGTGGCGTTGGTGCCAGAGATGAGTTTATCCCACAAAAAGTCTGATATGATATCCTCCTCTCAGCGCACAATGTTCCTAATAAGTCTTGACCGATATTTCCATGATCCTTCACAGTCCATTAGTAAATGTCTTAATGTTTGTTTGGCAGGGTTTATACAAATCGAGCACAGTTTTTTTGCTTTGTCCCCTTGGTTTCGCTTTTCCAAAACCTCGCCGCAATGGACCAAGTTTAGCCTCATTCTGAGGAAGTTTGAGCGCAGTTTTCTGTTGGGGAATTTCATTAAATAGTGCGAAAGGCACCCATGTTCCTTTTCCCCCCTCAAGAAAGGATTTTGAACTGGGTCTGATCTGACCTTCTCTACTGTTTCAATCCAATCTAAAAGTTTAATTTTTTTTTAAACTTTGAGTGGGTTTGAAACTAGGGTTTCCGCGTCGAGGCCTACCTTTTTAAGCGCTTTCATTACCTTGTGTGCTGAAAAAGTTCTTGATTTGCCCCCCAACTTTTGACACCTGAGGTCACTATAAAGGGAGGTCTCTTTACCTGTGATTATTTCTCAAAAAAGAGAGATCAGTTTCCAGTCTGCCATACATTTCAGAGATTTTAAACCTAACTCGAATCTCAGACTTCCAATAGGTGTACAACTTGGAAGTCCCAAGACTTTTTTCCACAGTCGACTCTCAGAGGTTTCCCAGTTTGCTGACCAAAGACCCAATCTAGCTTCCAGTCCATATAGTATCACTGGAACCACTTTGGCTAGATAATACTTCACTAACGGAAGAATGGAAAATGTACAAAACGTATAGTTCAGTTTGGTCATTTGTGACGCGGCTTGTGTTACTTTGTCCATTATCTCAGATTCTGCCTTGTATTGGGCTGGATAGGCGTGTATGTTGTAACCCAGATATTTTGTAGTTTCTACAACTCGAATTCTTTCGCCTCCCAGTTTCCAACTGTTGTACTTAACATTTGTCACAGGATGTTTAAAGATGAGAATATTAGATTTGGCGGGGTTAATTGTTAGTCTGTTTATCCCAACATACACATTTAATCTCGTGAGCAAACATTGTAGCCCAATTCGTGTTCTATCTAGGAGTACAATATCATCTGCGTAGGCCAGCCAACAGATCTGATATGATTTTAATTGAGCCTTGCTTTTTTATGGCACAGGTAGTATAGCTCAGTGCAACGTGCTCATCTTGGAAGCAAGACAACGCAGAGCAACACAGGTTCGAATCCTGAGTCTGCACTTAGAAACCTCTTTGGTATTAAGTGGTTTATAAATAACCAATTATACATACTACAGGTCCTGGATGAATCCTCAAGAACCTTTGCAAAAAAAGGGGTATGTCCCCATCAGATTGATTGTGTGAAGTTTGGTGCGGTTTCGTCAAGGGGAGGATGGTTATCAACCTATCTAACAAGGAATTGTCAAAGACAGAAGAATCTGTCTTGAACACGGGATTACAATTTTCTCCAAGTATAGGCACAGATGTCATCAATTTCCAAATAGACATATTCAAGTTTGTTCGAAAAACTTCAATTAAAGAGGTTTTTCGCTACTAAGATCAAAATATTTGCATCACAGGTTCAACTACCAACTTTAAGTGAATTCTCAATCACTGATTTTTCGAAAATACTCATCTTCTTGTGTTTCTTGTCAAAAGTACACTGACTGATTGGGAGGAAATCTGTACCGATTTACAGGTACACCAAAGAAATCTAACAGTACAGGAACTCAAACCTAAATCCAAATGTACACCAAAGTTGGCTACAGATAATGTTATTGACACATTCCACAAAGCTGCAATGAATGCCATCCACAAATATCTAGATGCAACAGACAAAGGCCGGCACACAATCATAAACAACCTCAGTTGGAATGAATGGGAAGCCCCAGAAAGGGGCATCAGATGCCAGGATAGTGATCAGAGAGGATGATAAAGGTGGCAATGTTATTATACTGAATAGAAAGTATTATATTCATATGGACATGTCACATCTACCCATACCAGGTTGCTACGTGACACTTGCCACTAACCCTACCAAATAAGCAGTGCAGGCACTACAGGTTGTGATACTTAAATGGCACCAATTAGGCCTCCTCACAGATAAGGAAAAAAGTGTTCTACTCATCTCACAGCCAACAATACTTACAATACACGTTCTTCCTAAAATACATAAGGCATTTGATAACCTACCACAGGTACAACCAATAATGAGTGGTATTGGGTGTGCAATGGAAGGTCTATCCAAATACATTGCTACTGCCATCAAACAATATATACTGAAATTATCATCATCTATCAGAGACAGCATGGCAGTACTACAGTTTCTACAGGATGTTGAATGGAAGGAAGGATATTTGTTTGCCACATTAGATTTGGCAGCTCTTTAGACCTCTATCGACCATGATCTAGCATTCAAGACTATAGATTACACATTTCAAGACCACTCAGCGCCCTATCTGCTGCATGTTGAAATGATTAAGTCCTTTCTGAAATTCACACTGGGAAGCACCATGTTCTTTATTAACAATGCCTACTATTCACAAACTAAAGGAGTTGCCATGGGGGCCAAATATGTGCCGCTCCTGGCAAATCTTTTCATGGCTCAAAATGGAGTAGATATATCGATGACATTTTGTTGATATGGAATGGTACACCACAGGCATTTAATGACTATATACAATATTTGAACAATAATGAATTTAGACTTTGCCTGACAGGGCATTGTGATGATGTATCGATTGACTTCCTAGATTTACATATCTATTTTGAGAAATGCAAAATTGAAACAAGTACTTTTCGCAAAGCAACTGAAGTAAATTCGACCCTCCACGCTTCTAGTTGCCATCATAAAGCCACTATAGACAAAATACCTGCAGGGGATTTCCAACGAGCCCGTAGGAACTGTAGTGAGACCACCATTTTGATATAACAAGACTAAACAATTGATTAGATCTGATCTCATACATCTGTGTTCTAATGTGAGTTTGACTCAGAAGGGCACCACAGATATTATTCTAAGGACTCCCATACTCTGTATAAAATAGTTCAGAAGCACTGGTACCTCCCGTATATGCATAGTGATCTGCAACAACATATTCACTCTTAGCCCAAATCTGTATACACTAGGGCACCAACCATGAGGAAATTGCTATGTCCCTAATTTTTAGAAAGTGAAGGCCCAAATGCTAGCAGGGACTGCTTGAGAACCCTGTCTGGCTTTCACTGATGTGGGACTTGCAATACGTGCACATTTGCACACCCAGATTGTGATACATTCTCCTACAAACCTGCCACGAAGACTCTTATTGGAGACTTCATTAACTGCAAAACAACACATGTAGTTTATGCCACCATATGTATATGCCAAAAACTGTACACCAGTGATGACATCAATGACATTTGTGATGTCATTATTCATGTCCTGGGTGTTAGTCTTAGCAGTGCACAGTGGTGGTGCGAGTTATGGTTACTTAGCCTACCATAACTGGAACATTTCTAAGGTTTTTTTGGTTTTACTTGTAACCATGACATCCCTTTAACACATTTTTTTCTTTGAATTTCATAGGTTTTTATTAGTGCAACTTTACCATAACGTCCCTTTAACAAAGTTGTTTTCGGTTAATATTGTATATATGAAGAGGGATGTGCTTTACCAACCAACCCCTTATAAAAAAGGGCCGGGCCAGTGCATGCTTCATATTAATTATTAGACTCTGATGACAGACCAGCCACTGCCCCACCCCAATGTCGCCTTTGCTTTTCCAACACCCAAAGAATTACAGGTCCATTGACTTATCGACTGCCTGAAAAATAGTCCCTACAGCAGGACTGACACACAAAAAATCACACATTTGGAAAATGCAAATAGAAATATGTTTCTTTAACCACTTAATCCAAATCCCTATGACCATCCGAATGTATACATTTGCCCAGTATTTATTGCTGCATTGTGATCTCCCTGTGATAAACTGTTCCATTAAAATATAATTACAAGAAAATCAATTTCTTAATAGCTGTTCAATGGTCCGTGAAATTCCTGTTGTATTGTCAAGGCTGATCACCAGCAAGCATTTCTTTCCCAGGGTACGAGCGTGTGATGCAGAACAAGCAATGGCATAGCCAACAGTTGTGGCTTGTGTATTAGGTATTTGCCAGGCACTGCTATTATATTGCCAGGTACATCACAACATTTTTCAGCTGCTACCATTGATGGCAAGTTAATACTACTAGGTCAGTGCCTGGCAAATGCCTTTCCCATACTTTCACAAAAGCCAAAACTGTTGGCATTGACAAGGCTTGTTTCTTTGATCTGTCGGGTCTCAGCGTTTGGATCTCATCTGCTCTCAGTTATACAGCATGTAACTGCATTTTAATGAGACATGCCACATGGATGAAGGCGAGCTATCACATATTGATCAGAATACTATTGCAGACTTGGCCCCAACAGGCTAAAGGTGTCCCTTGACCCCCCACCTGCTCGATGTTTATTCAGAGACATTATTTCCTTGAAAATAGGCTGTGCTCTGGGTACCCTCACATTCAACATCCTGCGTCCCCGGGTGAGCAGGTGAGCACCTCGAGCCCCCCTGGCCCTCCAAAATCATGGGCCTTGCCTTTTGCTGCCCCCAGGCCCCACGTGCTGCCTTGCAGCCCCGGCTCTCCCCGTCGTTCCTCCACGGCCTTAAGCCCGCCTCCCAGCCCTCCCCCTCCCAGGCACAGATGACCATGCTTGCTGCACCCGGGGATCGCACATTCAACATCCTACATCCCCGGGTGAGCAGCTGAGCCCCTCGAGCCCCCCTGGCCCTTCAAAATCTTGGGCCTTGTCTTTTGCTGCCCCCAGGCCCCGCGTGCTACCTTGCAGCCCCGGCTCTCCCCGTCGTTCCTCCCCGGCCATAAGCCCGCCTCCCAGCCCTCCCCCTCCTAGGCACAGGTGACCACGCTTGCTGCACCCGGGGATCGCAAATTCAACATCCTGCACCCCCGGGTGAGCAGGTGAGCCCCTCGAGTCCCCCTGGCCCTCCAAAATCTTGGGCCTTGCCTTTTGCTGCCTCCAAGCCCCGCATGCTGCCTTACAGCCCCGGCTCTCCCCGTCGTTCCTCCCCAGTCTTAAGCCTGCCTCCCAGCCCTCCCCCTCCCAGGCACAGATGACCATGCTTGCTGCACCCGGGGATTGCACATTCAACATCCTGCGTCCCTGGGTGAGCAGGTGAGCCCCTCGAGCCCCCTGGCCCTCCAAAATCTTGGGCCTTGCCTTTTGCTGCCCCCAGGCCCTGCGTGCTGCCTTGCAGCCCCGGCTCTCCCCCTCATTCCTCCCCAGCCTTAAGCCTGCCTCCCAGCCCTCCCCCTCCCAGGCACATATGACCACACTTGCTGCTCCCGGGGATCGCACATTCAATCTCCTGCGTCCCTGGGTGAGCAGGTGAGCCCCTCGAACCCCCCCTGGCCCTCCAAAATCTTGGGCCTTGCCTTTTGCTGCCCCCAGGCCCTGCGTGCTGCCTTGCAGCCCTGGCTCTCCCCGTCGTTCCTCCCCGGCCTTAAGCCCGCCTCCCAGCCCTCCCCTCCTGTGATTGGTTGCCTCTCTGGTCTTACCTCTTCTCCCCTGGGCAGCCCACTGAACGGCAGCCCCTGCGGCTAAGGGCCCAAGGACAAGGGTTGCTCCCACATTGGCGGTTCCAAGATGTGTCTGCAGGTGTCAGCAGGGGAAGCCAATGAAGCCACCAGACACCGACAAAACTTTAAGTGCTGGCATGGGTGGGGGGTAGAGCAATTACTCTACTGCTGAAAGCTCCTGCCATTCTAACTTACCTTTCAGTGGCCTAGACTGCTACAGACCTACACCATGCATTATTAGAGAGATATGTGACCACCAGCCTAAACCTATTCATGGCTGGACAGCAAACACTGCCTGCAGTATAATGTTAACTAGTACCATACCCCGAGAGAACGACAAAGATTAGCCTACGCCAAATCTAGACCGAAATGTGATTGTTAGCATATGCCACACTTAGATGGAATTGTCAAGCTTAGCCCGCGTCGCATCTAGATAGAAATATGATTGTTAGCATATGCCACAGTTAGATGGAATTTCAGAAATGTGATTGTTAGCATATGTGATTCTTAGCATGCACCACACTTAGAATTCTGAACCTAGCTTGCGTCGCATCTAGACAGAAATGTGATTGTTAGCATATGCCACACATAGATGAATTCTCAAGTTTAGTCTGCGCCAAATCTAGACAGAAATGTGATTGTTAGCATATGCCACACTTAGATGGAATTTCCCAAGTTTAGTCTGCGCCAAATCTAGGCAGAAATTTGATTGTTAGCATATGCCACACTTAGATGGAATTTCTCAAGTTTAGTCTGCGCCAAATCTAGACAGAAATGTGACTGTTAGCATATGCCACATGAATTATATTCAGCTAATCCAAATATTCCAAGTATTCAGCTAACTCCAGTGTATAGTTAGCTGGAATTCTCAAGTTTAGTCTGCACCAAATTTAGAAATGTGATTGTTAGCATATGCCACACTTAGATGGAATTTCAGAAATGTGATTGCTAGCATATGTGATTCTTAGCATGCACCACACTTACAATTCTGAACCTAGCTTGTGTCGCATCTAGATAGAAATGTGACTGTTAGCATATGCCACACTTAAATGGAATTCTCAAGTTTAGTCAGCGTCGCATCTAGATAGAAATGTGACTGTTAGCATATGCCACACTTAAATGGAATTCTCAAGTCTAGTCAGCGTCGCATCTAGACAGAAATGTGATTGTTAGCATATGCCACACTTAGATGGATAGTATGCATCGCATCTAGACAGAAATGTGATTGTTAGCATATGCCACACCTAGATGGAATTTCAGAAATGTGATTGTTTTCATATGTGATTCTTAGCATGCACCACACTTAGAATTCTGAATCTAGCTTGCGTTGCATCTAGACAGAAATGTGACTGTTAGCATGTGCCACACTAGTATGGAAATCTGAACTTTAGCTTGCGTCGCCTCTAGATAGAAATGTGACTGTAAGCATGTGCCACACTTAGAATTCTGAACTTTAGCTGGCGTCGCATCTAGATAGAAATGTGATTCTTAGCATGCACCACACTTAGAATTATGAACCTAGCTTGTGTGGAATCTAGATAGAAATGTGAATGTTAGCATGCACCACACTCAGGATTCTGAACCCTAGCTTGCGTCGCATCTAGACAGAAATGTGACTGTTAGCATGTGCCACACTAGTATGGAATTCTGAACTTTAGCTTGCGTCGCCTCTAGATAGAAATGTGACTGTTAGCATATGCCACACTTAGAATTCTGAACTTTAGCTTGCGTCGCATCTAGATAGAAATGTGACTGTTAGCATGTTCCACACTAGTATGGAATTCTGAACTTTAGCTGGCATCGCATCTAGATAGAAATGTGATTCTTAGCATGCACCACACTTAGAATTATGAACCTAGCTTGTGTCGAATCTAGATAGAAATGTGAATGTTAGCATGCACCACACTCAGGATTCTGAACCCTAGATTGCGTCGCATCTAGACAGAAATCTGACTGTTAGCATGTGCCACACTAGTATGGAATTCTGAACTTTAACTGGCGCGCATCTAGATAGAAATGTGACTGTTAGCATGTACCGCACCTAGATGGAATCCCACAAATGCAAGGACAGCAATGCCAACTAACCAACCAACTAACAATTCCATCCCTCACAAATTTCACAACAATGCAACAACAAAACAAACCACACATAGACTTGCACAACAGCACACGAGGACTACGGACCATAAAACACCCCAAGCATAGCCAACGGACCCACCGGGCTGAGGCTGCCAACAGCACATCACTGCTCTCTTGCACTTTTCCAGCTTATTCCCACTAACGCACCCCCTCTCCTTCCCTTTTTCAGAGCCGCCAAAGCACCAGGGGACCACTTCGGTGGTGATAGTGCGTGGTACAAATGTCCTTTAACATTAACATAACATTAACATTAACACCATCAGGACAATTTGCTAACCATGCATCCTGTGATCATTTGCCCTAATAGAGCTAGCAAGGCACCATGAGATGCAATATTTAGATGGGCACAGTGCATTGACAAATACCAGCCACATATCCCCCAATAATACTCACCAAGTTACACCCTTGAATACATCCTGCAAATGTAGGATACTGCAACGAAACATATGAAGGCGCATCATTCATTGTAAAATATGGCTATATAGGTACATAATAAAAAGTGATGGTTCGTAAACCGACGCACACTCGGAGCTTGCTGTGAGAATCTCAGAACAACACTCCCCCAATTTTGTTAACTTAGCCAATGTATGGTGGCATAACTTTATATTGGGAAACACAAGATCCAAAAGTGTGTTGGCTTTTGGAACATTTTTAGGTTGGGGCATCAGGTGGTGCATTGGCGTAGAGGTAGGAAGTAGAGGATATATGAGGAGGGATGCACAGCTTGAGGATGTTATTTGGCTGTTCATCAACCCATTGAGTGCCCATGGCCATGCTAATCCATATGGCCATTGAACCCACTACGTGCACCTGCCGCCCAAAACAGACCCTCCTTGGATCTCTTTCCGCTCACAGCAGTGAGAACCAGAGACAGGAATATCAGAAGTATGGTAGTTAGAAGGTTTTTTAGAGGCCTCAAATGAGCATTCTTTTACTCAGATAAATTTTGTGTAATTATTTGATAATGTGGTTATGATTCGCTTTTGATGGTTTATTTGTTTCATGCATTTGTCTCCAGTTTGATTAATTACATTCTAAATAAATATTCTTACTGCTACAACTGAGTACGGTAAGTTCAAACTCAGATATCTGGGCACTCCAGCAAGATGTTGAAGACTTTTTTGCAGCAATGAGACATTTGAGAAGTATCGTTATATAGAGTAATGCATTTTGGAGGTCTCCAAGTAGTCTCCTATTGCTGTAATCTACGATATGTACATTTTTATAATTATATTATTTGCTTTTGGTTGTGTTTGATAACATATTCATTGTTGTATGCATTTGTCTCTAGTTTGATTAAATACATTCTAAATTAATTTTCCTACTACTATTGACTAAGGTATGGTTAAAATCATACCTGGAGACTCTAGCAAGATACGGAAGACTCTGGAGAAAATCTGTTAGCAGGCATTTCACACATCGATTTGACTCCCTTATACCTACTCCAGCCAGAAACCTCATTACAGAGGCAAGGAAATTGAGCATTCGAGACACAGAGAAAAAAAAACACTCGACAAAAAAACTAGGAAAGTCCCTCTGCTGACAGGTTCAGAGGATCTGTGGGGTGGCTTTGGGGGGCACCAGTGAGGACATGTCACTTGTACACGTGAAGCCAAGATCCTTGGGCCAGTCCCTCCAGTGTCAAGAGAGATCAAAGCTTGCAATTCCATTCAGGACCTACTCCCCCAACAATGGAGTGGGTACTACTCGCATCAGAGACACAATTGCGGCCCACTAGGCAAGTGAGGGGCCAGCAGGTCCTTGTTACAAGAGTGGGATGACTCGGCAGAATCTCTGCTCTCAACACCTCCCCCTGAAAAGGCCTCATCAAATTGGTGTCAAGGAATCCCCAGGAATTGCTGGGGTGTGAGGAGAGATGAGTGGGTGAGGGATGGAGGAGCGCTCAGAGCTGTATCAGCAGCCATTCTCTGTGCCGTTAAAAATAAAGTACATTTATATTTCCTGTCCTGTGGACATCAGAACAGGGCTGTTGTGACCAACTCAATGATCATGCACACATTGGTTAACTGTAACCTGGCTTTATTGCCAACTTGCACATAAACATATTACTTGCTGTTACAGTCCTTTGTGCTGGTAAATAGTCCTATAGATGTCATGGTGCAGGAGGCTGTAGAGATGTGCCAGCTGCAGGGTGATGCTGGGCCGGTAATAGGAAGAGTGCCAGGGATCCCGTGGCATCTTTTCCCACTCCAGTGCTTGGAATGGTGTTTTTGCGGGCAGTCCCTACCTACGACGGGTTGAGTCTTCTCGCGAGATGTCGGGCGCAACTTCTCACGAGCTGGTCAACTCCACATACCTCATTTTGTTGAGCAGAAAAGAGTTATTCCATAAAATAGTCTGCAAAATGTCCAGGTCTTCTCCTTTCTCTTTGCGTGCGAGTACCTTCTACCTCTTCCTTACGTGAGGAGGTTCCCGTCTCCGCGGTTCTCTACCGCAGTAATTCAGCCCTCCTTGGACTGTTCCCTTCTTGAACTTGACTTTCTTCATACTGCTCTATCTCCTGTCCAGGCCGCTCTTCAGCTAGCGACTTGTCACCTCCAGAACCTCCCTCAATGCTATCATGTTCCTGAACTGTTGGACTGTGCTTCTGCTGTTCTTTTTTCACTCCACTGTTTTTTCCTCCACTAAGACCACATCCCCTCACAAAGTCAACTGCATCCTTTTTAATTCACTGCTCTCTAACCAGAAATAGACAAAACATCTTTGACCTCCTTTCCTCTGACAAGCGCAACCTCATCTTTATCAACGAAACCTGGTTCTCTGATGACTTTCCCCTGTTGCACATGAAGCCTTACCCCCGGCTGCTTGCTCATACCCCACAATAGACCCTCCAGAGGAGGCAGAGTGGCAGTCCTCTTCAATTCTCATTTTTCCGTCTCACTCGTCGAATCTCAGGCATGCATTCCTTCATGTGAATCCCTTCTAGTTAAACTTTTGCTACCTCTGACTTCCTCCCACAGCTTCCTACTCATCCACAGACCCCCTGGTTACGACTGTCATTTCACCAACAGCATTGGTGAGTCTGTAGCCACCATTCAAGTAAATCACCCTTCTCTCACACTCCTTGGAGATTTCAATATCTGATTGGGCATTCCCACCAACCACATGACCCATCCACTGGTCGACAGTCTTGATGCGCTCAACCTCTCCCATCATACGACGGGTCGAACCCACTCAAGGGGGCACACCCTTGATGCAATTTTCAGCTCCCATGACCTGATTCATATATCCTGCCACAAACCACTCATCTGGTCTGACCACTTTGTCATCCCCTTCTCCATCCACACCCCTGCCCCTCCTCCTACAGCTCCCCTGGCATCCCCCCAAGACCTCAAATGCTGGAACAAAGTGTAGATCCTTCCTGACCTTGCCGAAGCCCTACTTCTTAGTTCCCCCACCCCCAGACATAGCCTTAACCATATACTTGTTCGACTCTTGGCTCAGTGACTCACTAATTCCTCTCACCCCCTAGTGCCCCACTTCCTCATGCAATGGACCATCCCCCAAATGGTTCACGTCCCACCTAAGGAATGCCAAAAAACAAAATAACTCTCTGGAACGCAAATGGCGAGCATCTAAAACCGATCTCAGCAGATCCATGTTCACCTTGCACCTTCTTAACTACAAAGCTGAAATCTGAAAGGCCAATAAAACGTATTACAACAAACGAATTCTCAACTGTGGCAACTGCAGCAAAGAACTCCACAGAATCATATCAGAATTAGTCAAACCCACTTGCACCTCTACCCATTCCACCCCATCTCAATCACTCTGCGATTCCATCTCCCTACACTTCTACACCATTGCTCTTGACAGGACGACTCCCTTAACTCCAAACTGTCCTCCCTCTCCCCCTCCTACCACAGACTCCCCCTCACCCTATCGCCCAATGCTCTATTCCCAATTCCCATACCTTTGACTCCTTCAAACCCATCTCCAGAGACAAGTTCCTTGATCTACTATCCACCAGCAAACTGTCTGGGTCACCCCTCAACCCCTACCCCACCTCTGTCCTGAAAGAAATATTCTTGTCTACCTGCGCAGGAGAACATGCACAAATCATACTAAATTAATCCCTCTCCTCTGGCAACTTCCTTGATGCCTTCAAAACAGTGCATATCAAGCCTCTTCTTAATAAGGCATCCCTTGCCCCCTTTGTCCCCAAATGCTACAGACCAATCTCCAACACCAGATACCTTGCAAAACTCATCGACCAAACCGCATACTCCCAGCTCAACACCTTTGTAGAATCCAACAACCTCCTCGACCCAAGCACAATCAGGCCACGACATGGAACTGAAACCACTCTGACCTCGATCTGGGATGATCTTAAGGTCACTGCAGATACAGAAGGATGTGCTGCACTAGTTCTCCTCGATATATCTGCAGCCTTTGACACGGTTAACCACTCAATCCTCCTTGACCACCTCCAATCCCTTGGAATCCATGGCAGTACTATCAAATGGATTGCCTCCTTCCTCTGCAACAGGAAACAAATAACCCTCCTTTGCCCATTTTTCTGAGCTGCTTGCGCGGTTAACACTGGATTACTTGCAATTTGCATGCATATCTGCTCTCCTGTCCAACCTCTATATGACCACCCTTCCTGGAATCATCCGCATGCACAACATCTCATGCTACTACTACGCTGACGATACCGAAATCATTCTAAGAATCCCCAATTCAGGCACCAACCCCCAGCCCAACCTCAAAGCCTGTCTTCGAGATATTGACCCATGGATGACCATAAACCACCTCCTCTTAAACCCAACTAAAACTGAAATGGTGTGTGGCTACACTGCCTTTCTACCTCATCCACTCCCATGGTCCCGGTCCTTCGCCACCCCACCCCCCTCAACACAGTAAAAAGTGGCACAGGGATGTATTTCAGACTTCCTAAGGTTTAAATACCTTCTCTGGGACTGAATACTGTCTCCCAGTGAATGTAAGTTCAATTGACTTTGCTAGTCTTTTTAAATTGCTAGACCCAGCATACACTGCCTTACAGCAGAGTGCTGGAGGGAATAGCTAGTATTCCCTATGCCTAGAAAACTCATGTAACACTCAAATGCTACCCTTTCCTCTCCTAATGGCTGGTGGCAGTGGTATTAGCATGAATTTCCTGACCACGACCTGTTTAAACTCTCCGGTAGCTAAAATCCACCAGAGCCATGTTTTTCAAGATGGCATCTGAAACCCATCTGTAAAAACAGGTTCTGATCGACCTTATTCACCATTTCTTTTTGGAAAGGTCCTTCTAGTGTTTGTCTCTGCACTCCAAACCAGGTTTGGTCGCTTTGTTTGTTAGCCTTTGGCGGGCTTCAGGACTGAAGTCCGCTCTTGGCGTCTGAGTGTCTGGGGTTGACTGGATGGGAGGGAGGTGACCGAAACTCCCTGTGCTTAGTCTCCTAGGAGACCCAAATGCACTCTGGCGTGATTGGCTGGATGACTGTCCGGCAAGGACAGCCACCCTGCTGGGTGAGTCACAGCTAGGCTGGAATGAATGGGAGCAAACTGTTTAAAAGCAGGTATCTGGGACCTGGAAGGCAGAGTCGACCACTGGAACGAAAGAACTGAAGTCTAGCTGAACGAAGACGACTGCTGCAACTCCTGGACCATTGGTTTGCCCGGTAAAGCCCTGCTGCAGGTCCTTATTGCCTGAAACTCTCTCAAAAGAGAAGCCCCTTCAAGGACGACTTCTTCCCTTGAGCTGGTGGGAACAACCAACTCGCAAGTCACCTGGAAACCATCTCCATACTGGTCGAATTTTCTTCAGAGTGCTGTTGAAAACCGGATAGCCAGTGAGAAGGATATCAGCTTGTGCACTCATTCCTTAAACTGACATTTTACCAAGCTTGTAGCTCCGTCCCCGTGCAGTGCAGGAACCTCCCAACGTCCTCCCTCTTGTCCCCACGATGGGGGCCCAGGAACCGCGAGATCTGCAGGAACTGCCAGGAACAACTGCCTCAGCTATAGCTTTTCTACATTACCAAGGTACAGTTCAAACGCGGTTGAGAAATCCTCTCTGCCGCAGTGAAAGTTTGTGAAACTTTCCCAACTTTGGAGTCTTGTTCACTCCCAATCCGACCTTTAACTCTTTTTTTGTGCAAACTACTTCTAAGAACATTGGCAAAGACTTAACCGTTTACTACCAGAACTGTGCTATCCTATCCAAGACACTGATCCATTGGCTTTGGCCCAGGCCTATTGAATTGAACTGCCTCTTGTAGTAAACTGAAACTATCTTCCCTGCCTAAGAAAGTATTTGTGTTTGATTCTTATAACCTGTCTTATTACTCCCTTTTGAAAGTTATTAAAGTGCCATTTTTCTCCCACTTCTGGGGAGCCTAACTTTTTGGTTTCGTACTGTAGTGTATTATAGTGTGATATTGAGCTGCTTATTGCTAGTGGAATGTTTTCTAACTGTGTAAATAAATTAACATTGTTTTACCAAGAAACCTTGAGTATGTGTTTGTTTGAACCACTGTGATTGCAAGTCCTTTGTGTAACACCTTGTACTGCTCATATCCCTCTTGAGATAAGCATGGCTGCTCAGCCCTGCTACTACAAAACTGGAGTACAAACTTATTCCAAAGGTGAGATTGTGCTTACACATGTAGTCTTAATTGTGTGCAGTGTTCCCAAAGGGTATTGCATGTAATTCTGCCTAACATGGGTGGAGGTCACTGGGGGTAGTAGGACGAGTGTGGAATAGTCTTGGGCTGCTTCGCGTTGGGGCGGTGGTCACTGAGGGAAGTGGGAGGTCGCAGGACTTGAGGGGGTTGCCTGGGGATGGTGGCAGAAGTCAGTGTGGGTAGTGGGATGAGGGAAGACTAGCAGGAGTTTGCCTGCAGTTGTAGCAGAGGTTAATGGGGGTAGTTGGAGAGGGGAGGTCCAGCAGGGGACTGCCTGAGGCTGGGGCAGAGGTCATCAGGGGTAGTTGGAGGTGTCAGGATGTGAGGGAGCTGCTTGGGGTAGGGGCAGAGGTCAGTGGGGGTAGTGGTAGGAGGGTGAAATAACAGGTGGCTGCCTGGGATTGGGAAAGAAGTCAGTGGAAGTAGTCAGAGTTGGCAGGACTTGAGGGGTCTGCCTGGGGTTGGGGCAAAGATCAGTGAGGGTACTGGGATGAGGACAGGCTAACAGGCGGCTGCCAGGGTTTGGTATGGAGGTTAGTTTGGGTAGTGGGAGTTGGCAGGATTTGAGGGGTTTGCCTGGGGTTGCTGGAAGAGGTCAGTGGAGGTAGTGGGCAAGGGTTGAATAGCAGGGGGCTGCCTGGGATTTGGGCAGATGTCAGTTGGGGCAGAGGGTGGTGGTAGGACTTCAGGGGACTGCCTAGGTTTGAGGCAGATATCTGTGGAGGTAGTGGGAGGAGTGCCGACAGCAGGCAGATGCTTGGCCAGTGGAGGTAATGGAAGGTGGAAGGACATGAGGGGGCTGCCTAGGGTTGGCACAAAGGTCAGTGGGGAGTGGGGGGAGGGCAGACTAGCAGGGGGCAGCCTGGGTTTGAGTCTTATGTCAGTGGGGGTAGTGGGAGGTGGCATGACTTGAGGTTGCTATCTGGGGATGGGGCAGAGATCAGTGAGTTAGTTGGAGAGTGTTGACTAGCAGGGTTCAGCCTGGGTTTAGGTCTTATGTCATTGGGGGTAGTGAGAGGTGGCATGACTTGAGGTTGCTACCTGGGGTTGGGGCGGATGTCACTGGGGGTAGAAGGAGGTGGCCGTATTTGAGGGCGCTGCCTGGGATTGGGGACAAAGGTCAGTGGTAGTAGTGGTCAGAGGATGGATTAGCAGGGGGCTGCCTGGGGTTGGGGGCAGAGGTAAGTGAGGGTAGTGGGGGGGTCACAGCACTTGAGGGGCTGTCTGTATTTGGAGCGGAGGTCAGTGGGGGTAGTGATAGGTGGCAGGTGTTGAAGGGGCTGCCTGGTGTTGGGGGCAGATTACAGAGGGGGTGGTGGGAGGTGGTAGGACTTGAGGGGGATGCCCGGGGATGGGGGTGGAGGTCAGATGGGGTACTAGGAGGAGACGAAAGGGAACTAGCATAAGGCTGCCTGGATTTGGGCTAGAGGTCAGTGGGGGTAGTAGGAGGAGGGAAGACTAGCAGGCAGCTGCCTGGGGTTGGGGCATAGGTTAGTGGGAGATGGCAGGTCTTGTGGGGGCTGCATGGGGGTGGGTTGGAGGTCAGTGGGTTTATTGGGAGATGGCAGGACCTGAAGGCTCTGCCTGGGGTTGGGGGCGGAGGTCAGTGGGGGTAGTGGTCAGAGTGTGGATTAGCAGGGGGCAGCCTGGGGTTAGGGTGGAGGTCAGTGGGGGAAGTGGGAGTGGCAGGATTTGAGAGGACTGCCTGGGTTTGGGGTGGAGGTAAGTGGGGTTAGTGGGAGGAGGGCAGACTAGCATGGGGCTGCCTGGGTTTGGGGCAGATGTCATTGGGGTAGTGGGAGATGGCAGGTCATGGGGGGGCTGTCAGGGTTGGGGCAAAGGTCAGTGGGGGTATTTGGAAGAGGGCAGACCAGCAGGGGGTTGTTTGGGGTTTGGGCAGAGGTCAGTGGGGTTAGTGGGATGTGGCAGGCATTAAGGGGGCTGTGTGGGGTTGGGGTGCAGGTCAGTGAGGGGAGTGGGAGGAGGTCATACTAGCAGGGGGCTGACTGGGGTTGGGCTGGAGGTTCGTGGGGGTAGTGGGAGGTGCCAGGACTCGAGGGGTTCTCTGGGATTGGGGCAGAGATCAGTGTTGGGTAGTGGGAGGATGGCAGACTAGCAGGTGGGTGCACAAGATTGGGACAGAGGTCAGTGTGGGCAGTGACGGTTGGTAGGACTTGAGGGGTTTGCTTGGGGTTGCTGGAAGAGGTCAGTGGGGGTGGTGGGAAGAAGGCAGACTAGCCGGGTGTTGCCTAGGGTTATGTCAGAGGTCAGTGGGAGTAATGGGTGACCAGCCGACTAGCAGGGGCTACTTGGATTTGGGGAGGAGGTTAGTGGGTGTAGTCGGAGGTGGCAGGACTTGATGGGGCTACCGGGGGTTGCGGGTAGAGGTGACTGGGGGTAGTACGACAAGTGTGTCAGTGGGGGTAGTGAGAGGAGGATGAAATTACAGGGGTCTGAGGTTTGGGAAAGAGGTCAGTGGGGGTAGTGGGAGTACTGAGATGAGTACAGGTTAACAGGCAGCTGCCAGTGTTTGGTACAGAAGTTAGTCTGGGTAGTGGGAGTTTGCAGGACTTGAGGGGGTTGTCTGAGGTTGCTGGCAGTGGTCAGTGGGGGTAGTGGGCAAGGGTTGAATAGCAGGGGGCTGCCTGGGATTTGGGCAGAGGTCTGTTGGGAAGAGGAAGGCGGCAGGACTTCAGGGTAGGGGCAGATATCAGTGGGGGTAGTGGGAGGAGTGCTGACAGCAGGCGGATGCTTGGTCAGTGGAGGTAATGGGAGGTGGAAGGACATGAGAGGGCTGCCTGGGGTTGGGGAAAAGGTCCGTGGGGGTAGTGGGAGGAGGGCAGACTAGCAGGGGGCAGCCTGGGTTTGAATCTTATGTCTGTGGGGGTAGTGAGATGTGGCATGACTTGAGGTTGCTATCTGGGATTGGGGCAGAGGGCAGTGGGTTAGTGGGAGGAGTGTTGACTAGCAGGGTGCAGCCTGGGTTTGAGTCTTATGTCAGTGGGGGTAGAGGGAGGTGGCATGACTTGAGGTTGCTACCTGGGTTTCGGCGTATTTCACTGGAGGTTGTGGGAGGTTGCCGGGCTTGAGGGCGCTGTCTGGGGTTGGGGACGGAGGTCAGTGGTCAGAGGATAGATTAGCAGGGGGCTGCCTGGGGATGGGGGCGAAGGTCAGTGGGGGTACTAGGAGGAGAGGAAAGACAACTAGCACAAGGCTGTCTGGATTTGGGGGAGAGATCAGTGGGGGTAGTAGGTGGAGGGAAGACTGGCAGGAGGCTGCCTGAAGTTGGGGCATAGGTTAGTGGGGGTAGTGGGAGATGGCAGGTCTTGAGGGGGCTGCATGGGGGTTGGTCAGAGGTCAGTGGGGTAATTGAGAGATGGCAGGACCTGAAGGCGCTGCCAGGGTTGGGGTGGAGGTCAGTAGGGGTGGTGCTAGGAGGACGGATTAGCAGGGGGCTGCCTGGGGTTAGGGCAGAGGTCAGTGCGGGAAGTGGGAGTGGCAGGACTTGAGGGGGCTTCCAGGGTTTGGGTCAGAGTTCAGTGGGGCTAGTGGGAGGAGGGCGGGACTATTAGGGCAGTGCCTGGGTTTGGGGCAGAGGTCAGTAGAGGTTGTGCATGGTGACAGGATTTTAGGGGGCTGCCTGGGGATAGGGCAGAGGTCAGTGTGGGTATTGGGAGGAGAGGAGGGCAGACTAGCATGGGCGTGCTTGGGTTTGGGCTTAAGGTCAGTTGGGGTAGAGGGGGGTGCCAGTACTTGGGGGACTTCCTAGAGTTGGGGGCAGAAGAAAGAGGGGGTAGTGGGAGGTGGCATGACTTGTGGGGGCTGCTTGGGGATGAAGAAGAGGTCAGTGGGGGTACTGGGAGGAGGGAAGACTGGCAGGCAGCTGCCTGGAATTGGGGTGTAGGTCAGTGGGGGTCATGGCAGATGGCAGGTCTTGAGGGGGCAGTGTGGGGTTGGGGAAGATGTCAGTGGGGGTAGTGGGAGGACATGAGGGAGCTGCCGGGGTTGGGCTGAAGGTCAGTGGGGGTAGTTGGAGGAGGGCAGACTAGCAGGGGTTGGTGAGGTCAGTGGGTGTAGTGGGAGGTGGCATGAATTGAAAGGGCTACCAGGGGTTTTGGTTCCGAGGTCAGTTGTGGTAGTGAGAGGAGGGCAGGTTAGCAGGGGGTTGGCTGGAGTTGGGGTGGCAGTCAGTGGGGGTAGTGGACGGTGGCAGGCCTTGAGCAGGGTACCTGGTGTTGGGACAAAGGTCACAGGGTGTAGTGGGATGAGGACAGAGTAGCAGCAGGCTGCCTGGGGTGGGGCAGAGGTCAGTGCGGGTAGTTTGAGGTGGCAGGATTTGAGGGGATTGCCTGGGGTTGGAATGGATGTCAGTGGGGTAATTGCGAGGTGGTAGGACTTCAGAAGGCTTCCTGTAGTTTGGGCAGATGTCAGTGGGGATAATGGGACATGGCAGGGCTTGAGGGGGCTGCCCGGGGTTAGCGGCAGAGGTCAGTGGGGGTAGTGTGATGTGGCAGGATTTGAGGACTCTGCTTGGGTTTGGGGCAGAGGTTAGTGGGGAAGTGGGATGTGGCAAGATTAAGTGGGCTGTCTGGGATTGGTACAGAGGTCAGTGGGTGTAGTGGGACATGGCAGGATTGAGGGGGCTGCCTCAGCTTGTGGTGGAGGTCAGTGAGGTTAGTGGGAGGTGGCAGGATTTGAGGCGGCTGTTTGGCATTGTGGTGGAATTCAGTGGGGGCAGTGGGAGGAGGGCAGACAAGCAGTGGGCTGCTTGGGGTTGAAGCAGAGGTCAGTGAGGGAAGTGGGAGCTGGCAGGACTTGAGCGATCTGCTTGGGGTTTGGGGTGGAGGTCAGAAGGGGTAGTGGGAGGTGGCCGGACTTCAAGGGACTGCCTGGGGTTGGGGTGGATGTCAGTGGGGATAATGGGATGTGGCAGGACTTGAGGGGGATGCCTGAGGTTAGTGGCAGATGTTTGTGGGGTAGTTTGATGTGGCAGGATTTGAGGGTGGTTCTTGGGGTTGGGGCAGAGGTCAGTAGAGGTTGTCCATGGTGATAGGATTTGAGGGGGCTGCCTTGGGATAGGGCAGAGGTCAGTGTTGGTATTGGGAGGAGAGGACGGCAGACTAGCATGGGGATGCCTGTATTTGGGCCAAAGGTCAGTGGAGGTAGAGGGGGGGTTTCAGGACTTGGGGGGGCTCCCTGGAGTTGAGGCCAGAAAACAGAGTGGGTAGTGGGAGGTGGCAGGACTTGAGGGGGCTGCCAGGGGATGGGGCAGAGGTCAATGGGGTTACTGGGAGTAGACAAGTATGGACTAGCATGGGGCTGCCTGTATTTGGGCCGGAGGTCAGTGGGGGCAGTTTGAGGAGGGCAGACTGGCAGGCGGCTGCCTTGAGTTGGGGTGTGGGTGAGTGGGTGTAGTGGGAGATGGCAGGTCTTGAGGGGGCTGTCTGGCTTTGGGCCAAAGGTCAGTTGGGGTAGTGGGCGGTAGCAGGACTAGGGGGGGCTTCCTGGAGTTGGGGGCAGAGGACAAAGAGGGTAGTGGGAGGTGGCAGGAGTTGAGGGGGCTACCTGGGGATGGGACAGAGGTCAGTGGGGTTACTTGGAGGAGATGAGTGTGGACTAGCATGGGGCTGCCTGGATTTGGGTCTGAGGTCAGTGGGGGTAGTGGGAGGGGGGCAGACCGGCAGGCGGCTGCCTGGAGTTGGGGTGTGGGTCAGTGGGGGTATTGGGAGATGGCAGGTCTTGAGGGGGCTGCGTGGGGTTTGGGTAGATGTCAGTGGGGGTAGTGGGAGATGGCAGTACGTGAGGGGGCTGCCGGGTTTGGGGTGGAGGTCAGTGTGGGTAGTCGGAGGAAGGCTGACTAGCAGAGGAATGGGGCATGGGTCAGTGTGGGTAGTGGGAGGTGGCAGGAATTGAAAGGGCTGCCTGGGTTTGGGGGCAGAGGTCAGTGGTGGTAGTGGGAGGAGGGCAGACTAGCAGGGGGTTGTCTGTTGTTTGGGCGAAGGTTAGTGGCGGTAGTGGCCGGTGACAGGACTTGAGGGGGTTACTATGATTTGAGAAGGAAGAGGGTGCACAACTATGTATTCAATAATTTTGTAACTTTCTTCGTGTTAACTTCTGATTAGTTAATAGTTGCTTCGTAGGGTGCAGCCCACTAAAAAGTGCATCCATGCTGGACTCTCGTATTGGACTGTAGAAAAAGGAACTAGTCTGTTTAGCCATCGGTGTGGGCCGCACACCTATAATTACCACGTGTGGTTAATTGTTTTGTATTATACTTTTGTCGAAATAGAAAATATATCGTGCCTCCTATTGTAATAAATATATTAATATTGGCCTACGCCAAGCTGCTCGAAAGTCGCTTGCAAAAGAAATCTGTGTTGCAAGGTCCTGACTTTAAATCCATGTAAGCTGCCATTTTAGGTCAAACCGCCATTTTAGGATTCGTTGTGTAAAAGTCACGCTGTGAGCTAAAATGGTGGACGATGTCATTCCAGAATACAACATGGCCGTCTTGACCTCTGTACATAGCTAATGTGTAATTTGCCTGCAGGCCACTTATTGAGGTCATGAACTGAGACCTTGTCCTTCATTGACCTATGTGTAGAAGGATTACTCGTGCAATGAAACTAATCCACGAGCATATGTTGAGACAATGTATTCAAATACTGAACGAAGAACATCTGTTTAAACTACATTGTATTAATGTTTAAGAAGGCCTGCATGGAAAACTTTAGAATACACAATTATTGCATACGCTTGTTGATACATGTATTAAAGCCAAACCAGTTATTTGCGGTTATTTGAGACTTGGCACTAACCCTAGATCGGTGATGTATTAAAAGGAATATTAACCCAAAGTGGGGCTGGACATCGCGCCCACTAAATGTATAAAAAGCGAATGCATTCTAATGTAAAGCGTCTCTCACTGAACACACTGAACCACGCTGGAGTTCGTTGTGTTGTACTGAGGGCTGATAGCTATCTGATTTTGCTCTGTTTTTGTAACTGGATTCAGTATAAAATAAAGTACTTCGTATGTTCCTTTGTAACCCGTGTTCGGTGTATTTCCTTTGGGGTACTAAGCCTCAATATTCTTTTTCTGTTTTCACAGTTGGCGCCCGAATAGCGACCCTCAAGATTGATGCCAGATTGTTGAAGGTTGACGCACGCTATCGGACCGGGATCGGACATTGTGACATGAGGTGCCCCCTGAACGAGATGCGACACCTCAACAGCGCTGCACGACCCGATCCTTGGACCATAAGCGTGTGGTCCGAGACGGCATCTTGACGAGGGTCCACTTATCGAGGCAGGCAGATTTTCCAAAATCACCATACACGAGGTAAGATTAGTTAGGTAAGATTCTTAGAAGTACCGATCGGTCCTCCTTAGGTTTGGTCAGGTGAGTCGTGACCCGATTCTTAATTTAACCCTGACAATTTGAATTTTGGCATATTGTATCTGCAGACACAATTATTGACCAGGTAACACCAAGAATATGAGATATGCCTGGGAATTTGTCTACCTGCTTTAGGGCATTATTCCGCAGTGATATACAATCTTTGGAATTTAGTTGTCCCGCACCACAGGAGGGGTCGCCGGCATGTACTATGTATGGTAAGCATGGCGTAAGTATGTCATTGGAAGTATAGTATTTAATGATATTTGGCACAGACAAACCAGACATGCCTCCGAACGTCAGTGGCCAATCAATAGTAGTTTTGAGATCCCTAATATTGAATATTTGGAGTCAGTCTTGTTAAAGAAAAAGGCTAGACCTGCAGCATTTGATGTTTTGCAGAATTGGAAAAAAGAAGCGTTGCAACAACTTAAAGGTAGAGAGAAACATGCACGTCGTCATAAAACGAAGTCTGAAAAAGCGTTGTTATATGACCAAGACAAACAGTCTGAGGCGACTAAAAATATGGGTAGGGCTTTCTCACTTGGAATTCAGAAAATCTATCCTTCTAAAGATCTTCATATTTCTGATGAGTTTATTGACAAAATATTGAATGAACGAAGGCCTGGTGCCTCTGCGATACCTCCGTATGTTCCTCTTCCCACTGCTGTACCTCTTCCTGCTGTTATTCCTGCTCTTCCTGCTCAACCTGTTGTTCCTATTCCTCCGGTATTTGTCCCTCCACCTGCTCCTCCGCCTCTTTTTATCGCACCAGTTATAGTACCTCCATTGAATTTGCCTGATCCCTCTCTTCCAAGTGGTCCTGAGCCACTTGTAATCGATCGAGGTACAGGAACAAAAGTTGTCACTGGCAATACTGTACCGCCGGAGAAGAAACGTGAGTTAATTGCATGGGCTAAGCATTGTATGGAGAAGGATGATCAAGCTAGCGTTTTTGCCACACTTTGTAATACGGATAATTTTCCTGAGAAAAATGTTTTTATTGAAGGTTTAGGTATTGAGTTATGTATAATGTGGGGAAGATTAAATAATGCGGATGTCCCGCAAGGGTTAAGGGATCTAAATAATCTGGCGCTTTCTAGAGACACTGTGGAGAACGTAAATGAGCATGTCGAGAGGTTATTTGGGTATAGAAAGGAGTTAGAAAAGTTACAGAATGAGGATGATGAAGAGGAAAATATGTATGTACAGAAACGGTTCCTTCCGTGTCGTAAACCGATATCAGAGGAAATGCGAATTTGTAAGAAAGACATGATTAGATGGATTTCAGACATATCAATAACTCCAGTTGAGGTATATGACACATATAGTCAATATACTTTAGAAATGCAGAGGAAAGTGATACAGGTAATGGTAGAATACCTGCAGGATGAATATGTAAAAAGGAAGATTAGTTGTCCCACAGAGTTATTGAGCATTTATAAGAGAGCTTTTTCACTTGACACTTCTTCGACTGCTTTAGCGCTCGACTTGGCTCTGTTGCTTAGTAAGCGTTCAGAGTCACCTATTTCTCAGGTGCCTATGAGAGAGGTTCCTCCGACATCTGTCCCGAAGGTTGAGGTTGCGGCCAATGCTGTAAATAATATAGTCGCTGTGAACATTCCTGCACATTATGTATCACAGTTCGTTCATGTCCCGTTCTCAAGACAGGAAGTGAATACTATTAGGCAATCTATTCCCGATATTAGGAAAAATCCGACAGGGTTCTATAAAGAGATAGAATCCATTTTGCAGTCCTCAGTGTTCACCTTAGGTGACATTGATTTTTTGTTTCCTGTACTCCTGCCCGTAGATTTATCAGTTATCTGGTCGGACAATGGTCCACATTTTGTCGCCGCTGTAATTCTACAGATATGTACAGCATTACGAATTGACAAACGGTTCCATTCAGCCAGACATGCTCAGAGCGCCGGACTAGTAGAAAGACACAACGGTATCATCGAGAACAAGCTTTCTAAGACGTGTGCCGGCACTAAACTAAAATGGCCTGATGCCTTACCGATCATGTTACTAGCCATGCGTACAACCCCTCAAACTAAGACTTGGCTCTCTCCATTTGAGGTGGTAATGGGGAGACCTGCCAATATCTGGAACCTTCCAAAATGATGAACTTTATAGAATGTTGAAAATGTACTACTTTCAGATTATAGTAGCCAATTGACTAAAAACCTGTATTAGATTTATCACCAGGTACGAGAAGCTTTACCTGTGCGATACGAGGGCCAGGGCCACGGCATACGGCCTGGGAGTTGGGTGCTCGTCAAATCATTTGAGCAGACCTCCTGCCTCGCGCCTCGCTGGCGTGGGCCATTCCAAGTCCTGTTGTCACCCAGACAGCGGTGCGGGTAGCTGGACGAAAGAACTGAATCCACGTGTCGCACATCAAGAAACTTCCTCACCCCGTGCCACACGCTACAGAGGAAACAGAACCCCTCGCTGATACTGCAACCAATGATCCCAAAGCAGTAAGCAGCACTGAGAGTGTGTCGCAGAATATCTCTAAGCCCGGGAGGCTTGGGGAAGCTGCCATTTTGTCTCCACACTCTCCACAAATTTTGCACCCGGAAACGGCTGTTTCAAATTCAGCCCCTTCATTTGCCTCCGACACGTTGCAACCCGCAGGAAGTGACGACATATTGATTCCGGATCAATCAGTACCAGGAAAAGAACGATATAACCTGCAACCACGAAGATAGACTTACGGCACGGTTTTGCTGTACATCTGATAGACTTACGGCACGGTTCGGCTGTGCATTCGGAGAAGGAAAAGAGTCATCGAGGGCTTGCTTTTTGCCCAAATTTGAGAAAGGGGATTCTGTTGGCTGGGTTGGTGGAAGGACTAAGAATTTGCTCGACCATGAGGTCGCCAGCAACAAACTTTGGAGTTTTCGTTTGAAGACTACGATGCCCACCACCGCTACCGCTCGTATGGGACTTGTAAATAAGGGGGTGACCAACCGGGACAATGGACAAAATGCCTGGGTCCCGAAAATGTATTGCTGTATTCATATAATGATATTTGGTTTTTTAATAGTCGCTGCCTTAGGATTATGGTACCTCGAGGAAACTCACTCTTTAGAACTTTTGTTGGCTACTGAAAGTGCATCCATTGTTCCTACTCCCTTTGTACATTTGCATACTTTATCCCCTCATGATTCCCAGCACAGACAAAGGTACCACAATAACTCTCTACTACTTATCATGAATGCTACACATGCCATTTTTAATAAAACCAAATGCTAGGTCTGCTCACATTTACCGCAACACGGGGATAAGGGGCTAGGTTGGTATATTCATCCTTTACCATTGACAACTGTCTGCTATGCTTCTCTTAGAGCACTGTTCTTTGGCCGATGGAATGATAGCATCTCAGGGAACTATGATGGCACCAATTTGAATAGTTTTGAGAAACGTGTTTTGACTCCCCTGTGATGCTCGCTTTTTGCAAATAGGAGTAAACCGAATGTTGCTTCTATTAGGCCTTCTGACAAACTGTCTCGTCCTTTCCAATCTTTGATTTCCTTTAAAATGGCTTTGATAGGCAAACAGGATGCCATGCCTCCTTCTTACACTGTTAACCATAGCCCCGATTCAGTTTCTTTTTGCATACAGAGGAATGGAACTCAGTCAATGGGAAATGTTTTAGGTTGTGCCAACGTTGCAAATTTGACTGTGGAGAACAGACCGTGGTTGCCCAGGGATTGGCAAGGAACCTGTTATTTAGGGATCATGTTACCTGGGGTGTTTATAGCCACGGCGGGATGGGAATGGTGACACCCCAGCACAAGTCTAGGGAGATATAGCTAAATCAGTTGTGCCATTTTCGGGGCAGATAGCGAATTCAGAAGATATCAGAAAACTAGCGAGAGTACTGGAGAGAACCATCAACCGGACCACGGACGTACTCTATAATATGACATTAGAACAAAAGGCGATAAGATTAGTAGCACTTCAAAATCGAATGGCATTAGATGTCATTCTAGCTGAGCGTGGTGTAGTATGCAAATTAGTGGGGTCCGCTTGCTGTATTTTCGTACCAGATTCCTCCCCAACTATGTTCCAGGCAATACAGAATCTGCACATCCTTAGTTCCGAAGTGCATGTTCCCGAGGGAAACTGGGATCTGAGCGCTTGGTTCTGGGACTTCTTGCGATCTTGGGGTTGGAAGGTGCTTTCGGGGTTATTGATTATTTTGGGAATACTGCTGTTTCTTTGTTGCTGTATTCAGTGTCTGCCTGGTATGTGTTCGATGCTAGGGGGATGTTGCGCACAAGCGATAGGTTCGATAGGACATAAAGTGCATGCCCCAGATAAGACTTCCAAAGAATACGTATTGAAGGATATTTTAGCGAAAGACCTAATGGCAATAGATATTTCTGATAGTGATTCAGGGTGCATGGACAATGATGCATGGAGTTATTTGCAAGGAGATCCAAAGCAGTTTTTAGCACTTTTAGCATAGGCCAAAAGGAGGTTTTGTCGAAATTGAAAGTATATTGTGCATCCTATTGTAATAAATATATTAATATTGGCCTACGCCAAGCTGCTCGAAAGTCGCTTGCGGAAGAAATCTGTGTTGCAAGGTCCTGAACTTAAATCCATGTAAGCCGCCATTTTAGGTCAAACCGCCATTTTAGGATTTGTTGTGTAAAAGTCACCCTGTGAGCTAAAATGGTGGACGATGTCATTCCAGAATACAACATGGCCGTCTTGACCTCTGTACATAGCTAATGTTTAATTTGCCTGCAGGCCACTTGTTGAGGTCATGAACTGAGACCTTGGGCCTCATTACACGGAAGGCGGTGAGCCATGGCGCTATTAGCGCCATGGCTCATGCCGGTAAAATACCGGCACCGCCTTGGCGGAAAGGGGATTTACCGCCCCATTCCAAGGTTGGTGGGGCGGTAAATCCCCCTTCCGCCATTGCCCTTCCCCATTCCCATTTCTGCCCCATAGGGCTCTATGGGAATGGGGAAGGCGCTAATTACGGCACCGCAATTTTGCGGTGCCGTAATTAGCTCCGAGGTCCCTTAGTGGGTTGGTTTTTAACGCCTGCAAAAAGCAGGCGTTAAAGCACCAACCCGCTAAGGGACCTCGTAGTAAGGCGGTAATGGTTAACGGTCACCGTTACCATTAACGGTGGCCGTTAACCATTACCGCCTTCCGTGTAATGAGGCCCCTTGTCCTTCATTGACCTATCTGTAGAAGGATTACTCGTGCAATGAAACTAATCCACGAGCATATGTTGAAACAATGTATTCAAATACTGAACGAAGAACATCTGTTTAAACTACATTGTATTAATGTTTAAGAAGGCCTGCATGGAAAACTTTGGAATACACAGTTATTGCATACGCTTGTTGATACATGTATTAAAGGCAAACCAGTTATATGCGGTTATTTGAGACTTGGCACGAACCCTAGATCGGTGATGTATTAAAAGGAATATTAACCCGAAATGGGGCTGGACATCGCGTCCACTAAATGTATAAAAAGCGAATGCATTCTAATGTACAGCGTCTCTCAGTGAACACACTGAACCACGCTGGAGTTTGTTGTGTTGTACTGAGGGCCGAGAGCTATCTGATTTTGCTCTGTAGTAAAGTACTTTGTATGTTCCTTTGTAACCCGTGTTCGGTGTATTTCCTTTTGGGGTACTCATCTTCGATATTCTTTTTCTGTTTTCACACTTTGTCAAAAAAATAATAATAATAAGTACCAACAAAGTTCAAATATTTATTTTAATTTATTTTATTTTAACTTATTTTAATTTCCTCTTCCAGCGTTATATGAACGCAACCGATAACGCTGACCAGCGCGGATAGCGCCCGGGTCGTAGAAGCACTTGCAGGTTAGTGCCTGCAGACGCTAAATGAAAGTATGAATAAGCACAACATTCGGTGAGAATTAACAATGTTTATGTCAATTAGCAGCGCTAAATAATATGGATTGACCAGATAAAATGCAAAAGTAATTCTATGATTACGGAGAAGATGAGATATATAGTTCTCTAAGTTTTTGTAATATGTGGAACATGTTTTACCATTGCATTATGAGTGTGTAAAGAATTAGCTAAATAAGACCCTTGCATAAACTCACAGGTATTTTAACACAAGTCACTAATAGCGACATATGCTTTTTTCTCTTTCTCTTTATGTGTGGTTGTTAATCGTTGTTGTTCCTGTGGGTACCCTGTTTTTCCAAATGTTTTTGTAATTTGTCTTTCCAAATGTTTTTACAATCTGTCGATTGAACGTGTAATTCTTGATGATTATTATATATTTTTTTTTTTGATTAATGGAAGAACAATTTTTAGTAATCCTGTGTAGATTTACCCGGCTCTGAAGAAGGAAATCAGTATTTCCGAAATGCATTAGCCATAGGGTTTTCGTTTGCCTAAAAAACAGCATATTGCAAATTGGTGCTTTTTAACCAATGATAAGCATTTATTAATTCGCAACTTAGTGGATTAAAGAAAATTAGCTTAACACTATTTGAACTTTGTTGGTACTTATTATTATTTTTTTTTTGACAAAGTATAATACAAAACAATTAACCACATGTGGTAATTATAGGTGTGCGGCCCACACCGATGGCTAAACAGCCTAGGCCCTTTTTCTACAGGACTTGCGGGGGTACCTGGGGTTGGGGAAAAGGTCACTGGGTGTAGTGGGACAAGGGCAGACTAGCAATGGGCTGCCTGGGGTGGGGCGGAGGTCAGTGGGAGTAGTGGGAGTTCACAGGATCTGACGGGTCTGCCTGGGGTTGGGGGCCAAGATCAGTAGGGGTAGTGGGAGATGACAGGACTTGAGGGGATTTCCTGGGGTTTGGGTGGATGTCAGTGGGAGTATTGGGAGCTGGCAGGACCTGATAGGGTAGTAGTAATAATGAAAGGGGTATGCCTGCAATTTAATCCCTGGTCCTTCAGGCAAAGTACAACACAATCGAAAACAGTGGACCAGTGGAATGGGATGACGCAACAAATTATTCACTCAAGTACAAATTTTAATAATTCACTACTATAAATTTCACATCATTAGTGCATATATGTTATAGAATCATAAAATCCAATTTATCACTTCCACACTCTTATATCAGGCATTCATTCTTAATCCCATACTTTCAACAACAACTCATCATCAATAAAACCACATTAGCATAACCAGATAATGTAAATTATTGTAGTTCCTCTAATCTTCCTATATTTATGACCCAATCTATAGTATCAGGTGTCAGAGACTCTGGCATTACAGTTATTCCAGAGATGCACTGTAGATCGTCGACACGTGTTTCGGTCACAAAGACCTTCTTCAGGACGTAGGGCACCCAATAGTACTACTGCCCTTCTTGGACACGTATGAGTCAGTGTTCATTCTAAAAAACATATAGAATCATAAAAACAATGTCATCCCTTTCTATTTCAACAGTGACAAAATATTGTCAAAAAAGTGTCTTGTAACTAGAAACACATCGGCCTACTCACCCCCAGGAATTTATTCAAAGGTATGCAAGTTGGCGCAAGGAAAAAATCCTCCGCAGGATTCAGTAACACTTTAGAAATCCTGCAGATCAGTAAAACAAAACGTGCCATTTTAGTTTGATTCTAATCGCCACCACTGTTGCACATTTTTCATGCTTAGCCCAACTACAATAAAAATCAAAAAACAAAAAGATGTATTTACACATACCACTTCCATCCAGTGTAGATTTATTTAAGGCGTAACTCTGCACGTATTCGGTGCAGTCCCCAATTTTCTTTTCATTGGTCAATCAGGTCCACTGTGAATACTTCCACAGACCCTAATGCGGTCAGTACCACTATATCAAAATATCAAAAGAGAGGACGAACATAGTTGATCACTTGTACCTCCATACCGTGGAGACTCACTCAATAACACCCTGTATCACAAACTGGGATATGAAATAAAATACAATACACCCGGCATCATGCCCATGGTGGGGGAATCACCGTGACCCATGGAGGTCCCTTATCCCCTGACTCAACCACCTATCATACAGTCCCATCTCCGTGCTTTCCCGTGTGTCCTTTCATTACATTTCCTCCTTAAGTTTACCGACGCGCGCCGATATCAATACTCATAGCTCACTAATGCACGGTGTAGTACAAATTCCAAATTACAAATTACAAAAATGTGATCCCGCAAGACACACATATCACATACACCCGTGCACTTATCACTGTAGCCACTCGAGATCACAGTGTACTCGCACTCACCAGCGTCAGCTTGTCGGTATGCCCCGAGCAACACGTCTCCTCGCAATTTGACAAACACTGTATCCGGTATGATACCTCCATTTAAACACACGGACGTCACTGCACGGGCCACCGACATAAAAGAGGGACCAACAAACCTCCTCACAGGGCTGCCAACACAAAAACAAGACTGACAACCAGCCGTTCGACAGTGATCGACACTTCCTTCCCTATACCTCTAAATGCGTAGGATACTAACCCTATTTCCCATATGTTTCTGAACCACTGTCGCAAGCAGCACGCAATATTTTCTTTTTTATTGTTATTTTTTATTTTTCATTTATTCTTTAGTTCGGGGCCAAGTTTTATACTAAAAAATCCCTAGTACTTTAGATAGGGTCATAATTAAACAGACATGGTTCACCCGGTTTATTCTTTTGTTTTTGGTACATATTGTGTGTCGTTACATAAGACGTCTCTCACATGGTGATGCATTCGCCAAAACACATGACAAATATTGAATAGTTATTACAACAATTTTTCTAAAAGCAATATTTACTTCATATACTATTTGCTGCAAACTATGGCCGCATGCCACATACTTTTATATATACACAAATAGTATCAGAGCTACTTTTGTTCAGATATTCTATTTCTGTTCCGTTCTACTTCTGTTTATGTATTTACATCAGTTTATTCCACTCAACTGAAACATTGAGTCCTTTCCGAACAGTATCAAGAGTATAAATCCATTTCTGTTCTATACGGTGTAGTATCCCCCCCATATCTCCACCTCTCATGTTGTTCCTTATGTGTTGGAGTACAAACCATCGTAAATCAGTGTCCTTATGCTGAAATTTCGTGAAATGGTCAACTAAGGGTTTATCCGCCACTTTATTTCTTATGCAGCTGCGATGTTCAGAGACCCGTTGTCTAGCCTCGCGTTTTGTTTTCCCCACATATAGCAGTCTGCAGGGACATCTAATGATATAGATCACATTTTTAGTCAGGCAATTGGTGTGATGTTTCATTTTCCAAGTTTTTTCACCATATTTGAACTCTCGTGTAGTTTCAGTGAGTGGACACGCCACACATTTGCCACATTTATAGTGGCCCGTAATGGGCGGCAATCCCCATTGGCTGTTAATAGTTTGCTCTCTGTTTGGTTCCTTATAGGTGTGTACCAATCTTTGTCTTAAATTTTGATTGCGCTTGAACGCAAACATTGGTCTATGTGTCAGTGTCCCTGGTTGTTTAATCAAATTCCAATGTTTATTGATGATCTTTTTTATGTCACAACTCACAGGATTAAAAGTGGTTACGCAAACCAGGCGTTCCACTTTTTTCTTTTTTCGGGTAGTAAGACACATCTCTCGGTTGGTATATTCGGCTCGTTTCATTTGATCTTTAATCAATTTTCTGGGATATCCTCTGTTCGTAAGCCTTGCCTTAAGTTGCTCAGCATGTACTTTGAACTCATCTTTCTCTGCGCAGTTTCTCCTAATACGCAGAAACTGCCCATAGGGCAGGTTCTGACGTAAACTCGCCGGGTGGAAGCTATTGAAGTGTAACAGAGAATTCTTATCGGTGGATTTTTTAAAAAGGGTAGTAATTAGTTGGTTCCCAGATTTTTTAATTATTAGATCTAGAAAACTGATTTGGCGATAATTATACTCTATAGTGAATTTAATATTATTGTCACACTGATTAATCCACACATGAAATTCCATCAATGATTCTACGGAACCCCTCCACACCATAAAAACATCATCGATGTATCGTCTCCATAACACCAGATGATGTTGCAACGTGGGCAGGGAACTCAGAATGTTATCATGCCCCAAGATGAATTTATCTTCATGGTCGGCCATGTAAAGGTTGGCAACATCAGGGGCAAAAGTTGCCCCCATACTGACCCCCTTCTCCTGTTTATACAGTTGGTTTTTGAACAGGAAAAAATTCTCTGTCATTGCTAGTCTTATGCATTCCTGGACAAACTCAGTTGGAGGTTGGTGCGGTCTCGTTCTCTTGTTTAGATATCTCCCCAATATATCCAGGCATTCTGCCTGTGGAATTGCCGTGTATAAGGACTCCACATCCATAGTGACCAAAATATCTGACTGTTCCACATGTATGTCACTTATGATCTTAATCATGTGTGTCGAGTCCCGAACATATGATGGCATTTCCAAAACAAAAGGCTTGAGAAAATACTCTGCATAGACCGATAAGGGTTCTAACAGGGAATCAATGGCAGACACAATGGGTCTGCCCGGGGGATTAGTTTGGCTCTTATGTATTTTTGGAAGTATATAGAACGCCGCCTTCTTGGGTCCATTCTTATTCAAAAAACGGCATTCATCTATACTAATCCACTCTTCCCTTATTGCATGGTTGGTCAAGCTCTTAATTTCCTCCTGCAGCCTACTCGTGGGATCGACCGCCAATTTCTTATATGACCTCCTGTCATTCAGCAGTCGCATACATTCTGTTTCATACATAGCAGTGTCAAGCACCACAATGCCACCTCCCTTGTCTGCGGGTTTAATGGTGATCTTTTCTTCTCCGCATAGTTTCGTCAGACTCTTTCTCTCTTCAGCTGTTAAATTATCTGGCTTATGATTCTTTTTGGCAATAGCCTCAAGTATCTCCCGGGTTACTAGATTTTCAAAGGCCAAAATCTCAGGTGTACATGTATGTGGTGGAGGGGTAAAGGTAGATCTTTCTTTTAGCCCGCTAACATTCGGTACTTCTCTGGAATTAGATCCACTTTCATTAGGGTGTGCAGGGAGGTAGACCTCAAAAAAGTGTTTTAATCGTATATTTCTAAAGAACTTTTGGAGTTCAAGCTCTGTATTAAACCTATCTGCTCTAGCAGTAGGGACATAAGATAACCCCTTCGATAATAGATCTAAATCAGCTTTCTCGAGATGATAGGGAGATAAGTTGAAAATGGGTAGTAGGTCCAGGGAACTCTGGTTCATTGGTTTGAATACCACTGTCTGGTTCTCATCCCTTGTCCCTGTCCGTACTGTGGCTGGCGCTGTCTTGGCCTGCCTCTTGATCCCCCTCTGAAAAAAACCTGCTTCTGAGTTTGTTGATTTTGTTGATTTTGTCCTCTACCCCCCGTAGAGCCACTTGTACCTGCCTGGTTTAGTGATGGATCTGATCCACTTGAGGAGCCAGAAGTATTCGAAAAAGTAGCATATCGATTATTTCTGCGATAGTTATAACCCCCTACAGGTGGGTCTGTAAAAAAACCTTTTCTTAGATAGGGATATGTCCTTTCTTCATTATAGTTGGTAATATCTTTTTGTAATTTCTTAACCTTTCTATCCAAGTTGAGTTCTTTAAACTTCTTAATTTCTTCTTCTAATCCCTCCAATTGTTTTTTTGCATCTTTTATCGTGGTATTTTCTAAAAATGCTTTCTCCAATGGGCCTCCTGGGGTTTGGGCAGAGGTCGTTGGGGATAGTTGGGATGTGTCTGGCCTTGAGGGGGCTGTCTGGAGTTAGTGGCAGTGGTCGATGGGAGTAGAATAATGTGGCAGGATTTGAGGGCACTGCTCGGGGTTGGGGCAGAGGTCAGTGGGGGAAGTGGGATGTGGGAGGATTGAGGGTGCTCAATGGGATTGGGGCAGAGGTCAGTCGGGTCAGTCGGGTAGTGGGAGATGGCAGGATTGAGGGGTCAGCATCAGCATGTGGTGGAGGTCAGTGGGGTAGTGGGAAGTGGCAGGACTTGAGGGGGCTCTTTGAGTTGTGGCAGAGGTCAGTGGGGGTAGTGGGAGAAGGGCAGACTAGCAGGGATCTGCCTGGGGTTGGGGCAGCAGTCCATAGGGCCAGTGGGAGGTGACAGGACTTGAGGGCTGCCTGGGGTTGGATGCACAGGTCTTTGGGAGTAGTGGAAGGAGGGTGGACTAGCAGCAAGTTACCTTGGGTTAGGGTGGAGGTCAGTGGAGCTAATGGGAGTAAGACAGACTAGCAGGCAGCTGCCCAGGTTTGGGGCAGAGAACATTGGTGGTAGTGGGAGGTGGAAGGAGTTGAGTGGTCTTCCTGAGGTTTGGAAGGAGGTCAATGGGAGTAGTGAGATGAGGGGAGACACGCAGTGGGCTGCCTGGAGTTGGCGTAGAAGTCAGTGGGGGTAGTGGGAGGTGGCAGAACTGGAGAGGTCTCCTTGGGTTGTGGGCAGAGGTCAGTGGGGGCAGTAGGAAGTGGCAGGATTTGAGGGGGCTGCCTGGAGTTGAGGTAGAGGTCAGTGGGAATATTGGGATGTGGCAGGACTTGAGGGGGCTGTCTAGGCTTTGTGGGAGAAGTTGTTGGGGGTAGTGTGATGTGGCAGGATTTGAGGTAGCTGCTTGGGGTTGGGGCAGAGGTCAGTGGGGGAAGTGTGATGTGGCAGGATAGAGGGGGCTGTCTGAGATGAGTTATGGGGATCATCTCACAGTTTTACCAGGGTGTTTCTTTGAGTTATGGTTTGTTAGGGAGAATTCTCATTCAATGGCCAATTTCCCTTACCTAGTGAGTCCCTCAGCAGCTTTTCTGGATTTCTGGAGTTTATTTTTTCTACTTGGTAAGAGTGTGAGCTTTTCCCCCACTCTTACCATGTGTATTTCATCTGTTTTTGTGATTGTGGACTCTGGAGTACACTACTTCAGTAGCCCCACTCTTTTGTGTGTTAGACAGCACCTTCAGTGCAGTGACACAGGGTTGTCTTTTCGACTTCCCACCGACTCCATTTCTGGGGCTGACTACTGTCCCCCAGAAAAGGGTGAAGTTGCCATTACATTTACATAGTCATTTAACCACAGCTCCAGTACACCTCATCTTACATGGAGTATTGGAAAGGGTTAATTCTTAGCCCTTTTTATCTGTACCTCTTGGAGCATTGTTTCGCTCCCTTAACATTAAGACTTGTCAGGTGGCAGTGGTATCTACTCTAATTTTCCTACTGCGATTATATTACATAATGTGGTATTGTTTTAGGCTATTCTGGTTGGGCTTAATCGCCATTTTTTTTGTTAACATCCTTCTTGGGTCTTTCTTTGCGTGGCAAACCAGGTTTGCCTCCTTTGTTCGCCAACCTTTGGCGGGCTTCTGACCGTCTGGGTGTCTAGATGGGCTGAATGTGAGGGCTGGGTGTAGTCACCCCCTGCACAGGGTCTCCTTGGAGACTGAAGTCACACTTTGTGTTGATTGGCTGAGGTGGTTGTCCGGGCTGGACAACCCCCCTGCTGAGTGATTGATAGCCAGGCTGTGTGAATGGGGGATTTGGCATAAAAGGCAGGACTCTTGAGCTAGAAGGCAGAGTCGCCTCTGGAACTACAAGGAACCAAAGAGAAGCAGAGAAGAAGACGGCTGCTGCAACTCCGAGTCCCGGTGAAGCCCTGCTGCAGTCCTGAGCTATCTACCCCTTCAACGACTAAGAGAAGATCCAGTCCGGAGTCTTCTTCCCTTGAGCCTGGTGGGATCAACCACTTTGTCTTTTCTTCAGTCATAGAATCCTCTCCTGGGTCCAAATCACTGATGTGCAGTAGTGGTCCGGATAGCCATCAGAAGAGCCTTCTCCTGATTTAAAGGAGCGCACCTTTTATTCATTGTTGTCTTTTTCAATGCTGTTGGCCTCATCACTGTGTAGTGCAGATTGCTCGAGACGTCCTCCTTGTCCCCACGACTAAAGCCGCAGGAATCGTGAGTCTGCAGGAACTACCCTGAACAACTGCCGTGGCACCAGCTTTTCTCCAACGGAATAAGGTACCGTGCACACTTGGTTATTCTCTCCGTCTGACCAGCTGGAGTCAGGGTGAACCCTTTTCCTCCACAAAGATCTGTTCTTTCTTCGCTCCCTCTTATAACTTATAACTTTTCCTTCCATTTGACAATCTTTGCAACTCTTCGCATCTCAAATCTCGAACGTGTGATCCTCGGCAACTGAGCATCTGCTCCCTTGACACTGGCGCAGGCCAATTGACTTTAAATATGAATCTTTGAATAAGTCCTCTAGTCTCCTTGCATTGAAAAAGTATTGCCTATGATCTTTATCCGTCTTTCCCTTGTTTGAAATTCTTAAGTACAACAAGTGTTTTAACTTTGTGAGCATTTCTATCCATGGGTACGCGTTAGTATCGCAACACCAGTGTGTCAAATCCTAATGTACTTACCTTGAATTTACTGGAAAAGGTGGAATTGGTTCTGTAGTGTATTGTACGTGTGGTTTTGAAATTATAGAAGTGTTGTGTTTGATAACAGATCGTTTAAAAATAAATGTACTTATATTTTTTACCTAAAACCTTGAGTCAGTGTTTGCTTGAGTCACAGTAATTGTGGTCCTTTGTGTAATCTCTACTACTGCTCATTTACTATTGACATAAGTCTGGTGGCTGCTCCGCTACTGCTATCACTTTAACAGTGTAGTACAGGTACAGGCTTGTACCAAAGGTGATCTTGTGTTAGCACTTGTAGTCTTAATTTTGTGTAGTGGTCCATAAGGGCACTGCACAGGATTCTGCCTAACAGGGTTGGCGATGGACAGTTTTGTTGGGGTGCTGTTTTATGTTAGGAGATACGTGCTGCTGTTTTGCCAGGTTGCTGCTTTGATTAAGGGGGTATGAGCCACAGTTTTGCCAGGCTGCTGCTTTGAGTTACGGGGATGGTCCACAGTTTCGCCGAGGTGTGGCTTTGAGTTAGGGGGCCGATACGCAGTTTCGCCAGAGTGCAGCTTTTTGAGTTTGAGGTGACAATGCACAGTTTCTCTGGGGTGCTGCATTGAGTTACTGGGATCCGGGCTGCAAATTCACAATGGGGGATGCTTTGACTCAAGGGGTACAGGCCACAGATTTGCCGGGCTGCTTCTTTGAGTTAAGGGGGATGGTCTGTAGTTTCACCTGGGTTTTACTTTGAGTCAGGGGGACAGGCTGCAGTTTTGCCAGGGGGATACTTTGAGTTTGGAGGGATACTCCACAGTTTCCCCAGGGGTACGGGATCCTTGTGTAATGGTTTAGTTTAGTTACTTGTTGTATTACTTGATTACTTTTTGACATTTGCCCATCGCAAATGTTGTTTGATAGTGCTTGTTTCTGCTTGCGCGCGGGCGTGTTGTAAATTCGAAATAGTTTTTGTTGAATGCGAAAGTCATAAATCATAAAAAAACTACTTACCACCCCCTCCTTTTTTAGGCAGAGGAGGGCGGGGAGGCCAGGAGGCCCATTTGGGGGACAGCAATGGTTTCCACCCTATGCCCAGCCACGATGTCAATTCCGAGGTTGGAGACGTCCAACCAGATAACCATTAGCCAACAACAGATCCCAATTTTCAAATTGGCAAACATAGAGCTGACATCTTCCCAAATGTCAGTGTTGTCCAAAGGGCTACCATGTGTAGCGACACAACCTACAGATTGCTTTGAAACAGAACTGGAAATCCGTCGTTTTCTGAGAACTGTCCGTTTTAGAGTCTTTTTCAATGATTTTCCAGATAGTGAACCAGACCTAGACACAGGTCTACGCATCCCCTCTACTTTTAAAGCACAAGATAATGAGATGCTAGAGAAAGTTTGACTTTTGAGAAATGCATCTTCAGAGACCTTGCAAAACACAACCTCTCCCTGCAGGAACATAAAGATTTGATTGAATCATCTAAAAACTCTTCAATCATAATAAAACTAGCTGACAAGGGTGGGGGAATAGTTGTAATGTCGTAAATTCAATATCTGGACATGATGAATGAACTATTACAAGACCAAGCAAGTTATACAAAACTTAGAATACCGACAATTTATGCACTCCTGAAGATACATAAAAATATGGAAAGGCTGTCCGGCAGACCCATAGTTTCGGGATGCGGGTCCATACTCGAGCCTTTGTGTAAATTCATTGATACATTTCTAAAACCTTTAAGTACCCATACAGAAACATATTTCAGAGCCACCACTCATACAATTAAGATCTTTGAAAACCATACCTTTGACAAAACCACTCAAAGACTAGTAACAAGGGACATTGAGTCCTTATATACTAGCATACCTCAAGATCAGGCAATCAACTTTATGCAACATTTAATTACGCAATTTGACACACAGGAACAATTTCCACACAACTTTATTTTAGCACTTATGACTTTGCCATTGAACAAAAACCACTTTGAATTTAATGGCCAATTTTACCTCCAGACCAAAGGCACAGCAATGGGGGTTGCATTTGCCCCTAGTTTAGTGATCCTTTTCATATCTAACTTTGAATCGCAGCACATCTTATCCATCACTAACCCCTATGAAAACTGTATCATGAATTGGAAGCGTTACATAGACAATATTATTTTCCTTTGGGAAGGCTCTGATTTGGCTTAATAAAATAGACATCAATATCCGGTTCACAATGGAATTTAGCATGATAGAGATTGTGTTTTTGGACCTTGTAATTAAAGACGAATCAGGCAAATTAAAATGTTCCCTGTACCGAAAGACAAGTGCACGCAATAACTTACTCCACTACTCGAGCAATCATCCACGTCACCTTTGTGACAATTTGCCATATGGACAGTTTCTCCGCATCCAGAGGAACTGCACCAATCTAAGCGATTTTTATGAACAATCAGATAATATGGGTGCTCGACTTATTGAAAGAGGGTATCCAAAAAGACTCATTAGCAAGGCAAAGAAGAGGGCACGCTTTACTGACAGGGATATATTACTTTCCCCAGATATGGCACGTAATTCATCCTCTGAAACCAAAAAAGCAAAAATGACTTATGTCATCACTCATGGACCACACACTTTTCAGATTAAGAAATTAATTTCAAAATATTGGCCCATTGTTAAACTAAGTCTTCCTGATACTCCATTGCCTAGATTTGCCTTAAAGAGGGTGACAAGCATTCAAGACAAACAGGTACACTCAAACTTTAAGAAAGATCCACCCAGAATGGGATTATGAGACCTAAGGACTACTGTGGGCCATTTCCCGTGCAGATATTGCTCGGTTTGCTAGTTTACTAAGAAATTGAAAGGGTTTAAAATTGGAGCAAAAACTTGGACTCTTTCCTCTCTCACCAACTGCAAAACCAAACAGGTAGTATATTGCATTGAGTGCCCCTGTGGGCTCCGGTATGTTGGACAAACTTCCCGTCCTGTCCACAACGAATCTTGGAGCACCGCTCCAGAATTAGGTACAAAACAGAATCTGCACCCCTTGTGAACCATTGCATTGAACTACATCATACGGCCAATGATATTCATAGGTGGATTTTAGATATTGTAAAAAGCTCCACAAATGTCTCCCGCTGTCTTTTACAGAAGGAGGCGAGATGGATTTATCGACTATCCACTCACACCAATGGGCTCAATGAGGAATTTGTTCCATTGACGTAAAGCCCTCTTCCTTCCCCTGGTCCATCATTGCTGTATATCCCTTGTTCCTTGGTCTCCGGCCAGTTGTACACTTCCCAGGCAACCCCTTTATTTAAAAACAATCGACAGGTTCGAATGCAACAATCAGGATGTCTCGACACTGGGTAGTTTCCGAGATACAGCAGGGATTCCCAAACGGGACAGTGGCGATTTCTCTGCTCTGGGTGGAGGAATCAGCCCAATTCCACTGCAGCAGGCTTCAGGGTCAAGGGGGCTTTTTATTCAATTTTTACTAAATTGGTGCTACCGGTTTTGGTTTTCGCCATCTGCCACAAAATTCGTCAACACATTTCTTGTCCTTCTTTCGCAGCAAATTTTGAGTGAGGTTGCTCCTCGTACCCATCACCCTCTTTTCTCTTTTTTCATCTTGAAGCAGACAGTACAATAGCCTCTGATTCATGTCCTCAACCACATGCGCTAACCAGGGCAGGTTTTTTTATTCCAAATAGTTAAGCACCTGAGTCCCTTGGCACATGTTTTCGGGACCCCTTTGAGATTTTCAATCTACAGGTTTTCTTTATATTCTTTTTTTCATTTCTTTTCATTTAATGGTTCCCCAATGTTCTATTTAATGTTTCACCAAATATTGTCTCCACACTTTCCCTCACATGACCTGAGCCGCGCAATTAGTCATGCATCCAATATTAGAAACCCACTTTTATACAAACGCTACATTCAGTGTTATCCACCTGCATTTATACAAATAGATGCACATCAGATGCACGTCTACACAAACATTTTTTTGAGTAGCGCAATAAGCCATGTATCCAATATTGGAAATATACTTCTCTGTAAATGCAACATTCAGCGTTTTCCGCCGGCATCTATAAACACAGATGCACGTCAGAAGCACGTCTATATTATCATTGTGTAACTCTTGCAAACGTGTACAAATAGTTGCCATGAAGTGAAGTTCTCATTCAGGGAGGTCATAACAGTTACGGTTGCACTGAATTGGTACATTAGGATCGAAGGGCCCGGTGTTAAGAGGGATTTCTGAACTCTGACCTGGAGGGGCAGAGGTTCAGAAGGCCAGCCTAGTTTCTTGGAACAGGGTAACCTCTGGACAAGCCAGACCAATCAGTGTAGCTATGGCAGGCTGTAAAGACTAAGTCTCAAGAGGGGTGACGGTGACTGAAAGACCTCAATGAGCACACAAAACAAGGACACTTACAAATGGCTCCAGACAGGTATTATATTAAAAATATAGACACATTTATTACAAGGCCTTTGTAATATAGACCATAGCAAAGAATCACAGTAATACTAGAGTAAACCAATACATCACAATCAATACAATATATATACAAGACCAGAGGGGTCTAATGGATTAAAGAGCACGAAATATGTAGACCACCTAGATGGGGAGGAAAACAGGCAGTGCAAGTAATCTTTAGACCCAGTTCCACATCAATAATACACCTAACTAAGAGGCAGTCCAAGCCCTATGAAGAGAGGAGCATTATGCTCAATAGTACATGCACACGCTTGTGCCAATGGACAAAATAGGGTCTCTTCAAGGGTCACTAGCAGCTCAGGAAGGTGGATATGACGATGAAGAACAAGTTCCCACTATTCAAGCAGGACCTTCACTTGGGGGCAGAGGCAGGTTGAGAGTGCAGGATGGAGTCGCTATATAGCAATAGCTGTGGAAACAAAAAGGGCCCTCAGGGGCCACTTTGTGCATAACAATGGGCTCCTGTGCTAGGGGCCACTGGTTGGGGTATGGACTACTCACCGGTCCCCGACGCAGGCAGACCCAATCTTCGCCAGTACAGTCCACTTCGCTGGCAGGTTCGAATGCAACAATCAGGATGTCTCGACACTGGGTAGTTTCCGAGATACAGCAGGGATTCCCAAACGGGACAGTGGCGATTTCTCTGCTCTGGGTGGAGTAATCAGCCCAATTCCACTGCAGCAGGCTTCAGGGTCAAGGGGGTCACAAATGCAGCGAATTTGCACAGGTCGTTGCCACAGCAGGGCAACACAGTACCGCGTTTGCTCCGGTCCGGGAGCACTCGTCTCACTTCAGACCTGAGAATCCCATGTGTACGAAATTCAGTGTGAGGGTGCTGTGGATAAATAGCAAGCAGTATACCAAGTTCCGAGGGCCTCCTCAAAACCGTGGCGGTAACAGAGCAAACGTCCCGTGTAAACTGGTCAGCCCACTGGTTGGCCCAGGGACACTTCCGAAGAAGCTTACTTGCAGGGTTTGTTGAAGGAGCCGAGAGTAGTTGATCCCACTATTCCAATGGGTCGAAGCATCTTCGCAGACCTTCTAGGATGATCAGATGTAGAGGGGTCCCATGGACGACAGTGGGCTCAGGGTGCCAACCCTTCCAGCGGGTCACCAGCGGTTCCTCGACTCGGATTCTTGTTGTAGGATACTTGGCTCCTTATCCTTTGTTCGTGGATGCAACTAATGCAACTCTAAAAATAATGCATTTAGATTTTTTTATGGAAATGTGAGACAAATGCAAAAACAGTTCCATTGTTGAGATAAAAAGTTTTTTGTTGTTCATTCAGAAAGACAATTAATATGATCTAAAGCATTCAATTTGTATTTTTACAAATACAATTCCCATCTAAAAGAGAATACAAAATAAATTTCAATATTTAGTGGTTCATTCCACTCAATATTGAAATTTATTTTGTATTCTCTTTTAGATGGGAATTTTCTCACATTTGTCTCACATTTCCATAAGAAAATCTAAATGCATTATTTTTAGAGTTGCATTAGTTGAATAAATGTATGAATGTCTGTGATTTAGGATGTTTTTTATAAAAAGGAATTAATGAAAGATGTGTAAAATTAACTTTTTACTTCAATTTATAATTAAAAGAAATTGATGATTTGATGTAACACCTTTTGCCTTGTCCTTCAGTTGCTCTCTTAATCTGGCACCACCACCTGTTTCATATACTTCAAACTTTTTTGGCCTGGTTCCCCCCTGAGCAAAGTTTGGGCAGGCCGGGCCCCCCTAAAAGTGCCAGATGGACAGTATGTAGAAATCGCTATGAACTTTTGCATGCCGTCACCGCACCCTATTCCCAGTACAGACCCTGGGCTCTCCCCACCCTACACCCAGCACTATCCCAGTGCTGCCGCCCATCCTGCTCCCACCACAGTCCCATAACACAAACATACACACATCCATACACATTTAAATAAAAAATAAATCACCATAAACATACCTTCTGTTGTGGCCTGCGCGTGGTTGCTAAAATGCCCCGCTCAAGGTTGCTCTGCCCATATGTGCGAGGAGGCTCAGGAGCCCCCCTCGCACATACATACATGCAGTGCCCCAGACAACATTTCCAATGAGCTATGCAAGGCTGGCGAAACAAAACACCCCCAGCGGTGCATAGCTCAGTGATCATGTGCGGCTGGGAAAATGAACTGTCAAAAGGCAAACAGTGTTTCCCTTTGACAGTTCAGCCAGCCCAGGAGCACTCCCTCAGCTGGAAAAAGCAGCTGAGGGTTGTGCTCAGTATTTTACTGAGCTTGTTCCTCGGCTCCTCCATAATGGGTGAGATGGCCAGTGTGTGGACGCCCCCTCACCCATTATGGATGAGCCAGCAGGCTTGGACTGGCCACTAGGGCAATAGGGCGATGACCGTACCAAAAATGCAAAATGCTAGTGTAGGCCAGTCAAAATGTGCTACTTTTTTGGCTAATGTGGGCCAGTTTGAGAAGTTACTTCACTATGCAGCTAGTAGTTTTGACCATTGTTGATGAATAAATATTCTTTAAACATCACAATTTGTTTACATTTGAACAAAATAACAACCCCTTGGGTACTATTCAAACAGCCTGTGACTGAAGGACTGAATATCCATTTGCAACTGCTCGGCATTTTTTCATTGGTGCCTAAGACCGTTTTATGGTCCAGTCTGACCATGTGAGCTGCCCCTTCCCATTGTCTACAATCTAAAAAAAAAAAAAGTTCTTTTTTTTTTCTTTTCATGCTGTGCTCTGGCGCCCCCCCCCCCCTCTGGTCTACAGTATCGACTCTTTGGAATCTCCCATGTTCTGGCAAATATTGATATATGGTAATGAACTCTTTTCTCACAACAGAAGTGGTGAAAATCTTGAGGCTTCTAAAACTTACTAGCAGGAGTGGTTCTTATTGGAGGAGAGTATGTGGGAGGATGGAGAGGTTAGGGGACAGGAGAGGTAGGAACGTGTGAAGAGTAAAACCAATAAACCTCTCAGATAATTGATTGGCCCACCTAGGTAGATACATCAAGAGTTTTTTGTAGGTATCATTAGCAAGCATGGGATTACCTTTAAGTTGTTTCATGAACCTTAATTGTTATTAGAGAATGTAAGGTGGGACATTCGATCATCTAATTTATGGGCCTGATATTTGCTACTGTGTAATGAATTTGTTTTTTCTTTCCTCACTTTCTATCTCCTTTTCCTTTTCTTTTTTTCTTTTCTTTTTTCCTGTTCTTTTATTTTTGTTTGTTTGGTAATTACTGTAATTAGAAAATTGATTACTACAAATGTATTTATTTTTGATATGTGTGTAAAAGGTCATGATTTGTCTTGGCTAAATCACATTAAATAAAAAAATGTAAAAATTAAAATATAATAAAGTAAGATTTAAACAATTTGTGAAGGTAAACTATTTTCAAATAGTAATTTCATGTCTGCAGATAATTGTACTGGTAGCCTTGCAAATGTCTGTCTTGGGTTGGGTTGATTAAGATATGTATAAAGTAGCACTGCCTTTTTAGATAAAGACAATTTCCTGGAGACAAAGGTTTGCATTTGAGCAACATAGCATACCCACAATGCCTTTCAGTTATGGATCAGAGCGTGAGGTGAACTTCCAGCGAAGGAATGTGTGACTTGACTCAAATGGACTTTCCTATTTTAGCTTAACATTGAGGCAGTAACCATGACTTGTGTTGTGCACTATTCATTAGAAAAGGATGCATGTATTCTCTTGATTTGTTGACGCAATATTTCTTCAAACAGTTGCAATACATGTTTTACACTTGAAAAAGCACTACAACTTTTCAGCACCTCTCGCTTTGCTTCCAGGCAGTCTTAATTTGCCTTTAACTCTCCCCACTACTCTCAGATTGCATTTGCCAGGTGGTTGCAGTGCAGTTATTTGTTGAGGTTTTCTTTATGATTATCTTTTTAACGCCTCGCATCATTGCACAACGTGAGTCCAAGGCACCTCTGTTGTGGTGCAATCTGGGCCCACAGCGCATTGTTGGGCTTGCCTGGGGTGGTGTTGTGTGCATGTACAGTACTGCAGTTGGTCCTTTGCTCAGCAATTATTTTGTGATTCAGCTCACAAGTCAATAGTTTTGTTCAGTAGATTCTTAGCAATTGCAGAAAGACCTTTCCCTATATTTGCACTTTGTTTTGTAAATTAGTGCTTGTGAGTTTAAAATAAAGTGTAACATTGCAAGGACGTGATTATGAAAATGATTTGACACGTTTCCTGGATAAAGAGCACACAGTTAATATGGAGTTAAACAGTTGATGTTAGTAATGTTAGTAAGATGTGCATTTACTTGTTAAAATTGTATTAGTTCTTTACATGAATATTGTGCACAATTTACACGTACAAATTACACTGGTGGCCCAAAGTTTTGCCACATACAATTTAATTACGATAAACGTCTATATCAGTCTTTTCTTGTGCCTATCATATGTGCTAGTATGTTAGTTAAACTACCTTCCAAAACTTGATCTTTAGCTTCAACTTTTTGAACAAGTGTATATTCTGCCATATTTCAATAATGTCTCCCTATTTTAAGGGCATTGGCAACTCTGTAAATTAGTGTTGACAATTCACTTTCATACAGCAAGTGAAACATATGTATATTCATGATTAAATCTAAATCTAGGAACCGTTGAATATATAAGACTTGTTCTATATCCAGAAGCTCATATTGTACTAGTCAGTCATCTAATCTTCCCCTTCTGCTTTTGTAAATAATTTAGCAACTTTTTCTACTAAGTATGTATCCCATACACTTAATAATGTGTCCTTGTCTTGCCTCCCTCCAAATAATTCTATCAAATCAACTATAACCTCAATGGAATGTAAAGCGTGCATTACATATTCTTCTAGTTTTCTTTATTTTAGAGTTCAACGTTTTAAAATTGTGGCTGTTTTTCATGTACATCTGTAAGGCTTAGATTCATATGTTGCTCATTATTTACATTTGCATAATGTTTATTGTTAGCTTTTAATCATGCTAAACATAGATGGACTCTGTGTAAACCAGCAAGGGCTTGTGATACGTTTTTACTATTTTTTGCCACTCCATATATTGATACCAACATTTTGTTGTCAATAGTATGACTTACTCCGAAAGCTTCTTGTTGAAAGAAGACTGCAGACACTTTAGGTAAATTACTGGTAAATTCTTTTATTCAGTTACATTGTAAATCCATAAAATCTTCAGAGAGGAACGAACCCACTGGCTCCCATCACCCAGCTACAACTTGTAACTGTCTGTGGTGGAACACCAGCGACATAATATGTTCTCACTCATATGTACACATTCTTACATTCCACGATTCTCACTGACCTAATGCATTCCAGATTAGAATGCACCCATCCACACAGCAAAGCGCTTCACAACACAGCTCCCTTCCTTTCAGAACGCACACACCCATCATCCACACTCATACCTTCAACTCCAAGCCTCACATGGACAGAACCATGAAACATGTGAAAACGAATTAGGCCACACCAAACCCACTGCAGCTACCAAGACCAAGTGGAAGCCACATTTTCTCAAGCACATACACTGGTATGTAGGAGGCCCTCAAAGATATAGACATGCTTCCCACACTACATTCCAAAATAAACGGGAAACTCTTATATCCTCACACCCATTCATCACTCATACATTAAGAGAGCAGTTATGTTTTGTAACCATTTAGCATACTCAGTAACACACTTACTACGAGAGCACCCATGCTCATTAACAGCTGACATACCCACACTGCCTCCAGACCCACCTCCACTTGTAGTCATAACTCTGCACTAATTCCGAGAGCAGTGCTGCTGTTTGATAGCTGCCATGCTCTTGATGGCTCCAATCCATATAACCAGTACCACATGGTACTACAACTCTGTGCCCTTCTATCCGTACATCCGGTACCACACAGTAATATATCAAAATGTTTTGCTCCAATCCATACATCCAGTAACACACAGGTACTACACTAAACTCATTTGCGATCACTCCAAAGACTTGCACCCACACAAGTGTGAAGCCCAATAACACTAATAATGCCACACATTACCACAGGCACTGAGTTGGCAAAAATGAACAATATAATCTAAACAGCGAATACATATATTACAAAACTACAGGGATGCATTTTAGTGATGCCAACTACACATTATTTAAGCCATACCCATCCATATATACGAGTTAGTACACAACCAGCTTTGCGTTCCTAAAGTGGCACAGGCACATTACACATTGCAGCCCCCCCAATTTTCATCCAATGCAACTTACTTTTTCCGTTTTCCTAAAAGTCGTTTCTGCTCTTCTAAAGCATTACCTGCAAATTCTTCTAAAGGTTAATACCACAATACATATTGCCCTAACTCTAGCTTACTTTACAGTTTCTCCCAACTACAATTAGTAAAACATAGCTAGCTTTTATAATAGCCACAGAATAGTACACAGTACTTTCCCAAAGACATGTAAGGCACCCATTGCGTGAAGCCACCTCAACTTACACATTGGCTTTACCCTAAAAGTCCTCATTGGAGTTCCACAATGCTACACCCAGAAATCCTACCAACGTTTGATTAAACAACAGCATACACATTTCTGCAAAACAGTCCTAAATGCAAACATCTCCCTATTAATGCACACATTGCTCTCATACACAAACACACAAACTATCACCAAAACATTGTTGCAGACTTCGATGTCATTGCCTGCTGGTGCTACATCCACTTTATCATCCATGTCAATCTGCAGACTCATTGCAGACTCATTTACCATAAATTCCCTTTGGACGTGGCATAACCTGCAACAACGGTAACTGCAGGCACCCTCCCCACCTCATCCTATCTAATTGGTGCATATCAAATGGTGCATTGTGTGTTCATGCCGTCATGTTCATGAACTTGCTGCATGGTTCTTTCCTCTAGCCTGCTGCTCAAGTCCTCACCAGCCTGATCATCTGTGCGAGTCACCAGCTCCTCAGGTCCTCAGCATCCTCCATGTCATAATTTGGATTTCAGGTATTGTCACGGATGTAGCTCCTTCTTTCGAATGACCCCTTTAATGGCATGGCCATCCGATGCTGGTCATACCTGCCCCAGAGACCTCAGGAATTCCAGACTCACCACAGAATTCCATGGCACACGGAAGAGGCAATGCAGCTCTCCTACTCCAGTGCTCTGCCTCCTCAATTTGTCTAAGGCCAGATAGCTATGCCATCACCAACACGACCCTGAACCAGCCAAGGCAATCTCAGGCAAGTCACATTTTAACACTAAAACTCCTCCAATATGTTCACCAGTGCTCATGAGCAGGCTGGCACAGGTTGTTCCTCCCACCATTAGAACACTGCCAAGTCCAAAGAGTAGTCGAAATCTCCTTCATTTCCCTAGGTATATGGGGGAAATGTTCCCTCTTATTTCATTTCCCAGTCCTTTTCAATCATCTGTCTCATTTCCGTCCCTTTTCAATTCACGCAGCTTACCATGCTCTAGCAGGCCAGAGTGATGGGAGCTTATCTGTGGAGCAGTGGGCCCTCACTGGCTGCACCCTCTTTAACAGCTTCCTAATTTTGCTTTTCTTATTCCTCTGTTGTCTCCTTTAAGTTCAATGTAGCACACTAGAGTCTTTTTCTATGGTGACAGGGAAGACCAATTCCTCATCATTGTTGTAAAGAAGATCAGCAGCAACCTCGGGCAAGTTACTTGTAAGTTCCTTTATTCAGTTACAATTTAAGTCCGTAAGATCTTCAGAGAGGAACCCACTAGCTTCAACCACCCCGACTACATATTGCAACTGCATGTGGTGAAATGCCAGCAACATAACAGTCTATCAATCATGCATACAGCTTCTCACATTCTACCATTCTCTCTGACCTCAGGCATTCCAGACTAGCATGCATCGATTCACACAGCAAAGCACTTCACAACAGCCAGAGAGTATCATGTGTATTTAAGGTAAGTGTACCACTTTGGCTATTAAGGATTCAGTCAATTCTTTAGGTGGTATCTTTCCTGACATTGTTTGTAAGCATATCATTGTGTGAAAAGGACATATTAGTTGGGAAAGGTTATGTTCCTACAAGTTTAAGTCGTGCAATATTTTTGGAATAGGTTGTGTTTTCATATTATTTACAATGGAACAAACAGGAAGTGTATTCTCCTCTGAATATTTACACCACCATAAAAAACATGTTTACATGTTCTTTCTGTGGTATTTTTATATCCAAGAAACAAATACTTTTGAAGGCCTAGCCACATTATTGTTATCACTAGGTTCTTCATCGACTTGACAAAAGTAATTTACTTTTTTATTGTGTGTTTGTCCATAATATTCCCTTGTAAGTGATGTTGGTTAATTGTAAATGTGTAGATTTTAACTGGTTCATTGTTTGAAACATCCTTGCGTGTTGCATGGGTATTGTCGTTGAATTTCTAGGGTATTCTTTTCATTTGTTTCTTCAGAACATTTTACTATACATTTGGGATGTGTATAATTTGTGAATTTTGCACTCCCATACTTTCTTTTATCTGTAAAGGTAATTATGCTAGTTGGTTAAGTGAAGGAAAATGTGCAGGAATCATGCAAAATAATGAAATGTACTCTTGCAGAGATTTCCAAAAGAACAAGAAATGTGATGTTCCATTGCAAAATTAGCATTTTTCCTCTCTTTTTCTTTTGGCAGATTAAAAGTGTAAATCGTGCACCGCACGTATTTAGGAATATGTTCATTGCTTTACCAGTTTAAGCTTTGCACGTTTGTTTGGGTTGACTTTTTTTGTGGGACTGTTTTCAAAATTAATTAAATCATGAATTTGTCCATTTATACATTCATAGGCCTTACCTTCATTAGTGAAATAATATAGTAATATTCTTCTTCAAACTAATGTTTAGAAGAGGAAGTATGTATATACATTTACATTTTTCAAGGCTGTAATGGCCAAGATTTGTAAGAGCACTTTTACACTTGCATATAAACATTGTTAACTCCCCGTGAGCATTAACAGTGCATTTAAATTACTTATTTTAAATTAGAAATGCTTTGTCAACATTTTGAATGTCATTTTTTTTATCTAGGTATCTACATGTTAGGTGTATGTACTAATTCCGAAAACAGTTAATTAGAATTTAAGCCAATCATAGTCATTGTCCTTTATCTTAGTCCTTCCCCTTTGTCCTAGTGCTAGTGTCTCATCCTAGTCCAAGTCGCTGCCCTTAGTCCTGATATTGCATCCTAGTTCTAGCCCTAATTAATCTTCCTAGTCCATCACCCAATTCTTTTTATCTAGTCCCATGTACTAGTCCCACATCGTGGTCACTTGTCATTTTCACTGATCCAAGTACTTCATCCTAGACATAGCCCCTCATCATTGTCCATCACCCTACTCCTAGACCATAATTCTATTTGTTGCATTCCAGCCTAGTGCTATCCTCTGTCTCCCTTCGGAGTCCTAGTCTCCCTTCTGAGTCCTAGTCTCCCAGTCTATTGTCTCTCCCCAGTTCTAAACTATCATCCTAATCCTAGTCTCTTATCCTGGCCAACTATCATAGTCCGAGTCTCTTGTGCAAATAATTATCCATTATTCTAGTCCTAGTCCCTTGTCTAGACTCCACATTCAGTATCAGTCTTTTTCTCTAGTCTCTTCTCATCACTCGTCCTAATCTGTGTCCCTCTTCCTAGTGCCACATTTTAATCATTTATCCCAGTAGTACTCCCTGGAGGTCTTTAAAAATGTGCCGGTATCCTGCTGGTAATTCTGGTGGGATACCGTCAAACTGGCCAACAGTTTCCATTGCCTGATATCCCAGAATTACCAGGATATTTCAGGTCATGGAAAGGGCAGTAAATCCTCATTCCATGGAGTCCTATAGGAATCTATGGCTGGGATTTCCAGTATTTCTGGCACCGGTTATTCCAGTGCCAGAAATACTGGCTTTTTTTTGGCTAGTGGGGGCCTGATTTACCTCCAGATCTGTGCTGGAGATAAATCAGTGACCCCACCAACAAACTTGTAGCTTGCTGGTCCATGAAAATTCTGGGTCATGGAATTAGCAGCAATTTTACCAGCGATTTTTTTCAGACTGGCAAACTTGCAATGAGGGCCTGTTTCTCTTGTCCCAGTTGCTCATCCTAGTCCCAGTAGCATACCTCACACTTAGTATTTCACTCAGTTCTTGTCCTTGTCTCTCAACATAGTCTTAGGCTTCTGTGAAAAATCTGAGGGTGTTTCACTACTCAATCCCCAGGGATTCCTTACTGAGTTGGCCAGGGAAGGCACATTGCTATTGGATCCTGACCCTGGGGGTGGACAAGTGAGTGAGGATCACCTGCGTAGGTGGTTCTTGGGGAGTGGGGAAGAAAAACCAGACAGCGAGACATGATATCCCCCATTTCTGGATAATTATTTACCCTCTTTTCCTTCTACTTTTATGGGATACTGCAACTCCCATAATTCCCCTCCTTTCTGTATCAGCCCAATTACTGAGACGAAGAAGAACAAGACAGAGATTAGGAAGATCACCACAAGTATTATGCAATGGTACTGTCCAGTAATGAGACCAGGCAGGGTCAGGCACTCAGTTATGATCACACACATCTGAACCACATTGACAGCTACCCAGAGTATAAGAGGTGGAACAGAGAATCCCCCTGTGTTGGAGTTGGAGCCCAAGAAGGCACACGAGTTGGAGGTCGAACCGGCAGGTGAACCGGGTTGCCTAGGTACCCTAAAATCTGCCATTGGAGAACAAAACGCAGGGAAGCTGAGGGCCTGAGAGGTTGAAAGGCTGCAGAAAGCATGGCGAGGGAGCCGTGTCTCCAAGGAGCCAGACAAGGGTCGCTTGAGGACTCCAAAAAGAAATCCTGGCACAGGTGCCCGTTCCCCTGGGCGTGCAAGAAGGCCCGGAAGTGTCGGGGGGTCAGCAGAGGAGACCCTGACCTCGGCTCGCAACAATCAATAAAGAGAAACATAGCCGGTGAGCTGAAAGCAGAAGAGAGACCGGTTTGTGAAAGGCACAATGCACGAGTGAAATACAATGTTGCAAAATGAGGACACACATATGGCCAGGGAAGCAGTAAAGATTAAATCTTTAATTGTCCATTGTTGAAAGAGTATGATGAGAAGCAAAGTGATGGTGAGGCTACATGTACATTTACACGAATAAAGAGAGACTTTTGGAGATTGTGAATTACTGAAGCAGCTTTACTAAATGGAAGGGAAGCTGTGCAAGGCTTGAAGCACGAGCGAAAGTGAAATAAGAACTGTTATTTTGTTTATTTTGTTATTTACCTTTGGTTTATTATAAACCTTATAAAACACAAACGTCCAGTGAAAGAAATTTCAATGCATCACTCATCAATCATCATGGTTCTATTGCTCCCGCAACTGTACATGTTGCTCTTTGCAGATTAGTTCATTGTTGTTTTGTCCTTATTCTAGGCAGGCGGAATGGGCTTTCTTATGCATTTACATTACATGTCCCTCCCTCGAAAATCTGCTTAGAGCTATTTCCAGGAATTTCATTGCTGCTCAGATCATGCCCATGCTTTCTCCTGTCACGAATAAGTACCACCATTCTTGTGCTGTCAATGATTGAGGCTGGTTGATGACGTGTATCATATGTATAGTTCTTGAATGTGTAAGGTTTGTACTTGATTAGATGGTAGAGGGATTCTATCACCTCTTTTCTGCCACAGAACCTACACAATGGATCTAGATTAGATTGGTGTCTTTGCTTTTGCAAAACTTATCCAGTTGGTAAACTGTTCAGTCTGAACCACAGGAATAGGTCACAAAAATGTTTGGAAGGGAACTTGATCAGATATTTTGGCATATAATTGATAGCTCGTCTTTCGTGTCTGTGTGGAATTGTTAAGACGTATTTTGCTTTTGTTAGTTGCGTATTTATGCAATCTTGTCCTTTACATTTTTTTTCTCATGTTTGGATTGTGTATCAGAGTGCCAGCCGTGGTTCCTATGATCTCACGCCAGCTTGCACATCTATTTTTCCAGCTTTCTATTGGGTGTTCTCTATTTTCAAGATATGAGGTTCCAATGATGTCAAATCGTGGGAGATGATCTTTCATTTTGCATTTTCTGTAGAGTGACAGGGTTTTCCCGAGTATTATAGCTTCCATCGACTGTAGACCCAGCTCGTATCTAATGGAAGCCACAGGAAGCCCCTTTGGTAAACTTAACACACGTCTCCAAAAGATGTTGCCTATGTTTGCCATTGCATGTTGAAAAGTGTCTCTGCGCCATATGTTAATATTGTTTGGACGTTTTGTTTGTAGAAGAGTATGAGTGGTACGAGTGTGAATTTTCTGTATCTTGTTTGGATTGCTTGTCCTTGGCTCGGCATTCTCTTTGTTTTTTGTCTTTTTACTTCAACCACTTACTTTCATCTATGATGCGGTTTACTAAGACTGTCGGGACCGATTTACTCAACTTGCAAATGTGTTTCTTCACCCATTTTCCAGTTGAATTTTCTTTTGATTTTGTGTTTTCTTTTAGCCAAAGAGGCAAGTTCCAATGTGCAAGTCTTCTTGCTGTTTACTTTTAGGTCGTTGGCGTCACAGTATGACATAAAGTTGTTCAGTCTATGCTGTAATCTGATTTGGGTTTGGTCGATTATGACCAAATCATCCGCGTAGAGTATCCACGAGACATGTTGGTTCTGGATCTTGGGAGGAAAGTCCTGTACTCAACTTTGAGATTTTTGTAGGTCTGATGGGTAGAGATTAAATAAAGATGAAGTTAGGGGGCACCCTTCCTTCAAACCCTGATGTGTATTAATTTGTTGGGTGACATCTCCCTGTCGGGTCAGTCTAACCTCAACTGAAGTTCCTGACAAGAGGGCCATAATGGATTCAGGAGGTAGGTCCGAAATCCCCATTTTTGAAGATTCCAAAATAGTTTTTCTCTATTAACGCTATCAAATGCTTGTTCGAGATCGATGAACGCAACAAAGTAGGTTGACTTAGTTTTGATCGCTCAAAGTTTAAACAGATTCAGGAGAAAAAGGTACAAGGTGGTTCCCACTCCTTTCAAAAATCCTGTTTGTCTAGGATCCAATTGTCCGCTCACCACAGCCCACTGGTTTAGATCTTGTAGCAATATCGAGCCAAAATGTTTGCTCATGATGACAAGAAGGGCGATGGGTCGATCATTTCGGGGATATTCTCTGTCTCCCGTCTTGATTATGGGCATTTTTATGGCTCGTTTCACCGGCTGGGAATTTGTTTGATTTTCAGAATTTGTTTAAATAGGAGCAAGATGAATTCTGCCCAAAGTCCCTGTGTTTCTTTCAGCATGCTGTTAGTTAGATCATGTGGACCTGAAGCCCTTGATTAGCTGACTTTACCAATGCACATTTCTATGTGTTCTTTATTGCAGTCATTCTCCCATTAATTTGGTGTCACTAGTGATTCCATTTTTGTTGTTCCTGGCATTAGGGCGAATAAGGTGGTGAAATGTGTCACCCATGTGGACTCTGAGACTTTTGAGGACTACAAGGTCATTTGGGTGATACTGTCGCTGTTGATGAGTTTCCACAGATTCCTCGTGTTCTGGCTGCTGGTCGCTCTCAGCATTTGTTCAGTATCATTTTGGTATTAAGGGCTTTGGTGGAAATTTGACAATTTGGCATTTTTGCTTTTTTCAGAAGGATATTGCTCTCTGGCTGGGTATTGTGTTTGATCTTCATTAGGTATGTGCGCAAGATCTTTTTTGCTTTCACTACTTGCATGTCATATGTATGTTTTAGTGTGTATTTCACTTTTTCCTCGGCTTTCACAGTTTCTTGGAATTGGTGGAGTAGCCTTATGGGCTCTCATTTAATTCCTTTAAAGCATTGTCAAATGTGTTGGTCATTGTGATGATATCAGAGGAGTGTAGTCTCAGTCTATTTTGTCCATGTTAGACTCTTAGCAGTATATTAGGCTGATGTCTGGGTTTTGGCATTGAGATGTAACATGTAGCTTCAAGTAAATTGTTGTCGCTTGTTGTCATTTGTACAATTTTAAATTGGTCTATTATTTGTAGGCAATTGGTGGAGACAAATATGTAATCTAAAAATGTTGTTTTCTCACCCCTCAAACAAGTTCAATTGGCTGGAATATCTCCTCTGGTTTGAGCGTTTAGCATTTGTAGGTTACGCTCTGACATTTCTTCAGACCATTTGAGAGCCCTTGTCTGTAGATTGATTTTTAACAGTACCTTGTGTGCTTATGAGTCTGATATTTAAGTCCCCACACAGAAGTATATGTGGATCTTTGTAGGTTATCAGTACCTCATCCAGTTTGTCCATTATTGCTGTGATAAATGTTCTATATGTTCACTTGTCTGGGTTGAAGTATAGGTTGAATAGCACCATTACCATTTCTGCAAGTTGCCATTAGTCTGTCGTTCAATAACCACTGTTTGGATGAAGAGATTAGGATTCGTGGTCTCTCTCACAGATAGGCCCATGCCCCTCTTCACAAGCATAAGCAAGCCGTAATCAGGTCTTCTGGCTGGTCCTTTTTGAGCACTGTTTAAATAACAGTCATATCCGTCACAGACGGGAGTCATCCTGAACCACGATTCTTGGAAACATAAGATATCATATTTTCCTAAACCTAGGTCTTAGGCGTTAAAAAGGTGGATGAAACCGGGAGACCTCAAAGAACCAATTTTTAGAGCCCATTGGTTGGGCTTCTCATGGTTCTAATGATCATAAGTTTGTGATAGTACTTTGGATATCCACGTCCAGTGTTGGTCATTTGGTTCTGAGGGGATTAGCTCTACTTGTATCACTGCCATGAGAGCGGGGTTGTGTCATTGCTCAATCATATTTTCAAAGATGGCAGGTTTTGTATGTTTATTTTTAAGTCATGGCTTTTCGACTGCTTATTTTGACTTCTATTTCTTTGATGTCTATTTGTTCTTTGTGACTGACTTGTGTCTTTGTTAGTATTTGATGGAGCTTCTGGCACTGAGTTGTTGTGATCCGTGAATTCAAACCCTAGCGGTAAGAAACTGTTAGCCCTTTATAAGAGGGAGTCTTTTATTAATGCAGACTCCAGATGTAGGATCACCCAGTCCATCCTGTGTTCATTTTTTAATTGAACCACTCTGATAAACCTGATGTGATATATCTCCATTTTGGACAGTTGTGAATAAGTTTTGTTAGGCAGAATTATATGCAGTACCCTTTGGGAACACCACACACAATTAAGACTACAAGTGGCAGTACAAATTCACCTTTGGTACAAGCCTGTACTACACAGTAAAGTGATAGAGATGGCTGAGCAGCCAGACTTATCTTAATTGCAAGTGAGCAGTATCAATAGTTACACTAAGGACAGCAATTACTATGATTCAAACAAACACTGACACAAGGTTTCTGTGTAAACAAATATATTTTTATTTACACATCAGTTGTAAAACATTTCACTAAAGTAAAGCAGTTGGAAAATCACACTCTTAATACACTGCACCACTTCCAATAGATTCTAAACAAGATTAAAAGGGAGGGAAAGACAAAGTTAGACAAAAATTGAGCAGCACCAACAGGAAAGTAAGCAGGGCAACCTAGAGAACTACAGTGAGAGAATCATATCAAAAAGGCTTAGGGCCAAAGTCAATAGTACAAAAGTCTTTTGCTCAAGATCACACAGTTCAGGGTAGTTCGCGGTTAAGTCTTTGCCAAGAGTTCCGGACGGTGTTGGTCATCAGAAAAGTTAGTTTAAAGAGTAGAGATGGACAAGCCCTCAGATTGGTGAAAGGTTTCACACACTTTCACTGCGGCTGGTCGAAACGAACCACCGGATTTGAACAGTACCTTAAAATGGAGGAGCAGCTGTAGCTGAGGTCGACGTTCCTGGCAGGTGCTGCAGGCTCACAGTGCCTGAAGCGACTGTCAGACTGACACGAATTAGAAGGAATGGACGGTCCTGCACTCCCCATGGAAGAAACCAGCAGCAGAGCGGAGCAACGAATAAAAGGTGCGCTCCTTAAAACCCAAGCAGGGTCCGACCTTCTTGGCTATCCGGTTCACTGTAGCTCTGTAAAGCAAATTCGACCAGAGGAGGGAGACCTGGCTTGCAGTTTGAGTGAACTGTTTGGTCCCACCAGCTCAGGGGAGGAAGATTCCTGGTAGATCTTCTCAGTCGTTGGAGTCTGATGATTCGGACATGCAGCAGGGCTTCACCGGGCAGTTCATTCATGGTAGGGGTCCTCTTCTGTTAGCTCCACTTTGGTTCTCTCATTCCAGTGGCGAGTCTGCCTTTCCAGCCCCAGAGACGTGCTTTTTATGCAGTTTTTCCCCATTCACCCAGCCTGGCTGTCAATCACACAGCAGGGTGGCGGCTGTCCTGGTGGGACAGTCACCTAGCCAATCAAACAGGAGTGCGAATTGGGTTACCAAGGGAACCCAATGCAGGGGTCCTAAAACCCCTCCCTCACATCCTGCTTACCCAGACTTTCAGGCTCCTAAGGAGGGCTTCTCTGCAGAAGCCCGTGAAAGGACGGTGAACAAAGGAACCAAACCTGGTTTACAGGGGCGTTGCTAGGGGGGGGCTAAGGGGGCTATAGCCCCTGATCTTTTGGTTGTAGCCCCGGATAGAATCTCAGGAGCTACAGCCAAAAGACTAGCTAGCCCCCAGTCCCAACAGTTCCGACATCAGTTTAGCCCCGGGTCTTTTCCAGACCTAGCAACTCCCCTGCTGGTTTGGCATGCAGAGTAAAACACGAGAAAGACATTTTCAAAAAGAAATGGCGAATAAACCCAGCCAGAACCAAATACAAGTAAATGGGGGTCCAGCAGATTTAAGTTCGAGGCTACCAAGTTAGCCTAAAACAGTACCAAGGATATTTAAATAGACAGCGGTAGGAAAAATAGGGTAGATACCACTGCCACCAGCCAAATCTTAATGAAAAGGGAGCGAAACAATGCCCCAAGAGAAACAGACAAAAAGGGATAAGTATTAACCCTTTCAAGTATTTTATGTAAGATAGTTTGTACTGTGTCTGTGGGTTTAAAGAGACTAATAAAGTCAATGGCAACTTACATGTTCTGAGAGACAGTAGTCAGTCCCCGAAAATGGAGTCTGAGTTGGAAAGTCTAAAAGACAATCCTGCATCACTGCACTGAAGGTGCTGTGTAATATACAGTAAAAGATGATGCTGGTGGAGTAGGTGAGGCTCCACAGTCTATGAACACAAGAAAATGCTAAACACACACAGCAAAACACATGTAAGAGTGGGAAAAAAAGCTCACACTCTTACCAGGTGAAAAAATAAATCCTAGAAATCCAGCAAATCTGCTGAGGGACTTAGTAGGTAAGGGAAATTAGCCATTCTGGAGAATTCTCCCTAACAGTTTTATGATGTTTCTTTGATTTAATATTAGATTGTTTTTGCCACGTAAAATTCTCTTGACAGCTATTAAGGTATTGCTCATGTTGTCTGGGTTAACTCTGTGTCCATTACTGGACTGAATCTGTTGGTCAAGTCTGGGTCTTCTTTTGATATCTTTGACTGTCTCTTTAGTTTGTCTTCTGCAGCCACTCGCTTCTGTTCAAGGGTTAAGAATTCACTGTATCCCCCTTCATTGCTTGCTGTTTTCCTCATTTAATCACATGCTTTTTCTATGGGAGATGAGAACGCTTTGGTTCATGTTGTTGGAATGATGTTGTTGCATGATTCATTTGTTTCCTCGATGATGCCTTGTTCCGTTTCCTTATCAGAGTAATAACTGTTATGTTATGTTTGTGGAGTCATCCAAGAGGGTCTGGGACCCGTAATGAGAATTGAGAATAGGGTCTGGGACCCATAATCAGAATTGAGAAAGACAGTGCCGGAGGCATGACCAAGTGAAATATAATGCGAGAAGCATGAACTGTGTAGACAGCCTTAATAACAGAGTGGTCCCGCACCACAGGGCCTACCAAGATACTGTGCATTTGCGAGTCTCTGTTACTGTACTATGAAGTAAAGAAGTGCCAGGAGCATGATTGTATGAAAGCCTGACTGACAGAGTGGTCCTGCACAGGGCTGGGGAATACTGTGCATTTGCAAAGGTCTCTGTCAAGTAAACTATTGAAGGATTGTAGAATTGTTGGGGAAGGGAACCCCATTGGGATTTTTTTGTTTTTGTTGATGGGAAGCCTGAAAAAACTGTGTTTTGAGAAAGAGATATCAAACCAGGAGAGGGAAGCCTCAATGAACTGTATGGTGTTAAATTGTTTCCAAGTCAGGCGGGGGAAGCCTGAAATAACTGTGCCTCATTGAACTGTGTGAACTAGCCACCCATAGCTCCTAACAGACTCTTATTACTGAAGCTTGTGGAAGGGAGTGTCATTCAACTCCATTGGCATCCTGACTTTCTTTTGTTACACTCTTTTCTTTTGCCTTATGTCCCACCACTTAGTTGTTGTAAAAGCGTGTGGGCAAGCATAGGTTTCTGACATAGACATTTCTTTTTTTTTTTTTTACTGGACTGACATGGACTTCTTTATTTTTATGTAATGCTTGAAACTAATCCCATTATAGACTTGGGGAAGTTAGGAGTCTCCAACTCCCCATTGAAAGCTTAATAAAGGTGTTGAAACTTGTATCTTTTGCGTCAGTGTCTAATTTATGATACCATGCCTGCCTCACAATCTCATCCTAGTCCTTCATACCTTGATATTAATCTTAGCCTCTTGACCTAGACCCTCATCCCAGTCCCTTTTGTAAACCTCTTGTCATAGTGACTCTTCCTAGTCCCTCATCCTAGTACTAATCCTCTTTTTTCCTTGTACTTCTACCTGATCCTAATCCAAGTCTTTCATCCTTGTCTATCCTCCTTAACACACATACTAGTCCATCCTTCTTGTCTTCCACTCCTTGATCTTATACTATTACCTCATATCAATGCTAGTCTTCTCTCAAAATCCTAGTCCCTCATCAAAGTCCCAGTCATAACATCACTTCATATTCCTTTATTCTCTTTCTTGCCATTTCTTGTAGTTCTATGTGTTAGTCCTGTCTTTCTTCCTGGTTTCTCATCCTAGTTTTAGTTCCTTGTAGTAGTTCAATCCTCATGTCCTAATCCCTGATCCTACTCCATCATCCCAATCCTAATTATCATCTTTCATCCTTACCCTAATCTATCATATCATCCGAGTCCCTTAGTCTCTCATTCTAGTTTTAGGCTCTAGTGAGTTTCACCCATTTTAGATATTGTATTAGTCTCTTTGTGGCTTCTTAAGCTAGTTTATTGTGCTAGTCCTCATCTCGTGTTCTAGTACCACAGCCTAGTCCTTTTCTAGACCGAGTTCCCCATACTAGCTACGGTCTCCAAACCCAGATATAATAAAATTCTCTCATCCTAAATTCTCCTCCTAACAACTCATTGTTGTCTTATTCCTAGACTCAATTCAGATTAGCTAATTCTAGGCCTGATCCAAATATTTTGGATGTATCCTTCATCCTAGATCTAGTCCTGCTCCCTCATCTTAGTATTTAACATAGTTGATTTTCTTCCTTTTGACATAGGTCCTCATCACATCGTTGGCACTATCCTGAGGGTAATTGCGCTGGGATACTGCTAATGCAAATAGCGTTATCTGTACTTGGTCCAGCGCTATTAGCGCTGGATCACGAGTAGTGGTAAGGCTGTAAATTCCCATTCCCCATTGGGCCCATTGGATCCAATTGAGTTTTTCAGCGCTATAAGCGCTGGTGCAATTAGCACCGTACTAACAGCGCTGAAACCTGGTGGAAAGTAGAGATTTTTACCTCCAACAAAAAGTTAAAGGTAAAAATCCAACTTTCCGCCCAACTCGTGATTGGGCCAACCCTTAAATCTGGTGGTAATGGTGTTACCTCTGCATTTAAGGGCTACTGGCCAACTCGGGAAGAGGCCTTGGTGCCACATCACAGTAATCCCATTATCCCGCCAGTAATATTACTGGGATGCCGCCAACCCAACTAGTGTTTCCGCTACTTGGGTCAGCGTAATTGTGCCAGATCACGAGTTGTGGTAAAGCTGTAATTCTCCATTTCTTTAAGATTTTTTAGGACTCTATGGGGATTTTTGGCACTATTACCACCGGCGGCAACAGCACCAGTGGTCATAGAGCCAAAATGGCCGAAAGCTGACAGAAAGCTGGATATTTACCTACAGCAAAAAACTGGAGGTAAAACTCCAAACTTTTCTGCCCAACTCATGCTTGGGCCAACCCTTAAATTTGAGGGTAATAGTAGTACTGTCGCATTTAAGGGCTACCGCCTAACTCCTGATAAGGAGTCTTTTATCCCTCATTCAAATCCCTCACCCAAGCCCTTAGACCTTTGCTTTATCTCTCATCGTAGACCCCAGCCTACACAAATATCAATTGGCCTTCATCCCTTATCCTACTCACTCATTTTAGCCCTATTCATATACTCTCATAGATTTAGTTCTAGTATCTAATTTTTGTCTCCCACACTAGTCCTTTGTCTTAGTCACAGTCCCATCCTAGTCCTAAATCCATTGTTAATCCAATTTTAGCTTCTCATCCTAGTCGCTTGTCCCAGTTCATCCTCCTAGTTCTTTTCCTGGTCCTAGTCTCACAACCTAGTCCTAGCCTCTCGTTCAGGTCCTAGTCCCTTGATCTGCTTCTTTGTGTTCCTTTTGGGGTACAAGGGATTTATTTGAGAAAGAGAGAGAGAGAGAGAGAAAGAGAGAGAGAGAGAGAGAGAGAGAGAGAGAGAGAGAGGTGGCATTGGCATTGGGAGAAATTGAACTTTTCTGCAAAGGCCCATGAGTAAGAGTGCAGGGGTGCAAGTGTTTTTTTCTTGAAAGGCCTACTCCAGCCTTCCTCTGACTAACCGTCACCCCTCCAAGATCTCCTACCACTTTAAACTACACACACAAACCTCCAACAGATGTCCACCACAGGACAAGCTGTTAGCACATCAATACAAACCATGTTATGACTAAGCTCTCCTCTTTGCCCTGTCACACTCTCCCACATCAGCGGCTAACCAGACCCAAAGTGATGTAGTCCATCAGATCTTGGGATCTTCCTTATGGATAAAATACCCCCAAGCACTTTTAGAGTTGTTACGTTGGCTCCAGCCATAATGTGAATTGAAATAATGTAGAGGGAATGATCGGAACAGCAACTCTAAAAGGGCTTGAAACGTGGCGGCATGTAATTGAACGTATTACTTGTGGTGACACACATATACAAACAGAGGGTTATTACAGTAGACCAGCAGGCCATGAGTGGTATAAATTGTCTGGCGACATGTACTGTATAAACAAGAAGGCGGACGGCCGCACGCATGTTGAGAGGGAATAGAGTATGGCACCACGTAATTGCTTTTAAAGATTTTCCGGTAACATGAATGATGAAAGAGTATGACTAAAGCATGTTGGTAGACCGATATTGGTAAAAATAAGTGCGCTTTATACATAGCGCTAACGAGAAGGAAATGGAAACGGAGTTGGTGATTAGCAAACAAGATTTATCAATACAAAGATTTCCTCTGCAACCTAGTTGGTGCAATGAGAATGGGACTGAATATTACTAATACAAGAAAATGTAAAAACGAGAAAATTATAGGGGGCTAGGAGCTAGTAGTACTATATGTATGGTGTGCAGTGGACTGGAATGGTGAAAACATGTGGAATGTTTGACAATTAACAATATTTTACAGGTGGGATTATAACCCAGGAAGTTTTAAGAAATTGTGACTGTTGTTAAAGAAGAGTTAGTCAATTGACTTCTGCAATTGTATTCGCTCTCCACTCTTGCTTCTCCACTCTTTTAACTGCTTACTCTCTGTTCTCTCCTCCTTTACCTTCTCCCTTTTCCTATCTCCTCCCCTTACTTTCTTCTATGCACTTACTCTATCAGAATTGTCCCTGGACCTAACAGGATAGCAACCTCGTCTGTTTCCTCCACCCTCCCATTACTGTTTTTTCCTCCCCACGACCCCTCCAGCACTATCTGAAATGTCGTCAGGCCTAGTATGATAGTCGCTTGTTTTGTTCCTCCCCTCCCTTTCTGCACCCCTCTCCCTCACCTTTTGTTTTTCTCTGGCTCTACCAGAAATTTCGCCAGGCCTAGTACGGTAGTCGCCTGTCTGTTTCCATTTCCTTCCCACTCTCCCCCTCCTTTCCTTATCTATGTTTTAGCTCTTGCACTATCTGAAATGTCGTCAGGCCGAGTACGATAGTTAATTTCACATCCTTACTGTTCATGGCCTGTAAGAATGTGGTTGTATTTTCCCTTGTTCCCTCCCTTGTCTTGAAGTGCTTTGAAACACATTGTGTATAGGCGCTATATAAATAAACGATCATATCATATCATATCATAATCCCTCACAAGGTATTTCCTATCCCTGGGTAGCCTGTATGTGACTCCTATCAAGGGTGAGGGATAGTAAGAAGATTTACCCTAGCTCTCCCACTACTTTCACTGCGCTAAAAACTTGCACACTCACTGGTAGTCGATTTTTGCTTTATTTGTATCGCTACCAGTAAGTGTGTCTTAATTTGCTTAAAAATCCCACCAGGGAATTGGTTATCTTGTCCAAATTATTTCACAATAGCATAACATTCAACGTAGACCATGTGTACTTCTAATAATTCATTGATGAGTGTGCTATTTCTTTGTTTTCGCCGAGCTCACAATCAGTATTTATGTGGTTCCCAAAGTCTATTGTCAAAGTGTTGCATCCCAGTCTCCTTTCCTAATATACGTCTCTCATCCTGGACCCTGATTAAAATTCTGTTTCCAGTTAAAATCCTCATTCCTTATGATAGCCCTTCTCCTAGTACGTATCCTTGTCCTGCATACTAGTCCCTCATCGTAGGTTCTCATCCCAGGCTTTGTTTCCTGGTTTCTCATCCTAGTCATAGTCTTGCATCCTAGTTTCCCATCCTGGTCTTTGTCTCGTATCCCTAGTGCTAGTTTCAGTCTCTTGTCCCTTTTCATAGTTTTAGTTCTAGTCAATCATTCTAATTCTACTTCAAGTTTCAGTCCCTATTGTAGTCAGTGGCCCCCATTAGGACCCTGGCGTTAAGGGGTTAACGGTGCCAAAAAAGGCTGCAGCGCCGTTAACCCCTTAACGCCTTACTACGAGGTCTCTTTGCAGCTCCCGACCCTAACGGCTGGTCTGGACCAGCCGTTAAAGTAGGGACCCGCAAAGGGACCTTGATGGAAATTACGATACCACAATTTACGGTACCATAATTGCCGCCTTCCCCATTCCCATTGAGCCCTATGGGGCAAAAATGGGAATGGGGAAGGGCCATGGAGAAAGGGGGGATTACCGCCCCGCCAACCTTGGAATGGGGTGGTAATTCCCCCTTTCTCCATGGCGGACTCCGGCATGGACCATGGTGCTAGTAGCACCATGGTTTAGCGCCGGAGTCCTAATGAGGGCCAGTATCTCCATCACATTCACAGTCTCTCCTTTCCTCTCAGGTTATTTATTTATAATATATTTACAGACAAAATCAGCTTTGTATATAGACATTACAAACAATTCATCACACAATACAATCAATATTTTAAATCACACATAAAAACCAATAAATAACACCAAGATGAGTTCATAGTGGAATAAACAGCATTCCATCAATATAAAATCCACTGCAATAAGTCACTAAAAAATTCCATTTATACATTAGACAATTTTAATGGATGATGCATACAATTGACATTATTTGTTCCATTAAAACCTGCCATAAAAGAGTAGGATCATTGCAAATCATCGGGCCTCATTACGGGTCTGGTGGTAACCGTGCCGGGAAAACCAGCAGGTTGCCGCCGGACCCGTAATTAATTACCGGTGCGTGACTTCCTGGTAAAACCAGGGTATTCCGACCCCGGCGGCCGGGAAATCAGGTGCCAGTAATTTTGTAAGTCCCCATTCCCATGGAGTCCTATAGGACTCCATGGGAATGGGGACCACGGAAGCACCGGCACCGTTAACAACGGTGCCGGTGCTTCAGTGAAACTCTGCGGGCCGGTGCCGTCCCTCCCGTCAGGTCTGACCCTGTCAGGCGGGGCAGCACCCGCCCACAGAGTCGTAGTGTGCCCATCTGGAAACAATGGTGTTTCCGATCCGGCACACACAAAATTAGGCCCATCCTAATATTGTAAGATTTCATAAATTTGTATTTAATGTTTTCCAGGCTAGTACATATAAACATTATGTGTTTTGTGGTTTCAATGCAGCCTCACCACATAGCCTACAGAGCCGTTCTTGCCTTGGAATACCCAGTGTTGCGCCCTCAATCTCCAAAATGCCTTGGAAATGCCTTGACATGTTGGAAGTTGTCTCCTTTGAAGCCTGTAGTGAATAAAGGGGCGACTGTTCATATTTGATGATAGTTGCATGATGTCAACATCATAGCTGAACTCTGTTAGCCAATGCTTAACAGCTCTCTTCAGAGATAGATTTGTGGACTCAGTGGGAGATAGTACCTGACCAGAAAGCCATTTCCTATATATTCCCAAATGTTTCCCAAGGCTACCAAACTGCTCATGTTCAAACATTCCATAGAAAGCCTGGAAAACTTTGACCATTATTTTGCTGTTGTCTAATTTCATTAACTTCTCATAGCACTTGGCCGATTTATAGTTTACCACTGTTGGAATACTCATCAGATCGAATTCTAAGCAAATATATTCTAAAGATAGTGGTTTAGGCATTCTTAACTGAGAATGTAGAATTTTACCCTCTAATTTTATCATTTCATTCTTGTAGTTGTGTCCCCACACTTATGCACCATAAAGCATACAGGCTACAATTTTGGCTCTGTATAATAGCAAAAACTGTCTTAATAGAGTATCCTCAAAGTTTATCAATAAATTGACTCAATACTCTGGTGTGTCTGCCCATATGCCTTCATCTACATTGTATTGTTGTCCTGCTCCATCTGTCCTACTTTTTCTCTTTTTCAGTCTCCCTTTCACCCTAGCTTTATCTTTCTGTCTTTCTCTTTCTCTCTTTCTAAATGGTGAGTCAGGGAGGTCATTTGGTGGTCGCAGCCAAGACCCCTCTGTTTTCCCTTGCTTCCCCTGCAGTCTCTCTTGTTACCCCTTTAAACATACACAATACAAATGTTTTTTTCTTTTTTAACACTGAATCTCGTGAAGTAGTAGGGCCCCCACAGCCCATGTGGTGCGGGGGACCCACCACACCAGCCTTAGGGGTGCCCCAGTGCAGTCTTTACCTATCAGGGTGAAGGCCGGGCTGGGCTGGCAGCACAAGAAGGAAGTGCTCAGTAGGGGTTGTAGCTGACCGTGACATGTGACACGTGTCACATGCGACCTTCAGCTCCAACCCCTTCTCCTGTGGCTTTCTTGGGACTCATATACAGTAACCAGGAAGCTCTCCCAGCTTCCTGGTTCCCTGTTTGTGAGCAGCACGGATGAGCTGATGGTGGCCTTGAGTGATGGACCAAAGCTGGAGAAACAGTTAAGAAGGCTTTTAAAAACATTTGTGATGTGTATTTTGCATGTGTGAAGTGTGTGCCAGATGTTTGTATGTGCTATGGGTCAGCTAGCGGTGAGAGAATGACATTAAATTTGATAGTATATGTGTTTGAATATTCTGGAGGGGTACGTGTCTGTGTGGAGAATGCAGTGTGAGTGGATGCGAGAGATGGTGTATGGATCAGAGAGTGGTGGTGAATGAGGAGTAATTCAATAGTGTGTGTTTGAATGTTCTGGAATGGTAGGTGTGTTCCTGTGTGGAGAATACAGTGCAAGTGGACTTGAGAGGTTTATGGGTGAGTGAATGGTTGGTGAATGAGAAAGAATGTGATTGTGTGTGTGAATGTTCTGGGTGGGTGCCAGTGTAAGTGCATGTGAGAGAAGGTATATGGGTGAGTGATTGGTGGGTGAATGAGAAAGAATGTGATTGTGTGTGTGAATGTTCAGGGTGGGTGTGTGCATGCATTTGTGGTAAATGCAGTATGAATGAATGTGACAGGAGATGTGTGGATGGGTGAAAGGGGATGCCTGCATGTGTGTGTGTGTGTGTGTCTGTGTGTGTGTGTGTGTGTGTGTGTGTGTGTGTGTGTGTGTGTTTGTGTTTGTGTGTGTGAGGCCCTGACTTTGCATGTTTTACTGGTATTTTCAGGCAAAGCCAAGTTCATGTGTGTCATCGCCTGGCTAGACTGGCATTTTGGTACAGCAAGTCTAGCCATTGCTTACTGTGGCATGGTATTTATTGATGAGCATCTTTGATAAAGCAAGCATTATAAGTAGTAATACCTCACTAGACTGACGTTTTGGTATAGCTGGCTGTATATTTCTTACTGTAGCATGACTTGTTTTTAACTGATGTAAGGGAGGTATGGTATCACAAGTATGGCACTGCCACAAGAGGTAAAAGTGTCAAAACTTTTATTCAATTTTCAGGGTTTGTTGCCCTATATCTACAATAAGAGTAGTCTATACCATTAAATGATAAAGAAAATTCAGGCCCATACTAACAAAACCTAATGCCTGCCCTATCTCTTATACAAAAAGTGTTGAAAGGGGAATATGTATGCAAAGGAAAATCAGTGTTATAACATAAAAGATCAAGATGGCTGAGTCAGCTCTCCTCTTGTGGATTCTGATTAGGAGGGCTGTGCATGTCGCTTCAGTTGGTGCTCATGTTTTCAGCAAGATAACCCCTTCTTGGAAACCTTTGACACTTTCAGAGGAAGGGCTGATAGCTTGTGACTAAGACCCTTGGTATTCCAAGAAGAAGAGCCAAGCAGGGGTGGGACAAATGTCTGTAGGAGAAGATATGCGTTAGTTATGCAACCACACGAGAAATTTCCCTGAACTATGCCGCCTGAAATCAAGGCAGGTGTGGCATGTGTGATAACTGTTTTGCTACAGGAATGAGTTTGCAAGAAATCCTTTTCACAAACAAAGACACGTGAGACAGGGTGTGCAACCAGCTGCCAATGACTATGCAGATTTTTGTCTTGACTACGTGCCAGCTATTGAATACAATGTTAAACAAAATGTATATAAGCTGTATGAACTTTGAATGCTTACCTCACTCCTGCGTAGTCTTTTGAGTGTGCAGGGAGTCATTCCCTTTCGCGAAAGACTAAATTGAATAAATGGATGACTTGACTTATTTGGTCTGAGTCTTATTGGTGGGGTCCCTTGTACCACTTTGGGGTGAGCAAAAGGTGTATCCTCAATTTGGCCAACCACGAAGGGACATGATGGTGCGTAGCCCCTCTCTGGGTGAGGCCTTCCAGGGAAAGACTGGAGGAGTAACCCAACAAAGAAACCACACCATTGAATGCGAAAACACACATTACCCTTCCTCCGCCACTCCCACCGGGTGACATGACAGCAGGCTGCCGCTCTTCGGGTTCGATAGACTTCTGGTGGAGACCCCACACGAGGTAAGTGCGGCTAGGAGGAACAGTTGATAAGGCCGTTGGGAGAAGAGTATCAGTTTTATGGTACGTACTATTGATGAGGTCTGTTTTGTAGACTGAAAGGAAGGATGGATGTTTAATGTAAAGGACCGGTCTGGATGTAAACGGTACAAGTGAAATAAACGTTATGGGGATTTTGTTGTCAAGTTTGTTAAGGATTTCAATCCGGTGATACACGCCTTGTATTTTGTATTTGTATTTTGTTTATTTATATAGTGCACCTGGCCCAAAGGCATCTTGGTGCATGCCATAAAATGCATGTTACTGAAAGGTAGTCTACATAGATGGCATAAATGAAAGTACATTGCAGTGAGGTAGGTTTACAGGCATTTGAAGGTGAAAGTACAGAAGTTATGTACAGGCATGATAGGTATTGTACAGATACAGTGATATGTGAGTAGGCTAACGTAACAATGACGTTTATCAGTTACAAACAAGTGGATCCAAAGTAAAGTCCCGATGCGGGTAAAACATAAGAAGCCACAGGTTACAGTGACAGGATGTCTCAAATGTGTACCTTGTCTCAAATGTGTGAAACCTTGGTCTCAGCCAAGTATGTAGCGCACAACTGAGATGCCTTTCTCTTTATTTTATGCAGATTCAATTTGAGATGGTACACAACTCGTATCACACGGCCTTTTTCAAATACCCTGGGTCACAATGGACCATGAACCAGGCCGCTTGTTGAAAATACAATATTTATTTATTTTAAAAATTGAAAGAAATCATGCAGTTTTTATATGGGGCAGAAATCACCAATGGGGTGATAATTACAATGAAAATGGAAGTAATGCACTTAATTGGCCTTCTCCTCGAACATATACAAAGAACAAGTGAATAGGAGCACTTTTTTAATTAGGATAGATAGCACCCAAGTTAAGGTTTCCCCTGCAATGTTCCCTCAACCCACAAGCAATCGAATTCTGAGTGGATGGAAAGAAGCAGCAGGTAGTCAGGAATAAGAGGCACTAAACGGAGTCATGATCCCTTTCAAGGGCCTAAAATGACACTCAAAGTTTACAAATATTTACTTAATATGTGGTCAAATTATGATATACATATGTTTTATCACAATAGCATGTATGTTGTATCACTGGCAACCATAAGGCAATGGATCAGCCAAAGGTAAACAATTCGAAAACTGGTGGAAAGTTTAGAGCATGCTGCAGCCAAATGACACTTTGGAAAACATGCAATTTACCTAATTCCCATTTAGAATAACACAAACGCATTTGAGAAAAAACGGGTGAAAAAAAATACTTGAATTCTCAATGCGGTTTTTGGGCTGCAGGATAGATGTATCACAGGGACAATATAGAGGTGAAAATAGGTCTCTAGCTGATGAATTGAGAGAGATTTGGAAGGTAGAGTGAGGTTCGCTAAGGTACCGCAGTCTGCCCTCTCTTCTCTTTTTTGATGGAATTTTAGTGGGATTTTCTTAATCTAGGCCTTTGCTGGAGTAGAGTCAGCTATGCTTTGGCCTGGCAGAGAAATCTGGTCAGCTTTTTTGTAGCTGTAGTCATCTTATTTTACACCACATTCTGTACAAGGCAAAAGTCTTCATGAGATTGACATGGGCACAGAGGGCTGTGATTTTCTTTTCAAGCAGTGATTTTTGACATTTTGTAGAAAAATGTAAGCATTTCCCGTCTAGCTGAAGGAAACACTTTGTTGTTCTTCTCAGGTTTGGCTGTCATAGCCTGTGTTTCAGGAATGAGGCTCTATTCTGATGGAGCACAGTGTGAATATGGCTGGGCATGACCGGCTCTTTTTGATAAAGGTGGTGTGATGAAGGACAGGGACAAATGGCATCAGAGCAGAATTATTTTGACAGTGAAATATTTCCTTTTTCACTCTGAATTTTAGGCTTGCAGTGGAGCGGCACTGCTTGTTTTCGCTCCCCTTCTTTTGTGCATGTGAGAACACTCTGGCAGGCTTTTTCAGTGGGCCCCCTTGTTCCATCCTGCCCAATGTGTGCTTGACCGGGTGGTGCAGTCGTCTTTTTGTCATTGCAAAAAGCAGTTTTTGGGTGAGGCAGTAGTGCTCACGGGAGCCGGAGCGGCCATTTTGCTGGTTCTGCTGGTGTGCACCTTGGTGATGTGGGGAGGTGCTGCTTAGTGGGTAAATGCTACCAACAGTGACTTCCTTGGTGCAGTACGTAGATGACATATTAATGAGTGCCAATACGGAGGAAGGTTTTGTCTCTGGCAGGGCTGTGGCGGACAACATGAGATGCCTGCTATTGACAATTGAGAAAGGGCACAGTCTACCTATTGCCAGTGCGGTCATTTCCCTAGATGCTGAAAAGGCATTTGATCGTGTTGAATGGAACTTTATGTTTGCATGCTTGGGGAGAATGAACTTTGGGCACAATTTCCAGCGTTGGGTTGAACTGTTGTACTACAATCCTTCTGCTAGTGTGCTGACAAATGGACTTATCTCCGATCCATTTGAACTTCATTGTGGTATAAGGCAGGGTTGCCCTCTTTCACCTCTCCTATTTATTTTGTCTATGGAACCACTTGCTGTGAGCCTGCGGGAGGACGTTCATCTTCTACCCGCCATTGGAAATGGTCGGAATAACTTGCTATGGTTGTATGCTGATGATTTGCTGATTGCCCTTCAAGACCCAGCTGTTGGTGTTTCTTATTTGATATGAGATATTCAATCCTTTTCCTTGGTATCAGGATATAAGATTAATTGGAGTAAATCCGAGATCCTGCCTATCAATGGGTTGTGTCACCGACGCACATGTGCTCAATTTCAATTCCGGTGGTGTGCTGTGAAGTTGAGGTATCTTGGGATATGGATTGGAGCGGATGTAGGGAAGTTACCAGCCATTAATTTTGCTTGGATCCTTCTGAATCTTAAATCAGATTTGATGAGGCGGAGTGTTTTGAAGTTGTCAACCTGGGGCAGAATCAACTGTTTGAAAATGAACCTGGCACCTCGGATAAATTATTTGTTAAGCATGCTCCCCATTAAGATACCTGGAAACATCTTTAGAGAGATCAATAGGATTATGCAGAACTTTATTTGGAATGGGAAACCTCCGAGGCTCGCAATTTGGAAGCTTCAACTCCCATTGAAATTGGGTGGAATGAACTTGCCTAATTTCTCAGACTACCATTTGTCGTTTTCCACTCGTCATTTGTGCAGAGTTATTGACTCTGGAGATGTACAGTCTGAACATTCTGACCTCTTATCCTGGGAATGCAGTGCTGTTTCCCAATTGGACCCGAAAGCGTTGCTGACTACTCAGAAGAACAAATCAAAAAAAGTCAGCTCTCTTACTTCATTCTTGCGAGACTGCTGGTGTGAGCTCTCGAATCGTGTGAGTGCTGACCCATATTTACACCCAGATGCCTCCATATGGAATAATCCAGCCTTGAAATATCAGGGTAAACCTCTGTTTTGGGTGGAATGGTTTGTGGCTGGCATCAAATATATTGGAAATTTGTTTGAGGGGGACAACTGGTTGACGTACGCTCAGCTTGGCCAGATGTATGACATGTCAGAATGCTCGTTTGCTGAATATAGGAAACTGAAGATTATTATTTCAGCTTGTGTTGAGATGCCACAATTGACTGGTCAGAGTCCCGCTTGGACAGCTCTATCTGTATGCTTGAGTGCCTCACACCCTGCTTCTACCATGTATGGAATTATAAAAGCTTCTCGGAAGGGTGATCCGAGATTGCCTGCAATTTGGGCGGAGGAATTGGGGGAAGATGTTAACTTCAGATGTTGGCGGAGGTGCTGTGAAAACACTTGTTTGGTAAGTTTGGATTGGTCCCTCAGAGCTTCTCAAACTAAGTTGTTGTTCAGGGCCTATTGGACGCCGGAGAAACTATTCAGGAGACGACTTTTAGACAACAATCTTTGCTGGAAGTGTAAATGTTCGAGAGGATCTCTGAGTCATTTGATTTGGTCCTGTCCCAAGACGATGAAATTCTAGGATAAGGTTCGGGAGAGGTTGAGTCTGGTCTTGGATGTCACAATCCCCATGAATGCTTCATTACTGATTTTGGGTGATGACTCTTCTCTGGAGGAAATTGACTTTGGTAAGAGAGTTTGGTTGCTTCGTGCATGCATGGTTGCTAAAAAATTCATATTGAGGTCATGGAAATCAAGTACTTCATTTAACATTGATGACTGGGTGGAGGAGCTACTTACTGTTTCAACGTATGAAAAAGCCATTTACAAACTCACTGGTGACATTGAAACATTTTGGGACATTTGGAGCTGCTTTCTTGATGCATATGGATAAACCTGATCTTTGATCTGGGGTATTATGTACTTACCCTTGAACACTCATAATCTGTATAATACCTATAGTTTGTGTGATGGTTTTTGTAATGCCCTTTTGTCTGAGATATAGTATTTTGCATTGAAATGTTTGGTTTATGTCTTCTACTCCTACGCTCTTATTCTCTTTCTTCCTTTTCTTTTTCTGTTTCTTCTTTTCCTTTCTTCCTTCTTGTTCTATTTTTGATGTTTATATGATGTTTGGATTGATTATGGCGAATTGATTACTTTGCTTTCACTTGGTTGATATGTGTGAATTTCATGGACTGCTGTTCATTTATTTATGTTTGCTTACTATGAAAATAAAAATGTAAATTCCAAAAGAGGAAAAAAAAAAAAAAAGGAAAGCGACTGTTATGGTACTGTTTCACCGGGCAAAACATAATCACAAAGTGTCTTTAGCAAAAATGCAATATGTACAGTGACGAGTTGACTATTTGGGCTATGGTTTGTCAAAGGAAGGGCGGTCATTGTCAACAGACCACGCAGCATTGATTCAGGCTATGCCGATTCCCAGAACATATAAAGAATTGAGAAAGGTGTGAGGAATTTTGTCATATTGTAGGCACTGGATACCAGAGTTCTCAATAATAGCTAAGCCCCTGTTAAAAACATTGAAGGATGAGAAACACCATGGGCCTCATTACGACCCTGGCGGAAAGGGGTTTACGCCGGCGTAAAGCATGGCGTACCTTTCCGCCAGACTACGAGATCCCGTAGCGCCATGGTGATTTTTACGCCTGCTTTTTGCAGGCGGAAAAATCCATGGCGCTACGGGACTTGTTGTTAATTACACCACCGTAATTTACGGTGGCCTAATTAACGCCTTCCCCACTCCCATTATACCCTATGGGGCAAAAATGGGAATGGGGAAGGGTAAATGGGGATTGGGGACTTACCGCCCCACCAAGGTCGGAATGGGGCGGTAAGTCCGCCAACCACCATGGCGGAGTTGGCAGCTTAGCGCCATGGACCATGGTGCAAATTGCACCATGGTCCTCCGCCAGGGTCGTAATGAGGGCCCATGTAATTTGCGGCACCGTACTTAGCGCCTTCCCCATTCCCAATGAGCCCTATGGGGCAAAAATGGGAATGGGGAAGGGCCATGGCAGCATGGGGAATTACCACCCCGCCAACCTCGGAATGGGGCGGTAATTCCCCATTCCGCCATGGCGGAGTTGGTAAGTTACCGGCATGGACCATGGTGCTATTAGCACCATGGTCCAACGCCTGGGTCATAATGAGGGCCAGAGTAGGTACTATTGTGGTGTCCCAATGTTACATGTACATACCCGACACAACGGATGGGGTGTTATCTGGTATGTCAAAGCTGCATAAGATTGCCAAAACCATTCATTACTGGGTCAGGTGAAAGCTGGTGGGTGGCATTGTTGAAGTATTGGGGATGGAAATTGTTGACCCAGATGTTGGTAGTGGCTGGGATCATATTATTATTGTGCTTTTGTGTGCAGTGTTTTCTGATTTTTGTAGGGTGTTGCATGGATGGCTGTGGTAGAGCAGTGAATAAACAGTATAAGTGGCTAATGGGTCTGAAAGAAACGGAAGACTTAAATAAGATTGATATATATTGATATTGCTCAAACATGAGCAAAAGGGCGCTTTGTGGATTCAAATTAGGAGGGCTGGGCATGTCACTTCAGTTGGTGCTCATGTTTTCAGCAAGATAAACCCTTCTCGGAAAACTTTGACACTTTCGGAGGAACGGCTGATACCTTGTGAGTACGACGCTTGGTATTCCAAGAAGAAGAGCCGAGCAGGGCTGGGACGTATGTCTGTAGCAGAAGATATGCATTAGTTATGCAACCACACAAGCAATTTCCCTGAACTAGGCCGCCTGAAGTTAAGACAGGAGTGGTGTGTGTGTGATAACTGTTAAGCTACAGGAATGAGTTTGCAAGAAGACACAGGAGAGAGGGTGTGCAACCAGCTGCCAATGACTATGCAGATATTTGTCTTGACTATGTGCCAGCTATTGAATGCAATGTTAAAGAAAATGTATATAAGCTGTATGAACTTTGAATGCTTAGCTCATTCCTGCGCAGTCTTTTGAGTGTGCATGCAGTCATGCCCTTTCGCAAAAGCCTAAACTGAATAAATGGATGAATTGACATATTTGGTCTGAGTCTTATTGGTGCAGTCCCTTGTACCAGATTGGGGTCAGCAAAAGGTGTATCCTCACTCCCCACATTGGACACTTCAGAGTAAGGCGGCCCCCTTAAACATGATTACACACTTTGGCACAGGTTCTCAAATAGAGGCAGTTCAAAACGTGGGTCGAGGCCCACTTGGCTTTCCACGTTAAAGACACTTATTCCAGTTCACAAAAAGTTATTTCACAGTTCAACAAAAAGTTCACATAGGTCTCCCTCTGTTGGGCTCGATCATCTCAATCAACAAGTACCTGATTCAAAACATTTGTTAGGGGTTCTCTTCCCCTATATTATCACACTTCCAGTCTCCCTCAGTCGGGCTCAGACCTTTCACTGATATTGAAGCCTTTCAAATGTGTGAGTGTTATTTGCCCCTGTGTCTCTTGGTCTTGGTAGTTCAGTACCATAAGCACAAATGTTCATAGAAATCTTTCTCTTAAAGTAATCACCTTTTAACTTCCCCTTTTTGCAGGGGTTAATCTCGACCATTGCCCATTTAGGAGTTTGTTCACTTTGCTGCTTTATAACAAGATATCACATATTTCTCAGAGACTTTCGAGTGGGCTATTTTCTGTTCACAGTTATCGGTAATTTAAAGTTTACCACAGGTCTGCCTTCCTTCACGTCTCATCAGCACGTGTGCAGCCTTCAATTGTGAGATATACTGTTGCTACTTCAATCTTTCCTTAACACACGCCAGCCTTTCATGTTGTTCGCTAACTCACTGGCTGTGTGCATTCCTTTCTTGTTTTTGCAGATTTAATTCACGAGTCAAGGTTAATACCACAGGCTTGTTCTTGCCTCCCCAACTCTGTCGTTCACCTGGGAAGGTTGCTTCTGTCCTTGAAACACAATGCAGTCTTCTTGTCTGGGATTTGGCTTTCTCTGCATATCTTTTGCGGCTCTATAGGGGCAACAACCGCCTGGGTTTCCCTCGACTTTTCTCTCGTCCCTCGATTGGTCATTCTGCTCCAGTGGGTTTACCTTCAGCCGGAAGATCTGCTCCTTTTCATATTCCACCTTGCTCAGAGTGTGTCTCTATGTTCCGCCTTTTATCCATGTGGGGAGAGCTAATTGGTATCAGATGTATGTGATTAAAGTCAAGTGTCTGACTTTGACTGACCCGATTAGCGGGACATGTGCAATGAGTCGCCCTCTTCCTCTGCTCAGTGATTGTGCAGAAAGGGGGTGGGTTTGGGACATTGGAGAATCCTAAAAAATAGGTTGGGGCATGGGTACGGGAAAGGGGGGAATTCTGTGTCTCACCATCAGTTGCCTCACTCCCACTCCCCAAAGACCCCTCACCCAGATGATCCTCCTGCACTGGTCCACCTCCAGGGGATATATCCGAAGGCTATGGCCGTGCCCCGGCCACCTGAGAGAGAGATCCACAGGGACTAGTAGGTGAGACACGCTTTGGTTTCTCACACTGAGCATCTATGATGAAGAAAAGATGATAAGGGATCTTATGGCTCTAGACTGCCTTACATTGGAACCAGTTTGGACATGTTTTCCTATTATGACATTTCATTTTTAATGGGCAAACCAACAGGAGTATTTTCTTACAAAGGAGCACTGGCAATATTGGCAGAACCAGCTTTCTGCCTAGTGCCAGTAATGATACTATACACAACATTTCAAAGCAAACATAAATATGTTCTTATAATGTAATACTAGCATATGTGGTGGAGCCAGCATGGAAATGCATGGCCACAGCCAGCATGAAAATGTTTTTTTATATTGGCACATATTGACGGGACCGGCATGACAATGCATTGGGAAATGCGCTTGTGCACTTTTGATGATTTGCATCTATTGCACTTTTTTTCCTTGAGTTACTCTAAACAATACAAAACTGATTGCAAACTGTCTGGCCTTCTACACAAATTTTCACATAAAGTGTGCTGTGTAATACACCATTTTAACAATTATTATAAAAATGTTCTCATGGGAAGGGGAGAATCCCCCTGAACCCTCCACACCTGTTTTCGTTACTCCGGGCCACCTCACTATGTTCAGTCACAAATGCATATTTGTGGCAAATATTTACAACCTCCAATAAAACAACTTATCAGTCACCAGTGTTGGCTGGTATATTTTAGGACCAGACACTGTCCCCTTCTTTCTATGCTAGGTGAAACATTTAAGCTTTGATTAAAAAACATATTTACTTCTTTCTCTTGGAGTAGTTCATGCCCCTGCTGAAAGGGGCCCCTAGGGGACCCTGACGTCTATGGAAACAAGACGAGTCACCACACACGATAGAGACGCCAGACACGAGGTTGTATTCCCAAAGCTAGGGTTTTATTGCAAAGCAAAAGTCTCAGTTGGCCAACTCGGTCTCACGCCCCGCGACGTGCATCTCTAGACCTCGAGGGACGCAAGAGAGCGAATTACGTACATCAGTTACATATATACAAAATGCATATCAAACAATCAGCTATGACATGTTTAACACCCCCCTTTATTGGGTTTCTTTGAACTAGGTGTGATGATGGACATCTCCGACCACTATGACACCTTCAAACATCTATTCTAGTAACAATTTGCAATTTGTGAGTGTGAAGGCATCTTTCGGTTATTGAATAGAACACAGCGCTTCTGTTCTTGGAAGCGAACTACATACGGGGGGGGGAGTTGCATTCCGGACCTTGCTATTTATCAGGTGCTATTCGCGTCCTAGGAGCCGACATGCTCTAGCGGGCTAAGCAAAGGGGGGCCGTAAGAAAAGCATAATTCAAGGCTTTAGCGGTATTATTCTAACATATTCTACCATATAACGAGACTGGCTGGAAGCTGTGAATTGATTAAATGCCCTGCAGCTCTGCTTCAAGGCTACATTCGGGAGGGAGCCGGGCATTCTTCCTGGCGCTGCCTACGTTTGTGTTTCAGCAAACTCTTGTTATCCTCACGGCCCTGCGGCCTTGTCCTTTTCACATACAGACAACAATGTTTCACAGTCGAGCAGTGTAAGCGGAAAATATACTGTGAAGCAATAGGAACAGAAAGCAATGAGCAATGGTTTAGAAAACAAAATGGGGATTCTTGTTACATCAAAATGGCCGTTCCGTAAAACCTATATTTTGTCATATCGTGCATGAGACGGTTGGCCCACGGCCACCAAAATGCATTTGCGGTCTCAAAGTAGAGGTATCCGTATTTCTAGACTGACAAACCTTCCTTTGGCCGTATGCCAAACGTCTCATCTATTTATTGAAACCTCCTCTAGTGATGATGAATCTGAAGTACTTAAGTCTGAGTCTTGCATGTTATTGTGGACATCATTGTCTTCATCAATATCTATTGCCATCAACTCTTTTACTGCTCTCATCTCATTTGGGTCTGGGCTAGTTCGATCACGAGGTTGTTTTTTCTTTGTTATTATATGCATGCATCCTTCCGTACATCCCTCAGTTACCTCAGCGCAAACTATGGGTAAACAATGTATACAACAACAGCACGTTAGGAATATTCCGAACACCACTACTAATATTGAGATCAACTTTCATCCCCAAGATCGTAGTATTCCCCAAAACCAAGATCCTATTCCCCAGCTCCCTTCTTCAGTAGGGAGTTCAGAGCTTAGAACGTGCATTTTCTTTATTGCTTCAAAGATCGTGGGGGAATAGTCGTCGACATAAACGCAACATGCTGATCCCACTATTTTGCAAATTCCCCCACGATCAACCAGGATCACATCGAGAGCCATTCTATTTTGCAGCGTCATTAACCTGATTCCTCTTTCTTCCAACGTCATGTTAAATAATATATCTGTTGTTGTGTTTATTGTATTCTTTAGGATTCTGGACAGTTGCCTTATATTATAGGAGTTCACTATCTGTCCTAAGAATGGAATGAATGATTTCGCTACATCAGTTACTATTAAAACACCTTTGTCAGTCCTTTTGACTCTAGTTTTGGATAATGTGGCCGTGGCTGCTGTTTCTAAGAGGGATACTCCTGGGAACAGTAGCCCTAGGTAACATGTACCTCCCCAGTTTCTGGGAAACCAAGGGCATGCTTTCTCTCCACATATAAAATAAACTGGATCCCCTACGTATACTGGTTCTATTTCCCATCTTAGTACCACTGTATTCATACAACCAGTATATGTTCCGACTGAAAAAGAGCCTTTCTTTCTTAGACAAAAAGGGACAGTTCTTGGGCTATAATTCACCGTGTAAAATGGGGGAATTGCATCTTTGTCCCCTTCTGTTCTTACACGAAACGTCATGACAGATGTTTTTTCTGGCGGGGACAATCTAACTCGTCTATTTTGTCGTGTTATCTTCCGTGTACTTTTCCTCGTGGGCTCTAGGACTATTAATTGTGCTTTATGGAAAATGGAACAACCCACAGGTTTCATTATTATCTCCTCAAACTCATTCATGTTGGTTCTGTCTAATTGACCCGTATTACTCTCATTCCATTTCCCATAGAACATTGCGCCTAAAGATGCACTACATGCAGAACTTAATGGTAATGGCTGCACATACCACCCTATTCCTTTCCCGGCATGCTGTGGTAAATGGGCACATACCCAGCAGTTTGTTTTCTTCAGGATTGCATGCGTCATGTTCATTATCAACAGTAAGGTGTTATTTCCAAAACCTTCCTTGTGTTTTTCTTCCATTGGGGGTAGGGTATAAGTGATCGCCTGAACCGGGCTTTCAGTAGTGGATATATTAATTATTGGTAAAAACATTTCTAGTGGGTGTATTGTTTCTACCCACCATAATATTAGGGCTGTCGATATTGGTGCTTCCACGCTCATAAAGCACATTATTATCGTTAGTACCAGCATACAATTTGTTTTAGCATGTGTTTTTCTTAAAGTTATAGTCTTTATAATTGACTCATTCTCAGCGGTGGTGGTGCTGGAGGAGGCTGGAACCGGTCCCGGCATGTTTCTCGTCGTCCTTCTTCTTTTTTATCACAGTTCGTTGTGGATATCTTTCTTCGTCACGCTTGCTCTGATGTTAATAAGTTCAATGGAATTGTCACAGTTCAGTTCTGTCTGTCCTTTTTAGCCTGGATCCGATTATTCGTTTTCAGGCGAGATCACTTGTCCCCTCTTTCACTGCTCAGAGGACCTTTGATTAGTTATCTTATCGCCTTAGTATCATGTGCGCCCAGCTTGTCCGCTCTGGTTCAGGACACATGTACTGTTAATCGGTTATTTCACTTGCCATAGTACCACGTGCGCCCAGTTTGTCCGTTCTGGTTCAGGACACATGCACTTTTTATGATAGCACCGAGGAGCCGCAAGTCTTGAATTGTCCGACTTGCACAATTCTCACGCTTCTCTCCTCTACACCTCTGGTTCCTTCTCCATCCATGAGCTGAACCAGAGGTTGACATAAACACCAAAAAGACTGCAAATCACTTTGTCTCCCGAGGCCGCAGGTTGTATCGCCTTGCTCCTGGTATCGTATGATCTGTGAACAGTGCCGGTGCACTTTCAGATTCAGGCTTGAAGTCAGCCTGTGGCGCTACTGCAGGTGCTGGTGTGCACCGCGCCAATGATGCAGATCCGTTTTTTGGCGTGATGGCAAGTGCTGGTGGGCGCCAAAGGGGTACACGATTTGGTTTTGCTGGTATCTGCAAGGCAAATTTCGCGTCGGTCAGCAGTGATGTCGATTTTGCTGGGCAACGTTGGGGCACTCTTTGCCCTTCCCCCTCTTTGGCAATCGTTTCAGGCTTTGTTTCGAGTTTCACTTCTCGTTTTGGCAGATTAGGTGGCTGCTTACTGGCAACAGTTTCTTTCGTTTCTGGGACCGCTGTCTCTTTCTGGTCATCAGTGTCAGGCAAGTCTTTCAGTGCAGTTGGAATCTTCTTGGCATGGGTGGCATGGATCCACGACTTCCTTCCATCCACCCGTATTGCCGTCTGCATCGCCAAAAGTACTTGATGGGGCCCGCGGCACCTGGGTGCTAATGATGACTTTCTTTCAAAGTTTTTTAGCAGCACCCAGTCTCCTGACTCCAGCGCGTGCCCCGGACCGGTGTATCTCACTGGTAATGCCTCCTGCACCTGCTGATGAATCAAATGCAATTTCTGCATTAAAAGGCCACAATAAGTACTCAGCACAGGATGTTCTATCTCACTAAGTCGTTTTGGCTGAGGTGCGCACCAAACATTTGCCGGCCTCCCCATTACGATTTCGTACGGGGAGAGCCCAGTTTTAGCCTGTACAGACGTACGCATGCATAATAGTGCTATTGCTAATGCATCCACCCAACTCAACTTGCTTCCCGCACAAATCTTGCTAATCTTTGATTTAAGAATCCCTTTGTCCCTCTCCACAAGACCGGCAGAACTCGGATGCCTTGAACTATGGAATCTCTTATCAATCTGGAGACCAGCACATATCTGTAATACCACTGCACCCACAAAATGCGGTCCATTATCAGACCATAGGACCCGGGGCAAGCCAAATCTGGAAAAGTACTCCTTCAGCATTACTTTTGCCGTGCTCATTGCTGTGCAATCTTTCAAAGGATATGCCTCCACCCACTTACTGAATGCACAGATCACCACCAAGACGTATTTTAAGTTTTGGCACCTCTCCATCTCTATGAAATCAAAATGGATTACCTCAAATGGCATGGAGGGCGGGCCAAAACTGCCTGTTGGAGTCACTGTTCCCTTTCCTACATTGTGTTGCAAACACGTGATACAGTTCTGCACCAACCTCTCTGCATTCTTTTTTATGTTTAAATTCTGCCATACTGTCGAAAGGTGCTGTATTGTTTTTTTGGCACAGATGTGCGTAGGGCTGTGGGCCATTGCGACCATTGCAGTCACATACGAATTTGGCAACATCCAGTTTCTAGTTCCCTTGTCCACCCAACAACCCTGCAGATCCAACTCAGCAGATCCCTCTGCCCATCCTTGTATTTCATCGGCCGTAGCCTCGGCCTGCATTTCTTTGACAGTCGCAACTCCATCTTCTATCATACAGGGTACTTCCTCTGTATGAACCGTCATCATCTTGGTATTCAAATCAGTGGCAGTTTGTTTCGCAATTCTGTCTGCAAACGCGTTTCCCTCTCCTACTTTGCATGTTACTTTTTTATGTGCCTCGCATTTCACTATTGCTAGGCGCTTTGGAAACGTGAGTGCAGACAGCAATCGTACAATCAAAGGGCCATGTTGAATTCTGGCCCCATGTGATGTCAGAAACCCTCTCTCAGCCCAGAGTCGACCAAAGTTATGAACCACTCCAAAAGCATACTGACTATCAGTATATATATTCACATTCAAATTTTCAGAAATCTCGCAGGCTCTGGTCAATGCTATTAGTTCCGCGGTTTGTGCTGAATTATAGGGGATTCTTTTACTTTCTACAACACTCTCTAGGGTAGTGATAGCGTATGCGGCAGTTGTCGTGCCATCTGGTAATTTAAATCATGAGCCATCACAAAATAACTCTCCATCCGGCTCTTTCCGTGGAATATCACTTAAAATAACTCAACTCTTCCCTTGGTTTTTTCCTCAGTGACCATTAAGCATTCGTGGGGGGGTGATTCATTCTTCCCAATTTCTTTTAAGGTCAGTGGCATTAATTCTGCAGGATACAAAGCGCTACACCTAATAATTTGGATATGGGGCGCGAACAAGATAATCTCATATCTTGTCAATCTAGCAGAGGTGAGGTGTTGCGTCTGTGTCCTATTTAATAGAACGTCTATGGCATGTGGCACCATCAGAATTAAAGTGTGCCCCAATACCATCCCTTCCGTTTGTTTCACTGACGCACCAGCCGCCGCGACAGATCGCAAACATCGTGGTAGTGCGTGTGCTACAGGGTCCAGCGCAGAAGAAAAATAGCCGCACGGCCTATTTCTTCCAACTTGTTCCTGTGTCAAAACTGCCAATGCACATCCTTCACTTTCACACACAAATAGTCTAAAAATGTTCTCATAGTTTGGCGAACCCAAAACTGGAGCCGAGCATAACGAAGTTTTCAATCCATCAAATGCTCTCTGACATTCCTCATCCCACTGCAAAGGCATAACCGCAATCTTTCTTGTTAAATTCACTAATGGTTTCACAATTAACGCAAAATTACCAATCCATTGTCTGCAATATGAAGCCATGCCTATTATGGCTCTGACTTCTTTTTGTGTCTTTAGAATAGGCATACGAGAAATACTTTCTATGCGTTCTGGCGTTAGTCTTCTCCCTCCTTTTGAAAGTAGGTAACCCAAATAAGCCAACTCCTTTCGATTATAATGAAATTTCTTCAAACTAGCTTTATGGCCATGTGCCGCTAGGTGTGACAGTAGTAATACGGTGCTTTCTTTACAAATCTCCTCTGTGTCTGCAGCTAGCAATAGATCGTCTATGTAATGCAAAAGTACACAACCCATGGGTAATTCCAGCATGTCTAGCTGTTCTTTTAATGCTCTACTGTAAATACTTGGACTTTCCGTGTAACCTTGCGGAATCCGCGTAAATGTAAATGATCGTCCTCCTAATGTGAACGCGAACAAATATCTACTGTCCTTGTCCACTGGAATACTAAAGAATGCATTTTTCAAATCTACTACACTAAAATATTCTGCTGAAACAGGTATCATTGTCAATATTGTAGTGACATCTGGCACTAGAGGAAATTGCGGATCTACTACCTTATTCAATGCGTGTAGATCAATTATGAAATGGTATGGTACCTCATTACCTCCTTTTTTATAAACCGTAAGAATCGGGCTGTTGCATGTACTGCCTGTGATTTCCTCGATTACCCCTAATTTCACCAAATCAGTAACAATACTCTTCAATCCTTTCTCACCTTCAACCGAAATTTTGTATTGGGGTATTCGCGGTAGGGTAACACCTTCTTTCAAAATAATCTTTACTGGCTCTATCTTTAAACATCCCACATCGTTGTCATGCATTGCCCATATACAGGTTGGTACTTTACTTAGTTCCCCTGGTAACGCTTCAGACATGAATTCTGACACAGGGGCATTGTGTGGCCATATCGTTAGAAACACTCCGTCTGCCGTGCAATGTATAACAGAACCTAGTTTTTTCAACAAATTTAATCCCAACAAATTTTCTCCACAATTTTCTGTTAGAAGGAAAGGACAATGTTCAGAAAATGGTCCTATGGTAACTGGGACTGGTTTGGACACTGGGTTTATGACTGGTGTACCTGCGAACCCTACGGAAATATTCTTTTGCCCTGACAGTGGTATATCCGGAACCATGTGATGGTCTATTGAACACTTCTGTGCTCCTGTATCTACAAGAAAGCGGTGCTCCTCATTCCCGACTCTCATTTCTATGTAGGGTCCTCTCTGATTCACGGGAATAGACACTGGTTCCGACCCCTGTCATGGGCTGTCCTATTGGGGAAATACCACATCATCCGATGTGTAATCATTACTATTAATGTAATACGTGTTTGGCTGTGTATCGAAAACATTTCCACTCTTCCCTCTATTTCCCCCACTCTGATTTCCATATTGTTGATTTTGCTGTCCCTGACTCTGGTTTGGGGCATTTTGGTTTTGGCCTTGGTTTTGATTACCTCCGTTATTATGATGCTGCTGCATACTATTCCTATTTGGTCCATTCGCTCCTGGGTGTCCTCTGTGCTGTCTCCTCTGACCAGACCCATTTCTATTCTGTAGATGCGGGCATTGCGCTCGCCAATGTCCTTCCTCTTTACAATATGCACACTGATTCGGTCCCACTGTTCCCCGATGCATATTCGAACTACTCCTTCCTTGTGCGTTCCCTCGCCCTCTATTATGTCCTACTACTTGCTGCATTAATACTCGTGTCTTTAGATTTACCCTATCCCTCTCTTCTTTTTCTTTTCCTGCAGTCACTCTGCGCTCATAATATTGGGCCATATGCAGTACTTCGCCCAACGTTTTTGCTTGCCATGCACTCTCTGATGTCATTATTAGATCCTGAATTGGAAGTTTTAACCCCCTCACATATTTGTCAACAAATAACCTCTTTCCTGCTTCTGAACCCATATCGTGCCCACTGAAGTCTGTGAATACTTCCTCAAATCTATTAAAATAATCTGTAACCAACTCATCTTTGCCTTGTACACATGCAGTCAATTTGTCCCATTGGATTCTTTTCTCTGGGACAATAGTTTTTAACTTCTGTACTATACGTGCTGGCAACGCTGCCAGGTTCGCTCCTGGTGTCCCTCCAACCGCTTTATTTCTATCTTCTACTATCAAGTCCGCCCATGTGGCGCCAAAGGCCGTTGTGTCATCTACCTTCCTTATTTGTTTCCATATGTCTGCTGGCAGGATCACCGGGAATATTAGGTCTATATCACCCATGGTAAGCACGTATGATTGTAGGCAGGACTCTACTTCCTTGTAAAACCCTGCAGGATTCTTTCTTATATCAGAAATCGTCTGCTTTATGTTGTTCACCTCCTGTCTGGAAAAGGGGACATGCACATATTGGCCGGTGTAATAGGCTGGTGTTACCTGCGCCGCTACATTGCCCACTGCGGGAACTTCCACTTTGGGCACAAAGGTAGGTGGCACCTCTCTCATAGGAAATGCCCCACTTACCATCCCCCCTCCTTCTCTTAGATGTAACAATATTTCCAGATCCAACTCTAGGGCCTTCTCCTGTCCCTCGCTCTAGTGCTCTTCTATATACTGCCAATATTTCGGGTGGGCTGGCCTTATCGTTTTTTATATCTTTGTCTAATAGATGTTCAACCATCGGCTGTAGCGCTTTTCTTTTCATGGGCATGGAATATTCATCAAATATCTGGTGTATCTCCATTGTGGGAATACTAGGATCTGACATCCATCTAAATGCTTCTTGCATACATACTTTTAACTTGTCGCCCCTTTGTACTGACGACATCGAATCTCGTCGTTGTATATATGGCTCTACAGTTTCCTTCCTATTTCTCCCGATATCTCTACTCCTGTACCCAGGTGCAGTAAACATTTCGGCATAATCATTATCTAATTCATCTTTAAGCTCAAAAAGTCTATACACATGTTCTCTCACTTCTTCATCCCTCTCCCTACAGCGTGCTAATGCATTCAAATCTAACAATTGCTGCGGTGGTAATTTCCCAATTAGCTGTTTCCATTTCTCCACCAAATATTCACCCATGCATTCCAACACTACCTGTTTTTCGTTGCTTCTACGGAAGTCATATATCGAAGCCAATGTTGCCGTCCCATCATTCTCGTCTATATACATCTCTGCCTGTTGCTGCAATTCCACCTTCCTTTCTTTGCTGATTGCGCTGCGGGTTACCCTCGTGCACCCCCGTTGGTCAGTCCCGCCTCTTGCCCCCGCGGTTTCAACTTCAACCCCGGGAGGAACGGACGGTACCGAGTCTGTGTCTAAGGTGGGAGGAGCGGATGGGACAATGGGAACAGGGAGTGTCTGTTGTAAGCCTGGTTGGCTAATAGGAAGTATTATGCGCGCGGTCTGTGGTTGTGGGAGGGCTTGACCTACCGGAGGGGGAGCTTGAACTACGGGCGGGGTCTGGCCAATAGCTACTGACGTGTCTGGTCTTACTTCTGATCTTGGGCCTTGTTTTGTATGGGTCAATATATTTTCTATCAATTCATCTGCTATGTGTAATTCTCGTTGTGGGTATATCTTTTCTATATTTAACTGGTCACGCCTGCCTGCCCTTCTTAGACTCTCAGTCCACTCCTCCTCTTCTTTTTCTTCCGATACCTCACCTTTTGATTTATGCTTGCGCGCATGCTTTGCTCTGCTTTTAAATCGGAGCATTGTTTCCTTTCTCCAGCCTTTAATAGTCTCAAATGCTGCAGGATGCGCTTTCTTTCTTATCAAAACCCTTTCCAGGTTATCTATCCTCGCTATCTCAAAACTACCATTAATCGGCCACTGATGGTCTTGTTGCTTTCTGGTTTGCCTATGCCAAGTCTCACAGAATATTATCGCACCCACTCCATACTTCACATACATCTCATACGCCGGCGTTCCCCCAGGTGGTACAATTTGGCCGTCTTCCAAAGATTGTCTACCACAGCGGAAAAACCCTTCTAGGGTGGACAATACCCCAGGCATGTTTCAACCTTCCCCCTAGTTAATCAACCTTACCTAGGGCGTTTGATTTTGCAAAGTCAACTCTCAACCAATATCATGATGCTTTGAATCGGGGAATGACTCACCTGATAAATCAAGTCGTCTGTATACTGATGCACCAAAGGACGTCGTGTCTGCGTTTCTTGGCTTCCGCCTCGTTTCGGGACCCTCGCCTCCTTGTTCTCTAGCCAGGCACGTCGATCAGGGATCAGATGTGTGCAGATCTGCAAAGGAGTCTCTCATCACTTTTACAGGGAGCCCCGAACACCTCTTGATCCCGGCTCGATCGTACCGTCCTCGCCATTCTCTGCCTTTCTCAATTACAACGTTACGCGATGGAACAAGTATGGGATGGTCCCTATTCGGGCGCCATCTTGAAAGGGGCCCCTAGGGGACCCTGACGTCTATGGAAACAAGGCGAGTCACCACACACGATAGAGATGCCAGACACAAGGTTGTATTCCCAAAGCTAGGGTTTTAGTGCAAAGCAAAAGTTTCAGTTGGCCAACTCGGTCTCACGCCCTGTGACGTGTATCTCTAGACCTCGAGGGACGCAAGAGAGCGAATTAAGTACATCAGTTACATATATACAAAATGCATATCAAACCATCAGCTATGACATGTTTAACACCCCCCTTTATTGGGTTTCTTTGAACTTGGTGTGATGATGGACATCTCCGACCACTATGACACCTTCAAACATCTATTCTAGTAACAATTTGCAATTTGTGAGTGTGAAGGCATCTTTCGGTTATTGAATAGAACACGGCACTTCTGTTCTTGGAAGCAAACTACATACGGGGGGAGTTGCATTCCGGACTTGCTATCTATCAGGTGCTATTTGCGTCCTGGGAGCCGACATGCTCTAGCGGGCTAAGCAAAGGGGGGCCATAAGAAAAGCATAATTCAAGCCTTTAGCGGTATTATTCTAACATATTCTACCATATAACGAGACTGGCTGGCAGCTGTGAAATGATTAAATGCCCTGCAGCTCTGCTTCAAGGCTACATTCACGAGGGAGCCCGGCATTCTTCCTGGTGCTGCCTACGTTTGTGTTTCAGTGAACTCTTGTTATCCTCCTGGCCCTGCGGCCTTGTCCTTTTCACATACAGACAACAATGTTTCACAGTCGAGCAGTGTAAGCGGAAAATGTACTGCAAAGCTATAGGAACAGAAACCAATGAGCAATGGTTTAGAAAACAAAATGGCGATTCTTGTTACATCAAAATGGCCGTTCATTGGCAAACTCGAAAACCTATATTTTGTCATATCGTGCATGAGACGGTTGGCCCACGGCCACCAAAATGCGTTTGCGGTCTCAAAGTAGAGGTATCCGTATTTCTAGACTGACACTGCAGCACCATAATCATCATGGACATTGTGCATACGTGATGGTCCACGCTGGCCCGGGGTGTGGTGTGCCTTTTGATTTGTTAAGGAGCATTTTAAGGGGGCCCTCAGCATGGATCAGGGGGCCCACATGTTGTGCTATGCCACAGAATGGACCCTGCTCACCTTGAACACATTCAAGTGTGATGTGAATGGTTGAGAGGGGCTGCAAACTGGACCAGGACCCTGATCTGGTGAAACAATATTTAAGAAAATAAGCGTTGGACACAGAGTATATAGCCATGGAGTGAGCCACCCCACCCCTCCCCACTCAAATTAATTATTGGAAAGGGCATTGCAAAAGCTTCATTCATGGGCCAGTCCTTGGGGGTCATTGAATAACGCACCTCGCACGTAGAGCTCTGAAAATCGTAGATTCATTGAGCCCCAATCTTGAGGGAAGCGCAGCCCCCCTCCTCGCACATCACCCCATTAAAAAAGACTGAAGAAGAGTCATGTATCAAAGTGTTATGTTAGTCTTTGGGTTGTGGGTGACAACATGTGGTTGCTTGTCATGTAATTTAAAGATAAATGCACACGGAGATAGATGGCCTCAGCGTAAACCTGCACAATAGGTTTCTTCTACCATAGTGGTAGTTGGCTCATAGATACATTTATAACGAGGGAATTTAGTTGATACTAAATCCTGGTCAATTGTTTAATATGCAGGCCTGTGCAGCATTTTGCTCCTGGGTAAACAGGCAAGTCAGTGTTTGGCTTGTTTAACACATCAATGCCACAGATAACAAGTACTTATGTGTCCATTTATCTATAGAAGTATCATACACTAGCTGTAGCCTGCATTAGAGATTTTGGTTACCCTGTTACAAGTACTGCATTATGTATGTTTTACATATAGGCTCCACATTAAATCTGGAAAATGACTTTCCTGAAATGTGTGAGCGTGGACACATTTCCATCCCTCAGTGCCTCAGTGTTAAGACAGATTTCTGAATTCTAACCTGGTGGGCAGATGTTCAGAAGTCCAGACTAGTTTCTTGGAACTGGGTAACCTCTGGACAAGCCATACCAATTGAGGTAGCTATGGCAGGCGGTCAAGACTAAGTGGGTCATTACGAGTTTGGAGGCAGCCATAGTGCTATTAGCACCATGGCTGCCTCCAAAGTCGCATCCGGGTCCGAGTTCTCTGAATGAAAAACCCTTCCCCATTCCCATTCGAGCCCTCATAGGGCTCAATCGGAATGGGGAGGGAGATAATAACGACCCCATAAATTATCGGGCCCGCTATTATCTCCCTGGTCCCTTAGTGGCTCCCGCTAAGGACGGCTGGTTTTACCAGCCAGCCTTAGTGGGACCCGCTAAGGGACCTCGGAATGCGGCAGTAAGGGGATAATGGCACCGGCATCCTTACCGGTGCCGTTAACCCTTTTCTGCCGCACTCGTAATGAGGCCCTAAGTCTCAGGAGGGGTGAGGGTGACTGAAAGACCTCAATGAGCACAGAGAGCAAGGACACTTACAAATTACTCCCAGACAGGTGTATATATCAAAAATATAAACACATTTATTACAAGGCCTTTGTAACTCAACGCATAGTAAAAGAATCACAGCAATCCTACTAAACCAACACAACACAATCAATACATGATATATACAAGACCATTGGGGTCTAAAGGGTTAAAGGCACAAAATATATTCACAACCTAGAGGGGAAGGAACACAGGCAGTGCAGATAGTCTTTAGTCCCCTTCAACATCAAACACACACCTAAGAGGCAGTCCAAATCCTAAGAAGAGAGGAGTCTTATGCTCAATTGTACATGTAGTGCAGGAGCACACGCTTGTTCCAATGGGCAAAACAGGGTCTATTCAGGGGTCTCTAGGAGCTCAGGAAGGTGGGTGAGGCAATGAAGAATAGATTCCCACTATTCGAGGAGGGCCTCCACTTGAAGGCAGAGGTGATTCCAAGGTTCGGGAATAGGTTGCTAGTTCGCACTAGCAGTGGTAAAGAGAGGAACCCCAGGGGCCCCTCATGCGTAAAAACGGATGGAGGCCCTAGGGCCCACCGGTTAAGGTTAGGGTTACTCACCGGCCCCAGGCGCACTCAGGACCAAACTTTGCCAGTTGAGTCCACAGCGGCTGCAGGTTCAGATGCCACAAAAAGGACGTTTCTGTGGCTTTCAGTTCCAGCAATACAGTGATGATTCCCAAACATGACAGTGGTAATTTCTCCACTCCTGATGGATGGATCAGGCCAGTTCCACTGCAGCAGGCTTCAGGGGCAAGAGGGTCACAAATGCAGCGCCACGGCTGGGTAATACGGTAACCGCGTTTACTCCGGTCCTGGCGCTCTTGTCTCATTTCAGACCTGGGAATGCCAAGTGTTCAACAGGGAGCTAGCAGTATACCACGTTTCGAAGGCCTCCTCAAAACGACAGCGGAGGTAGAGCAAAGGTCCTGCATAAGCTGGTCAGCCCACTGGTTGGCCCAAGGACACTTCCGAGAAGGCTTACTTGCAGGTTTTGTTGAAGGTGCCGAGAATAGTTGGTCCCAATATTCTAATGGGTTGAAGCATCTTCGCAGACCTTCTATGATGACCAGATGCAGAGGGGTCCCAAGGGACGACAGCGGGCTGAGGGTGCCAAACCTTCCAGTGGTTCATCAGTGGTTCCTCGGCTCGGTTTCTTAGTTTCAGGATACTTGGATCCTATCCTTCGTTCAGTGAGAACTCCAGAGATCGACATGGTATGGGTGTTTTTGGCCTCCTCTTATCCAAAGTTCCCTTTGCACCAAAATCGAGAGGACCCAATGGAAGATCTGCTCATAAATAAACACTCCATAAGTGGACCAATCATGGATCACAGTGGTCCCAGGCATTCACAGCACTCCATACTCTCTGGCACCCAGGATGTGTATTGAGGACAGACACCCCGGCCCACATCCTGGAGGCACACACACAATGCATTCATAAGCCCGCGAAAGCTTGGTATTTCATGGGAAACTGCATGGCCAAATAAGGACTGACTTGGGTCGGCTCAACCTGGGGAAGGCAAAGGGGCAAGATGGCTAAAGGACCCAACAAAGAACCTCGTTACATGGCCATTTTGGAGCCAGGTCACCTATTCATGCCAAACACTCTAAACATGTCAGGAAAGGGTTCAAATTACATGAAAAGATAAGCTGCCACCAGCCCTGTCCCTTGCACATCTGAACATCTCCCAAAAAGTCCTACGAGAGTATCTAGGGTCCTTGGAAATGACTATGAGACGCAAGTGCACTGTACTGCAAGGTACATTGTGAACTTGTTACATGTTGCCTAAAAGTTGCAAAATTGTAAAAGGGCTAAGAGAAACAAAGTCTCCCAGTACTGACTGTCTAAAGGGCATGTCAGTTTCCCTATAAAAAGTGGGCAAAAGCCCAGAGGAGTGCAGATGAAGGCTGTGCTCCCCTGGCAAAGTCAGACTAAGGTGTTTAAACAGCATCAAAAGTTTGGGGGGTGTACAACTGGAGGGAAAATTACATATAAAATTAAATCTTTCCTAACACCCGCCCCTCCCAGACTAAGGACAGGGAGAACTAATCCACCCCTGGATGAGTCTCTTGCTCAGGTTGATGAAACATTCTGGACAACCCATCAGCATTAGTATGTTGGACACCTGGCCTATGCTCAATAGTGAAGTCACAGCCTTGCAGACTTATGGACCACCTGAGCAACTTTGGATTCTCTCCCTTCATGTTCATTAGTCACTTTAAGGGGCTTATGGTCAGTTTGCACAGTGAAGTGGGTCCCATAGAAGTAGGGCCTCAGCTTCCTTAGGGCCCACACAACAGAGAAACATTATTTCTCTACTGTGGACCATCTGAGCTCTCTGTCCTTAAGCTGGTTACTAATGAAGCCAATAGTGTTCCTTACCCTCCTCATCTTCTTGTGATAATACAGCTCCTATCCCAGTGTCAGAGACATCTGTCTGCACAATAAAAGGTCTTTGGTGATCAGGGGCCCTGAGAACAGGGGCCTGGCACAAGGAGTCTGTTGAGCTACTGGAGGCCTTCTCACACTCTTCAGACCAAGTTATCTTCTTGGGTTTCTTTGGAGTGCTCAGAGCATTCAGAGGGGCAACTATGGTGCCATAGTCTGCCATGACATTTCTGTCTTACCCAGTGAGTCCTAAAAAGGCTCTCACTTTGGTCTGAGTAGTGGGGGTAGGCCAGTCTTGTATGGCGTGTACTTTACTGGGTAGAGGCTGTATCCTGCTTCCACCTACTTCATGTCCAAGGTAGACCACTGATCCTTGTCCAGTCTGGCACTTGCTGGCCTTTATGGTCAAGTGGGCCTTCTGAAGAGCCTGTAACACAATCCTAAGATGTTCCACATGGTCTTCCCAGGTGGCACTGAAAACAACTATATCATCCAGATATGCAAGACAGAATTCATCAAATCAATTCAAAACATGATTCACAAGTCTCTGGAAAGTGGCAGGTGCATTCTTCAACCCAAAAGGCATTACCCTGAAGTGGCAAAGACCCTCTGGTGTTGATAAAGCTGTCTTCTCCTTAGCATGTTCTCCAAGAGCTATTTGCCAATAGCCTGCAGTGAGGTCAAATGTGCTGAGGTATTTGGAGGCACCCAAAGTATCCACCAGCTCATCTGTTCTAGGTAAGGGTTGTGCATCTGTATTGGTGACAGCATTCAGAGCCCTGTAATCCATACAGAACCTCAACTCATAGGTACCTGCTTTTGGAACCAATACCACTGGGCTGTACCAAGGACTACTAGAGGGTTCAATCACCCCAAGATCCAACATTTTGTTGACCTGTGTCCTACTGTAAGACCTTACTTTGTCTGATATTCTGTATCACCTACTTTTGGTAGGTACACTGTCTCCTGTGTCCATATCATGTTTGCACCAAGGTGTCAAACCAGGGTACTGTGAGAACAAGGGGGAAAACTGCCTAAGCAAACTTTTCACCTTTGCTTGCTGATCAGAAGTTAGTTGAGGGGCCACTTGGACACCCTCAATGGAGCTGTCTGAAGGACTGCCTTGGAACAGGCCAGGGAGAGGTTCTGACTCCTCTTCCTCAACATTTGAAGCCAGTAGCAGTGCAGTCTATTCACATGGAACATTTTTGGAGTCGGTCCAGCCCTTCCAAGGTCCACTAAATAGTTGACCTGAGCCATTGAATCCACCACTGTGTAAGGGCATGACCATCTGTCCTACAAAGCTCTAGGCCTTATAGGATTCATGATCAGGACTTTCTGACCAGGTGTGAAAGTGATGAGGGAAGCCTTCTGGTCATACCCATGTTTCACCAGTGCTTGCCCTGCCTTCAGCGTCTCACTAGCCAGACCCATCAGGAGAGTACCATCCTTTTTCTGAGCCCCAGCACATAGTACACTACGTTGGTAGTGATAGGGGGAGTGGGCATCTCCCATCCCTCCTTGACTATGGCCAAGGGTCCCCTTACAGGGTGACCAAACAGAAGTTCAAAGGGGCTGAAGCCAACACCCTCTTGTGGTACTTTTCTGTAGGCAAACAGTAAGCATGGTAACAGAAGATCACATTTTCTTCTTTGGGGTTCTTCCAGACCCCCAATCATACTTTTGAAGGTCCTGTTAAACATTTCCACTAGACCATTAGTTTGTGGGTGGTATGTAGATGAAAACGTATTGGGGACACCACATTCCTTCCACATGGCCTGCATATACTTTGACATAAAGTTGCTGCCCCTATCGGACACAACTTCTTTAGGGAAGCCAACCCTAGTAAAGATGCGAAGTAAAGATTTTGCAACTGACTTGGCAATCACAGTTTTGAATGGGATGGCCTCAGGATACCTGGTGGCATGGTCGACCAGCACCAGGATAAACCTATTGCCCGAGGATGTTTGGCGGTCAAGGGGACCAACAATGTCAATCCCTACCCTCTCAAATGGCACTCCACAACTGGGAATGGTACCAATGAAGCTTGGATTGTTGGTCCACTCTTCCAAGATAACTGGCAGGTGGCATAACTCCTGCAGTGACTTTCTATTTGCACCTCCATCTAAGGCCAGTAGAAGTGCATGGATAACCTTTGCTTGGTTCTCTTGATTCCAAGGTAACCAACAAGAGGCACTTCATGCGACAGCGGCAGGAGGAAGGGTCTTACAGCAAAGGGAACCACCAAACTTCTATGGTCTCCTTCTGTAGGTTCTGTAGGCTCATTGTACGGGAGCCCACCTTCCCAATAAATCCTATTTGTCCCTGGAGGTTCACGCTCAAGCTGGGCACAGGCCTGTTTCCTTAGGCCTTCCAGAGATGGGCACTCACGTTGGCTTTACTAAATTCCTCTCTGTCAGGATGACCTTCTACTAACAGATCTTTTAGTTCAGGATGGTCATTTGGATCAAATACTTCAGGCAACACCTCTACCTCATCAGGTTCTGGTGTTTGACCAACTACCTCCATTTCAGTGGTAGGTGAGTTAGGGGGAATGTTTTCTTTCCCTCTTTTGTTTTTTCTTACTCATTTAGACGTGGGGTTCCCTTTGGCTTGGGCAGTGCAGTGGTCTTGGCCAGTGCTGCCCTTCTTAGAGACCTTATGCAAGGTCTTTCAGCTCCATCTCCCACAAGACCTAAAGCTCTGAGATAATTTCCCATCAAGATCTTTCCAGGGACACTCCTCTGTATGTTCACTGGAATCCTGTCTGCTATACCATTTATAGTAAGATTTACAGGAATTACTGGGAACATGAGAGGTGGGCCATCAGCCAACTTAGTGGGTAACAGAGGAGCTCTGGCAACTTCTTCGGGGTCTACCAATGTAGAGTCCACTACAGTTCGACTACACCCACTATCCCAAAGAGCTGGAGTATCTCCTCCATTGATCAGCACACTGTCTTTAAAGTAGTGCTTGGTTTTGTCTGGAATCCTGGCATAAGCCGCTGTGATGATGCATACCCCCGGGCATCCAGACCACGTCCATCAGCCCCGGGAGCAGGCATCATGTCGCCTTGAGAAAACCCAGCAACCCCTGCTAGGGGCTGTCTGGGTTCAGTCCTGGCGCCTAAGGCGCCAGGCTCAATGGGACAACAGGCTCATAGGTGCACACTTACCTGATGCAGACCATGCTGCAAGAAGATCCAAGCCCATGTGAGGCCTGGAAGGGACTACTTTACCTTAGGGACTATTTTGTTACTCGGGTGTGGTCACGGAGGAATACCTACCTGGGACTACTTTGGAGGCCATTTAAATCACGGCCGAAGAGCAGCACACACTTCGCGTTATTCTGCATCCAGCAGTGTAACGTTCATCGTGCCAGCAGCAGCATCCAGCCTTCTGCCACGCCCGCCTCAAACCTGGAGCACCTAGAAAGAAGGAAAGAAGCAAAGGTTAGAACAAGAGTATTACCTGATTTCTTACCTGATTCCGGATTCATCGCATCTTCAAACCAGAGGAAAGACTTTGTTTTAAACGCATCGCATCGCATCGCCAGCAGCAGCGCCGCGCCATTCTCACCGTTCCACACAGCATCTCTTCGATCCGGCGCTGTCTCCACCTTTACATCGCCGAATCCCGGCACCTAAGGGGGACAAGAAACAACAAGGTGAGCAGAGAGAACAGACAGAGACAATCTCTTTAGCCGCCATATGCTTATCTGATTTTACCTCCTGAGGTATAATTCATCAACACACCACATCTTCTTATGCCGCACCTGTAAGATAAGGAGAAAGCAGCAAATTTAACCCTTGGCATTATTTACCGGACAGTGTTGGGTAACACAGACTTTTACTGGAGCGCTTTCAGCTGCCAATCTTCTTATTGGGTCAAAGCTGCAAGATAAAAGAGGAATTGGACAGGAGTGAATTCCAGACATTTTGAACTCTTACAAACTATATACTTACGGCTCTTCGCCAGGACCTTTTGGAGTCAGGATTCGTCTACAACTATTCCAATATCTTCAGGCCAGTGAAGTAACTGGTCATCAACGCGCCCCTGCGTGCTTCACAGGATGAAGGGCTCATCCTTCAAGAATATGAGGTGAGATTGCTGAGAGGGCGCTTCAGAGTTGATAAGTGGGGAGGACAGTGGGGGTGCTGTCACTTGAATCCACAAGTGGCTAAATCCATCTCTCCACTTGTAGGAGAATATTTCTATGTGTCAAGCAGACGAGATTAGGAGGACAGATCCAGTCAGTCATCGCTGCACTACGCATCACGTGGGCGGAGGCCGCAGCAGTCCAGGTCCGACTGACGCCCCTGTGGGAGCCAGGTGAGCATAACAGCCGCTGAGACTTTAGGCTCCCAGGAAACCAGGGAAAATAAAACTACCTCAGAATCTATCCCACTGGGGATGCTCCTGTAATCTCTTCTTCCTCATAGGAGGCAAAGGCCAGATTAGCAGAGTGGACCCCCAAGGTTTTGACCTTACATCTGGGATCCCCCTTCACATGGTCACTTGCTCCACAAGCCACACAAGATCCACTAGGTCTGGTGACATAGGGAGGCTTACTGTAACCTGGATTCTGTTTTGGAGGATAACCTCCACTACCCTGTGAGTTCTCTTGTGACTTAGCCTTATTTTTCCTTTTGTGGCCCTTCAGGAGGAAGTTTTATCAGATCCCCCACCCTCCTTATCTTTGGGTTTTTCCCCTCCTCCTGCTTACCAGCATGGGACACTCTATGTAACACCCACAAATCTGCCACTATGGCTAGCTTCTTAGCATCTATCTCCTTTGAATCTGCCAAATGCTGATTAAGCTCAGGGGAAAAAGATGCAAAAATATGTTCAAGCATGACAAGACATATCCTATCCTCAAAGGTGGAGACCTTATAACCTTCAACCCAGCCGGTCAAGTTTTTTAAGGACTCAGTTACATAAGATACCCAAGTACCTCCTTCTTTCTTTTTGTACTCTCTGAATCTCTTCAAGTATTGGGCAGGAGTCTTTCCAAACTTTACGATGAGAGTTTGCTTCAACATTGCAAATTTCCATAATGCCACTGCAGCCAGAATGGGGCAGCCTGCTAAGTAACCATGCCATTTCTTCAGCATTGTCAACCTGTTGAAATTCACATGCATACACAAAAGCATTCAGCCAGTCCATAATGTCATTATTTTCATCATACACACTGAGCAGATCTTTAGGAAACCTTGGATCAAAGGAGGACCCAGACCCATGTCCAGGACCCTTAGATCCATTGGAAACTTGAAGCTTGGCCAGTTCCAACTTGTGTACCCTGTCCTTCTGTTTTTCTGCCTGCTCTATCTTCAGCTTGGCCATGTTAAATTCAAGCTCCTTTTGCCTAAACAGCAGTTCTTGCTTCTTGAATTCAAGCATGGCCATAGCATCAGCACTGGCAGAGGAAACATCGGACATAACATAATCTAAATCCTCATGAGTCTCATGGATAAGTGCAGCTACAGACTTGTCAGTTCTGCCAGTGAGAGCAGCCCCACCACTGTCTGCACTTTCCTCAGGAGCTATGGCACCGAGTTGTGACTCTTGCCATTCCATGATTCTTTGACTCATTTCCATTTTTGTTCCTTGAGCTTGTAAACCCCTCTCAGCACACATCCTTCTTAATGTTTCAGATTTAGAAGCATTTAAGGTTAACAAGGTACTTGTTTCCATTTTGTTAGATAGTTCTATGGCCTTTTTCAGGTATGCTACAGCAATTCACTATGTGTCCTGGGTAGGAATAACTTGAAATGCCTTCACTAGTGTGCAACACTGGATACTTTCAGTCCTATTCCCTGCTGTACGCCAATTTGTTAAGAGGGATTTCTGAACTCTGACCTGGTGGGCAGATGTTCAGAAGCCAGTCTAGTTTCTTGAAATAGGGTAACCTCTGAGCAAGCCAGACCAATCAAGGTAGCTATGGCAGGCAGTCAAGACTAATTCTCAGGAGGGGTGAGGGTGACTGAAAGACCTCAATGAGCACAGAGAGCAAGGACACTTACAAACTACTCCCAGACAGGTGTATATATCAAAAATATAGACACATTTAATACAAGGAATTTGTAACTCAACACATAGTAAAAGAATCACAGCAATCCTACTAAACCAGCACATATATACAAGACCATTGGGGTCTAAAGGATTAATGGCACAATATATATGCACAACCTAGAGGGGAAGGAAAATAGGCAGTGCAGGTAGTCTTTAGTCCCCTTCTACATCAAACACACACCTAACTAAGAGGTAGTCTAAACCCTAATAAGAGAGGAGCCTTATGCTCAATAGTACATGTAGTGCAGAAGCATACGGTTGTTCCAATGTGCAAAACGGGGTCTCTTCAGTGGTGTCTAGCAGCTCAGGAAGGTGGGTGAGGCGCTGAAGAATAGATTGCCACTATTCGAGGTGGGCCTCCACTTGAAGGCAGAGGAGATTCCAAAGTTCGGTAATAGGTTGCTAGTTCGCACTAGCAGTGGAAAGGAGCTGCCAACCGAATTATAGAAACAAATGATAGCAGTTTTTGACACATGTGGAAAAATGGGCTGTACTGACTGAAGAGAAAAAAATGACCTGTTTAAAACTCAATTGTTAATGAAAGACTGCCTACTTAGCAATATAAAGGAGTTATGTTAGTGGTGTCAATACACACATAAGATATCCTTTCTGTCATAGGTGAGCAATTCAAGACAAAGTAAGAAATTAAACAGTTAAAACACATAGGATGGAGTTCCAGGCTCTCAGAAACCTGTCATTTCAGTTGCCAGTTAAAACTCCTCCTAGGAAGGGAGATACACCCTAAATCCAGGACCCTTAGGTACGAAGTACCAGCTTGAAAAACTTTAAATGGGATAGGACAATAACAGTTCACATGCTCATCAGACATTCGTCTTTGCTCCAGGCTGGGATAATAGCATTCCTGGGACACTCACCTGTCAAGTTTGAAAGGGCAATAAAACCTCCAATTAAGACTGGAAATCCCCTTGCCTGGAAGGAAATGACAGCTGCTTGCAGTTGAAGGAAGGAAAAAAAAAACCTGGATCAAGTAACAAAGGGACTGCCTTTTGGTGCCAGAGACTAAAGACTCTTATTTCTGTAGCAAGAATTAGCAGAAATTTAAAAGTTTACAGTGTTAAATCTAATTTTGTGGGCCATCTTTTAAAACCTGGTAGAACTCATTGCCGCATGGGGAACAGTTACGAAAAGTGACAGATTCCCAAGAAAGTATTAATGTGGCAAACATAACATTTTGTACATTTTGTACATACGTCCCTGGGGACCATTCACATCTGTGTATAAAATTGGGGAATTGTGGGCCAAATCTTTAATGTGTAAAATTACCAGAATGTGTCAGAAAGACGTAACAAGGTCGCACAGACTGGAGGTTTGGACTAATCTGCACTGCACAAAATATGTAACCTGTGTATCTGATTTACTAAATGTGGCAAGTGCATAAATATCTGTTTTTGGCAAAATTGGATTTTCAGTAAAGGAAATGTGGGAGTTTCTAGATACAGTAAAAATCACTTCATAAACATATCACTTTTCTGATATCCAACCAATTGTGAGCAAGGCGGAGACTATGCCCTTGCCCAATCCTATTGTTAGGAGTGTGAGTAGTGAATCCTGCCCCTGTCATATACTGTAATGATGCCATCTGGCATTATAAATAAGGGCCCCTGACTAGCACTCAAGACACACTGATTCCTGATTCCTACACCGGCGTCCTTTTCCTGTCTGTTCCTGTCTTCTTGCAATTATCCATCTAGAATCCATATCCCAACCACAAGGCCAAGCATTGCTTAGTCTGCTTCAGCTAGGCCTCAATTCTGAAATAATCCCCATAACCAAGGGAAACACTGTGGTGTTGGGAAGAATCCAAATCCAGCTTGGCTTGCCGCCACTCACTGCATGCTGCTGCTATCCTGCTATCCTGATGCCCTATCTTATGCAGAACCAGAAGTGCTACCTGGTATCAAGTCCATGCCCACTGATTTTGTCCGGCCGCCCTGTGTTAGACCAGACCCGTGTGGTGACCAGAGCCGCTGACTTTCCAAAACCCAAACTAAAAGTGGACTGTGAGTATCAATAGGAACCACAGAAACATAGTAAACCTTGCCTTCCATCCCAATCTCCAAGTCATCCTAGCTTTATTCTGATAATTGTAATATTGTCATAATTATTCTTGCTACCCTGCTTTGATTCCTTGTGCTAGCACCAATATCTTCAATAATTTTGTCTTGTAAAATCCTAAGCCCTTAGTTCTCCCTCAGGTAATCGGACTGGGTCCGAACAGGGCGGGCGCGGAGGTGCTAGGGTTGATTCCGCGGATCAACCCCAGAGCTTACTGTGTCTCAATCTGGTCGCCTAGCCCAAATGCCCTAGTGTAGAGTAAAACTGTCCTTGTCAAAATTGATTTCTGTTCCTTTTTCACGCCTTTATTTTCTAAAAACGCACCTCACTAGATTGTGCATAAATCACTCAATTTAACAGCTAGCAACCTCATTCCACTTTCATATTGTACCTAGGATCCATAGCTACCAACCCAATGCATTCAGATTTACAATATTTCAACCGTTTTAATTATAGACCGGTTTTGTACATTCAGGCGGGATTTGCAAAAGTGTGTAATTTTACAACCTGTCATTTTGGTTATAAACGGTTTTCAATCTGTCATTCAATTTCAAATTGTATGCTTTTGCTCAATCCATCGCTTGTGATTGCTAGTATCTTTCCAGTGTTGCTCCAGTAAAGAATTGTTTTTGTTTCAAGAGTTTTAGACACATTCATTGTTTATCCATCCATTTCCGAGTGTCATTTTAACATTGCTAGGGTTTAAATCCGTTTTTCTCTCTTCTTTGGGGAGGGAAAGTTGGATTACTATTCTGTTTCTTATTTGTCATTCCTGATTACCTGCTGTTTCTGTTTATCCACTTAACATTGGTTATTTGTGGGTTGAAGGAACGTTGAAGGGGGAAATTCTAACTCCAGTGCTATCTCTCTATTCCCTGATGTTTTGTAGTTGTGTTAATAGAAGGTTAAACTAATTGCATTGCTTACATTAATATTGTTCTTATCACCCCATTGGTGATTGCTGCCTCATATTAAAAATTGTATGATTTTCATGAATTTCTAAATAAATAAATAAATATTACCTATACCTACCACCCTTGTTCCTGGTCCATTGTGACCCGGGGTATTTGAAAAGGGGGCGTGATATGAACGGTGTATATCTCAAATATTGAACCTATATATAACAAAATAAGCATTTCAGTTGTGCACTGCGTACTAGGCTGAGACCAGTGTGTATCGCCTGATTGAAATTCTTAACAGGACCCAATGGGAGATCTGCTCACAAACACACACTCCATACGCGGACCAATCATGGACCACAGTTTTCCCAGGCTTTCACAGTACTCCAGACTCTCTGGCACCCAGGATGTGTATTGGGGACAGACAACCCAGCCCACATCCTGGAGGCACACACACACAAGGCATGCAGAAGCCTGCGAAAGCTTGGCATTTTGCGTGAAACTGCATGACCAAATAAGGACTGATCCGGGTCGGCTCGACCTGGGGAAGGCAAAGGGGCAAGATGGCCAAAGGAAAGGACAAAGAACCTCGTGGCATCCCCATTTTGGAGCCAGGCCACCTATTCATGCCAAATGCAGTAAGCACGGTTAAAATGGCAGGAAAGGGTTAAAATTACATGAAAAGATAAGCTGCCACCAGCCCTGTCCTTGACACATCTGAACATCTTCCAAAACATCCTACAAGAGTATCTAGAGTTTTTGTAAATGACTATGAGACCCAAGTGCACTGTACTGTAAGGTACATTGTGCACTTGTTACATGTTGCAGAAAATTTGCAACATTGGAAAAGGACTAAGGGAAACAAAGTCTCAAAGTACTGTCTTAAGGGCATGTCAGTTTCCCCATAAAAAGTGAGCGAAATCCCAGAGGAGTGAAGCAGAAGGCTGTGCTCCACTGGCAAAGTCAGACTAAGGTGTTTCAACAGCAGCAAAAAGTTTGGGGATGTACAACTGGAGGGGAAATTACATATAAAATTAAATCGTTCCTTACACTCGGTTCTTATATTTGACAGAATTTAGAGCACCAGGAAACACAGGTGTTAGACGTATTGGAAGTTCGTGTGCCATCAGTTCCCGCGATGTCACTTGTGGCGAGGTCAAAGGGCAGTGTGATGTGACTGCTGCTCCCCTAGGCCTTTTGGTGAAATGACGTCCCTGTGGGGAGTGTGGCACCAGTTCACGTGGACATATTGGAAAAGACAGACAAAAAAGAATTAAAGACTGCATGGGGAGTTTTGAAGGGGTTTCATTGCGAAAACATAACATGCAATTTAATCTATGAGACATTTTGTCTGTTAGGCTTAAATAAAACCCACTAAATATGCACATGAATTTGCATGCATTACTTCTACATTTCACTGATGAGTGACTTTCCTGGTTGAAGTATTTAAACTAGAAATATATGGACCTTAAGCTCTCTTATCAAGCACTGTGGGCACGCACTGAGTAGAGCAACTGTTTCAGTTGTCCCTGAAGAAAATGGTACTACAAAAATATTGCTCAAATATTTCTCAGCCAGAAATGGGCATATGGCCTTCTCGTTATCAGATCGTCCTTAAATTAGTTGCAACTAGCATGTTCACATGGATAATGCTCCCCTCTTTGCATGGGAATGGCTAAGAAACAGGAGCTGGTCCTTGGTGCAGTGAAATAGTTTGTACTGTAAACAACAGTTATAAAGCAGTACATGCCCTGCACCACATGATCTATCATTTCACGAATAACTGACCTAAATTACAGGGTGGGAGTTTCGTACTTTCTGGAAAAATATAGATTTTTAGGGGTTACACGCTTCCACCGTACCTCATTTATAGCCCTGGGTAATAGAGCTAAAAGATGCATTTCAACAATATTGATGATCTTATGCCAGAAGTTGCAGAGACCAAATGAATATCATGTGTCTTTGCAGCAGGCTGAGCAAACTGCAGGGTTCATGTCGCATTTGTCAATGTAAATTGCTATACGTGCTTGATCAGCTGGAAGAGCATAACTAATAACTCCTCCTGTAGTAATAGTCACATGATGATTGACCCTACAGCTTGCATGTTTTTTTTTTTTTGTTGTTGTTGCTGGGCTAGTTATAACACAAAGTAATGTCTATACATGTAAAACACAATGAACAGCTGAAAATGCCAAATCTATTGGCTTTGCAAATGCGTGGATAGGCAGAACGGAAAATTAGCATGGGATGGGGAAATTGTCATGAGCATGCAAAATAACATAGAACAGGAAGGGAAATACATCTGAAGAGGCATGTCCAAGGGAGAAGATTGGGGTACATAAAGAACATAGAAAGTTACCCCAAGTACCAGTGATGGGCAAATGAAAGCCACAACAAGGCTGGGTGGCTGGAAGATGTGTCTGAGCAGCTAATAATAGAGGATTTGAGTTCATAGTTAAATTTACAGAGAGAAAGGGAAACTGATATGCTAGGCACAGTATTTTTTTTATAGCTGCAAAATACAGAAAACAAAGAAAACATACCTCCTTGCTTATCTCACATTTAAGGAAGAATACGTGAAAGAAAACAGATGTTTTTAATAGATTAAGGAACTTAGTTCCTTTATCTAAACATGGCAACCGTGCAAGGTTATGTCTACATTAATAATGTGCATGAGCACACTTAGGTAGCCCTGCCCAATATTTGACAATGAAAGTTGTATAACGATGCTACAGAGTATAAGGTTCCCATTAAGCTCCTTAATCTTTTAAATATTATGAAACAAGCAACACAATAAGCATACTTAACAGAATATGTGCTAAAGGATATCATTGCATGCCAAGTTTTCTCTCAGCCCTAGGGAAGTTAAGCAGACAGATTTGCTTCAATGTCCCCATTATGTTTTCATTTATTTAATTGGAAAACGCATTGTGAAGTCAAAAAAGTACTGTCCTAATTTCAAGCAATGGAATGAAAAATAGATTTTATTACAGTTAGTCTTGGAAGCCAAATGGACAACATCCTAGCATTAATCCTTTCGGAACCCATTAAATTGCTCTGCTCCTTAAATTCACTACAGATACTCAACCCCAAGACTTCAAAAGGTACTTACTGGGCCTCGCGGCACACTATTCCCGGCCTTTCTGAATAAATTGTATTTGGGGCTCATTACAGGTCCGGCGGTAACCGTGCCGGTGCTACTGGCGGGTTTCCGCCGGATCCGTAGAAAATGACTGGCGCCTGACTTCCCGGTGCCCCCGGGCTATTCCGAGTCACGTGGCCGGGAAGTCAGGCACTAGCAATGTCGTTAATCCCCATTCCCATAGACTCCCATTGGACTCTATGGGAATGGGGACACCGAAGCACCGGTAACGTTGTTAGTGGTGCCAGTGCTTCCGTAATGGGTCTGCCTACCATGGCCGCTGTGCCCGGCAGGGTCAGATCTGTCGGGCATGGCGGATCCGGCAGGTAGACCTGTAATATGTCGGTTCGGAAACAACGGTGCCCATTAGCTTACCCGACCGGAAGGGTCTGAATTAGGCCCTTTGTCTTAAGGTATTTGTCTACTCTTTATGTCCATGTACATAAGCCATTACGTGATGGACCCCTGGTGATGAATTAAAATGGCACATATGCACTTACAGTCACATCCTCAGGTGAGGGGCCTATAGCCACCACCTCCATTCCAGCTTCCAGGTTATAGCCTATAGCCGCCACCTCGATTACAGCTTACAGCTTCCAGCACCGAGGAACAGTCCATTGGTAGATCTGGCAGAGAGCAGCATTATCCATTGGCACAAAACCTATGACATTGACATGATCACTGGAGGAAGCAAATTAGGCACACATGCAAAGTCCAGATAATAATAAAACAGAAATGACCGGTGTCAATAGGGACATGGACATCCTAACCAATATCCACTAAGTCTTGAGGAAAAATAGCAAAATAGTAGGGATACAGGTATAAGGGTGATGACATGATGGAGCAAAAACATGTTATTTCTTCCGTTTTGCTCTACCAGAGAAATATCCTGCCCTGGCTCTTCATTTAATAGTCATCTTTGTACCCAAGGTCGTCATAGCATTTTATTATTTATTTACATTTCTACTCAACCATGGACTGCGGGTGTCCACAGCATTCAAGCATATCTTTTGTTTATTATATCATCACTGCCAACCTGGGAGAAGTAACATGCCTTAGCTGGAATGTACGTGGCCTGGGGAACCTGATCAAGAGGCAGAAATTACTTGTTCATATAGAGAGAAACAATGTCATAATCCTATATTTACAGGAAACTCATGCATTAACATCAAGCTTTGATGTGTTTGCCTGAAATTGGGATAGCAACCATTTCTACACTGTATACTACTCACAGGGCCTCATCACGACTTTGGCGGTAACCCTTAAAATCGGCAGTAATGTTATTAGCGCCGATTTTAAGGGCCCATCGGATCACGAGTCGAAATACCGCTGGCGCCATTACAGCCGGCGCAAGTACAGCCGGCTGTTCAAGCGCCGGCCATAACAGCGCCAGGAACCATTCACGCTAAAACATCAGCAATCACGAGTCCGGGGTAGGCGCTATTAGCGCCAGAAAAGCGGCGGATAATCTGCCGAAAATACCTCCAGCAAAAAGCTGGAGGTAACAGAACACAGGCCACAGCAATAAGGGCCCAGGTGGAACCAATGCAAATCACAGGCCTACAAAGGAGCCATCCAGCGCAACACACCCTCCCCAACACCATTACACCAGCAGGAGCAGGGAGGAGACAGCAATAAGGGCCCAAGTGGAACCAATGCAAATCAGAGGCCTACAAAGGAGCCACCCATGCACAACACACCCTCCCCAACACCATTACACCAGCAGGAGCAGGGAGGAGACAGCAATAAGGGCCCCGGTGGAACCAATGCAAATCAGAGGCCTACAAAGGAGCCACCCATGCACAACACACCCTCCCCAACACCATGCTGCCATTTGGAGCCGGGAGCCTTGATGTTGACTTCTACCTGCTGCGTCTGGAGCTACAGAGGCCAGCCAAACAGGCCAGGGCCCTGGGAGTGCAGGGGGCAGTGGGGATGAGGAGAAGGAGGAGGAGAGCAGCACCAGCAAGGCGGCCAGCCATCCCCAGGGTCAGGCCATCACCCTGGGCCCTGACTGGTGGTCTGTTGGTGACAGAATATCGGCTGGACAGGGCAACCATCACCCAGTTGCTGGACACAATCCAAGGTGACATTGGCAGCCACGTAGCCACCAGCACGGCAGTACCTCCCCTAGTGAAGCTTGTGTCTGTGCTTCAATTTCTTGGGACTGGCAGCTACCAACATACCGTTGCCATGATGCATGGAATGGCCCAGTCCACATTCAGTGCCATGCTGGGACAGGTGCTTGATGCACTGTTGAATCATGTGAACGAACATTGCCAGCCACAGGTGCACCAGCTGAAGGGTCAATTCTATGCCATTGCCCAAGTCCCGGATGTAATAGCAGCCCTGGACTGCACACATGTGGCACTCGTACCACCCCAGGCACATGAGGCTGCCTACAGAAACCGTAAACAGTACCATTCCCTCAACGTGCAGATGACATGTGGTCCTGACCACACCTTCAGTCACTGCTGTGCCCGCTACCCAGGATCCACCCACGGCTCCATGGTCCTGCGCAACAGTACCCTGCCGGCATACATGGAAAGGCACAGAGGACAAAACACATGGCTACTGGGTGAGTACAAATGTATACCACAAAGCATGTCAATCCACAACTGATGGTGCCTGTCACAGAATCCATCATTCCCAATAGGCAGCAGCATCACTGCAGCATACACATTCAAGCACCTTGCACGATGAACCTTGGACATGTCCAACACAGCAGAACACACCCATGCAGGATGTAAGACATGTGGCGGCACAGTGACATATGGAAGCCCCACCACAATAAAGCCTCCTGTGTGAGTAGCACCATGGCTCTCAACACTGAGACAGTACAGAAATCCCACCCTGGCCATCCGACAGTAATGAAATTCCAAACCATAAGCTGGCACATCCACAAATGCACCACACATAAGTAGGCCGAGTAATGACAATGTACATCCCACGAACACTGTCCCCAAAATGGCCAGGGAAATACATGGAGAACAGTACAGAATAGTGACGACCACCAAATGCAACTGTAGCCAAATGGATTTGCAATGACACATGAGGCAGCCACCTCTGTCATGCAGAAGTAGATGGAAGGGCCCCCTTATCCTGCGACAAGTGAATGAGTACTATTACATACAAAAACATAGGCGTACCAAGTGGAGAGTACCCCATTGATTCAATCGTGCCCGTAGGACAGCACACTCCACAATGTCATAGGCCAAATGACAAATATGGCAAAATCACACTGATGACGGAGCTCTGTACACCCACTGGACTTACCTTGTCCCCATACCGGCTTTCTCTCCCCTGCAGGTGATTCTGGATATCCCCAGTACACGTGATCATGACCCCTGTGCGTCACCCACACACGGCGGCGGAGCGGGCATACAACCTTGGCCATGCCCATACACGGATCTGCGTGGAGAGGGCATTTGGACTGCTGAAGGCACGCTTCCGGTGCCTCGACCGCACGGGATGGGCAATGATGTATGCACCAGAAAAAGTTGGCAAAATTGTACTGACATGTGCCATGCTGCACAACATCTGCTGTCGCAGAAATGTGCCACTGCCCCCTGATGCTCATGTGCAGCCACCTGAGGATGGTAGTGAGGGTACATTGGTAATGGGTAAATTGGAAATATGTCACTTCAACATTAAATTGCCTTAATAACAATCACTACTGTCCATGCATTGTGATTTTTCTAACGTGATTTATTTTCTCTCAAACAAACCCCCCTCCCCCCAGTAAACACCCAGCACACAATCCTCCCTCCCCCAGTAAAAACCCAGCACACAATCCCCCCTCCCCCCAGTAAACACCCAGCACACAATCCCACCCCCCAGTAAACACCCAGCACACAATCCCGCCTGCCCCCATTAAACACCCAGCACACAATCCCCTAACCCCGAGTAAACACCGAGCACACAATCCCACCTCCCCCCAGTGAACTACCCCCAACTGTGCAGATAGGCACGTGTCTTATCAGGGCACCAACAACAATGCCATGCACCACTAGGATGGTCGTGGGTGCTTTCCTTTTCCGGGCCCTTCTGGTGTGCGTGCCCTTAGGTGGCGCATGGACCGGCGCCTAGGAGATGGCTTGAGGGAACCCTCCGTGGCTGTGGTCGATGTCGAAGGGACTGAAGGGGCGGCCATCATGTGCTGTCGCATGAGTTTGTTTCCCTCCCTTGATTGCTCAGCAAGTGCTGAGACTGCCTCCGTCAACTCCCTCACTCGTTGCCCGAAGCCTGTCAGGGGAGCGGTACAATGTTCAACGACTCTGCGTGTGCGCGCATTGTCCCGCGCTATGTATTTGCACCCATGCCGTATAGATGCACTGACAGCCTTGATGTGCCAGCTCTGCACCTTGGCTATTGATTCCACCTTGGCCTGTTTGGCCTGAATAATGTCGAGTCGGCCCATCACTGCTGCCCCAGTGACGAAGGGCACCCCTGGTGTGTCATGTGCTGGCCTGCGACTTGTTGTCATGATGCCTACCTCCAAGGAGCCAGGCCGGGCCCAGCAACCCCAGAGGCAGACATCATTTTCCCCAGGGAAGTCTCAGCGGGCCCAAGTCGGGGCCCTTTGGACTCAGTCCTGGCGCCTTAGGCGCCAGGCTCATAGCGGACCCCAGTCCTGGCGCCTTAGGCGCCAGGCTCATAGAAGAGGATATGTGATTAAGTGCTTGGGTGCACACTTACCTGATGCAGACCTTGCTGCTTCATCCAGGCCCTCTTGAGGCCTGAATGGGACTACTTTACCTGTAGGACTACTTCACCACCCGGGTGTGGTCGGGGAAGAATACATACCTGATTGGTGGAAGGATACATACCAGGAACTTCTTCCAAGGCTATTTAAACCCCACCCGAACAGCCACAAGTGCTTCGCGTTGTTCTGCACCTAGCAGCTGGACGCTCACCGTGTCAGCTCCTGCATCCTGACTTCAGCCACGCCTGCCAGCACCCTGGAACACCTGCAAGGGGAGAAAGGAAGAGAATAGGAGAAGAAAAGCCCTTACCTGCTAAATCTGCATCCCAGAGTCATTTCTCCAACGGCCCTGAAAAGGAAGACATCATTTTAAAGGCATTTTATTTCGATCGCTGCAGTGCTGCATTTTACTCACCTTTGCAAGGCGCTTCCATCTTCAGCAGCGATCTTCCGGATTCAGCTACGCCCCGGCGCCTAGAGGAAAAAAGACAAGAACAAAGGTGAGAGGGAGAAAAGGAATAAGGAAAGCTCAGTTTCCTTTTAAGTCTTACCTGTTGGATTATTCCCACTGCATTTCGGGTCCTGCCGCTTCCTGGCATCTCCGGACCCCGGCCCCTATGGGGAAAAAAGACAAAGACATTGAATGAGCGAATGCAAAGACATTACCTGAGCGCTCATCCAGAACTGTTTCACTTCGGGTCGGCGCCATATCTCCGGCACTCCGAACCCTGGCCCCTAAGGGGAAAAAGACATAAGCATTAGCGCTTGCTGCAATTAGACAACGAACATTATTATTAAGCTTGAACTTTTGAACAGAACTCTTACAGCGCCTTACCTGAACAGTCAAGCTTACCTGAACTCCCATCAATCCTCAATCCAGTGAAGTAACTGGGTTTCAACGCGCCCCTGCATCAGAAGCAGGATGGAGAGCTCATCCTTCCAAACCCTAAGGTGAGGCTTCACGGGGAATCGTGGAGGAGGTATCGTGGAGGGTTGGAAGGGAGTGGGAGGCTTGAGCATTGTTCCACAGTTGGTAATACTCCCTTTTCACGCACAGGAGGGTATCCAACGAGCCAGGGAAGCCAGAATAGAGGGGCCCTTCCTGTCCATCTTCAGAGTTCTGCGCCTTCGACGCCGCGCCTCCGTGGGAACCAGGTGAGCGTTACAGAACGCGAAGCCTTACCACAATTTCCCACCTGGGCGCTATGGAGACTTCCGAGATAGATCAGCTGGCCCATCTTTTAGGGGAATTACGGGCAGAAGTGCACTCAGCCCGCCAGGAGACTAATGCTCTCAGAAGGGAACTAATCCTATCCAAGGAAAGAACTGATGATCTGGCCAAAAGGTTATTGCAGGGCCAGGCAGAGCACACTTCTTTACCTGTTTCCGGAGATATTTCTACAACAATGGGTTTGAATAACCCGGTACAAATCAATCTACCTGGACACATGCCTTTGGCCCCGCCGGAACGTTTTGCGGGGGATCCCAAGAAATATGCCGTTTTTATGAAGCAATGTCGTTCACACTTTCTATGCAGACCCGGGGCCTTCCCCAACGACCAGACCAAAGTAGCCTTTGTACTATCTTACCTCAGTGGCTGTGCTGCCGATTGGTCTATTCCATTGGTAAATCAGGATGATCCCATTCTCCGGGATTTACAGGGCTTCCAGGCCAGCATGGAGAGATTGTTCGCTCGACACTCGCAGGGACAGGCCCTTGACAACGAACTGCTATCCTTACGACCAGGTAATCAGGATCTTTTGTCCTATATCGCCACCTTTAATAGACTAGTTGTGGAAACCGGATGGCCTGAAAATAAAAGTATCACATTGTTTCATCGAGGCCTGCGCGGAGAGCTTAAAGATGTTATAGCTCAGATAGTAGATCCACCCCAGGCCTGCGCAGACTACATAGACTTAGTGGTTCAACTTGATCACAGACTTCAAAATAGAAAAGCAGATCGGCTCAAGTATGAAACCAGAGTACCTATCAAGACCCACGTTAACTCCAAGAGTACTGACGTTTCCGAACCTATGCAAATTGGCAGTGTTAAAGGACCATTAACGCAGAAGGAATGAGAGAGAAGGCGACAAATGCAACTTTGTCTGTATTGCGGAACTTCCGGTCACTTTCTTCAAAGTTGTCCAGTTAAACCACCCAAGAAGGTGGTTGGAGCCACTGATAACGAGTTATTGACACCTGGTTCGGGAAACGACCTAGCCCGACAAGCATAGGGGTCCGCTTGCCGAGCTTGAAAACAAACTCTTTGACCTCGCATTTTGTCATGCCAATGGTGCTTGTGAACCCAAAACAGCCTCAGCAGTTGCATGCTATAAAAGCATACATAGACAGTGGAGCTATTGGAAATTACATAGACCGTGAATTGGCTTCCAGGATTAAGCTTCCTCTCCGCCCGAAAGTAGCCCAAGATGTAATTACTACAGTTGATGGAACCGAAATAGCCTCAGGGCCTGTAACGCATTCCACAGTTGAAATCACTCTGGTGGGTCAGGATGGACATCGGGAAGCAATCGTGTTTGATGTGATCAAGGCCCCACAATTTCAAGTACTTCTTGGTATCCCTTGGTTAGAAACACATAATCCGAGAATAGACTGGCGAGCAAAGAAGATAACTTTTCCTGATTGTGGACCAACCTGTTACCCAAGGAATCCAGCTATGGGTCTAGCCTCTGTAACTTCCACCCCTGTACAGCTACCATCTGAATACCAAGAATTCCAAGACGTTTTTCAGAAAGAGCAGACTAACACCTTACCTCCCCATCGATCTTACGATTGCCAAATCGACTTGGTACCCAATGCACAACTACCTTGTAGTAGGATTTATGCTCTTACTGAAACTGAGAACCTGCATTTGCGCCAGTATTTGGATCAATACCTGGCCAATGGCTTCATTCGCCCATCAAAGTCACCAGTCTCTTCCGCTTTGTTCTTCGTACCTAAAAAGGAAGGAGACCTTAGGGCCTGTATTGACTACCGCGCCCTAAATCAGATAACGATTAAGAATCGTTACCCTTTGCCCCTGATACCTGAGTTTATCAACCAAGTAAAAGATGCTCGTGTGTACACCAAGCTAGATCTCCGAGGAGCTTACCACCTGGTACGTATAAAAGAGGGCGACGAGTGGAAGACTGCATTCCGCACCAAATTTGGGCTCTTCGAATATCAAGTAATGCCCTTCGGTTTGTGCAACGCACCTGCCGCCTTTCAGTACTTCATGAATGATGTTCTTCGGGAACTTATCGATGTTTGTGTCATCGTTTATATTGACGACATCCTGGTGTATTCCTCCTCAGAATCTGATCACAGAAACCATGTTAGGGCAGTTCTTGAGAAATTGCGCCAGCACAAATTATTTGCCAAGCTCGAAAAATGCGTTTTTCATACCACAGAAGTGGAGTTTCTCGGATTCATCCTGACACCTCAAGGAATCCGAATGGACTCGCGGAAAGTGGACGCCATTCTCAAATGGCCATCTCCTAGCTCTGTGAAGGGAGTGCAAAGCATGCTTGGCTTTGCCAATTTCTATCGAAGGTTCATCCCGGAATTTTCTCGAACTGTTCAACCCATCACAGCTCTCCTAAAGAAAAATAAACGCTTTGAATGGACTCTTGAGGCTGAACAAGCCTTTCAGGACCTGAAAACCAAATTCACCTCTGCACCTGTATTGAAGCACTGCGCCCAGATCTCCCTTACATCGTGGAAACCGATGCATCCAGTTCGGCCATGGGAGCTGTCCTGTCGCAAAGAGACCCAGAAACTAACCAACTACACCCTGTAGCCTTTTGGTCCAGAAAATTCTCTCCACCTGAACTCAATTACGCAATTACCGACAAAGAACTACTGGCTATTAAATCAGCTTTCAAGGCTTGGCGTCACTATCTTCTCGGTGCAAGACACACCATCACCGTAATTACGGACCACAGAAATTTGCAGTATTTAAAGACGGCCAAAGCTCAATCTTCGCGACAACTCCGATGGGCTTTATTCTTTGCGGAATTTGATTTTGTAATTACCTATCGCCCTGGCTGCAAGAATGGTAAGGCAGATGCCTTATCCCGGATAGGCATGGAAGAACCCAATTCGAGTTTAGAACCTGTGCCAATCATACCGGAACAAAGAATTCTGGGCTTGACTTCATTGCAAACCATTGAGGACATCCAGCTCAAGTAAAACAGCTTTTTGACTCTTCTGCCTTACTGGAATGGAGTCAAAAGGGTCCTCACTACACCGTTAAGGATGATTTACCCTACTTCCAAGAGCGGTTATTTCTGCCAAGTAAAGAATTGCAGGAACTTGTCATTACCCGTCATCATGAATCATTAATGGAAGGACACCCCGGTATCGCGAAAACAGAAGAAAAGATCAAACGCCACTTCTGGTGGCCTTCTTGGAGAAAAGACATAAAGTCATTTGTGTTGTCTTGCGGAATCTGTGCCCAAAATAAAAGTCAAAAGAAAAGGCCAGCCGGCCTACTTCAACCTTTGGACATTCCACCAGCACCTTGGCACACCTTGTCAATGGACTTTATAACTGACCTGCCTCCTTGTGGTGGTTACAACACGATTCTCGTAATAGTGGATCTATTCTCCAAAATGGCCCATTTTATCCCTTTAAAAGGATTGCCGTCAGCTTCCACCTTGGCCAAGGAATTTATGGACAATATAGTGCGGTTACATGGTTTCCCTTCCATATTAGTCTCAGACCGTGGAAGTCAATTTATCTCCCACTTTTGCAAGAAATGTTGCCAACTAGCACAAATAGACGTGCGGTTATCCACCAGCCACCACCCCCAGACCGACGGACAAACCGAGAGAACCAATCAGACTCTCGAGCAATATCTGCGGTGCATGTTACACCAATCCGAGTTAAATTGGAAAGACATCCTTTGGATTGCAGAATATGCATACAACAATTCAGTGCATTCTGGAACCGGACAGACTCCTTTTTATACCCTGTATGGTCACCATCCTCGGACCTCTGACCTAGATCCACCTCTGACCCTGGAGATGCCTGCAGTAAATCACCTACATTCCACAATAACCCAAGCCTTCAAAGAAGCTACAACCCACTTACAGCAAGCCAAGAAAAAGTATAAAGAAAACGCTGATTTGCACCGAAGTAAAACTCCTCCTTACCAAGTAGGAGATCAGGTATGGCTAGCAACTAAACATCTACCCCTCAAGGGTCAGCGAACTTTTAATCCCAGATTCATTGGGCCTTACCCCATCAAAGCTATTATCAACCCAGTGGCCTTTAAACTCGATTTACCATCCAACATGCGGATTCATCCCGTTTTTCACGCATCTCTTCTAAAACCAGTACAACCTGGAACCAGACTGTCTGAGCCCCCAGGCCCTGTCCAAATTGATGGAGAATTAGAATTCGAAGTGAAAGACATTTTAGATTCCAAGATAGTTAAGTCGAAACTCTTCTATCTTGTTGATTGGAAAGGATATGGACCTCAGGAAAGATCTTGGGAACCCAGTAACTATGTTCACGCACCACGATTAATTCAACGATTCCATCGAAGATTCCCGCACAAACCAAAACCCCCGGAGGAAAAGACCTTGGGAGGGGCCTTGAGGGGGGTACTGTCATGATGCCTACCTCCAAGGAGCCAGGCCGGGCCCAGCAACCCCAGAGGCAGACATAATTTTCCCCAGGGAAGTCTCAGCGGGCCCAAGTCGGGGCCCTTTGGACTCAGTCCTGGCGCCTCAGGCGCCAGGCTCATAGCGGACCCCAGTCCTGGCGCCTTAGGCGCCAGGCTCATAGAAGAGGATATGTGTTTAAGTGCTTGGGTGCACACTTACCTGATGCAGACCTTGCTGCTTCATCCAGGCCCTCTTGAGGCCTGAATGGGACTACTTTACCTGTAGGACTACTTCACCACCCGGGTGTGGTCGGGGAAGGATACATACCTGATTGGTGGAAGGATACATACCAGGAACTTCTTCCAAGGCTATTCAAACCCCACCCGAACAGCCACACGTGCTTCGCATTGTTCTGCACCTAGCAGCTGGACGCTCACCGTGTCAGCTCCTGCATCCTGACTTCAGCCACGCCTGCCAGCACCCTGGAACACCTGCAAGGGGAGAAAGGAAGAGAATAGGAGAAGAAAAGCCCTTACCTGCTAAATCTGCATCCCGGAGTCATTTCTCCAACAGCCCTGAAAAGGAAGACATCATTTTAAAGGCATTTTGTTTCGATCGCTGCAGCGCTGCATTTTACTCACCTTTGCAAGGCGCTTCCATCTTCAGCAGCGATCTTCCGGATTCAGCTACGCCCCGGCGCCTAGAGGAAAAAAGACAAGAACAAAGGTGAGAGGGAGAAAAGGAATAAGGAAAGCTCAGTTTCCTTTTAAGTCTTACCTGTTGGATTATTCCCACTGCATTTCGGGTCCTGCCGCTTCCTGGCATCTCCGGACCCCGGCCCCTATGGGGAAAAAAGACAAAGACATTGAATGAGCGAATGCAAAGACATTACCTGAGCGCTCATCCAGAACTGTTTCACTTCGGGTCGGCGCCATATCTCCGACACTCCGAACCCCGGCCCCTAAGGGGAAAAAGACATAAGCATTAGCGCTTGCTGCAATTAGACAACGAACATTATTATTAAGCTTGAACTTTTGAACATAACTCTTACAGCGCCTTACCTGAACAGTCAAGCTTACCTGAACTCCCATCAATCCTCAATCCAGTGAAGTAACTGGGTTTCAACGCGCCCCTGCATCAGAAGCAGGATGGAGAGCTCATCCTTCCAAACCCTAAGATGAGGCTTCACGGGGAATCGTGGAGGAGGTATCGTGGAGGGTTGGAAGGGAGTGGGAGGCTTGAGCATTGTTCCACAGTTGGTAATACTCCCTTTTCACGCACAGGAGGGTATCCAACGAGCCAGGGAAGCCAGAATAGAGGGGCCCTTCCTGTCCATCTTTAGAGTTCTGCGCCTTCGACGCTGCGCCTCCGTGGGAACCAGGTGAGCGTTACACTTGTGCGCTGTCGGGGGGGGCTGCATGGCGACATGGCGCCACCATGGACTGGGCTGCCTGGCTCAGAGTGCCGGTCTTCTGGGCTGCCATATGATGGCGTGTTCACGTCCGGCTGTGGTGTGCGGACACGATGCACAGGCACATGTCGACTTAGTGCATGGTGTGTGCCTGGGCTTGGGCTTCCCTGGGGTGTGACCATCCCTTCGGCCTCACTGCTTCCGGGAGAGTGCTGTCCTCCTGCATGATGGCCACGTGGAGGTGTTGCTTCCACGTCGGGCTCAGATCCAGACCTCTGTCCCTCAGCATCGGGGCTGTGACTGGTGGCTTGGGGCGAGCTAGAGGTGGCCTCCCTGCGGCCATGTGGCTGCTGCTGCTGTCTGGTGGGGCTGCGTTGGGGTGAAGTGGGTGTTGGCCTGGGTCATCTCCCTTCCGTGCAGCCTCTTTGTGGGGTGGTGGTGCTGGTGGAGGCCCGCTGCCGTGGGCGCTGTGTTGGTGTGGCCTCCTCCCCACCATCTTCATCCCCTTGGGATCGACGTGTGCCTGTGGAGTACATAGGGTGTGGTTTGAGTTCAATGCTACATATATTTGTGTGATGCAGTTCATGCCAACATGTGTGATTGAGGACAGTATCAATCACGCATTCAACTTGCATTCTGTTCAGTTGCCATGTGGTGCTTGTTGTGAGTGTGTATGGAGGTACACTGCATGGGAATGTCGGAGTGACAAGATTGCATGCGTGGTTGGGGTGCACTGCGCTCTGGGTTTTGGGGGTGTATTCATGCACACTCAAACACTACGTAGCTGTCCTATGGCTATGTATGTCTATCCCCTGCCCCTGTCATTCATGCACTGCACGTGCAGGGTCGTCTAGGCAGCACTACGGTTTAATGGATGTCGGCCTCACTTATGGGTGTCTGCAGTACCTCACACACATTTCTTCGCATTCATTCACTCAAGGTCTGCATGTGTGGTACTTTCAGCTGCATGCATTCGGGGGTTGGACTCACCTGCCGTTGGGTTGATGCCAGTGCCTGTCTCCGCTCCACCAATACCCTCGACGGTGCCAACATCTATCAGGGCTGTCATTTTCCCCTCCCAAGGTGTGAGTTCGGGTGGTGGTGGTAGTGGGCCTCCTCCAGTGGCCCTACTTGCACTCCGGTGCTGTGACAGGATGCCTACGGACTCACACACGCAGGTCGTTCAGGCACTTGCGGCAATCCTCCCCATCCCGGGGCATGCGCACCACACCACTGACCCTTTGGCTGATTGATCGCCAAATTTGTGCTCTGCGCTGGCCACTTGTTTTGCGCTGCTGCAGCTCCTCATGGTGTATCTCGGCCTCCTCGACCAGTACAGATAGCTCCTGGTCACTGAATTTGGGCTTTCGCACCCTGTCCAGGGCAGTCTTGCCCATAGTGTGCTCCTGAGACATGTTTTGGGGTTGGATGGCGTGGATGGCTTCCAGGGGCTGTGATATCCGACGGATTGTGATTTCCAAGATGGCCGCCTCTTTATTTCCGGTTCCGGCGGTGACGCGTGTCCCGCGCACCATGAGCGCGATATGGCGGTAGCGCATGTTGCGCCGGATTTAAAGGTTTGCGCTATTTGCGATAACGCCATGGACCGGGGCGCGTGCACAATAACTCGTGATCTGGCGGATTATCTGCCTGGGGCCTTGGCGTTAGCGCTATTTACGTCCGGCGGATAATCCGCCGCATTACCGCCGAAGTCGTGATCAGGCCCACAGTCTAAAGGCATGATGATTCTTATACATAGGACTCTTCCATTCCAACATGAGAGAGCATATATCAATCCTCAAGGAATATCTATTTTGATAAATGGTTTCCTGGCAGGGAGAGAACTGCTATTGCTAAATGTCTATGGCCCTAACATCGATGATCCCCAATTTTATGCTGACATCATAGATAAGCTAGCCCTGTACCCATTGATCCCAGGCCTGTGGGGAGGTGACTTCAACACTGTTCTTGACTTACAACTAGATCGATCTACCTATACCCACAGGCTTCTATCAACAGCAGCTTGTAATATTAGGGAGGGAATGGCTACCCTAGGACTGGTGGACATTTGGAGGATACTACATGCTCGAGACTGCTCTTACACCTTCTAATCGTCAGTCCTTGACTCCTTCTCCCACATTGATATATGGATAGTCTCTGACACACTACTTGGGGAGGTTAAGGACACCTGCATACTTCCCAGAACTTACTCTGATTTGTATTTGCTTAGCACTGAATTTACTCCCCAGACCTTGCAGTAGCTGGCGATTTAAACCACAAGCCCTGCAAGACCACGTGAAATTGTACTTTGAAACCAATGTGGTCTCAGTTACTGTTGACCAGTACACTTTGGAAAGCCTTCACAGTCTATATATGTGGGATTGCCATGTCTACTGAGTTCCATGTGCTCAAAACTACTAGGCGAGACAAAGTGAACTGCAAGGATCAACTTGGCAAGCTTGAGCGGGGACAGGTGGCTGTTCCACCCACGGCTACACCCACACAGATAAAGAAGGCCATAGACAGCTTAAGGGCTCATGCTGACCATGAGCTTAAGTTCCTTGACACCCTGATGACTGCCAGGCAATATGGGGAGGGAAAAAGAACTGGTAGATTGTAGGTTCACATCGTACGACAGGAAGGGGGCAATGAGGGCATTCAACTTATCGAGATAAAGCAGGCAACATGGTTCACACACGAGCCGCTATAAACGGGGGAGGTTCCCTAGATTTTACAGAGACCTCTACTCCGATAAAGCCACTCGTATCTTAGAGGACATTGATGGATTTCTTGAAAGAACCTGTTGATCAGTCAACTGTTTCAGGTGTCCAGGTCCCTTCCTCGATCTCACAATCTCCCTTGCAGACAATCAGCTCCTGGGTTATTGGCGATCTGCAATCAGGGAAAGTTCAAGTTATGGATGGCCTCACTGCTGAATTTTATGAACACTTCAAGAAACTGTTGACCCCTTACCTGCTGCAACTAGGGCAGGAAGCTCGTGAGGCACATGCCCTCCCCGGCAATACACAGGAGTCTGTTATTACAGTCCTGCAGAACCATGCAACCCCTCTCTTTAATCAATACAGATATCAAAATATTTTTCTGCACCTCTTAGAGATGGCGCCGATGGCCAGGGTCAACACTAATGGAACACTGTCCCCAAAATTTATGATAGCCAGGGGCACCCGTCAAGGATGTCCCCTGTTGCCCCTAATATTTGCCATTACCATTGAAATTTTAGAAGACCTGATATGACATAAGCGCATACAACAGGGAATCTGAATGACTGGGGTGCCTGAAATGATCTGCCTTTACACTCATGATGCGCTATTATGCATCAGAGACCCCCATATCCATCTAGTGTCTATTTTGACAGATATCATGGATTTTGGGGAAGTATCATGCCTCAAAGTTAATTGCAGTAAATCTGAGCTCTTCCCCCTAATGGATGTCACCAGTAAGCCTCATGACCTACAAGAGTTTACGTGGGCCCCCATTACTATTCGCTACTTGAGGGTTATAGCTGCCTGAGACAGTGCCATGCACAGTATATGACACAGCTGGTGGCTAAACTTAAGAGCTGGGACCAATTACCCATTACCACTGTGGGAAAGATAGCGCTCATCAATATGACTGCGCTTCCTAAGCTTCTCTACCTCTCCCTTAATATCCCACTGTGGCTTGAACAGCCTTTTTTTCCAGCATCTGGAGATAGAGATATGTAGGTTTGTGTGACACTCCGAGAATATGAAGCTCAAGGTGGCCACACCATCACAGGCATAAGAGAAGGAAGGTTTTGTGGCACCTAACTTTTATCTATATAGGGTCGCAGTGCAGGCACAATTATGAGCCTTTTGGTTCTAAGGGGGCCCATCACCCCCAAATGATAGAATAGAGGGATACTCTGCTGGTGACAGAGTTCTAAGGTCACTGATTTTTACTGCCCAATTTGCTGATGGCTGTGAATTTGACCCGTCTAGCAAAACTGTCATGGCCTGGCATAAACAAAGGAATGAGATAGGTGTATCCGCCCCATACCATAGGGATCTTCCCCTCTGAAACTGCATACCCTCCTTTCCTCGAGCGGACATCGTCTCAAAAAAGAGCTGGACACAACATGGGCTAAAAGTTGAATCACAGTCTTTGGGCTTTGAGTTACATTCTCCTCCCATTGCTGGGCCATCTCTGTGTCCTTTATATCATCAAAATCTGGAGAAATGAGCATATGTAAGCCTCTGGGAATTTGTGCTTGATCTGTATATTGCTGCATTGTCGTTCTTTCCTAAAATGTATTTATCTCCTTTGTTGAAAGTTTCCCCAGTTTAATGAATTTCTGCCTCAGGTCTTCCTTTGGTTTAGGCACAGTTTTGAAGGCATGGTCCATAGAGCCACTCGATGAGAGAAGTGCATGGATATCATCAGATCATGATAATAGCTATTCCGCCAGAGAGTCTATATGAGAATACTATTGGACTTACATGCACACTATTAAGAAAGAAGGGTGCAAAGGAAAAACATACTATTGGAGCTAGTGTGACAAGGAAGACTTCATAAAGAGTTGTGCTCCCTGTTCACTGGATATATTAGTGCAAGAGTGTATGTGTGTTGGTACAAATGGGTATGAAAGGTGGAAATTAATAGATGTGCGAGACAGGATTGATTCTGTGTGGTATTCATGTGTTGGTTATTGATTTTTATGATATAAGTGTTGAATTACATTTTTGAAAAAAATCTTGTAAAAGAAGAGTAGTGAGGTAATCCAGCCTCAATACCAAGATCCATTTTTTGAATATATTGATATTGTTTCCTTGAAGGATCGTTTGGTGTACAGGTACCCTTGATTTGTATTCTGCCATATAGGCCTTGAGTTTGATACACAGGGATTCACTAGAAACTGCATTAGTAATTTCTGGAGTCTGTGGGGGGTATATTTTGCATACATGCCCATTGCTCTTGCATATCATTAGCCCACACAACATTTCTCAGCCATTGATCTTTAGTGGGTGCCGGCATTTTCCCCCATCACTGCAAAATACGCGTAGCAAGGAGGAAGCACAGGTTTACAAATGTGCTCATGCAGCCCAAAGAGGGTTTAGAAATATGCTGTTATTTGTACTTTATTCTCTTTGTGAAATTCCTATAATATTAAGATATTTTTTTCTTGGATGACTGCATATTCATTCATGTCTAAGGAGTTTTTATGTAGATTTCTAATTCAATAAAAAAATACTTTTGGCATTTGATATCCTCACCTCAAAATTATGGTTAAGAGGTTTAAGATTCATAAATGCAGTTTTCTCTAGGGACTTTTGTGGACATTTATCAGAAGTGTCATTTATCAAATGAACTGAAAATAAGTCATTACCGTCCCTAATACTAAACAACCTGTCTTTCCCTCCCTGGTGAATTTCTTTAAAAGCAATTGATTCAACATTGCAGAGTTTGGTCTTCATAGGATTCACATAAAGGTTAATCAGTAGCATTTCGATCTTCTGATCATTAAACTCCATACCAATAGCAAGAATATCTCTGATTGTGGAATGGAAAAGATAAGAATTGATCATCAATGAAAGATAAATTGCTACTGCCAAACCCCCATAAGGGGGTCCAGACATACCCCTATTAGCCTCTTGTGTCAGTACCTAGTACCCATTAAGAACTGAAGGAGAAGTTAGCATAGTTTCTTGTAATGTGCATATATCATTGCCACAGATAGAGGATTTACACTTGGCCAACTCTGCAATGTTATTATAGCCAGAATTATTCCATGTCAAGACCGCCCGTTAAAGACCCATTACACGTTCCTACAGGAATAATATTCTTACAATAGGCAAGGCCAGTCAGTCACAGATTTGTTGGGATGTCAATTGGCTCCCCTTATAAATGTTAATGGATGAGTAAAAAAATAAAAAAATATATTATTCACGCCTGAAGTCGAGTCTGCTTGTGTAGTGGTTTGTTGGTCATCTGAGCTCCTTAAAAAGGAGGAAATAAGCCTTGAATTGTTGACGTGTATAATGTCAAAACCCATTGATTTTAAGGTATTCACTTGATACCAAACTAGTTTAGCAACTAAACAAGAATAGATATGGGCCACTAAATTATTGCAGCCAGCATGTATGATTTTTACCAGATCTATATCACCCAGAAACGAAGGATGCTATGCTGGTTTCTTTGAGAAAATCTACATCAGTTTTGACCTATTCAATGCAAGTGAACCGTTGATTTGTGTAAGATCCTCAAAGCCCATGATTCTCTCATCGATATCAAAAGACTCTATTGTTATTGTTAAGGGAGATTTGAGACTGAGTCTTAGACCTGCTACCTCATTCCATTTGTGGTCCAAGGTGATTGCCTGACCTTTATTAACACTAGCCAGTGCAGAAGGGCTTTGGGCAAGTTCAGAGTCTCTGTGAAATTCAGTTACTGAATGAGTGGAGCCGTCCTGAACAATGACAGTGGAGGAGGTTTCAGATGTTTATGTCTCTTTATACTTCGTAAAGGAAAGACATTTAGTTATATTTTGTTTTGCAGTTTTCTTTGCTTTTTTGTTGCTTTTCTTAGATTTAAATTAATTTTCTGCAATTTCTAGTAAATCATCTTCCTCAATCATAGTAACCTATGCTTGGGTATTAAGATCAATAACTGTGTCGAGGACTGTCAAGGAACATAAGAATTTCCTCGAAAAGCTCCTGCTGTGCCCATTAGCCTTGGTTAATTCTTTATTTTCTTCGTCTGTTGAGTTTTCGATCCCCTTTTTGGTTTTTGGTCGGGCGAGTGCGAAGTGTTCAGGTTCAATAGTATCACAATTTTCTAGTAGTAATTCCAGTGCATCACTATGTTCAACACTATCTTCAGTGCAGACCAACTCAGGTGATGCACTCAATATGGGTGTATTTGTTATAGGAAGAGATTAAGTAGGTTCGAATGGTGGTCCATATGACTTCAAAACTGAAGAATCCAAAGTAGGGCCTTTGTTGGATATGCAATATCATGCAGAAACCTGCTTGAAGTTCTCTTCTGATCTAATTTGTCGAAAATGTATTTCACAATGTCCGTATTCCTACACACCGTGGGGGTCATTCCGAGTATGGAGGTAACCATGCCGCTATTAGAAGCCATCCTTGGAGGGCTCGGTAATTCCTCATTCAAGGAACCCGGACCCGGTACATCCCCATTCCCATTCGAGCCCCCATAGGTCTCAATGGGAATAGGGAGCATGATAACAACGGGCCCGTTAATAACGGGCCCGTTGTTAGCATGCTGGTCTCCTCGCTGGACCCGCTAAGGACGCCTGGTTTTACCAGACATCCTTACCGGGTCCCGCGAGGAGACCTCGTAATAGGGCGGTAAGGGGTTGACGGCTCCGGCACCTTTACTGGCGCCAGTAACCCCTTACCGCCAGGATCGGAATGACCCCCCCATGTCTTTTATGTTATCATAAAGGCGTAAAATAGATTTGAGTATCAGGTGTAGTAACGCCACTGAAGGTGGCACTCTGTATCAATGTGGGCTATTATACGATTTCCAATTTCCTGCTACAGATTATCACTGATAATATCGTTTGATGTTATCTGTGAATCAGGGTTCCTGGTGTTGTGATTAGCTGAAAGAAGATTGTCACACATATCTTGGCACGGTCGAATAAAGGACTCATCTAGAATTATAGAATCAGATAAGTCTACATTCAAAGCATTTGGGACCATGTCGGAAAGCGTCACCTGATTCAGCAGGTATTTTGCATTGGGGATACTCAGTTATTTTAACGTTTCTTTTTGTGAATGGGAGCTGTTGTAGAACCACCCACATTTACTTCTGTTGATGCCATAGTCCCAATTGAAGATGGCAAAGTGGGGACCTCTAAAGGGTCAGATGGATTCATAGAATCAGTTATGGTAGTGGCTGAGGTAGTACATTTCAGATTATATTTGGAAGTGTGGGAGAGAAACATGTGAGGAAGAACAAGGAAGCATGTGTAAAATCTAGGAGCTTTTGACCGTTCTGAGCACAATTCACAATTACTCACAGAAGACCAACCTTAGTACAACCACAGCTCCCCACAAACCACCACAGACCACTTCACCTCACTTCCATGCCATGCTGCGCAGAGCTTCTGAGTTTAAATATGCTTTACTGAGCTTCCTGCCAACATGGTAGGCTTCACCTCCAAATGGAGACAAACTATCAAAAAACACACATGGCCCACTTCACAATAAATACATATTGGGACCCCTTTTTGTATCACTCACAGAAAGGAAACACTGCAGACAAACCAAAAGACTGTATGGCCCAGGTAAAATAAAACAAAAGGGGTGAGTGAATTATCACTGAAATATCATTGCCACACTGAGTATAGTAGGTATTACCACACATGGGCATCCACAGCTCACCTATTTGATAGCCTACCCAGCCAGTGGGCCCCCTTTTTCCCCAGCATCACTATGGTTCCTATGAGCTTTTCCTTCCAGCCGTGTCAGGACCTCCTCCTCCAGCACCCCCTCACAGCTTTAGTCAGGTACAACGGGCCTCAGGACACCGGCCAGCAAAATTGACACAGTCCGCTTTCCCTACTCATGTTTCATGCAGCTCTCAGGATCCCACAGTGCTGGTGTAAACAGAAAGTGAGGAAAGAATCTTCCCACATAACAGTGCATACTAGTGAAGTGTGTCAAGCCGCATATCTACAATTGTCTGACAAGGCGCTTCCGACACCTAAAGGAAACTTTATTACAGCAGGAAGGCCATTCCCTAGCTCTTCCATTAGGTAGGGCAGCTCCTAGCCCTGTCCACTGGCATCTGTCATGATATATGTCTCTTTATTACTATCAAAACATACCAAAATTGGCACTCTTGAGATAGCATTATTAATCTTGACAAATTCCTGTTCACACACCGCTGTCCATTCAAAGTTTATATCCTTTTTGCTCAGTGCCCTAATATTTTTGCAACCATCTGAAAAATTCCTTATGAACTTGGAGTAATATTCAAATACTTTTAAACATCTTAATATTCCCTGCTTATCTTCTGGAGGTTCAAGTCCAACAATGGAAGCCACCAGACTTTTCTTGATCAAGACACCCCCTCCAGTAAATTTTCCTAACAGTACATTCAATTTGTCATCATGTTCCTCCACAGTTTACCCCATCAGCAATATGTCATCTTGATGAAAAATCAAACCCTCTACTCCACCAAATATTGCTTGCATGACATGTTAAAAGAATGCTGCTGCTGAAATAAGGCCAAATGGCATTCTTGAGTAATATATGTTGTGAGGACTCTTGAGTCAGAATGCAACAATACCTGGTGTTAAGTGGAGGCAAGTTCCATGGTGGTGAATAGTTTAGCCCCTTTTGAGAGACTTATCAATTTCCCTATATTGGTAAGGGGAATCTGTCAACAACAACAATCCTATTCAGGGCTCTAAAGTCAACACACAAATGAGCAGTACCATTGGCCTTTCAAACAACTACCACTGGGGATCACCATTCAGAGGCTTCTTCGGCCTTTATTATGACTTCTGATTCAAGTTGCTTAGTCTATTTATATACTTCCTCCTGCAGGGGAAGAGGAACACACCTAGGTTTGGCATCCTTAATGTGTATAATCTTGTTATTATATCCCTTTCAAAACCTTAAACATTCTCTGAACACTTCAGCCTATGAGTCTTCTGGGTCAGAGGGGGTGGCCCCTGACACACTAGCTATACTCTCTGACACCTTGGGATCAATCGCAATATTCATGTCACTCTGCTAGTATCAACCCAACAAACAACCTCCTTTCTCTAAGACATAAACCATCACCTTTGTTTCTCTTTATTAGCATTCTAAAGTGGCTATAAAACACCCTACCAAACAATGTTTACAACACCATAAGCACTTGCATTGATGTTATACTGACGCAAACTTGTACTTGCAAATTTGTGCTGCAAAGTTTCTCTATTTATAATGATATGGTCAGATCCGGAATGAATAAGTATTCACACCCTATCACCGTTTACCAGAACAATAGCATGTCGCTTCTTGACTACACCCTTAGATGGTCCAACTTCACTCACTGACCAGCTCACACCATGTGCTTCCACATCTGTGCATGTATCTTCCAAATTGTCATATTCAACCACTTCTGTAATTTCTTTCGCGTCCCTCTGAAAGAAATGTTGGCAACATTGGGTGAAATGTCCTCTCCTGCCACACTTGACACAAGTTTGTACACATCAAAAGATCCAAAGTGACAAGTTTGAGATCAAGTCATCAACCATCAGTAATCAAAAAAAGGTATTTTTATCACAATTATTGTATTTTATTTAAAAATAGTAAAATAGATACATTTAACATGTGCAAATAGCAAAGTGCAAAATTGTTTCTCTCCAATATGACACATTCAACAACAATGGTGTTCATCCTACTGCCTCATCATTCACAAGCACTCTACATCATCTACATTTAACCCCAAACATTCATCCATACACAACAACCTTATTTAGTGCAAACCCGCAATTACTGCAAAACATGCATTATGTGCAATATATAAACATGACTGGTACCTAATCCAAACTGGCAATCTAAAATATTGTAAGCATGTGCCACTAATAAAAAATGACAGTTGATTAAGATCGTAAAACACATTGATCTACTTTCCACGAAAGATTGTCTTGCCAAATCGAGTTTGGGCTTGTGGGGTTGGTGAATTGCAAAAACCCAGCCTTCTTCAGGACAATCTCTTGCTTGATAGATGAGTGGCAATAAATGTAAGCATATCTGAGCAATAAGATAAAGCAAAACAAACCAAAGTTATAATTATCCTAACCTAAAGTTGATCTTAACTACACAGTCACAAATCAATCAAAATGATATTTAATTAACTCTGCAGCTGACCTAAATGTACATCACTTCTTATGGTACAAGATACAATAATGCAGCAAATTTGCCACCCACATCTCTGAAAGCACCACTACTAAAATAAAAGGATGTATACGATTTGGGTGTGCCACAATTGTTCACGGCCGAATTGACCATGGTCAATTCGGCCGTGAAGACCATTTTGCCATGGTCAAATGGGGCCAAATTGAAATCCCCACAACCTCCATACACTCCCCCCACCCCCTACTTACCTTTTACGCCCCATCTTCTGACCCTGCAGCCTCAGATCCATTCTTCCTACGTGGGTTGGATCTTATGCCACAGTGTCCCCTATTCTTTTTTTTTCTTCCACTGCCACCAAACCTCCAGAAGCGGGGGACTCCCCGGGGGACTCCCTCGCTACCCCCAAAGGCCATCACCACCAAACATCTACCATGGAGTTTGGTAGTTATTACACAAGTTGATAGTTTCCAATCGATCGAATGGTAATGGCCGAAATCAGGCAGATTTACTATATGATCAATTGGAAACGATCAGGTTGGGTACTACCGAAAAAAGAAAAAAAAACACAAAGACGGATCACTAAGCCCCCTGCGTGCATAAACATCAATTGAACATGCACATTCTTGTTCAAATGAAAAAGATCTGCATGTACATTCCTATTCTGCTGAGGATCTGCTATTACTTTCAAAGTAGCAATCTAATACCCATGAAAAGACATATTAATTGTATAATCACAGCACCAACTCTTACCAGAGAGGCAGCATCTCAGCCAATCTTCATAGCGAGTTCCCAGACCCGCTCACTGTCACTGACCAACAACTAGCTGTATTATGGTTTAAAAAACCAAGCATTGAATCCCGCCCGGCATCATTCAGACACCATCTCTTGGTGAAGCAATGTTATCTGTTTAACAAACAAACAACCACAAAACTTGGTGTTGTTTCGATATTTCCAGCCCAACAACTAACTCTACTATGGTTAGACAAAACTAGCATTGAGTTACGCCTGATAGGATTCAAATACCATCTGTTGGCAGTGCAGTGTTGTCTGTTTAGCAAACTGACAACAGCACTTCATGGTGTTGATTTGATATTCCCAAGAGTTCAAATTGTTGCAACTGAAGTGGGACCGGCCAGTCTTGGTCTGATTGGAAACTGGTGTCATTGTTCCAATTAAATATGGTCCTGTATGAAGATGTTAATTTCGTATTGCAGGAGAGTTCCAGTCAGTTCCTGTGTTAGCTGGAGGGAATTTAGATCTCAATTGTTCTCGCACATTTCGGCACTTGGATGTAAACCCAGTAGGAATCCAACTAGCAATATTAAGAACAGACTGGACATTGACTATAGACAAGGTGAGAAGCTATAATCTGCCTATATCTTTGCCTATATCTTTTTCCTCCGCAAGGCTCCATTCCATCTTATTTTAAAAAAATCCCTAACTCCACATGTTGATCAGAATTTCTAAGATTTCACCTAAATCTTCTCCCTACAGGAAAAATCTTGGCTGCAAGAGACAAAGACCACCAAATGAAGGGAAACTGTGGTCTGTGCAAAGAGGGCGTAGAACAATCAATACAGCATATTTTGATTCAGGGTTTCAGGGTTCTTCTGTCTAGAATTTGAGGGTGTCCTATTTGAAATGCTTTGTGGACAAGACTGTTGATTGAACACAGTGGATTTTTGGGAAAGATTGTCCCTAGGACAAGCGACTTTTTTGAACTATGGAATTATTGCAATTATTGAATGATCTTGGTTTAATTACGTCATTTAACTTCAAAAAAATCAGAGTTGAAAAGTCATGTCAAGTGAAGTCTATGGGCCTCATTACGAGTCCGGCAGTAACCGTGCCTGAAATTCCGGCAGGATACCGCCGGACTCGTATTGCCATTTCACCTCTGTGATTACCGGAATCACCGGGGCATTACAACCCCGGTGACCCGGTAATTCCGGAGGCGGAATTCGGTAAATCCCCATTCCCATGGAGTCTGATAGGACTCCATGGGATTGGGGAAGTGGAAACACTGGCACCATCTTGTAATGGTGCCGGTGTTTCCACGTCCACCTGCAGGCGGATGGTGTTACACCCGCCAGGTCAGACCTGCCAGGAATGACACCGCCCGCCTGCAGGATTCAAGTTCAGCCGGTCCGGAAACAATGGTGGCGGCGGGTTTATCGCCACCTTTATTTCCGGACCGATTGACTCGTAATGAGGCCCTATGTCCTGAAGATTGGTTAGGTAAACGTATTATATGCATGTTTATTTTACTGTTTTATACTGTATTTAATTTCTATATATGTGAAAAGACATATTTTGACTGTACTACACTAATAATAAAAAGAAAATATAGTACCTTGCTCTAGACCTTCTTCTTCTTACTCATCCAAGCACCTCTTCTTCTCATTAGTCCCTCATCCTTATCGTAGTGAGTTGTCTTTGTACTAGTCCCTCTTCTTAACATAGTCCCTGTTCCTGATTCTAGACTCCATCCTCATCCAGTACCCTCCTACTTGTCCTAACTATATTTATTATTATTATTATTATTATTATTATTATTATTATTATTATTATTATTATTATTATTATTATATTTATTGAGCACAGGCCTATAATCTGGAAGCAAAGGACCACTTTACTATCCTAGGGGAAAGAACATTTTGAGGGAAGCAGAGAAAAAGGGAAGGAGGGGCTAACAACAGGGGAAGGATGTTCATTGGCAGCAAAGGATCTATTCGCAAGCAGGGAACAGATCACTCTCATGTATGGTGGGGAGTGGAGGGTGTGTGAACGTAGATGTTAGGGAGGAGTGTTAGAGAGGAGCCATCACTCTTCATGATCAAAGCCTATTAAACTCACCCTTTTTTCTCATACTCAATCTAATGCCTTGTCTTCCTAGTCCCTTTTTCTCCTCCTAGTCTCTCTTTTTGTCCTAATCCTTCTTTCCTATCCCTTTTGTCATACTCTATGTATTTCTGACTCATCATTATTCCTTATCATACACCCACTTCTGTATCCTCACCTTCTTCCAGGTCAAAGTGCTGCTTCCTTTTCCCAGTCCCTCTTCCTTGTCCTAGTCCATTTTCCTTATCCAAGTTTCTCTTACTCATCCCAATCCGTTATCCTGATTCTAGTATCTCTTACTTGTTGTGGCAACTTGTTGTCTTATTTATCCTAATATAATTTCTTCTTCCTCATCCAAGTTCCCGTTCTAGTCTTTCTTTCTCTCCCTCAACCTTGGCCATCTTCCTCTCCTTCATTCTAAATTTCTAAGTTATTCTAGTGCCTTTTAGTTGTACTAGCCCTCCTTCCTCATCATCCTTCCTCATCATAATCCCACTTTATCTTCCTCCTCCAAGTCCCTCTTCCTCTTTATTGTCAAACTACCTCTTCTTCTACCTTCTTTGCTTGTCATAGTCCATATTCCTCTCATTCATGTGTGCCCCTCTTCCTCATCTTAGTACCTGTTACAATTCTTTGTTCTAGTCCCTCCTCCTCTTACTTGTCCCCCTTCTTTGCCCTAAACCCTCTACTTCATCCAGGTCATATTGTCTCTTTCTTATCTAAATCCCCTCTTCCTCTTTCATATCCTATTGCCTCCTCCACTTAGTTGTCCTTTTCTTCCTTGCATTCCCTCTTCCTCCTTTTTATCCTAGTTCCCCCTCATCATCATAGTTCCTCTTATGCTTTTCGGTCACTCCCCCTGTTGCGTGCTCTCTACCACCTTCATTACCCTAGACCCTCTTGCTTATTGTAGTCCCTCCTTCATGTTCCTCTTCCTGTTGCTCATCATGGTCCCTTTTTCCTATTCCCAGTCCTTTTTTCACAGTGGAGTGCCTCTTTCTCATTCGAATCCATCTTTATCATCCCTCCTCCTTGTCCTAATTACGTTTTCGTATTGCTTTATCACTTCTTATTCCTCATCTTAGTCCCTCTTCCTCATCCTAATCTCTCTTTCTCGTCTGTGTCCTTTTTCATCACTATTATTATTTGTCCTCCTATTGTTCCTTGTACCTATTCTTCTTCTTCATCTTTCCCATCCCTGTCCTTATTCTTCTCCACCATCAATGTGCCTCTTACTAATCTTAGTCCTACCCCTATTCCCTCACCCTAGTCCAGTTTTGTCATTCAATTCCTTCTTCCTTCCTCATGCTTGTCCTTACCCACTTCCCACTTCATCGTGATAATTCCTCTTCCTTGTTATAATCCCTTTTCCTAAAGATAGTCCCTTCTCATCCTACTAGTTCCTCTTCCTTATTCCAGTCCCTCTCTATATTCTGCATCCTCTACCATCTTCATGACCCTAGATACTCTTCCTGATTTTAGTCCCTCTTTCTCATCCCTCTTCCTGCTCCTCATCATGGCTCCTTTTCCTATACTGAGTCCTTCTTTCTCATTGAGCACCTCTTTCTTATCCACATTTGTCTTCCCCTTCACCTTCCTTCTTCTCCTCCCTCTCCCGCTTCCTTATCCTAATGCATTTTTCTGATCAAAGTCTAGCTTTTTATTCCTCTTTTTCTCGTCCTAGTTCTTTCCCCTCACACTTGCTATTTTTCCTCCTATATGTCCATGTACATATTCTTCTTTTTCCTCGTTCCCATTCTTCCCCATCCTTTTCCCAATCAAAGTTTCACTTAATCATTCTAGTCTTGCCCACTTCCCTCACACTAGTCCAATGTACCCATTCTGTTGGCTTTTGTCATTCTATTCCTCCTTCCTCATGCTAATCCTTGCCCACTTCCCAGTTCCTCATTCTATCTCCCTTCGACTTCATAATCTCTCTTCCTCCTCCTAGCCCCTCCTTCTTGTCCTGGTCCATCTTCCTCTTCCTCATTCTAACTGTACTTCCTCTTCTTTATCTCACATCCTTATCCTAACACTTGGATTTTAATCAAATTGCCAATGATGTTACAAATAAAAAGGCTATATAGTAGATTGGCTTTGTACCACTTAGCATACCAGTAGATCAGCCTAAAATAACAGAATGCACTTAGCCTGACCACTTTTCCATTCACTTTGTACTTCCTATGTCTATTCTTCAGCCTCAAACATATCCACCCAAAGTTATTGTCATCCAATGTAGCTTAAGTAAAATTACTTTCTGCTCCCGATCCCTGCTTATTGTATCTCTGAATAACATGCCTCCTCTACTCTCTCCTGTTATCTTCACAACCTGTTATCACCAGTGTCTGTCCGGAGCTATTCAAAGCATTGCTCCTGACGGGACCTGTAAGTCAACAGTTGTCGATTCAGCTATGCAATCATGGTTTACACAATACCTTCATGCTCTACAGGCTTTAAAGAACAAAGCATATAGAGATTGGGAAAAATCTGCACTTGGGGCAGATAAAGACTCTTACAGCTCTTTAGCTTCCCAGTATAACCAAGCCAGTGTGCAGGCAAAGGAAGACCACTTTGATTCACATATCAAGAATGCCACCTCTGAAACCAAAGAACTCTTTAAGATTCTTAAAGATGTGTAAAGGCCCGACAATGGGCCTCATCACAAGTGTGGTGGTCTGGAAAATAAGGGTTCTGGTAGCAATGTACCGGCATCCTTGCGGGACTACCACACTACAAGTCTGCCTGCTGAGGCTGTTGCACCTGGCAGGCCTGACCTGCCGTGCACAATGGTCCCGGTAGGCAGACTTGTCACGGAAGCACAGCACTATTACCAACGCTGCTGGTGCTTCTGTCTCCCCATTGACGTGGAGTCCTATCGGACTCCACGGGAATGGGAACAACATATTCCAGTGCCTGACTTGCTGATCCACTGGGACTTGTGGTGTCCAGGTGGCACCAGGATATCAGGCACCGGAAAAGTGTGTTGTGTCTGGTGCTGGTCTCGTAATGAGGCCCAATATTGGGACTGTAGAACAGATTAGTAAGGACCAGGACTGGTTTAATAGAATTCAGAATATTTTATTTAATAAAGTGTCGAATCTGCTCCATCAACTCAATTTTTTAACTTAAGACCAGTTTCCGACTGGGAAGTATTGGATGTTTTCACAACACTCAAGCTGTCTGGGTGGCCCATGCCCGGCCATAGTTATAAAAGCATGTGCTTCTATCCTAGCCCTAGCTATTGCAGAATTTGTAAATGTCTCCTTTCAAGCTTTGAGACATGCATCAATCAAGTACGCTTGGATTACTCCGTTGCTTAAACAAGTTCTCTTGACCCTAGGAATGCCATAAATTAACATCCAATCACCAATGTACCATTCTTGCTAAAAGTTCTGGACCGCCTTGCGTATTTACAATTTCAAGCACATTTGGATGATCATAATCTTCTTTGTCCTAGGCAATCTGGCTTTAGAGCCCATCATAGCACGGAATCTGCCCTATTGAATCTAAAGACTAGTTTGTCTCTTAATTTGTCTAGTGGGCATATTTTGTTGCATTTACTTTTGGACCACTTGGCAGCTTTTGATTTTGTGGATATTAATCTTTTACATGATACAGTTCAAGCTAAGGCTTGTTTATCCAATCCGTCAGCGGATTGGATTTTATCTTGTTTAACTAATAGATCAGCTAGGGTTTTCTGCAGAAATGTAATTGCTTCTCCTGTGGAGCCTATGTGTGGGGTCCCATATGTTTTTTGTCTCTCACCCACCCTGTATAACATTTTTATGTCACCACTTTTTAAGATGCAGGACGATCAAGATGTTTTATTTACGAATTACAGAGATGACACTCAAATCTTGTTACTGTTGATGGGTGATTATGTGATGAACTCTGCCAAGGCTAACACATTGTTTAATTCCATCCAGGGTTGGATGGCACTTAATAGTTCGGTACTTAATAAGGCAAAAGCAGAACATCTCTTGGTAGAGCTGCAGCAAAAACTAGACAAGTTGCTGGTGGCCAACAAGAGTTTCACAATTGCTGGATGCTCTATCGATGTGCTCTTTAAAGTTAAAACTCTTGGTATTTATTTACATTCTACCCTCTCTATAATTGACCATGTTAAATATGTATCTTCTTCCTCTGCCTACTATTTAAGTAGTAGTTGGGTTGGATTCAGCCTTTTATCTCTGAGGAAAATTGTGCCATTCTGGCCCGTGCCATTATTGGAGGAAGGATAGACTTTAGTTTGTGCAAAATAACACAGTAGCTGTTACCCGGCTTCATTGCGGTGTTTAAGTGACAGATGCTAGGCGGGCCTTACACTCGCTGTCAGGTGAACAACGTGATACATTCAAGCCGATTACGATTGTTCACAAGCGTCTTTTTGGCAACAGTCCTGCTTATCTTAAACCGACACTTCATTTGAAAAAGCACATTCATGTTTTACGATCAAGTCAGAGTAACTTGTTATTCAGCCCCACCAGTTAAGCTGGAGAGAGCTGGCGAGCATGCTTTGAATTTTTTGGCCCCCAACTCTAGAATGATCTGCCTATCAATCTGCGATTAGAGCCTTTTTTTGGTCTTTTTAAGAAATCTCTTAAAACGTTTTATTTTACGTAATTTTACTGGAAATTATTTTAAATGCTGTCTTCTTATATGCCGTGTTTTATAGTTTTGACTGATTATGCTACATTTGATCTTGATTATGTGATGCTGACAGCATGACACTGTTTCTCTGCCGCCTATATATTAGTTGGATTTCAAGTTTTTCTGGTTTTGTCACCTCTATCCTGACTCTGTGATTTTATGGTTTTCATTTATTTGGCATGTTTTGTTCGATTTATTATGTTCGAGTCTTTTTTCGCATTGCATTGTTATTGCATTATTGAATTGGCTCTTTATTTTCTTGTACCCTTAGTTTGCTGTCCTTGTTATAGCGCACCTTCGTCTCTTGGCCTAAGGCGAGTTATAAATAATAAAATAAAGTAAACTAGTCCCTCTTCTGCATCCTCTTCCTTGCCCTTTCCCTCTTCTTCATCCTAATCTGTCTTCCTCATCTTGACCCTTATTCCGAAAAAAAATCCCTCGTCTTCAACCCCCTCCATCCTCATAATGCTTGTCCATAATTCTAATCTCTCTTCACCTTTCTCACCCTAATCCATCTTCTCTTCCTCTCCCTCATGCCACTCCTAGTTCCCAATGCTTGCCATTTTAGCTTGATGTAGCGCCTCTTCCTCTACTTCATACTTGCCCTTCATCCTCATCTTAGTCCATCTTCCTTACTCCTTTTCCTTATCCTAGTCACTCTTCCAAAGCTTAGTGCCCTTTTCTGATTCTAGAGCCCTTCCCTCATCCATTACCCTTGATATGATATGATATGATATGATATGATATGATATGATAGGTTATTTATAAATCACTTAATACCCAGAGTTTTCTAAGCGCGGACCTGGTGATCAAACTTGTGTTGTTCTGTGTCATCTTGCTTCCAAGGCAAGCACATTGCCACTGAGCTGGCCTCCCGAGACTCTTTGTTGTTGTCTAAGTCCTTGACCCTATCGAGTCCCTCTTCCTTATTTTAGTCCATTGTCCTCTTCCTAGTCCCTTTTCCTCTTCCTAGTTCCTCTTTTTTGCCCTAATCCTTGTTGAAGTTCCTCATCCCTTGTCCTTTTCTTGTCCGTCTGCCGCATCCCTGTTCCATGACCAAATCCATTTTTCTCATCGTAATTCAGTTTCCTCTTTATCATACAATATTACAACATCCTAATGTTGTTCATCTTCCTAGTTCCTCTTCATCATCGTCATTCAATTTGGGATCTTCCTATTCCCTCTTATTCATCTCAGTTCTTCATCCTTGTACGTCCTACGTGTCAATGTACCAACCATCTTCCGAGTCCCAATTCCTATTCATTCACCCTCGACCCTTGATATCTTCTGTATCCTAGTTCAAGTTCCTCATTAATCTTTCTTCCTCTTTGTCAATCGAGTCCCTCTTATTCTTCCTCTTCCTTATTTTCGTCCCTCGTCCTAATTCATATTCCTTGTCACAGTCTCTGTGTCTCTTCCTCATCCTAGTCCATCATCTTCCACCTGCCAGTCCTCATCATAGTCACCCATCATGAGTGATTCCATTTGCCATCTGTGTTCCTCTGGTATGTTTACACTTTTAACAACACTGATAAGATTACAAAAGGAATCTTTTGCTTCGCAAGCCATGTCAAAGTTCCCCTGCGTTTCTATTAATTTACTATTCCTGACTTCTCCAGCATATCTTTAAATATGCAGTGCTGCTTTCAATAGTTATTGCTGGGCCAGCTTGGGACCAAAACCTTCCACCAAATGGGAGTCACAAGTGAACAAGTAATGAGAAGCAGAATTCTTCTTTTAAGTGTAACAAATATTTATTTTCTTTTTAGTATTCATAAAATGTTTTTTTTTGAAAACACGTTTACTTAATATAACAATACAACACACATGACAAAATAAGTAACATGTCCTGACAAAAGCTAAAATTACATACGTTCGGTCTTACCTACACTGACACATGCATTAGTAACATCTAAATTCAAAAGAATTGACCAACTGTTTGCTGATTTAAAACCAAAACAAAAAAATAAATAATGCAATAATTCAATCATTTTATTTTCCTTTTATGAAGCACAACCAAAATAAATTAATAATTTCTATTTTAAAATATGGCTACAAAATAAAGCATATCATGTTTCTGTACTTCATTTACTGATGCATATTTCCCAATTTGGTCTCAGCTTTTTCTGATAAGCCATACAGTCTATATCCTCTTTCCTTAGTTGCTATGTTGTTCCATTTAAAAAGAACCTTCAACTAACTTTCCGTGGAAATACTGCCTATGTTACACAACCACACATTCTTGAGGTTTTTCCGATATTCCACTGCCCTATCCTTCTTCTGCAAGTGTTTGAAGTTACAATTAAGATGCTCTTCTGCCTGATCTTTCTTGAATATCCCTTTATGTTGACTAAAAATTTGACTCCCAGATTGAACCTTCATAGTTTGGGCTGTATGGTATTAAGCGATTAGTATTACTATATAAAAGGTTTCCCATGTTGTTTAACACACTATTAATAATTGTCATAAGTATTCCATGTGTTGCCTTTTGCACCTTGGAATAAAACACCAAGGTCCCAGCTATTGTGGCTGTGCCCATGAGACTAAATCCAACAACTTTGTCTTAAGTACTCAACAAATGTTTGCTACAGTAGCCCCTATGCTCTTCTCTAAAATGTGCCCTCCAATGTTTTGAGCAAGTACCAATTGTCTCATGCTCCCTATCACCAAACAAATATACCAAGGTAATGCTGGCCTTGTAGGACTCCACCATTCGTAGAGGCTATAAACTCTGCAGTCTCCAATAAATGAGCACAGGCAGAATATTTGTCTGCCTGGGTTGTAATGGTTGAATTGCAAAGTGATGTATATTTAGTTCTATAAAGAGTTTAAATGGCAGTCGAAAGTATCAGAGCGCTGTCCAGTAATAACATATAAAAAATACGAAAATACACATTTTTGTTCGTGCACAGCTCAAACTAGAAAAAGTCATAGGAAGAGTATAAACTACTACTAACATCCTAAAAATCATCATAACATGTCTTATATAATAAAATTACAAAGAATATTTTTAAAACAATGTCATTTAAAATATGACAGCATCATAACATTATGTAAAACTGATCCATTTGCTAAAAGTCATTAGTACCCGGCACGCGCGGCTGAACAGGAATACTGTGTGGTGATTGGCTCATTTGCGAGCCATACCACATGGTATTCCCGTTCACGCCGTGCGTGCCGGCTACTGTTCCCGGCGAGGGGCGTGGCAGCCCCTCAGCCAATGAGGAGGCTCGAAACAGGGCAATCCCCAGTCCGAGCCTCCCCATGGCTGGAGGCTTCCTTCGTCCCCCGCCGGGGACACAGGTAAGATTTTTTTTTCCCCAAGCCTTTCCTCCCGCCTCCCTCCTCCCTCCCCACCCCACTTACCTTCTATCCTGCGGTCTCTGGTGGGGGACGATGGAAACCTCCAGCCGTGTGGAGACTCGGAGCGGGGCCCCGCTCCAAGCCTCAACACGGCTGGAGGCTTCCATCGTCCCCCGCAGGAGACCGTGGTACGTTTTATTTTTTTCTTCCTCCCCAACCCCTCCCTTCCGCCCTCCCGACCCCACTTACCTTCTTTTTTCTTCTGGTCTTGGAAGAGAACGTGCTGGGAACACTTCTGTTCCCAGCGCGTCTGCTCCCGATGGCCGCCATTGAAAGGGAAAACAGACTATGTTTTCCCTTTCCATGGCGGCGGCCATTTTTTTAGCCTTTATTTTTTTTTTCTGTTCCGAAACGTGTTTCAGAACAGAAAAAATGCCATTAGCACCCCGATCCAACGGGCCGGGGTACTAATGGCAATAAGACCCTCGGCGGCGGGCCAATACCACCGCAGGTAATGCCCGGGGGCTTCATTAATAACTACGGCCCCGGGCATTACCTGCAGTGGTATTGGCCTGCCGCCTCAGGTCTTATTGCCACAGTATTAAATTTCCAGGCTTTTAGAGTTTTCCGGAATTGCAGGTAATCTTGAATCACACATATTTCTTTTTTTTTTTTTAGTTTCAAAAGATTTTCAGGGTAATTCATGGAATAAATATGCGCTGAAAAGGGGAGTGCAAGTGTGAAAAATGCAGCGCACACGTGCTAAAGCCACGCATGCAGCCGTTCATCGATTCATGGAATGCGCTGCGCATGTAAAACCTGGGATGTGCGCCAAATCCATGGGCGGGCACACACGTCACTAAACAGCATGTGCGACGCGCACAGGGAAAGCGCACATCATGTAGTGCACACAAGAAAAGTGTGTGGAACACAGGGCGTAACACGCGGAATGGAACAACGCATGAAAATGTGGGCATTACGGGGGAAGTACGGGAGGTAAATGCTCACAATGCCCACACGCAAAAGTGCGCACAAACAACAAACAAGCTCATACGCTACGATGAATATACCGTTCCTCGCAGCAGTGGTCGTGGGACACCGCAGGAGGTGGAGGATAGCCAGGCCCCGCATTTCTTTACCCAGGACTAGCCTTTTTGGGATGCCTGATGACCAGGTCTATGGGAGGTACAGGTTTCCACCACTAATAATCCTAGAACTGGTCAGGAAGTGGGAGGATGACCTCACATTACCCACCCTGTTCTGCCAAGCACTGAGCCCCTTGGAAAAGGTGCTCAATGTACTGCACTTCTTGGCTACTGGGTCATTTCAGCTGACAAGTGCCATAGTTGCGGGTGTCTCACAGGCCACGCAGTCACACTGCCTACACCAGGTGTTGGCCATCATGACTGCATGCCCCTCAGTCCGCAGGCACATATACATGCCCAGAACACCTGCAGAAAGGCAGGCTGTCGTCCAGGACGTTTGCGGGGTGGCACACTTCCCCAAATTGCTAGGTGCCATTGATTGCACCCATGTGGCTCTACGTCCTCCCAGGGCCACTGAGCACACCTATCGAAACTGCAAGCACTGGCATTCCATCAACGTGCAGGTTGTATGTGATGCCAAGGGAATCATCACCTCAGTATATGCCAACTATCTGGGGTCCAGCCATGATAGTTTCATATTCAGAATGTAACCCCTAAACCGGGACCTGGAAGCTGGGCGGCATAGCGACACATGGGTAATTGGTGAGTATAAATGCCTCTGCACATGCATGCATGTCAGGCTCAGAGAAATGTGAAAACCCCACTAATGACAACCATTATCACCTCCCCAGGGGACAGTGCCTACCCTCTGAACACCCACATGATGACGCCAATACGGAACCCCACCACACCACCCGAGGTAAGATACAACACAGCCCATATTGCAACCCGGGGCATAGTGGAGCGAACATTCGGAGTGCTGAAGTCAAGCTTTCGCTCGCTTGACCGCTCTGGTGGGCAGCTGATATATGCGCCCCCAGTTGTGTGCAGGATCATAGTGGCAGCATGTGTCCTGCACAATGTTGCAACCCGGCGGGGTGTGCCGGTGGACATGGTGGTGCCCCCAAATCCCCAACCACATGTACGGCCACTGCACATGGGAGGTGAAAGGGCACGTGGTGAGGCAGCCCGTACCCAGCTTGTGGCAAATTACTTCACTTAAAATTCCACCCCTGCGGAGTGCACACAGGCCTGGCTCATACCAGCTGACTATTTATGATGATGACAAAAGGGACAGTCAACTGTCACAACCATAACACCCTGAGATTGTTTACCTGGAAGTGCTACATTGTGTGCATCCCTAGCTACTTAAACACACCCAATACTGTGTCAGTAAAAAGCACACATTCATGCAGCATGAAGGATGACCCCCTTGCAAAACACTACAAACAAATAGTGGCACGTCACCCAACCCCTCCCTAACCCCACCTCAGCTACCCAACACACCATGGCATGGCATGCGATGTGAAAGCAACCAAATGAATGCACATCACATGACACAAGTGTCACAAAGTGCACCGCCCCAAATGGAAACAGACCACAGACAATTGCCTCTCACCAATGAAAAAAAGCAGCACACAATAACAAATACGAGCAAGACAAAACATCAGTACAGGATCCAACAGTGGCAACATATGACAGTAAACAATTAAAGTAGCGCAAGTGTCACAATCTGAATAAGGCAGCACATCGACCCCTACCAACTGCAGAGTGTTGCTGGTAGGCAAATGTAGCAGAGTACTGCATACAACATGAACTGCATCTGCAAAGGAGACGGGCTCGTTAAGACATGAAGAAGCTACATGTATATAAGCAAAAAGTCCTGTATGTAAAACCATATAGAAATCCACCATGCAGTGGAGAAATAAACAACAATCCCCACTAGGGATGTATACACAGTTTGGACTACAGACTGCCCACACAACTTATGGGAGCCCAATGCCTCTGTGTAAGTTACTGTCACTTGGTCACACCCTTTGGAAACCCATGGAAAGGGGAAGCAGGAGGGGTGTGTGTGTGTCAGGAACCCAAGTTTCTAACCCAAAGACAGGACAAGCCTGCATGTTCCCAGCTGGAATACACAGTGGATGCCTACGGGAGCCACACAAAGCAACACACTGTAACATTAATTCACAATCTGAAAGAAAATGTTTATGAACAAAAATGTAAATGCAAATGAAATATAGAAAAAGCAAAAGTAAATGTAAAGTAAAAGAAACAAATAAAATAATAAATTAAAAATCTGAAGCATAACCAAATAAAAATAAATGTATGAAAATCAAAATACGAAATCATGATTCAAAATAATAAGAAAATAATACATAGAAAAAATAAGAAGAAATAAAGATAACAAATGAATTAAATACTATTTTCATTTAGCAACTCGGAATGAAATGTGAAAAAAAAAAAATTTAAAAACAAAAAAAAAATGGCCATGTGTGGAGCAGGGGGTCGGGGGGAGGCCACCCAGAAGGGACGAGGTACAGGGTGCACCCCAACACTCACATGCGTGGATGTTGAGAAAACAAAACCATCTGGTGGTACATCAGAAGGTGGGCATGATATGGGAGGCAGACCATGCAAAGCCCTGGCATGCTCCTCCATGTCAGCAAGCATGTGGGTCTGAAAGGTTTGGTTCTGCAGGATGATGGTATGGAGATCCCCATGCAGCACCTCACGAGTAGCGCACATTTCTGCCTGTAAGGCCTCGCGTGATGCCCAGATCTCCTCACAGGTTGCCTGGAGCTCAGCTGAGAGTGTGCGTGTCAGCTGCTCCAGCTGCTGTTCTGACCTTGCACTCTGGGACACCTCAAGTTAACCCACAGTATCTCCGAGGGACCTGTGTTCTAACCTCAGGGCATCCTTGTGGGCCTGTGACTCTGCAGATATGGCTGTGCGCAGAGTCTCCAGTCCAGCCCGTCTGTGCCTGTTGGACACCAACATGTCCTCTCTATGTGAGTGGCAAATGCACTATGTTGCCTGCTGCTGGAGCTCCACCTGCCTTTCAGGGGGGAGAATGGAAGTGGCCACCCTATCCACGGCCTGAGCCATCATCTCAAACGATGCCCCCTGTTGTGCTGCTATAATGTACATGGAGTTCTCCTACACAGTATTGCCTGGTGGTGCATGGCCATAATGTTGGTGGGCACCACACCTGTTTGGGGCAAGGTGATGTGCACCTTGCTGTGCTAGCACTGCGTGAGGCTGCAGGACTGCATTCCTTCTTTGATCTTCTGGCCCAGGAACAGGAGCAAATACTGCAGAGTGTGACCCTGCATCCGTAACCTCTACAGGCGGACTTTCCAACACTGAATGCCCCATAGAGGGGTCTACCCCCAGTGCAGGTGGATTGGACAGAACAGCATCCCTGCCAGAAACACTCACCTGCGACGGGACATATGTCTCAATGTCCAATTCAGAACCTGATTCATAGAGGTCTCCGGAGGTGTACCCAGAGACACCCATGGACAGTATGGTCTGTAGGAGTAATGGGTTTTCACCCACCACCACCCCACGTCCTCCCCTGGTGCCTGGTTGTGGCTGTGAGTACTCCTGCCTCTGCACCATCTCCTCCTCCTCAACAGCATCTAGTGACTCATCACCTGCAAAACATGACAATAACTCTGGCATGCATGCACTGGCAATGAGTTGGAAGGGGAGGCAAAAAGCAGACACTGAGGACTCCAACATGGAAAAGCAACACATGTGCCGCATGCTGGATAGCACTGGCATCACACATTAGCCTGTCAAGGGCATGGACAATCCACAAACATTACACATGCCAGCACACAGATGGCACACAGCATAGCCATAGCAGATTTGACAAGGACACCCAGATGGTAGCGAATCAGTACTGTCACCCATCCATGTGAGATGGACATCATGGAATAGAACATGCAAAATAGTGTGACAAAACACGCATGTGCAAAAATGTGTGGTGTGCGTGCACAGCCTCCTCTTATCGAAAGATCCTTCTGTTTAAACCACTGCTCATTGGAATTCAAAATTGGGTGCAAACCCGCTGGAAAGGTGCCTCCGTGGACTGGCACACTACGAAAACAGGGGGTATGGACCAAGGCCGTGAAGCCAGCGGTGCGGGCTGCACTCCGAAACCACCCCTTAGGGTGTATAAGTTCAATGTAGTTCGAACTAAAAATAACAAATTTCCATTGGTTTACTGCAAAGTGTGATAGTTTAATGTTAAATTCTTTAATCGTGAATTTTGCATCTCGTTAACTGTACATCTTAAGAACAGCAGATGTGCTGGGTGAGCTATAAAAACATTAGTTTTGGCCAATGCATTTCGGAACCTTGTTCCTTCGTCAGGGCCAGCTCATTCTCAAATGCATCTGATCCGAATGCAAAATGATAAGCAATCGAATCTGTAATGTAATCCACAAACATATACGCAAGATTAATTGATTAAATATGCATCAATCGCAAAACATATTCACATGAATAATACAGGTTGATGAAACCATTAAAGCATACAGTATTGCATTTTCAATTTATGGATGTGTTCGGCATGCCGATAGTGAGTCCATCATGCCCCAGTTACCAATGTAAATACACAAGTCGAGTCACACAATTCCAAAGAGTTAACCGGGGTGCCAACGTACGCCGGGAAAAGGGGATATTGTTTACAGAATAATTAATGTTTAGGGGATGTATCACATAACCATGGCAAAAAAGTAAAATAGAAAGTATAAATTACATACGTGTCATCCCATATTTAATGCGTGATAACAGGTAGCGGGATCATATTAAGAAAAGGAAAGAAAAACGGTAGAAAAAATCACCAACAGACTGCCACAAATCTTACTGCTTGTCAACTTTCAGTGTCATAGAAATCGACCTGTACTAACCTTGCTATGGTGGCAGAATGGACTGTGAATCGTAAGACGACGCTTTGAAGCTTGAGGCTTGTTGGAAGGCGTTCGGTGAACGTCTGCTGATTCTTATCTAGGGAAGACATGCTTCGCGATCAGTTGTGTAACAATATGATGTTGCTAAAGCGCTTATAATGTCTAGGGCTCACTAGCACACGACCGTGCAGTACGACGCGTCTTACCTGAATGTTCAGATGTGGAAAATCGGCAGAACGCGGCAAAGGACGCGTTCTCGGTTACTATGGTGCTTTATCACGAAGCTTCTTACACGTCGCCTAGCTACGTGAAAAGAGCCACAGAGTTCTGTGAAAAGCCGGCGGCCATCTTACTGCGGCTGCTAGCTTCCATCATACATGTGCCCTAACGGGTATACTATAAAGGATGAAACACGCATGTGCGACACGCTGCAACAAAGCCAGTGTTCACTAATGCAGTAATGGCAGGCACATGGATACATCAATGGTTGGTCACTTCGACATGACAGAAGACAATTGTCATATTCAACATTCAAACAGGGCCCGAAGTGATTGTGTGCAGGCCATGTGTAGGTGCACATTACTCAGTCAGCCTGATTGATGATATCATTCCCACAATAAGGAAACATAAGTGGGCCATTGTGGGGTATAACCTATGTCAGAAGTATGTTACATTTGGGGCAGAGGTGAACAAAAATGTGTGATAAACATGCAAAGGATTTCATCAATCAGGCAGAATGAACAGGAAAACAGTATGAACAATGTTGTGGCAAGATGGCCATTGAAGGGCAAGTGCAGTAATCGGCTGCAAATTGTCAACTGCGGTCAGAAGGGATACTAGAAAACCCAAGGCCGGGCTATGATTTGGAGGCACCACATGGCTGACCCATAGCAGTCATAACTACACAGCTCACCTGGCACTCATTCAGAACACATCTCCCAAGCAACAGACACATGGATTGCACACACATGCATGGCCACTCACCAGACATTGCCTCAACATCTGGTAGGTCTCCCACACCTTGAATCTGATCCTCTATGATGAAGGCTCCAGCGATAGACTCATGTTCTGTGAGTACTTCCTCCTCTGGTGGAGACCCACTTCCAGTCACCAGAGTAGAGGGATGATTGGAAGCCAGCTTGTTCTTTGCTCTGTGTTTGAGGTCATTCCACTGCTTAGAGCAATCATCAGCTGTGCGCCTGACAAATCCAAGGGCACTAATCTGGACCACGATGCACTGCCAGTGTGCCCTACGTTGAACAGTCATAGTCTTGCACCCTGCAGTCACCAACATTTCGCGGCCATTGGCCGACACATAGCCCACAAGTGCGTCTAGTTCCACATCATTGAAACAATGCTTCCTTGACGTGCCGGAGGGGGGAGCCGTGTCTGGGGTCCCAGCCTGTACCGCAAGTGCACCCTTCTTCCTCTTGGGAGGTGGTGCGGACCCTGAGTGGCTTTTGCCGCTCTGGTTGGTAGGGGCTGAAGCGCAGGTGGACTGGGCACTGGAAGTAGCCAAAGGCACGATGACCAAAGGACTCACTGCAGGCATTGGCTGCTGGGTGATGTTGGCAGGACCAACCTTGGTGTGATGGACTTGGACCAAACACTGTCCCGGATGGGAGACTTGGAGCTGGGGTGGATTGAGCTGCAGCTGTCCCTGCAGCCTCCTCACCCTGCCTACTTGGGGCAGCAGATGACATTGCTGCCCCAGATCTACAGGGCCTGGTGACAGCAACTATCACCGCCACACGTGGCTTTGACTTGGTGACACGGAAGTCAGCCTGGGAATCCTGTGCCAGTTTGGTTGACAATATGGGCCGGGTTACCAAGGCCTGAGCTGGGATGGTGTCAGCTGCATCTCCCCGACCCATTGGGGGCGAGGGCATGGTGTCCCTGATTGGTCCTCCACACATTGGCCTCTTGGGCCACCCTGCACATCTTGGCCACGTCCCCTACCGCGCCCGGCTCTTAGAGGTCGGCCACCTTTGCCTCCCTTACCGCTTGGTCGCCTCCCAACCATGGCACTGATGTTCTTATGCAAATGGGAGGTGCAGTAAACAATTGTCCTGGGCAATTGGGGTGAAAGGGGCAGGTACAAGATGGAATATGTACCCTAGTGCTTTAGCAAGGCTGTCTGTGACCCCTGGGGAAGATGACGGGTCACGCAATGCTCAGGCACCCTGAAAACAAAATTTAACGTGCATGCGACCACTAGTAGCCCATGTGCATGGAATAAAGAACCCGCACTATGCTGTGGCACCCAGAAACACAAAGAGAAGCGTATGCGTGGTACACGCAGGCTACAATGACCTCTGAATGGGTACGCGACACAGAGGGGCAACCACCGTTGAAAAATAAGTGCGCAACTCACTGTCTGCCTGGAAAAAGAATGTGAAAAAGACGCGTGTGTGCACATTGGCAACACCCCCGCTAAAAGAAGAATTGAACGCTGTCTGAGTATACAAGGAGTACGAACTGTAACCATTGTGAAGTAATCGTGTGTGAACCGACAAGAAGTACAAGAATCACCCGCTCGCTCTCCACAAAAAGCACATACAAGAATATGGCGTCCTACGCGTACCTTTTAATCCAGCCCACACGTGCAACGTCACTTATGCGCCTACGCTCTAAGGGCCTTTCCTCCAATTAGATGCAGTGACACCCGGACGTGCAGTTTTTGCACGTGTACAATCAACATGCACCCATGTGGAGGGAAATGCCCGCGTGCATTACGTCACAGACGCGCTTACGCGCTAAGGGCCTTTCCTGAATTACACGCTGACATGCACTTCTTTCACGTGCCAAATCACTCTGTATCAAGCTGGCCACGCAACAACACACGGAAGACCATGCTCCTGCCCAGAAGGACATTTTCCTGCCCCCAGATCCCTGAGCACGCTCCTACCTGCCATCTGCTGCTGCCTGCCTTCTGGCCACGTGCCCTGCTGTTTGGTGCCTGCATGTCAGCCATCTGCAGGGGTCCAGTTGCTGTGACCACCCCTGCTGGAACAGAAAACTCCCGACTGGCAACCTATCACTCCACAGCCCAGCCCCAGGACCCAGTTGCCCACCCACACCTGCCTTGGGGGTAGCCATGTCCAACACAATACCATCTGGCACCAGTGGCAACCCCCCAGCAGAGAGGCAGAGGGCTGCCAGCTTCAGTACCAATGAAGTTGGCATCCTGGTGGAGCAAGTCCTGGGGGCATTATGATGCCCTCTTTGGAAGTTCACGTGCCGACAATGATGGACGGAAGAGGATCTGGAAGGACATCGTGGCTGCCATCAACGTGGAGGGGGTGGCAGCCCGTGACATGCAACAAGTCCGGAAGCGTTGGGAGGACTTCAGGTCCAGGACCCTCAACAAGGCCCGGCGCCTCTTGAAGGCAAAGTATGCAGAGGGGTGCCGGGTCTGCCTTACCAACATCCAGATGAGGGTCCTGGAACGCATACCCCAGCGCTCCACCTCCAGATCAGTCGAGCGGTAAGTGTGCATGCGTACTGATTGGACGCTGTGCATGTTGAGCTGTGGCAGGAGTGTGCAGGTTGGACATATGTCTTGGTAGCCCCATGTATGGATGTGTATGTACAGGGACATGAGCCTGCCGCATGTGAGTCCAGTCATGTGTGAGGCACATCAATGGTGTATGTGTTCAAATGCATGGTGGCCAAATGCATGTGTGGCTGCACACATGTTTAAATTTCTGTCTATGTACTGTGGCATGGTTGTGGTGTGACACATGGATGTTTGTTCCACCTTCATGTATGTGCACAATGTACATTTGCATGTGCGTGTATTTGACATGTGTGCCACTGTGATACACCATGGATGTATGTGACACTGACATGTAGTAGGCTGATTGGCAGATGTGACATGGATGGCGATGATATCACTGCGACAGGTGGTGGAGATGTACAGATGCATGTATGTCTAGTGGCGTGTGTGCATGTGTTCTGCACTCCCCGTGTTGCATGTGACATCAGGCTAACCTTTGGATGCTCATGCTGTTGTATGTGTATGGATGGTGCTGCCTGCTGCAACATTCCTGTTAATTTGCGCATGTGTGTGGGTTGAAATGATATGTGGGTTGGAGAGTGTGATGCCATGTGTGAAGTTTGACACTGCCACTCATGTGCAACTGTCATGTGTGTATCAGACCATTGTACAGTGCCCTGATGCCTGTGTTCTGTCTCTCCCTGTCAGCAGCGGCAAATGATGAAGAGGGCGGAGACGGTGCTGTGGAGCACAGTGGCAGGGATCGCACAGCCAACCGGAGATGCAAGGCCCAGCTCCCCTCCCAGGTTGTCATCTCATTGGGGAGTGAGGAGTCTGGTGCCGCATCCGTGGCCGCAGCTGCCAAGGGTAGGTCCAAGAGGCGGAGGTCGGAGGTGGACTCCTAGGCAGCAGAAGGGGCAGCTGAGACCCCACAGGGACCTATGGAGGAAGATGGCACGGAGTCATCCAGGTTGGTGGGGGATTTGGTTGAGGAGGAGGCCATGGAAGGGCCACACACAGGGTCTGGAGGGGGGGATTCCACTGGTGCTAGTGGTGCAGTCCAGGGGCAGGGACAGGAGGCAGCATAGGCAGCCGTGTAGGTGCCTGTGTGTAACCCTGTCCCCGATCCTGTGACTGCATCATCCCGCACCAGCCGGGATGCCTTCGTCCAGACCCGTTCTCAGGGAGGGGATGCGTGAACAACAACTGGCCTTCCTCTCCCTGCGTAAGTGGCAATCCGGACCGTGTTGAGCCAGTCCTGGCTGGGGTGGTGTTGCGTCAACGTGGCATCCGGGATGACGTGCAGGGTTTTCGTGAGGACTTGTTATTTGGGATGCCTCTTTGACCGTGTCAACCTACTAGGACGGGTCATCAGTGTTGGGTTCCTCCGTCTGCTGGACCTCGTACCGACCCCCTCCTCAACTGAACCCCCTATGCGCCAGTCGTCCTCTGTGCCATCTTTCGGCCCAAGTATCACCTGGGCACCCTGTGGAGCTGCCTCTGACCCAGCGGCCAGGCTGGTGGAGGACACATCCCTGCCACAGTCGGGAGTAGGAGGTCCAGCAGGGGTGGCCACACCAACAACTGGACCCCAGCAGGAGGAGGATGTGCAGGCATCAACAGGCAGAGCACATGCACGGCAGCAGCAGCCTCAAGGTGGGAACGATGATGGCTCGAGGCCATCAACATCAGAGGGGCAGGCATCGGCCGGAGGGCAGGAGGACCCTGGATTGGGAGTGTCTTCCATGTGGAAGCGGTTTGGCCAGCAAATAGATGCAGGGCGGAGAACTCCATGCACAGGGCACTGAGGCGGGCTGAGTGCCTCGAGGAAATTTGCATGGAGTTGCAGGTGGACATGACATTATCCCTGCGAGACCTTGGTGCCAGGGAACAGGCCCGCCTCCAGGACGTTGAACAGGTGTTCGATGATACCCTGGCCCGGGAAATCAACAAGTGAGCCGTAGGACTTGCCCACCACCATTGTATGTAGTTCATTATTGTTAGGTTTCCTTTCTATTTTTCTTTCATTTGGGGCGCATGGACTGTGCCCCACCTTTTTGTATATAGTTATTTGTTAGGTAGGGTATTTTGTAGCTTTCCTTTAGAATGTTGGGCTCATGGACCCTGGATTTTTACATTGTATATATTTCTGGACTGCATTTGACTTCATTGATTTTTTTTTTACCCATGGAGCAATGGTTTTCTTTTTTGTTTACTTTTGGATTTGGTTTGATTAACAAACGCTTTGGAGCCATTTTCATTTGGATTTATTTTGAATCAGCATTCATATTTTTTCATTCATTTTGGACATACAGCCTTTTGTTTATTATTTCTTTTATTGTGTGATTTTCTTTCATTCCCTTGCTTTTGTATTTAATACATTTTGGTTTCATACTTCATTTGTGTGGTATTCTCTCATTGGTTTCATGCATGTCACGATGTGGGTTTTCTCATTCAGTTGCACCCATTGTGTGTGTGTGATGGACATGTATTGATGTGCATACTTGTCATTTGGGATCTATCAAGACATGGGGATTTCAATGTGGGCTGGATGGAATACTTGGTTGGGTGTTTGGACTGGGGTGGCGTGGGGTGGGATTTGGGTGGCCATAAGGGCCATGAGTGTGGATCGTGATGGCGTGTTGGGAGGGACATGAGTCTGGGCCTGCTGGCAGGTGCCCATCACTGCTGGATGGGTGGGGGTGCAGGGGGACATGAGTCAATGTCTGCTGGCAGATGCCAGTTAATGGTGGGTGCGTGGGGGTGCAGGGGGACATGAGTCGGGGCCTGCTGGCAGGTGCTCGTCACTGCTGGGTGGGTGGGGGACCAGGGGGAAATGAGTCGGGGCCTGCTGGCAGGTGCCCATCAATGGTGGGTGGGTGAGCGGGTGGGGGGACATGAGTCGGGGCCTGCTGGCAGGTGCCCGTCACTGCCAGGTAGGTGGGGGTGCAGGGGGACAGGAGTCAATGCCTGCTGGCAGATGCCCGTTAATGGTGGGTGCGTGGGGGTGCAGGGGGACATGAGTCGGGGCCTGCTGGCAGGTGCTCGTCACTGCTGGGTGGGTGGGGGACCAGGGGAAATGAGTCGGGGCCTGCTGGCAGGTGCCCGTCAATGGTGGGTGGGTGAGTGGGTGGGAGGACATGAGTCGGGGCCTGCTGGCAGGTACCCATCAATGGTGGGTGGGTGAGTGGGTGGGGGGACATGAGTCAGGGCCTGCTGGCAGGTGCCCATCACTGGGGGTGGGTGGATGGGTGGGGGACATGAGTCGGGGTTCACAAGTCTGCTCACAAGTGCATGGTGCCATGTGGGCTGCCTGCAGGGCATGGCGAGGGTTGTAGGGTAGTCCCCTGTGTTGTGGGCTGCCTGCAGGGCGTGGGAAGGGTTGTTGGGTAGTCCCCTGTGGTGTGGGCTGCCTGCAGGGAATGGGGAGGGGGGAAACCGCACACCCGGGCGGACCCACGATGCCAAATAGCATGTGAAACTTCCTGCACACCCTCGAAATACACGTACCCCGCTCAAACAACCCCAATCGCATGTGAAACTTCCTGCGTACCCCCAAAATACACGTACCCCGCTCGCACAAGGCCTATTGCATGTGAAACTTCCTGCACACCCCCAAAATACACGTACCCGCTCGCACAAGCCCTATAGCGTGTGAAACTTCCTGCGCACCCCCGAAAAACACGTTCCCTGCTCGCACAAGGCCTATCGCGTGTGAAACTTCCCGCGCACCCCCAAAATACACATACCTCGCTCTCGCTTGGAGTATCGCATGTGAAACTTGCCGTGCCCCCCCAAAATACACGTACACTGCTTGCACAAAATCTATTGCGTGTGAAACTCCCTGCATACACCCCAAATACACATACCCCGCTCTCACCTGGAGTATCGCGTGTGAAACTTCCAGCGCACCCCTAAGATACACGTATCCCGCTCGCACAAGCCCTATCGCGTGTGAAACTTCCCGCACACCACCAAGATACACGTACCCCGTTCACACAAGGCCAATCGCGTGTTAAACTTCCCACGCATCCCTTAAATACACGTACCCTGCTCGCACAAGCCCTATCACGTGTGAAACTTCCTGCGCACCCCCGAAATGCACATACCCCGCTCGCACAAGCCCTATCGCGTGTTAAACTTCCCGCACAGCCGCGAATTACACATACCCCGCTCGCACAAGGCCTATCACGTGTGAAATTTCCTGCACACCCCCAAAATACATGTACCCCGCTCGCACAAGGCCTATCGTGAGTGAAACTTCCCGGACACCACCGAAATACACGTACCCCGCTCGCACAAGGCCTATCGTGTGTGAAAATTCCTGCGCACCCCCGAAATGCATGTATCCCGCTATTGCCTGGAGGATCACGTGTGAAACTTCCCATTCACCCGCAAGATACAGGTACCCCGCTCGCACAAGGCCTATTGCGTGTGATACTCCCCACGCACCCCCGAAATTCTTGTAGCCCGCTCTCGCCCAAGGCCTATCGCGTGTGAAACTCCCCACACACCCCCGAAATACACGCAGGCACCCCATCCACCCTGGCCATGCCCCACAGGCAGACCACTCACCCTCCCCATACCCCGCAGGCAGCCCATGCGACAGGGGGGGTGCTTTTTCTACTCAATTTACCTGCCGCGAGCAGGGTATGCGTATTTCGAGGGGTGCGCCAGTACATTTTCACGCTTTTGGGAGCCATGAGCAGGGTGCGCGTAGTATTTTCACGCGATTACAGTGTACCGGCCCTGTAAGCTGGTGCAGGGTTAGCTCGGCCCTTTGCGCTGCATTGGGGATTTCAATGCCTTTTCCTTGCGCAAGGGGCGTTCTTAGGGGCGTAACTGGCGCTGTGGGATGTTCTCTGCGCCAGCGCTCAAAATGGCTTGAGAATTCCATGAATGCTGTTTAGCGCACACGGCTGGCGCACGCTGGCGCACGCTCCCTCTCTGCGCTGCTCGCGTGCGCTGCCTCTGCCCTGAAATCTATGAATTACCCCCTTAATAGTGAGCAATAAACACGCATGACAATCAATAGTCATTAATAATCAACAAAAATAGATGTCAATGATTATACATGAAACCTCAACAGGATTCTTTAAATGACATCCCTGCTTACTTTGCCTGAGGTGTCCTGGCCTCCTCCAGTGTAAAGGAAATTGCAATGGTGACCCTTCATTTTCCTCCGTCCTGACCAGTTGGTAAGTCCATGTATGCAGTGTTCATGCAAGAGACAAGAAATGCTGATAGCAAAAAGAAATCTGACACCAGAAACAACCACTGAACCCATGAGTACTGGATCATTTGTAACTGGATCGAAGGCATGAAGAGTTTCCCCTGAAAACCCCTACTCAACTGGGGGTTGTTCTTTTTCAATTCAGAAGTCAGGTTCTGAGAGTGCATACCACTCATGAAGTCCTCATTTCCCCATTAGGATAACAAGGCTGTTTAATGCTATGCTTTCATCTACCCTTGCTTGACCGTAATCAATGGAGTACTGGTCGAACTGGGCAAATGTTTACAGATATTTTGTGTTGTGACCCAGTTGAAGGAGTAGCTCGGGGTTGGTCCTACATTGCATGATAAATAAATTTAACCTTTGGAAGTTTTTCTTTTGTAATGACATTTTAAGATATGTAATTTTCACAGCCAGCAATTTTGCTGTTTACACTGTGTTATGTAATTTTGCAAGGCTGCAGTGCCTTTGGGCCTCATTACGAGTTGTGGGGTTGCCCTTAAATTTGGCGGTAACAGTATTATTGCTGCATTTAAGGGCTAGCCCTGTCACGAGTTGGGCACTAAATGGGCTGTTTTACCTCCAGATTTTTTCTGGAGGTGAACATCCCATTTAGCGCCCTATTTTCAGTGTAATTCCTATTGGCTGTACATGCGCACAGTATTTGCGCTGGAAATTCCCCATTGGGTCCAATGGACCCAATGGGCAATTGGGATTAACTCTTAATGCCCAGCCCATGATCCGGGGGTAGTAGCGCCAGATTGGTTGGCGCTAACGATATCACAGTTGGGCGGTATTTCAGCTGGGATACCGCCCAACTCGTGATGAGGCCTGTCTGCTGTTGGATGGTTCTCGAGCAGGCAGACTATTTGGGATGTGCTCTATGGCCGTACTTGGCCCTCTAATGGCAACAGTGGTACCAGCAGATGTGTTTTTGTGGCACCAACAGCCATATTCGTACTGATAATTTTCCAACATGGCCCCATGTGTTTTTACAAGTGGAAATTATGGAAGAAATACAGTGAGTACCGGCTTCCACCAGCAGTATTTATGGTCCTAATGAAAATGCATAATCAATGTGCTCCACGGGCAGTCTTTTTACTACCATCTCACCACGCGCGGTTTCTCCTCACAGTGATAATTCCATAACACTGGCAGCATGAGGAATAGAGGCAATGATAGTGGAGCTGCTATTCATCTCCAATGGTATTTCTTCTGGAATGTAGCCATCTGGATCTTCTTTTGTGTTTTTATGTCTCTCTCACTCTTTTTGTCATTTTATATTATGTATATTATTCCAAAGAAATTACAGCTTTGGAGTGCTCATGTGAGCTATGTTAATGTAATCAACAGAGACACTCATTGACAAAGTTAATCAAAGGTCTGATAGAAGAGATAGATTTTGCCATGTTGATTTTGATTTAAAGTTATCTTTAGTTTCTGTAGTGTGTGTCGCAAAATCCCCGTAATCCTTCAATCAGGCAACAATGAGCCAAGCTTTCCAGGGGGCACTTTAAAGCCGGTCAAACAACATAATACAATTTTCCCATGAACAGAAAGGCTAACTTAAAATATATTCTCTGGCTTTGGAACTCATAATAAATAACAGAAACAGAATATAGCAATGGAATTAATTCACTTAATTGGATATTCCTGATACTGAGAAGACAAAGCAATCTATACAGTCCAAGCACAACCTTGACTTCAATAAGCATACCTCAACAGAGTGTCTTCCAACATGGACCACAATGAATGATCTCCATACTGAAATGGCTGGGATATATACAATAAAAACACAATAGATATCCCTCTTCATCCTTGGAAACAAAGCAAAAGAGCCCAATGTGTCCCTGTCTCGACAGTCGTAGATGTATGAAATAAAACCTGTCATCCCCACAGAGGATACCTCCTCAAAAGAGTGGCCAGGGCACCTAACCGACTTGTTCTATGGAACCAGAGGGGGAGCTAAGGGTACGCCTCCAAAATGAAGGTTGACCAAGAGATAAAAATACATCACTTCTGTCCCTTAAACATGTGGAGCGGTTTAGACATTGACATAAACTCAGAATTTAGTCCAAAGTGCTCATGTCAGGACAGAATGACACAGGTGGAAGATGGCATGTTGAGTGATATCAAAAATCTATAGGTGACTGGTTACCCCTCCCTTACTTTATAAAAGTCTCTAAATGCTTTGTGTGATCACCATGGCAACGCTCAAAAGCTTTCGCCACCAGTGCCACGTCAACTAATCCTGTATCCATACGGTCCGATTTATTTTGCAAGCGGTAATCTGTCTTCTAATTAAGTCTTGCTGGAATTATGTTACATTTGCATGGTATGCCACAAGAACGGTTTTGATCCATTCTATTTGCCACATAAGCTCCCGACCAAGCTGGCATCAGCAAATGCTCTGAGTAGTACTTACATTTGTCGTGCGTTATGAGGAAAAATCAACACACGACTTGCATGCTTTCTAGATTTGCGCATATGTTTTAATTATGTTTATCCTAGCGAATGAATGGACAGCCCCCCATCCCCCCTCGCTAGTTTGACCGGGAATCAACCCTGATAGAATAATATGATCTGTAGGAATCAATTAATTCGCTGACATAGTCTGCACTAACGTGTATGCAACAACGTAATCAAAACGAAATTAAAAGCTTCTGTCTGTCAACACAGAGCAGAATTTTTCGTGATTGAATACAAACAAGCAAACCAGTATAATTAATTCATCATCCCAGGATATTGATTTTCCATAGGACTCTGCAACTGGTAGGACACATGACTTTTTGATAACTAAACACTTGTTTAAATTAAGAGTGACTATATTTTGTCTCACTTAGGACCGGAAATGTTGCCCTTTCGAGTTCCCTACTTCGCTTGCCTTGTTGTAAGTTATGCTTCCTTTCATTGGATTACTGTTATACATAAGAAAGCCTTGAATTAAGTTTAAGAAACTGTAGACAAATACCTTTATTGTATTTTGTGTATTGTAGGATGTGTAAACAGCGGGGAAATTGTCTGACTAGTGCTGTACCACAATCAACTATATGTCCAGAAGATGGCTTCATAACTAACTATGTACACGCAAGTACAGTCTAATGCAGACTGAGAGCCAAAACATGTGTCGACAATCTGAATAAGAAAACTGCAGAGGTCGACTTATTCTGTGTTCTTCAGAATAGAAATGACACTGTTTACTGTGTGCTACCAACTACCGACCGATCGCCCTCTTGGATGCCCCAGGAAAATTCTTTTCGAGGTTTGTGCAACGAGATTTCTTACAATGGACGAATAGAGAAGCACAATATGACTAATTACAAACTGGTTTTGTCCCCGGCATGGGTACGTCCATCAATCTACTTACACTTAATTTATTAATAACTCATCCCACTTCCATACAAAAGTCACTATATTTGATTTTTATTTATTTTATTTATTTGAAAGCTGCGTTTGATTCTGTTTCAAGAGAACTGTTGATTAGAAAGCTGATTCAGAAGGTCTGGCCTGGATATTTAACATCATTGATTAACGATACCCACACTGGTAACACCATTCAAGTAAGATTAACTCTAGATAGGAAACTAACCATCCCAATGAACACATATAGAGGCTTACCTCAAAGGTGCACATTGGCAGCTATATTATTTAACTTTTTTATTTCAGATGTGAGCAAATCCTTTGAAAAGATAATTACTGATTCACCAAAATTAGCGAATAGGATGATCAACTTCTAACTTTATGCTGAAGATCTTATCATCATGTCCAAAATACAAATTGGGACTACAAAGAATGCTTGATGTTCTCACAAATTATGTATCTAAGAATCTGTATGTATCTGATTGGATAATCGGCTTGCGTCATGTCCGCTGAAACGTGATGTGTTCTCTGATTGGCTGGGATGAGATGTGAGGTGCGCCAAATTGTTTCGATGCGCCCGCCATATTGGATGCACGGACATGCACTGGAAGTAAGAATAAATCCAATTTTGGGGAGTGTGTTGGTGTGTATGAGTGCTTGGAGAGGGTGGGGGTATAAGGGATGGGTCAAATGCTGTATTTGTTTAGGTGGGAGAAGGCTGTGATGTGTTTGCGGTGTCCGCGGTTACTGCGGTTTCCATGGACATACTTGACACTGGGTGCAGTACTGGCTATTTTAATTTAGTATGATGTTGGTTTTGGGTTGTTAGAAGAGCATTGGGTGAAGAGGGTATGTATAGAAGAGTTTGCACTTTGGTTGTCATTATTTTTTAGAATGTTAACTGAAGGCACAGTTTTGAGGTGGATGTATTATGTTTTTGGGTTGTGGTTGTTTGGTAGGTGTTTATTTCTATGGGTGTGCTATGCCGCGGTGGTTGTGGCCAGGGTCTAGAGTCTTGGGTGTATGGCTGAAGGCTGTAGGCTGTAGGTCATGCACCCATGACTCTAGGCACTGTCCACAACCACCGCAGCATAAGTGTACAATGCTACCAAACATTTTGTTTGTGGTATGTGGGCTGCTTAGGGGATATGTTTTCAAAAATGTGAGTACTGATTGGTAGTAGTGTAATATTGTTTATAGGATAGTGAGATGATGTGTTTTTGTTTGTTGGATTGTCTGGGCGTACTAGTGGATATTTTAGTTTAGTATGATGTTGGGTTTGGGTCGTTAGAAGAGCATTGGGTGAAGAGGGTATGTATTGAAGAGTTTGTACGTTGGATGTCATTATTTTTTAGAATGTTAATTGAAGTGCATAGTTTTGAGGTTGATGTATTATGTTTTTGGGTTGTGGTCATTTTGTAGGTGTTTGTTTCTATGGGTGTGTTATGTTGAGGAAGTTGTGGCCAGGGACTAGAGTCTTGGATGCATGGCCGAAGGATGGAAGGCCGTAGGGCGTAGGCCATGCACCCAAGTCTCTAGGCTCTTGCCACAACCATTGCAGCAGAAATCTACAATGCTACCACACATTTTGATTGTGGTATGTGGCTGCTTAGGGGATATGTTTTAAAAAATGTGAGTACTGATTGGTAGTGCTGTAATAGTGTTTGTAGGATAGTGAGATGATGTGTGTTTGTTTGTTTGTTGGATTGTGTTCAGATTGTTGGTATTGAGGACTCTAGGCAATTTGGGTTGTATTTATTGGTGGGGTGTTTGTTTGCATGGGTGTGTTATGTTGCAGTGTTTGTAAGTTTAATTATTATATACATACTGTTTCCTTTGTTGAGGCTGTATCAAGAGTTTTGGCCAGGCCATGCAGTCAAGATTGTAGTGTTTGGCAACAAGTGCTTCAGCATAAGATACCCTTGAAGCAAACATTCTGGATTGTGGTTTTTGGTCAGGTGTTTGCTTGAATGGGTGTGTTATGCTGCGGTGTTTGTGAGTCCAATCCTCATATACTTACTATTTGACTTTTTGTGGTTATATGCAGTTTTTTCATGACATGGGTAGTTGGAGCCCACATTTTTATAAACTACTTTGCCACGGATGCCTTTCACTAATTCAGAGGGAGGTAGTTGTGCTGTTTTTGGTTGAAGGTGTATTATTGCTTGAAATGGGTGCATTGTTTGAATGATCATGATCTCAAATAAGTTGGGTTGTTGCAGGGGTTTTGCTAATGGGAATAATTCCAAGTTATTTGTGATAGCACGTGAGGGTGTTTGGTTGTTGTCAAGTTTTGCAGTGCAGTAACAGCAAAGTATTAAGGGGTCAGTAATTTCGTATTTGGTTTCTGCTATAAGATAGAAAGCTAATTGGAACCATTTGGAATCTTCATTGTCTTCTATTTTGTACGTTATGTCTACAGTTTTTGTGCTATTTTTATAAAAAGTCCTGCGGCAACATACACACAAATGGTTGGGTACTTCAGCACATGTACCTTTAAACTTTACTATTTCTTTTTTGTATGTGTGTAATAGAAGGTTGGCATCTGTACAGTTGTTGGTAGTCTGTTGTAAAACTAATGCATTTTGTAAGTGGCTTTCAATTCCAAAATATTTTCTTTGGATATGCTCTATTCTCTGAGTAGTTGTTTGGCTGTACCATGTAGAATATTGTTATTTAAGTTTGCTAGTGCTAAAACAGGACTTTTGGCATAGTACAGTTTATGGAACAGATTTCTTATAGTTGAATGATGTGTTGATATCATTTTGATATGATGGAAGGTGCTTTTGCAAATAGGTCCAGAAATGCAGGCTAATGAATGTCCTTGTAGTCCTGTGTATTTGCGCACTGGACAGGGGTCCATATTTTGTAGTAGTTTAATTTTGAATTTGTCTTTGCCTTTCACATACTGACTGAGAAACTGGCGTAAAGATTTGAAAGATTCTTTTAGCAATGTTACACATTGATGCGCACGGCCATTTGTAGACTGGATTTATTGGTTCAGTGGAATGGACAGGTGACACTGAGTTGTCGGGTCTATTTTTGTGAGCAGTGTTTCTTGTTCCATAATGGTATTATTAAGTTTTTCATACCCTCGTCCACTGCTATGTATGGCAATTGGGTGTATTTGCTTTTGTTTGTATGCTTCTTCATTGAAATATGGTTCTGTGCTCGTGGTGTGACTCCATTCATCTCCACAGATGTTTGTAAATTATCTTTGTTGATATTCCGTATATTGAGAAGTCTTTTTGTAGTTTAATACTTAGTTATGTTAGTGGTTTCATTCTGTTTTAAACTAAAATAAATAATTTCCTTTTGCGAAGGATTACACTGTCTTTGAGAGCTTCTAGGATTAATTTTCTACAGTAGGTTTTAAGGGTTGTGCGTGATTTCTCCTGTTTTTATAAGGTTCTGAAGGACTCTGTGGCAGAACATTTTTTGTAAAATAATTTTTTTTGGTATGCTTACTTGCCGCTACATCAAGATTTATAGGTGCAGTATTAGCACTAGTGGTATCTGCAGTCTTGTTAATCACTTTCTGTTTTGTTTTACTTTTTGAAAAAGGAGGTAAAGTTTCTATACTGGAAGCGTGTTTTGTTTCGCTTAATGACTGCATTAGCTGTTTTGTATGAACTTTTTGTACACATTCTGCTAGAGGTAGATTCTTATTTTGGAGAGGTTTAGTTTGATTTTGTTTACTTTTGCGTTGCTTTCTATGGGTTTGCTTTTTGGTAGACATTCTTTGGGTCTGTTGGAGAAAAAAATAAAGTGTGGGTTGGGATCTTGTGAAAGTCTATGTGTGCTTTGTGAATGAGTGTCTGAGTATGATGGTAAGGATGTATGCAGAGGTGTGTGATTGTGCAATGGGCTGCTATATCAGGTTGGGAAGGCTATTCTTGTATCAGTGTGTTACTATACTGGTGTTCAGATTGCAATAGACAGTATGGAGCTGGTGAGGGGAAGCACTAATACTGAATGTAATGTTGCAGGGTTAATACAATTTTTTTTTTTCTAGAATAGTAGAATTATACAGTGTTGGAGTATCATTTAGAACATTATGGCACTATTGCACTTACTTTTTTGGATGGAAAGATTAGGTTTCTTCTGAGTTCTCGTTCGCACTTCAGACGCTGTTGCTTTTCAGGAGAGTGGTCTTCACTGCAATTGTGAAAGAAAGAAGCTAGTAAATATGTGTGTTAATAGCACTGTTGTAAATGTAGGCCTGGATTTCCTTGTTTTTGCAGTAGTAGTGCTTTCTGATAACTGTGCATAGCATGTATATGAACTTTTCTTAGCCTATGTGCATTCTGTATATTTTATTTAGAATCTATTAGTTGAATGTGCTTTAGAAATGAGTACAATATAAGCACACAGAGCACAGTTGGCTGTGTAAGGCGGTGTTATTGGATGTTAGGAGATAGAAGAAATAATCGTATGCAATGTATGTATTTGTGAAGGTGTGGGAAATAAATCAGAAGGATTTGATGGGGTCAGCAGCTTATTACTCAGTAGGCGATTACTAAAGTAGTGGGTGATTCTGTGGTGCTTGGAGATGGGAGAGTCTGAAATAAAGTAAGGGCTGCAAGGAAGGACCTGGTGATTGTGTTTCAGACTGAAGGGAAGGGGGGAGATGTTGTATGTCTTGCTTTACAACACTGTACATAGTTGTAGATGATGTAATAGATATGACTGCACTTGTGCATAGATGAATGCTGGAGTGAAATCTAGTATGGAATGGGAAACCAGCTGGAAAGAGAGAGTTGTCTAGATTGAAGAACAGTTATAGAGGCAGTGGTGTTGTTTCAGCTGGGAGCCTTGGCTATCTGATGTGATATTGGCTATCTGATATTGGCTATCTGTGTGCATAAATAAAGATGCGTATACTCATCCTGTCTGCGTGTCATTTTATAACACACTAGAAAGCCTTTTTCCATAATTCTACTATTATTTCTCCCATCTTGTAACATGAAATGACACTTTGTTAGATAGCTGTGTGTGTTGTGTCTGATTACTAATATAGTCATTTGTAAAGGAAATTGAAATGATAGAACGTATGTGAAATATGCAAAATGTATAGAAAGGAAATTGCATGTACATATTATGCATGATATTACATTAAATGCTATCATGGTTGAAATGTGGTTAAATATGTGGCAGTGGTTACAGAAATGATAGAATGAATGAAGAAAATAACAGTTTGCACATTGCAGTTAAAAATATGGGTAAACAAAAATTTGGAGAGCAGACAACTTTGCAAGTGACACTTGATCATAGTAGATGGGAGAAATGACAGTAAGCTTGTTTTACAGGTTGCACAGGGTAAGTGGGATTTATTCTGTGTATATGCATTTATACAAGAGATGTGCATGTACCATATATGCCAATCCTCCCAATTTCGGCAGGTGACTCCCGATTTTTCAGTGAAAAATATTATTATTTTTCACGTTCTCCAACCGAAAAATGCATCTTTGACAATGCATTCTTATGACACAAATGTTGTCTCCTGGTTTTTCGGAGGAAATGTTCCTCCCAGGTGGGTCAGAATGTTGGCATGCATGATGTGATGTGCAAAAAATATTCATACCTGTACTTTGTGTTCATGCATGTGGATGTGCATGAATCTGCAAGTAGAAATGTTGGAGAGTTTACGAGTAGTTGCTGTAGGTGCTTTGCCGTCACAGAGCAATTGTACTCAGAGTGATCAACAGCACATCTAAAGTGCTGAATTGTGATGATGGAGTTACATGTAGAGGTCTTGCATGTGATTGGTGGATATTTGTATGACTGCTTAACAGTAGCTGAGTGAAGAGTGAAGTGGAAAGGGTAGTAGGGCTGCCCCAGTGTTACTTACGCGCTCCGCGGACAGCATGGCTGTTCGCAGAAAGGACATAGCACATCCGGGGCTTCCGAGCATGAAATGTGAGGGTATTTTGAGAATTAGCCAATCAGGTGTTGAGGTTCTGCTTCATATTGAGAGAGGCTGTGTGTAGTGAAGATGGCGGAGGTGGAGAAATTCAGGGTGGTGGTGCTTGGAGACATGTTTGTGAATGGTTTGGAGCAGTATGCAAAATGTAGGAATGTGGGAAGGAATTTTGATGTAAAAGGAGTGGAGGTGGTGTGGAGCACTGTGCCTGGTTTCAATTTGCAGGCAATGGTAGAAGTTTACCAAGATATGGCTAGGGTTAGGAGTCTTCATATGGTTGTCCTGAACTGTGGTGCTTTGCATTTGGGTTATGTTAGTGCCCCTACTTTGTTGGAAGATCTGCAAAACTTAGTTCAGACAGTAATGAAACTACTTCCAAATGCCAAGATAATTTTTTCTGGTTTGATTCCTAGGGCAATATGAGACAATAGTTAAGTTTTTTGTCCTCAGAAAAATGTTGCTACGTGCTTCATCAACCGAGGAATGTTTGATTTTATGATTAGAGCTGGCATGTTCTTTTGCAACACTGAGAACATTGACTCTGGTAATGTTGATTATTTTAAAGAAGATGGCATGTCTTTATCTTTTATGGGAAATGCCATGCTGTTTTGGAACACAAGGGTTCCTTTGGAGAAGCTAATGTGAAGATTTTTGGAGGAAAATAAGGGAGAAAATGCAAAAGAAAATACAAAATAAAAGTTGTTTCTGAAGCATCTGCAAAACAACAAAATAAAGGCTCTTTTCAGAGCCAACCTCAAAGAGGAAATGGGGCACACTATTTATATTTTAATTCCCCAAGCTCAGATTTTATGATTTGTCCGCGAACACCGCGGTAGTCCGCAGACAGCGCGTATTACATACAGGATTTTTGAGGTTGAGAGGGATGTAAATGAGACATAGCACAGCAAGGGATTGGTCAATAGGGTTTACTGGGTGTGATGTGTGAGTAGAGAGTTTGTTAGAAAGTCCTTTTCCTGAGAGGAGAGAAGATAGCTTTGGCTTTGTGTTTCAGAAAGCAGATTGGCCCTCATTAGGACCCAGGCGTTAAGAGGTTTACGGTGCCGTAAACGGTGCCGACCCTTAACGCCTGATTCCAAGGTCCCTTTGTGGGATGGTGATTTTAACGCCTGCTTTTTGCAGGCGTTAAAACCCATGCCGCAAAGGGACCTTGGTGCTAATTACGCCACCGTAATTTACGGTGGCGTAATTAGCGCCTTTCCCCATTCCCATTATGCCCTATGGGGAAAAAATGGGAATGGGGAAGGGTAAAATGGGAAATGGGGATTTACCGCCCCACTCACCTTGGAATGGGGCGGTAAATCCGCCAACCACCATGGCGTAAACGTAGTTTACGCCATGGTGGTAAGGGTACGACCCAGGCGGTAACTTACCGCCTGGGTCGTAATGAGGCCCATTGTCTGGATTTTGGGAGATTCTTGGATAAATTGGTTGGAGGTGCATGCAGATCGCTGCGGAGTGGCTGTACAACTTGGATTCCCTCATGTGGAAGTGCACTGGCTTGGAGTGCGTGGAATGAAGTGGCTTGATTTGGTACCTCTTTGTGCTACTTTGGTGACACAGTGTCATCCAGACATTATTATTATTCATTGTGGATGGTACACTTTAGGACATGTGTGACACTTCTGTTTTTGAATTGTGAAAGGTAGCTCTGAAGAGAGCCTTTTCTTTTTTTTGGTTTTTGTTGTTTTATATATTTTTAAGTTTTTTAAACACAACACAAAAGGAAAGGGAAAGAAAGGAGGGTAAGGAAGGAACACCAACCATGGGGATAAGAAAAGGCAGATGGAGAGAGGAAGATGTAGGGTTGGCCTTATTCAGGTAGGTAGCAGTTCTTCTCATGCTCTTTGACCACAGTCTCGAAAGCACTTCAAAGGTTCTCCCCCCGCAGAGTACTGCGTCTCCGTACATGCACAATACTGTGACCCGCAAAAGGTAAGGATCAACAGCAGCATCATGTATGGCCTGTGAGGCAGCTGGAGGGATGCGCAGCCCCACAAGAGTGTGGTGACAGGAGCAGAAACAGAGGATGTTGCAGGGGAACTCAACCTACTACGTTTATCTCAAGGTACAACCTTACGAATAGCCCCACCGTAGAACGATTTTAGGTGTTGCTTTATTGAGGTAGCACCATAGCTGTACCCGGTTTCCCACAACTCATGCCCATCTTGCACTGATTGCAGTTCACCTTGTGATTACATGCTTTGGTACTCCATCAACAGTGGTAAATAACCTCCACACCCAAGATTCACGGTGAGAACTACTAGTAGGGACTGCCACTACCTCAACCTCTTCATGATTCTCCTCTGTATCCTGACGCCTGTTCCCCTCTGCAGGCCCTCGGGGAGGTGTTGGTGGTGGAGGGGGTGGGGGTGTTGCTGAGACAGCAGTAGCACCAGCAGCAGCCATGGATGCTATCAGGACAGCTGTTTCAATGAGCAAGAGCAAACCAATGCAACAAGGAGCAGTCTCTATTTTGGAAGCCCAAAAACAGAATAAGGGGCGCACTTCGCAGACACCCTCGCTGTCCTCAATCATTTCGAACACCAAGAAAGGGCAAAAAAAATCCCAAAAGTATGCAGATCACCAGGGTCATAGTGTGGGACATGTGCAAAGGGGAAATTTACCAAGAACATACCTTGGATTGCTGAAAAAAACACTTTCTAGGTGTCCAGGGGCCCGGACAGTGTTCGTTACGCTTAGCGTGGGTGCAGTCACATGACGACGTCGAGGACACGTTGGCGAATGGGACGGCTGTCCGTAGGACACCAAATGTGCGGGGTCGGGTCTACGCATGCGTGCGGGTGTTATACGGACAGTGCTCCATTCCCCGAACTAATTAAAAGTGCGATACACGTGCAGCGGACAGTTGTGGACAGGCACGATGTTCGTAGGGACAAGGGTGTGCTACGCATGCGTGTGGGTGTTCTCTGGACAGTGTTCAGGTCCCCGAACAAAACAAATGCGCATCACAACTTTGCAGACAGGCAGGCCGGCTATGTGTTCTATGGACATATTAATTCTGGTTGTGGACAATGCAAACAGGGGGAATGTTCTTAGGACACTTTATTTTGCATAGCTACAAACATGCAGACATCTTTAGTGTTTTGCAGACATCCCCATTTTGTCTACGGCCAATTCAAACAGGTATAGTGTCCTTAGGACACCCCCATTCTGGTAAATGGCAGACAGGCAGACATCTTTTGTGTCCTAAGGACACTTCCATCTTGATTGAGGACAGTGCGAACAGGTATAGTGTCCTTAGGACATCCCCATTTTGGTTATTTACGGACAAGCGGACATCTTTGTGTCCTAAGGACACCTCCATTTTGATTGCCAACAATACAAACAGGTATAGTGTCCTTAGGACACGATCATTTTGGTTGAGAGCATCCCAGATAGTCACGCTATCCGCAGACACCTTAACTTCCTTTTTAAAAAAAATTAGACACAGAGGAATATACTAACAACACACTTAATATTTTATTATTGTATAAAAGTATAAAAATTACAAAAGAGAGGGGGAAGCAGAAACTGAAACAAATACAGGGGAATTAGGGGTTTGGACATGATGGATGGTAGGGGAGGAAGGGATGGAAGTCTCAACGCAACATTTTTCTTGCTGAGTTGGTTTTGGGGATAGTTGGCTGGGACATGGAGAGGGGGAACAGGTACATGTGGGACAGTGATATATTGTTTTCTTTTATGTGGTCCTCCACAAAGTTTTTTAAAAGAATGACATTTCTCATTAACACATTTTTAGTTCCATTCGCTGCACAGGATTTTCTAATGTCTCTCTTAGTATATTATTTTTAATGTCTGTATGGTCTGTTAAAAAAATGTGTTAGGTACACATAAAGTAATGGTTATTAATTGTCTTATATAGAGAAGTGTAGTGTCTACCATTAGTATCACTGTCTTCACTCATTTCATCCCGAGGGAAATTTTCTTCCAGCCATTCCAAAGTACTGGACATTTCTGTGTAAAAGAAAATATTAGTTTTAGTGTACCTAATACAGAACGTTTATAAATATATACAATAAATGTAGTGTATTCACTAGTTTCTTGCTAAATTTTGCTGTTACTGCTGTGTAGGTGTCCTGTTGATGTTTGCTGTGCAATTTCTGTGAGGTAATTCTGTTTGAGGCATATTTATTGCGAAGGAGCCAGGGTGTCAATGTGGTCCTTGATGGTTTTGGAGGAACAGGGGTGAACCTGTTTTGACAATACTTTAATAAATCAGACTTGTCTAGAAACCTTGTCTGAGGAGAAAAGGGGAAGGCAGAGAAGGAGGGAGGAGAGGAGGCCAAAGAAGGGCCAGAGGAAGAGCACAGAGTAGAGGGAAGAGGGGAAGAGGAAGAGAGAGGGGACAGGATGTCCTGAATTTTAGAGATGAAATGAGAAGCCAGGGCCGTGCAAAGGGTCTGGGAGGGGACAGGAGAGGGAAAGACTGCAGCAGGATTGGCCGAGTTGTTAGATGCCGCGGAGACATGGTTTTGGATGTGGGCTCTCTTTTTTGTGCGGACAGAGAGCCAGTATTGCCTTTGGAGCTGGTGGCAGGCCAGTTTGTCAGAGGATGTACAAGAAGCATGCCATTTCCTCTCAGTCACCCTGAACTTGCGTTTAAGCGTGACGAGGTCTGAGTCGTACCAAGAGTTGCACTTGGCTTTGGGCTTCAAGCTGATCCTCTTGACAGGGGCAGAACATCAAGAGTATCAGATATAGCTGAGTGGAGGATGGAAAGGGCTGTTTCAGGGTGTGAGTCAGTCAAGTGGGGGGAAGTGGCGGCGAAAGCCTCAACTGACACACGCTTCATGGGTTGTATAACTGAGAAGGTATGTTCCAGTGCTTGGCCTGAGGGGTAGAGATGGTGAGATGGGAGGAAAGGAGAAAGTGATCACTCCAGGAGAGAGGAGTGGTGAGATTGATCGAAAGTGGAAGTTGAAGTCTCTGAGAAGGAGGAGTTGAGTGGTTGAGACAAGGAGGGAAGATGAGAGGTCTGCCCACTCAGAGAGGAAAGAGAGAGAAAAGAGGAGATCTGACCAGGTGGCCAATAGATGGTAGCCACAGTAAGGAAATGGCCAGGAGAGAGAGAGCCTACAGACAAAGTATTCGAAGGAGAAGTCGGCCTGCATAGGAATGACAGAGGCAGCAATGCACTCAGGGAAGATCAGGCCTACACCCCCTCTGGAATGGTTGGATCTGGGCACGGGAGAGAGTCCTGTAGCCATCAGGGAGGAGAGTGTCAAAGCTTGTGATATAGCTGGCCGTGAACCATTTTTCAGTGAGACCGAGGACATCAAGGTCAAGTTCCTCCAGGAGGTGGTAGATTTCAGAGAAGTGTTTGACAGCTGAGCAAAAGTTTAGAGTGGCAATATGGAGAAAGTTGCTGTCCTTGAAAGACTTCTGGGGAGGGGTAAAAATCAGAGGTATGGCCTGCAAAGGTGTGGAAGCAGCCAGAAGGGGTGCAGAAGAGGAAGGAGGAGAGGGCAAGGTATCCAAGGAGGAGACAGCAGGGGGTGGCGAGGAAACCATGGAGGGGAGAGAGGGGACAGCAGGAGAAGAGAGGAAATTGATGAGGCGCGGGAAGCATTTATCAAAGAGGAGAAGGTTGGCTTGATGGCCTTGGACCAACATGGTACCATTCAAGTAAACATTAATGATGAACTTAGAGGAGTGAGAGGAGGTCAGGAGGGCCTCCCACTGGGTGCCACCATTAATTGGAGAGGAAGAGAAGGGAGAGAGCACAGAGACCATATGTAGAGTCCATAGATCTGGCGATGGAATGACACAAAGAGGATGTTGGTGAAAGTTTGCCTAGAGGAGGCATTAGTATAGTTGTCAGCGATATGGAGGTCTGGGTTGGAGACCAGGATGTCCTTTTTAAACTTCTTCCTACCAGATTTAGTGAGAAGAGCAGAATAGTCGATAGAGAAGCAGTTAGAAAAGATGAGAGCGACAGAGATCACCCTAGAGCAGGTAGGGAGAGGAGGGAACAGGAAGGGAGTGGGAAGGGGTAAGGCAGAACACTAGGGAAAGACACAGCGCAGGGTGCAAGCAGACAGAACAGAGACAAGTAGGCAGTTGGACAAGTAGACAATTGGACAAGACGACAGGCACTTAGATAGTGGTATAAGGTTCGCTAGATGAGTGCTTTGCTAGAAGGGAAAACCACAGAACGGCACTACTTTCACAATGCAATTTTTGAATACAGGAGAAAACACACCTAAGATTGAGAGTCCTGGATAGTGGAAAAAAGGCCTAGATTTCACAATGCAATTTTAATACTCACAATAACATTGTAAATACTTTCACAATGCAATTTTAAACTGGAGAAAGCACACCTAAATTTGAGAGTCCAGAATAGCAGGGAAAAGGCCTTGGTTTCACAATGCAGTACAGTGCAATTTGTAACTAAGTTTGAAAGTCCTGGCTAGGGAGGAAAAGGCCAAGGTTTCACCATGCAATTTTAAACAGGAGAAATCACGCCTACGTTTGAGTGTCCTCAATAGTGGGTAAAAGGCCTAGGTGTCACAATGCAGTACAGTGCAATTTGTACTTAAGTTTGAGAGTCCTGGATAGTGGGCAAAATCATGTTCATTTTCTTGAGTGATATCTAGATAAATAGTGAGTTGTTCATCATCTAGTTGTGATTCGAGCACTGAGAAATCTTTCTCAGATTATTTATATTGATGCCTGGTATTTTCCACCACAGTCATGGCTAATTCTGCTTCATTTATAATCAGTGGTTCTCTAAGTGATTCTTGGTTTCCTTTAAGAGAATCTTGACTGCCCTCAGGAGTGTAGTTATCTAGCTGTCATTTTTCATTCTCAATGTATGTGCAGACACTGGAGTCTTACTCTGAATGATAAAATGAATATGTTAACACAATTTGATCAACAATTTGATCAACAAAGATTATATTATTAACATTAAGAATATATTCATTCTGATTATGATTACTGTTTTGTAAATATGTTTATTCCCGAAACGCGTTGGGTATATTAGTAAGTGAAATCGAACAAAATCATCAAATTGGAAATTGGTATTATTCCACATTGAAAGATATTGAAAAATGTTATTTCAATCATTATGAAGGTTTAACAAGGACTAAGTAATATAACAATTTGTAAGAAAATTACAAAGAACGCATAAACAGAACCAAAACCCATTTTCTGTACAACGATAGTGTGCAGGGGACTTGAGTTCCCCAACTAGGGAACCCTTTCCCGTCTTGTCTATTGTAAACATCCCATATGCCAGGCATGTAGTTTCTCCTCTGCAGCTTAAAATATCACCAAATTCTAACTAACATCGAACTGGAATGATATCTTAAAACAATATAAACAACAAAAACAACAAGAGTGTGGGGTATTCTCTGGAATCTATGTTACATATTGCCTAACAGGCCATACATTCTTGTCAATCATGAAGGAGGAATCTCCCTGCTGTTTGTTTCATATGTTGCCATGTTAATTATGTTGCTTCAACTCCCATTAAGGGGGTGTATCATGTCTATTGTCCTTGTCACTAATACAGTACAAGGTGGTCTGGAGAAAGTATGTGGTAGTGCTTTGGGAGGCAGTAGATATATTCCAGGCAGGTTAGGTTTAGACTAGGAGGGCAGGTCACTAGGTGGGTATGCAAGTATCCAGGAGTGTTTTCCCTAACTCCCCTCCAACTGTCCAATTTCGTTACTCTAACCTCTTTCCGGTTTCGGTACTTCCCACCTTCCCATCCACAGCCACCCCCTAATCCCTCCTTCCCTCACTGACTGCCACGTGGTCCCCTGTAATTTCAAACATCAGGTATTCATTCCAACCATGCTGGGAGGGTTGAACTAATTCGGCTTCTGTGGTTAGGGAGTAGGTGTCGATATCCTTCCCTTCTTTTTATTTTTTTAATTTTATTTAATTGTATTTGGTTAAGAAAAAACCTTTTACAGTATCTCTTCAGTACAATACAACTCATAAAGTAATACAATCCAAAATAAATTCAAGTAAAACCAATCCAGCATACATTGAAGGATAGCTCCTTGAGTGAGCAAAGAAGTTAACACAGGGGTAAATAAGAAGCAGGATAAAGTGGAGGAGATATACTTCCCTTCAAGTCTTGACAGTGCCGTACGTTACACATTGAGCTGCATGTCCATTTGTGCACTGACGGTTCATTTGAGTGAAAGGAGCATTTGGTTGAGAGTTTGTTTGGGACAATTATTCTATAAGGATTTCTGTTGACACAATGGTGTCTTCTACCATTTCATACCTTCCACCATTATTGTCAATGGCTATAGTTTTGTGTTGTTCTTGTTTATAAGCTTCTTCATTGAAATATGGTTTTGTGCTAAAAGGTGTGAATCCATTCATCATCACAGCACATATTTAAATGTACTTTTTGTAAATTATTGATTAATTTTATTAGTGGTATTCTCTTTAGGAAGAAAAGCGCTGTCAATTAGAGCTTTGAGGCTTAGTCTCCTGCGGTAGTTTTTATGGGTAGATCATTAATGTTTTGCTGTTTTTATAAGATTGTGAAGAATTCTATGGTGGAAAATGTTTTGAAACATACACTTTTTGTATTGCTTTACCCTGACTACGTTAACACTGGTAGAGAGAGTATTAGGTTTTTTAGTAGGTATGGTTTTCTTTGTACATATTTTTTTTGTGAGAGAGATCTTACTTTTTTTTAGTTGTGGCTGGTTTTGTTTTGTTGAGGGAAGTTAGGAGCTCTTTTGTTTTAATGGTTTCTATAAATTGTTTATGAGGGGGATGACTATATGGTTTGGTTTTATTCTTATGTACTCTATATTTCCTTTCTTTTCCATGTAGTTACTTTTTAGTAGGAATTTTGTTGTGTCTGTAGGGAAAAGTGAAAGTTTGAGTTTAT